>NC_133548.1:27600000-28225000 GCF_048773025.1 Camelus bactrianus
ATAGATTAAATGGATAATATAATAGAGATGTCTCGTCTCAAACTTATTAATTTCTCTAAAAGAAACAGAGAAAGTTAACTAGGTCTAGAAGAGTACATGAGGAAATTCTGCCAAATCTTTAATGATCAGATAAAGGCAGAAGAAAAAGAAAATTACAGACCAGCATCACTTCTCATTATCTCCATAGATGTTGGAGGAAAAAAAAAAAACTTTGACATAATTATATAAGATAAATCAATTAGAGATATAGGCATTGTAAAGGAAGAGGGAAAACTCACTCCTTTTTCAGATAATATGACAGTATTCTTAGAAGACCTTAGAGGAGCAATAATAAAACTAACTCAGTCACCCTTTAAGAGTTTAATAAGTAGTTGGCATAAAATTAACCTAAAGAAATTGATGACCTTCATAAGTGAAATTGATAACCTTCATAAATGAAATGATAACCAGTTAGAGGTTATGATAGAGGAGACCACATATACAATAAAAAATGGAAAAAAAATTTAGCAATAAACTTAATAAGAAATCTGAAAAACCTATACAATAAAAAGATTAAAACCCTCTGGAAAGACACAGAACCAGTCTTGAACAAACAGAAAGGCATCTTTTTTAATAGAATGACTCAACATCATAAATATGTCAGTTCTCCTTAAATTATAAATTTACTGAACCTCAATTACTGTACCAGCAAACGTTCTTATTACTAAAGTTCAGGTGGGAAAAAAGGTAAAAATAATTAGGAACACACTTGAAAAGAAGAGCTATGAGTGGCACTAGACTTCCTCGATATTAAAATCTACTAAACCAGTGTGATAAGAGAACATGAGTAGAAAGAGACACAGCAGTGAAAGAGTGTAAGACGTCCAGAAATAGACCTGAGTACAGAGGAAAATGGAACATATGATACATGTGGAATCCTAAATCACTGGAGCAAAAATAAACATTTTATACGTGGTTCTGATAACTATATGGAAAAATTAAATTTGATCTTTACGTCACATTAAACAGAAAAGTAAACTCCAAATAGATAGGAGAACTAAGTGTAAAAATGAAGCCACACAAATAACAGAAGAAACTTGAGTGAATTTCCATATGACTTGGATATAAGAAAAAATATTTTGCCTGTGGCTCGAAGTTAAGATGGCGTAAATATAACTTCAAAAAATTAAAAAGGAACAATAAAAATAAAAACATTTGCTTAGCAAAAGCTATGTGTTTAAACAAAGTTGATTTTGTTTAAAAATAAATAAATTAAAAACTAGGAGAAAACATTTATAATATATATTACAGGTAGAGGGTTAATATTCGCTATATAGTACTTTATTATGAATTCAGAGGGCTAATATTCCATATGTTAATCTATTATGAATCAGTATATATGGAATATTAGTCTTTTATTCCTGATATATATTACATATGATATATATAAATATTATTTCTTTAAAATGTAGAGGGAAAAGTCCCAAACCTGATACAATAATTGGCCAAAGAAATGAACAAGTAATTCACAAAAATCTACCCTAGATGGCTCCAAAACATGTGAAACTTCACTCATAATAAGAGAAATGCAAATTTAAACCACACTAAGATGCCATTTTTCATTTCTCAGACTGCAAAAATTAAAGCCTGGCCACACCTTCTGTTGGCAAGACTGTGGGGAAACGGGCACTCCCACACATTGCAGGTGGGAACACAAATTGGTACAACCTCTATGGAGAAAAATTTGGCAAATCTGCCAAAACTATATATGTGTTTGACCCGGAAATTCAACTTCTAATCATTTACCCTGTTGACACTGCCAACAGTATGAAAAAAGATGTTTTCAAGATTTGATTTCATGAATTGCATTGTTGTTTGGAATTACAAAACAATGGGAGAACTTAAAGGCTCATTTATAGGAATTTGGTTGAATAAACTATGGTCCACCCACACAATAGATTACTATGATGCTGCAACAAATAATGAGAAATAAATGATGTGATTTTCAATATATGTTGTTAAATGCAAAAGTAAAGAAGCAGAATGGAACATTTATTTAATGTTAGCTCTTTTGTAAGAAAGGAAAATAAGAACAAGATACATGTATTTGCTTATTTCTTTCAAAAACAAAAAATAACACCACAGACACATGCATGAAAGATAAACTAGAAACCAATTTGTAATTATCTTTATGAAGGTTTTGAAATTAAGGTGGGAGGCTTTAGGGTAGAGGCTTGATACATATCTTTCCTTTTGTATTTCAGAACCATGTTAATACTTTATATACACACACAAAAAATCAATCAGTCAACGAAGATGTGGGGCAGAACTTCAACAGAATGCAAACAGAAACTCATAAACTTAATTGTCTTTCAAATTAATAAATTACTTAATGAGGTGTGACAGCTAATACAAAAGGTAACCTTTGAACACTGTTTTTTCACTCTACACTCTCAGACTAAATAAAGAACTGTAACCAAGTATTAAAGTCCAGTTGCTAAATTTGTTTAAAGATGTAGTATAGATTAATATTTCTTAGGCCACTTTTTCTATATTGTAGGATTGATCAAATAAGTAAAGATGAGTGTTAAGTATATGGAGAGAAGATGAAAATTAAGCATATGGTGTGGGATTTGAATTGGAGGTGTCAGTACAAATTCTTGGTTTTAAAGATAGATGGGTTAGATAGATATAGGTAGGTGTGCACACACACACACACACACACAGACAACACACACATACACGTGAACACGTTACCTTTACTTTCTAGTTATGTCCCCTCCAAAATCCAAGAGTACATGACACCTCAGTAGCAATGAGCATACCTTGCACCCAGGTCTAGGTTTCTTGATAATAAACATAAATGGGAGAAAAATAACAACATATAAAGAGAAAAAGAACAAACATAAAATGAATAATTGAGTTTGAGAATTACAATTTGGCAACCATCATCGTAACAACTGAGTTAGGCAAAACTCATTAAACGACTGGGTAAAATCTGTTGATAAACAGGATAGTTAAATAGTCTCAAAGTATCTTCTCCAAAGGTATTTATTAATTACAAGGGGGAAATCCAGTTTACTTCACCATGGAGATGTCACCTTAAGGAAGCAATCAAATTTATCACCATTAATAGACAAATCAACATCACGTGCCTACATGTACGATGCACTAAAAAGGTCACTTAGCTTTTATAATAGTTCCACTGAAATTGAGTCACCTAAATCTTCCCACATGGAAACATTAACCAAGCCCCAAATGAGACACATTCTAAAAACTTACTGCCCTATACTTTTCTCAAATGTTAGTATGGAAGACAAAGAAAATCTGACAAACAATGGCTGACCCTGGATTAGACCCTGGAATAGCGGTAAAGGATATTACTTCTGGAAACTGGTGGCATTTGAACAAGATTTTTAGATTAGATAATATATTATGCTCCTATTGGTTACATTATTTTGATAACTTTGCTACAGTTATAAAAGAGAGTATTCTTATCCTTAGAAAATGCATGCTAAATATTAAGCAGTAAAGCAGCATTATGACTGCAACATTTTGCCAAATTATTCAGAAAAAAATATTACATGCAAACATATACACACATAGGATGATGAAACGAGAATTACAAAACGTTAACTGCAAACTCTGGATGGGAGTACCGTATGTATTTTGTACTATTCTTATAGCTTTTCTGTAAGACTGAAATTATTTGAAAGCAAAAACCTAAACAATGACAATGGAAAGAACAGATCAAGATAATATTGAAGTCTTCCCGAAAAGAACATTCTTTTACTTCAGGCTTCTGAAACTTGTGCTTTAGCCTTACCAAGCATCTGTAAATACTAAATGTGAAATACCAGATGTGAAAGGGACAAAAAAATACTAATATCTGATGTGATGGGAAGGGTGAGCTCACTGCCCAGCCCCCTTAATAACTGCCTTTCTTCAGATGCTATTTATATAGGGCAGCGAGAGAGCGAGCATCCTCTCAGATAAAGACCTATTAAAAGCAGATTGCATCTAAGAATTGATTGCTCATCTGTCTGCTCTTCATGGCAGCCCATGGGTCATGACGGAGTTGGAAGGTTTATCACCTGAAGGAGAATATGATGTTGTCCAGTCACCTCAAATGATACTGTACCGTGCATTTTATTTGTATGCTGTCTCTTGGGAGCCACTCTTTTATAATTACACCGTGCAAAATGGGAAAGGTTGAGTCATGGCTTTCTATCTGAAGTCTCAGTGTGCCAGCATGTTTAGAGGACTGTGTATGGGGCGGGGGGGGGGGGGTGCTGCCTGCTTTTGAGGAAGCCCCAGAGTTATCACAGTTCTACGCCGAGACCATCTCAATACAGTCTGTTGGGGCCTTGTCGGGGCTGACTTTCTGAACCTAAACCAAGACAAGATTAAGAACTTTACCACTTTAAACATTAAAGCCATAAAAAGACCCCTTCCTCTTGGCCACAAGCAGAGTATTTCAAAATGAAGACAAAACTATACTGTAAAATAAATGTAAAGAAATCAGAGATCTAATTTTTTTAATGATTACTATGTTAATACTTTTTTTTTTTTTTTTTGGTTATCAAACACTGAACAGTTAATCTCTCTTCTTTGCACTTGTGTCCATGCTTTTCACTGGCCTAAACTTGTGGTTCATCTGCCTGTTCATAAGATAGCACCACACCAGCCTGGGAACACCCAGCTTCCAGACAAGGATTCTCAGCAGGGGAACTGGGAGAGGAGCAAATGGTGTTTATCTCTCTAAGTAAGACGTGTTGGAATGATCTGGAGTGCTGTTTCATTCCACCCATGCCTAGCTGAGACCCTGAAGAACACTTATCAGAATGAGTAACCCCCACCCTCCAGTCTCTGTTAAGAAGGACTGCAACTTTTGGGGCACCATTACTGATGAGTTTATATGTAATTGCTCAGCTGTGTGGATGCTGAGGGGTAGAATGGGGAGAAAGGTTAAGGTTTGTTGTTTCAAAGATACTCTTTGAATGCCATGGAGAGGGTAGCTATACATACTTATTGCCTGATTCCCCTGTGGGACCTCTAGTCCAGCCAGAAAATACAGTAAAATGAGGGTAATATCTGAGTTCCCCAAATCCATAACTAGAACAAAAGAGGATAAGGCTTCTTTAAGAGCCAAGATATTTGGAAACAAAAGAGTACATCTAGACTTTGATGATAAAAACTTCCTCTGATTGAAGTTCTCTCCAACCCCGTGCCCACCTTCTCCTGTAACCTCTGTAACCTGCTGTTTCTGCCAGTAACCCTCAGGCTGACTTCCTGTCCCTTCCATTCCTATCCTGACTTCTGAATTTGCGTGGAAATCTGGTTTTTGAGAACGAGAAAGAAAATGACATTTACTAGGCTATAGTTCATTATTAGTTTTTCTTAGTAAGTACTCTTTAACCCGAAAGTAAAATAAAAATGACTATTTCCTCTTAATTTCCATGTTTATAACATGTTGATGTTAAATAAAGAATGCCACAGATCTCCTCTCTTAGGATTCCAAAAGTTGATAATTCCTCCAGAAGTATCTTACTGAGGACCATAGTCAACATTTCCACGTCAATGAAAAGAATTCCATTGATTCTGATTTTAGGCACTGAATTCTTTACTTAAATGCATTGATTGATTCACTAACCTGTACTCTCTTGTAAGCAAATTAAATACAATGTGAAACAGATTTTTTTTAATTGAGGACTTTAGTGCATGCTGTAGTGCCAACTTCACAGATATGAGTCTTTTATTTCACAGTCTTCTAAAAAAAAGTATTAACATACCACATCAGAATATCAATCTAGCACACCATGCTTTGTCTTTTAGTGCTATGAAACTGTCTTCACCTCTAAGTCATGCAGCAGAAAATTACTCTTTCCAAACAGAAAGTGCAGCTTCATTTATAATCACAGGCATTTTGGGGGGAAAATATATTGATCAACAACTCCTAAGTCACTGGTAAAGACTCTGCTAATATTTATTTGAGTCAAGCAAGTACTACAAATTCTTATTAATATGTGACAAAGCTAGATTTATATAAAGGAGCAAGAGGGTTTCTGTAATTTGACTTGTAGAATGTAAGGTTAGTGCAAAGATCCAAAGATCCAGTAGAAATATTACCATGACATCATTCTCATTACGAGGGCTATTTGAAATTAGCAAGTAATACTGGCAGCCATGTTGAATCAGGAGCATTGAGGTTATGACACACTGAGCCCTCCCAGCTGTGACCTCCAGACGTTCAGCCTTCTACAGACCACTTTGCCTGCTGCAACTCTCTATGTGTTACTAAGGGTAATGAATAAAGGTATTATTTTTTCTTCGTTTTTTCCAATAAGAGCTCCTCACCACAATGAAACTATAGTCAAAATGTCCTAAAGATTTTCTTTTTTTCAAAGCAAGGTTTTGTGTTTCTAAGCCTCCCTTAACAAACATAAGGAGTTTTGGCTGCAGATGAATTTGTGTGTGTGTGTGTGTGTGTGTGTGTGTGTGTGTGTGTGTGTGTGTGTGTGTGTGTTTTAATGGATAAGCCAAAAGGTAGAATATAATTTGGTTGTAAGTTCATTCTGAATTTTGTCATTTCAAAATGGCCTTGTAAATATTTGCAAATGGAGATTTGGTTTTATTTGGGGTAAGCTGTGGGGACTTTATTTATTTTTTAAAAAATGACTCTAATAATAATAGTAGTAGTAATACTACATACATACAGATTTTACATTTATCTGAAATTTATATTTATTCATTGACACAACCAAGCTTCCCAATGAGAGATTTCTAACAAATGGGCAAGTTTTTTCCTATACTTCATGTATCTTCAACTTAATAGATTCAAGAAGACATTTTTCTATAGCAGATATCTCCAAATTAGATAGCATTTTAGGGAAATGTTGCAATAACAAATTTTTATAGATAAATAGTATCCATAAACAATGGATGTTATCAATCCACAAACCTTTTAAGAAAACCCAGGCCAGTGGCTCGATTCCAAACATGCCTTCTTTATTTGCCTGTACAGCTTTGTTCATGCAATTTATTTTCACAAAATACATTGTATCCCTGCTTAGTTTCTCCCGTCCTTCAAGACTCAGTTCAAATTCCATGTTTTCTGATTTCATCGTACCACCTAAACTCACAGTGGGACAATGATTTTATTGTCTGACCCATTCTCTTTATTTTTAGTATTCAAATCACAAGCTTGGGAATAATACTGATCTAATGTTTGAGTCTAAGTTCTTCCATTCACTGCTTGGTAAACTTGTACTTTTAAACCTTCCAAACATCAATTTCCTCTTCCATAAGACGGTGGTGGTAATAGTTATTTGAGGATAACTATGAGCATGTATAGAAAGGATTTAACATAGTACATGGGTCATAAAAATAATAAATGTTGCCCCTATCATCATGACTGATAGTCTGATTTTACTGTAGTTGGAATAAAATATGGGCACATCTTTTTAATATTCAAACTAAGATTCCAAGATCTCTATCTTGTTTGTGTGAGACTGTCTTTCTTTGTTTCTTAGCCCACCTCCGTCCTTAGTCATATAGTTTCTGCAATATGCAGTAGTCACTTCAACCAAGGAGAGTTTCCAACCTCACTACAAGACCTACCTGGAACGTGATTTCCCTGCTATCAGAGAGTAGCGGTAGTTCCCCTCAGTCACAAGGCCTACCATTTCCCACCAAAGATATTTAAAATTTCCTGAAGATAAAAGCCCACCTTCTATCATTGTTTGCAAGTAGTGCTAGCAGACTTGCTAGTTGTAATTTGTTGCTTTCTTCCTAGCCAATCTGTAATAAATGGAGACCCCCATAATCCCGCCATTGCCTTGCACACAGTAGTTATACAATAAATATTTTATTTTCCTGATCATCAGCCTTCCTTCACCTTTACCTTGTTTCTTCCAGTCTTCTTCTGTCTTGGGTGAGTTGTCAATAAGCAGTGAAATGTTCAAAGCTGAGACTCAGAGAGAAGCCTAGGGCTTAGAGAAGCCACACTGCAGAGGAGAAGTCCCTGAGTGATTCATGATTGGGATTGTTTCTATTGTGACTCAGCTCCTATTTTATTTATTGACTCTGAGTTAGGATGCAATTCTACCTTAGGAGAAATACCTCAACTTTTAAGGATAAAGTAGTAGCATGTTTTTTTCCCTTCAGCCCCAATATTAGACCTAAGGGGGTATGTTCTGTTCTCCAATATGAAGAGAAGATAACAGAGTTCATGCTCACATAGCACTGATCATGGGCAGTATACTTTGCTGGTCTAGCACCAGTAGTCAGATACAGCCTCAATTAGAAGACAAACAAATACACAAAAAGGGTCTGAGGATTTGTGCTGAGTTGAACTGCCAAGCAGTTGCTACTAAAAGAAATTTAAAATAATATTTAAAAAATCACCAAGTTACATTTTACTAAAAAGGAGAGAGAGAAAGAGTTTATAAAGGCAGGTTGGCAGCCTGCTATTTATTTTTCTTATAAAGTCGTAAAGTTTAATTCAAAAATTTCCTGGAATTTATAGTGCCAGAGGCTAAGCTAAAAATAAGTTTCCCTCATTAGCTCTTGTAGTTTAACCTCTGAAGTGGAAGGTTTGTGACAGCCACATTAGGACTCCAACTCACAGAAGCACCATTCAGAAAGGAAAAGAACGAAGAAGAACTATTGCTATTAAATGACCCAGAGAGAATCAAGGAGACAAAGAAGACTATTTCTGTAGCTTTCTGGGACCAAGCATAGGTTTGCTGGGCTGTTCCAAGTGGATCACTTCTGTCAGCTCCTAAGGTATCATGTGCTAAATGAGCATGAAAGTCTGTCTGAAGCAAAGCATTGGAAGTTAAACTTGACTAGACAATGACAGGAATCTGAGGGGGAAAAAGAAGCATAGGGTTTGCTCAATAACCCCAACGAAAATGAATAATCAGTCTCCTTTCCCAAACTCTGAACAAAGCTTTTGTACTGTGCCTGTGGAATGGAGAAAACCAAAGTCACAGAGTCTGAAATTCCAAGCTACTCTTAAAAATCTGAGACTAAGGGAGAGGGGTGGGTTTAGTTCTTAAAATAAAGACTTCTAAGCTTTAATAGTGTTTGTCTTTCCTTAATTTCATGATCCAACAAGGTAAGAGGCTTTTTACATCACCCTCCATTCATACTGGAGAACAGATTCTAATATTCTATGGTATCTGCTCAGTCCTATTTCTGACCACGTTACTAATAGGGGAAGAAGAGAAGAGGACCAGTATATCAGTTGGATTTAATCAGGTGAACAGAGCCACTATGAGTGATACAGAAGGAGGGAATCTAATATAATGGTAATTAGACCATCCACAATTGTGGGAGCTGGTGAGAGTCTATGGAAATTGCCTGTGTGTCTGGTGGGAGCTTAAAGATGCCACAGATTCATAGAACCAGTAATTGGGGGGAAAATGGATATAAAATTGGGTAGAGTGAGGACAAACTGGAATCCATGAAAACAAATTGGAATTAACACCTGTCTCTCAACACCTTCCGCCCTGATGATGTGGACAACTTGCAAAAGACACTAGTACCTTTGAACCTGACTCAGGATTCAGCAAAACTGAAGGAGAGACCTGATGGAAGCTGGAGGAGCTATGAGTCCAAATGCTGCCCCCACACCAACAAGGCGAGCTAGCAGACTGATAAAGATGTGTGTCATCTGCCTCAGCTCCTGGCCTTGCATCTGTGTTCAGAGCAGAATCACTGCTGCTTCATTTCTGCCTTCCACATATCATGCAATTGTCTCTTGGAGCCAATAAAAAAACATACAGGAAAGGAGATTCCAGCAAACAGTTCTAGCTGAGCTACATAGACACGGTTCAAAAACCCATGTAACCCGTATTTGTTCGATATCATGTTTTCCAGGCACTGTACCAAATTCTATCTCATCTTTTATGCTAGAACAGTCCTCTGAGAAAATATTTCACCTTTGAGAAAAATGAGGTTCAAAAAAGTCAGTGAACTTCTCTAATACTTGTAGAAAATGAAAGAAGTCAGATTCAAACTGAGAGCAAGTACTTGGACTTCAGGTAACAATTAATCCTTGAATTCCCTTTATTGACATCAGACTATGCACTATGCATGACTGGATTCTTTTTACACTATGTATCAGTCAAGGTTCCAAGAGGAGGCCCCCTGGCACACTCATCCTGGGTTGTGAAAAGGAGCTCAACAGAGGAACTATTTAGAAAGATTTGTGGTTAGGGATTAGGAAAATCAGTGAAAGCTAGTAGGTTCCCCAGTACTGGCAACAGTAGGACGTCATTACAGTCCCTAAATCTGAAGAAGCAGTTGCTCTACCAAGGGGGTAGATGTGTTGAAAGGACCATCAAAAAGGAGCTGGGGGCTTTGGTAAAAGGACACAGCCATCCTGTGGCACTTAGAAAGAGGGCATCACGGACAATAAATACTGTAGCCTTGATCTCTTTCAGCCTCTTATTTCTTGTGCTCTCCTTTCAGGGACCTCTGTTCACTCAGCTCAATTGGAAACCAATGAGCTAAGGAGCCCTTCTATGCAGTCAACAGAAGTCATGCTCCTGGGGGACAGAGTGTGTGAAGAAAGGTGGAGGTGGATCCAGAGGGGCAAATGGAAAATCTCTAGCATATACAAGCTATTCCAAGAGTTAAGCATTGGTAATATTTTAAGAAAATATTTCACTTTTACACAGACTCATAAACATCCACTGAAACATGTTTCAAGGTAACGCCCAAACTTTTCTTCATTACTATGTAATAAGATATTTCTATCCTTTTAATCAAGGGCATATTTTTCAAATTCTGGATATATAACGAACTAGTAAAATGAACCAAAGCAAGACTAAACCTTTACCAACTTCTAGTAGAGATGGTTAACAAGGGCTGGGGGAAGATGGATTGGCAGAGGTACAGTCCCTGAGCCCACGAGTAGATCATCAAAGCGTTTGCTTTTTTAATAAAACATCAAAGGCTGCTGTATGCTGCAGTATTTCTGAGACTAAAACTAAGGTGAACTGCAAGCACTTCACAGCAGAAAACAGGGGAATACATGTTTTGTGAATCTTTTGGTCTCTTCCTGGAAAACCTTCCCCACTCATTTTCTAAGTATTCATTTGCAGGTTTGCTACAATGTATAGAAAGATCTACTCTAAGGTCTGGGAATTCAGGTTTTCTTATATTTTTCTTGGGGAAGATTTGTTGGATGTTTAGTCAGGAGCTCAGCAGTCCCTGCCCAATGCCGATGGTAAGTAGACCCTACAGGTAGCAGGAGGAGGAAGAGATGCAATCTGTCTTCTTACCATTAAAGCTGAGGTTTAGGCTCCGATCCCTCATGTGCTGATTGCCAGGAAAAGAACGTATTAGCACGGATGGATATCAGTCCTAAATTAAGCCCTTCTCTAGGTTCCAGTTCCCGTTCAAGATAGTATCTCTGTCACATTTTAACACAACTATACAACACAAATTCATCGCATACAGTAGAAGGAGAATGAATAAAGTGAAGCTTCTTGGTCTGGGTCCAGCATTTACTATCTGTGCAACTTTGGGAAAACTGATGACCTTCTTAAAACTTTCCTCTCTCTTTCTCTCTCTCCCTCAATATATATATGTATGTATGGCTAGATAGATAGATAATACATACATAAAAGTGCTTCATTGGCCTTCTGTAAGGAATAATTGAAATAACATGTATAAATCACATATCAGAGGGCAAGCAGTTAAGATGAAAACTACTGAGGAACTTGGAAGGTGAGGGCATGACATTCATGGGCTGAATATTTTTTCCTGTGTTTATAATGTTTATCAGACAGAACTACAGGCTTAAAGAGACAGCTGCATTCCATGTGCGATAACAGAATTAGTGCAGATGGTCCCTGACTTGCCAGCGTTTGACTTACCCATTTTTCAACTTTACGATGGTGCAAAAGAAATACACATCCAGTATAAACCTTACTTTGAATTCTGAATTTTGGTCTTTTCCTGGGCTGGTCATATGCAGTCTAATACTTCTTGTGATGCTGGGCGGTGGTAGCTCCCAGTCAGCCACATGGTCAGGACGGTAAACAACTGATCCACGACAACCATTCTGTACCCACACAACCATTCCATTTTTCACTTTCAGTACAGTATTCAATAAGTTATATGAGATATTCAACAGTTTGTTATAATAGGGGCTTTATGTTAAATGATTTTGCCCAACTGTAAGTTAATGCAAGTGGTTCTGGGCACATTGTAGGTAGGCTGGTTTAAGCTGTGATCTAAGTTAGTTGAATCAAGTGCATTTTTGATTTAGGATATTTTTAACTTACAATGGGTTTATCGGGGCATAACCTGATCATAAGTCAAGGAAGATCTGTATGAGCTTCTAGCTCACTCTAGTGCTTTTAGCTCACACTATTGAGCACCCAAAATAAGTAACTTTCTGGAGTAGTTGACCCAAATTCTGTTCTTCCTATCTGATGTTTTAAAAAGTCTTCAGGACTAGGTGCAGGAAATGAGAGGGGCTCATCTCATGCATGATCAATTCATGTGATGTGTGTGTGGCGGGAGGGGGGGTTAGGCTTTCGCAAATGTGCCTAGAACACTCAGGTTTAACAAGCATGTGTAGCACTGAGTGATTTAGTTGATTTAATTAACAGACAAATAGAAGGAAGCCCCCCACCCCCCCATATTGTAAAGTTAATATCTACAGCTGGGGGAAAGAACAAGCTCAGTGAAATTATTAAATACCCAAAGACTAAGTGGGCAGCCAAAAAAGTCCCATACTACAGTGCTGTCTTTGAGAATCATTTCTTCAAGACCCAACCTCTTCCAAAATCCAGAAAGTTTTGGAAAACATGATTTAATTTTATGTCAGTGTAGAAGCAGTGAATGATGGAGAGTGAAATAAATAGAAAACGATCGATTAAGGTAGAGGAAGAGGGTAATTCCTTCAAAACTGAGATATTAGAAGCCAAGCTAATGATATGTGAAAGGGAAGAAGTGATTCTTACAGGCCAGGATAGTGATCAAATTTATCATTGGGTAATCACAGTTCAGGCATACCAAAATGGAGCTGGGTGGCCACTGAGGACCTGGTCTCAGACATGACGGCACCACTGAGAACTTGAACTATACCTAACCCAAGGCCTCCAGCTGATTTTAAAACAGCATCTGCCAGCTGCAACCTTGTATCTCAAGGTTCTTCCAAAGACCCTTGTAACTATGCAAGCATTGCAGGCCCCAACCAATCCTTGTTTAACAAGCACCTTTACTTTTTGCCAGCTCCAATTACAGTTCTCGATAAACAACTCATGTAACTAACCATAGCCTTGCAGGTTTCACCTCTATAATCTTCCTCCATTTAGAAGTTTGGTGGAACAGGATTCAAGTGCTTCCTGAATCTGTCTCCCCAGCTGCAGTCCTAACAAACCCTAAATAAATGCCTCTTTATTTCAATCAGATCTCTGTTCCTGAAACTTGTTTAACAACAGGCATTGAGAGGGAAGGAAGAAGAGAAAATGTGTTCAGCTTCCAACAGAGAAGACCAAAGGTTAGCATAACTACCCAAGCGATACTCTATGGGATCCTGTGTAAATGGTCATTATAAGTGGAGGTTTAACAATTGTCTCTGTCCTCAGGGAACATATTCAAGAAAGTTACAGAATTACGACATTAAGCAAAGTCACAACAAATTGAAATTATGTCAACAGAGAGCTAAATCAATCCATTTCCTGATTTGATGTTGGAATCCTCCAAGATAGGGCAATCCGAGTTAGGCAGGTGAAGAATGAAGTGATTTGTTTGAACAGAATTCATTTATTTCATGTATTTTACTATGGGAGACTATCTATTTCAAAATCTAGAGGTGCATTTGAAAAACAAACATCTGAGTCAGAAGACTAAGGGGAAGTGAAAGAAAACAAAAGGGCCCTGAGTCCCAGCAAACAGTGTGAGTCCTAGTATGTTTGAGGAGGAATGGAACCAAATGAACAAGCATATTGAACTGCTAAAATTTAAGTAGGACCTTTGTGAAAGAAACAGGACAGCAGACCCCACTCTTGCCAAAAAGGATACAGCAGAACCAGTGCTCTCGAGACACCTAACATCAGTAGCTGTGGTAAGCAAAGGAAGTGTTTGGGAGTACATGCCAAGATGCATGACCTTTCAGGAGGTGACTGCAGTATAGATTTCAGAAGCAATGGCCATTTTGGTCCAAGAATCTGTGAAGGGTGATTCTCTAGCTGAAACAAATGAAGAGATACTGCTAAGGTTCCCTAAAGAGCTAATTTCACAGTCCCAACAATCCCAAATTAAATGACATCGTTGGTAGGCACTGTAGCAAGCAAGCAAAAATCCTTGCTCACAGGGGAGGGAAGAAGCCATGTGCATTGGTCAGGAGGGGTTCGATTATGCTGTGCTAGTGAATTAACTCCTGCATCTCAGTGCCCCAAAATAAAAAGGCTTCATTCGTGTTAATATGCAAAGGAAAGGGCCCTGTTCTCCACGTGGATATTCAGGGATTCTGGTTGATCTTGCTCACGGAAGCATGAAGGAGTTGCTGGAGTTTCTCTCAGTGATTTTTCTTTTTAACTGCTTCAGCCTGGGAAAGGCTCATATTTCTTTTCATTGTCTACACAGTATTGACCAGATCTAGTCTTGTGACTCCCCTTCAACTACAAGACAGCTGGACAGTGTCAGGATCCCTATGCCCAGAAAGAAGACAGAAATTTTGGTGAACACTAGTAACATTTGGCACACCATGTTGCTAAGGACCGTCCCACATCCGGCGCAGCACTGGTGAGCCAGGATCACAGAACTCAAAGGGAAATGAAAATTAACAAGCTTCGAATATGCTGGATGGGAAATAAAAGACCTATCAATAAAACATCCTGGTGAGGAAGGCTACCATCATTGCAAATCATCAAGTACCACTCTTTGAGAAAGGAGGAATTACGGCTAGGTGGATCTCCTCCCTCCCAACCACCATACCGGTAAACACATTCTGCCAAAATGAGTTTCTTGGCCAGTTTATTTTAGGTGCACAGATAATGAACTCCGCACAACTACCATAGATAACCGAAGTCCCAGGGAGATGAAAATCGAGAATAGTCTTTCCTTTCTGCTCTCCTTCACTCGGTTAGTAATGAATCATTTCTCTGGCCTTTGTGAACATCAAGTCTAGGGCTTCAAATAATTTGGCCTGGAACTGGGGATTGGTTCATTTTTTAAATTTCATTGCTAGGGGAGGTGTGGCATGATGATTCAGTGAACTCTTTGGATTCTTGAACAAATGAGACAGATAAAAGGCTTTTAGTTGTACTCATTCAGTTTGGAGTTGTTGAAATAACCATAAGCCTTGTGGTGTGCACCTCAGATCACAGTTTCTGAAGAAATGAAGTCTACCCAGGCATAAAGAACTTTTTTGACTGAAATTGAGCTGAATGTTACATTCTGAAGACTTCAGTTTTGAAAAAAATTAGCAGTCTGTCACCTGTTAGTTATCAAAATTTCCAGACTCTATAAGAATATGGCAATGAGCAACGTACACTTAGTATTAAGAGATCTATCCGAAACTTGTCAAAGCTTTTCTCTTCCTCCCTCCTTCTCTCCTTTCCTCTCTTTCTCCATCTGTTTCTGTCTCTATTTCTATCTCTCAAACTCCTTGTTGACTATTTCAAAAAAAGTTGCAGACATCATGATAATTAACCTCTAAAAATGTTGCATATAGGACATACTCTTCAATAACCAAAATAACATTATATCTACAGGAACTGCAAAATAATTTCCTAATTATTTTCAAGTCCCTTTTATGATAACATCTAACCAAGTTTTCACTTTGCATTTGATTGAAATTCCAGTATCTCTTTCAATCTCGACCCATTTTCCTTCTGTCACTTTTTTTTTTAATAGCAATGACTTTTCAAGGTAAGAGGCCAGTTTGTTCTAAGATATCTGATTGTTTCCTCACAGGGTCATTTATGTATTTCTCTGTATATATTGTTGCATTTCTTTTAAAATGAAAGTCAGGTATAATAGCTTGATGACATTGAGATTAAATACTTCTTTTGTCAGGAGTATTTCATAAGAGTTGTTTACTTCATATTACATGACATTAGGTGAAACACAGTGTCAAGTATTTTCACAATTAGTGATGCTAAATTTGGCCACTTCTTTAAGGGGGCAACAACCAAACTTCTTCACTATAAAAATAAAATTTCCCTTTGCAGTTATCAAGTAATCTGTGTGGTGATTTTGGCAATATGCAAATATCCTGTCCACATTAATTTTTGCCTCCTTGTAACATCTGCTGATGATCTTTGCTTGACACAGTGATTTCATTTGATGTCAAAATGGTACTTTAAAAAATCTATTATATGTTTTCTTGGTTGTCATACTTCGGTTAAAAAAGGGTTTCCTTTTCAATTGTTAACGAACTCTATTTCCTCATAAAAAGGCAGAATAAATAATTAATTTTTTCTCTTTTTTTAAAGAGAAAGTTAATGTAATTCAGTCACCTTTGACGATGGCAAATATGCTTTTGCTGTTCCTTTTCTTTTTTGATTATTTTTCAAGGAAACCACTTTAATTTATTCATTTGTCTCATTATTATTCCATTACCTAAATTGTTAATTTCTATTTTATTATTAATGTGTCTTTATTATGCTTATTTTGTATCTGTCTTGTTCTTACTGTGTTTTTATTTGCTCTTATTTATTTTTATTTTCTTATTCTTACTGACATAATTATTTAAGGTGATGGCGTTCCATTTGAGGGATTCTTCTGCTACATTCTATATGTTCTAGAATATTTACATTAAAATTATTTTCTAAAATTTTATAAATTTTGACTTATTTTAATTTCCAAGTGGAAGACAATTTTGTCTAATTTTCCTTTTATTTTCTAGTTTTATTGCATTGTGATCAGAGAATTTTGGGTATTATTTTTTCTTTATAAGATTTACTCATATTTTCTTTGTGCTGTTACATGGATAGTATCATAATCCACTAAATGTTATGAATATTATCATGGCAGTTTGTGAGCAGACGTGTTTTCTGCTTATTGAGGGTTTGCAATTTGATTAATAGCCACCTTAGATCCTCTTTATTGATTATGTTATGAGGTCCTCTACAACCTTACTTATTTGCTCAGTTGACTGACTTGGACCACTGTGTTATTCAGAGCATAGATATTCATAGCTTTTTTATCTATAGTTTTATTGTGAATTGTAACCTTGAATATTAGAAAACGTATACGTGATCTCATTTAATGCCTTTTGGTTTGAAATTTACCTTTTTAAATGTCAAGATAGTAGCCTCTTCTTTTGCTTTTATTTGTTAGGTATTCATTTGCCCGTCTCTTTTATTTTGTCTTTTGAATCATTTTAGACTTTTGTATATAGCTAAGCTTTAGCTTTGTTTTGTGAGCCAGTTGGAAACTCATTTTCTCACATATATGTGATAGGGTAATTTTGGGGATCTCTCCCACTTTGTCAGTTACCTTTATGACACACTTAAGTGTGTATTGTGTTACAGCTTCTGTTTCTTCATCAGTGTGAGCTGTTTCATTACTATTTTTGTTGGCTTTTTTCTTTTCTTTATTTCTTGGTATTAGGAAGGTTAATATTTTTGTTCTAGTTACTAGTTGTACATCAATAATTTTATGCTGTCCCTTGGTTCCCTTTTACCTTACTTCAGCTTC
Organism: Camelus bactrianus; assembly: GCF_048773025.1. Taxonomy (NCBI): domain Eukaryota; kingdom Metazoa; phylum Chordata; class Mammalia; order Artiodactyla; family Camelidae; genus Camelus; species Camelus bactrianus. The sequence continues at coordinate 27,617,653 of NC_133548.1, forward strand.
TACTATTCAGTTTGTGAGTTTTCATTTATATCATTAGACTGAAGAATTCTGACTCATATTCTATTTTCCTTTCACTATCTCCCTTCGCCACCCACTTTTAGTGGTGTTATTTCTAATCTGTCAGAACATGTGAGATTCATATATTACCCTTCCACTGTTATCCTCAATTTTCATTTTTGATCTTACTCTACAAATATATTCAATTCTTAAAATCTTTTTGCTCATTTCCCTAAAAATCTATTGGCTGAATGAAACTTAATTTTAGTGTATTCCATAGGAAGGGCTTGTGGGTATGACTTTTCCTTAAATTTCCTCTATTTGTGTATGTTTAGATCAGTTTTATTATAGCCTTAATACTCGAAGGACATTTGGTTTGAATATTGAGTATAACACAATTGCCTCATAGTGTCTTTTTTAGGGTTCTTAAAAATAGTGCTCCACCATTGTCTTGCTCTGTATGTTGAAAAGTATGATGCCAACCTGAATTTCTGTTTTGTTTTTTCCCCCAAAACTTTATTGATATATAATGTGTAACTTTAAGATATACAGCATGTTGATTTGGTACACATATATTGTAATATGATTACCACTGAAGTGTTATCTAACACCTGCATCAGGCCATATAATTCCTATTTCTTTTTTGTGGTAAGAACATGTAAGATCTACCCTCTTAACAGCTTTCAGGTACACAGTACGGTATTGTCATCTGTAATCACAATGCTGTCTGTTAGATCCCCAGAACTTACTCGTCTTCTAAGTGGGAGCTCATACTCTTTGACCAGCATCTCCCTGTTTCCTCTGCCCCTCAGCCCCTGGCAGCCACCATTCTACTCTCTGTTTCAACAAGTTCAGCTGCTTTAGATTCCCTGTATAAGTGATACCATGCAGTATTTGTCTTTCTCTGTCTGACTCATTTCACTTACCTTAATGTCCTCACGGACCATCCAGGTTGTCACAAATGGACAGATTTTGTTCTTCCTCATGCTGAATAATATTCCAGTATATGTTATCCATTCACCCATTGACAGATACTTAGATTGTTTCCACATTTGGCCATGACGGAGTAATGTTGCAACAAATACAGGAATGCAGGTATCTCCTTGATATCCTGTTTTCATTTCCTTTGGATATATACCCAGAAATGAAATTGCCAGATCATAACGTGGTTCTATTTTCAGCAACAGTCACTCTTCCAATCCATGAACATGGGCTATTTTTACATTTGTTTGTGTCTTCTTCAATTTCTCTTGCCAGAGTCTTCAGTGTAGAGATCTTTCACCTCCTTGATTAGATTTGCCTCTAAGTATTTTTGTTGTTTCTGATGCTATTGTGAATGGGAATGTTTTCTTTCTTTCTTTTTTCAAGTATTTCGTTATTAAGGTACAGAATTACAACTGATTTCTGCATGTTGGTTTTATATCCTGCAACCTTACTGAATTTGTTGATTAGTTCTAATGGTTTTTTGGTTGAGTCTTCAGGATTTTGTCTCTATGAGATAATATTTTCTACAAATACAGACAATTTTACATCTTCCTTTCAGATTTGGGTGCCTTTCATTTATGTATTTTTCCTGGGTGCGCTAGCTAGGGCTTCCAGTACTGTGTTGAAAAGGAGTGGTAAAAGTGGGCACCCTTGATTTGTCCTGATCTTAGAGAAAAATATTTAGACATTTCGCTATTACCATGTTAGCTATGGGTTTGTCATATATTGCTAAGGTGGTAGCAATGGGGGTGATGACAAGAGGCATCAGATTTTACATAAATTTGGGAGATCAAGCTGACAAGATTTGCTGATAGACTTTGGTATGAGGCATATAAGAAAGAAAAGAAAAAAAGAGGCAAGTATAACTTGAAGTTGTTTTGGCTGTGCCAGTGGAAGAATGGAGCTGCCATTTACTGAGCTGGGGAGCATGGAATAGAGTAGGTTTAAGTTCAGACACTAGTTGGCTTTGTTGTCAGGTCTAAACATCCACATGCACATGCCAGCCACACAGCTGGGTATAAGATTCGGAGGTTCAGGAGGAGGGTCAGAAATGGAGAGAGAAATCTGATAGTTCTCCTGGCTAGACAGTGGAGGTGAAGTAAGTGTTATTTATTATCTGACTTTGAAATTACCAGAAATAAGATAACACTATTTTTACTTTTTTCACTATTTGGAGCAAAACTCCCTTTGGAGAATTCTCTTTAAGAGAAAGGATTGTTCCATTTAGTTTTGTGTCTCTACCTTCTAAATATTGAAACGTCTGTTAAATATATCTTGAAATAATAAACACAGAAGAATTTTGAGTCTACTGACTTTGTAATGTCAGTAGTTTTTTAAAAACTGGGAAAAAAATCTTCTAATATTCAGATGTCATGAAAGATGCAAAGATAAGTCAAAAGCAGATCCTGATTTTAAGATGTTTATAAAATCACATTGTTTATATGGTGTGAATTTCATTCCATGGCTGCAGGATGACATGATTAAACTGTTAATTGGAGAGAAACAGATTTTATATTTTTTTTTAACCACATATACAAGGATTTATAATTCTCCTTATACTTTTAGTCATGGGTCATAGATTCAACTTGATGAATCTTAGTGTGTTTTGTTAACAATTAAACATAACAAAATGCTTGAAGTAAATGAAATGATATGCCAAAATCACGTCAAAGAAACATGCATCTACAAAAGCTGATGCAGCCCAAGACTCTTTCAGCTTTGTAGTCACTTACAAGTTACCCCCATTTTACCCTGACATTCTTTGCATCATCATCACAACCCACACCTCTTAATAAGCATTATTGCATTGTGGTTAGAAAATCGACTCTGAATCATACCTCTTGGTTTCAGACTCCTAGCCTGCTTAAATATTAGTTTGTTCACGTGCGACTCAAGTGTAGTTGTAGTAGCTACCTAATGATGTTGGTGAGGACGTAAGTGAGAAAAGACATGTAAGACATAATGTCGGTACATGATAACCAGTATACATCTCACTAACAATTATAAATAGTTCAACTTTTTTCTTCAAAAATTTACAATTTAATTTTCTCTATATAGAGCCTTTTTCTCTCTTTTTGTTCCCCCTTGTTCAGATTACTTACTACGTTAATAATACATTAGGGATATGCGAATTAGGGCTATAGGTTTCAAATAGTTGAATACCTTACAGCACAGTGGAATTTATAGGAAGAATATCAGGTACCTACAGAAATATTGGTGAACCAAGTGTGGAAATGGAACTGAATTAAGAAGGGACAGGCTAGGGAGAAGTCTGCCAAGACAAGGTCACAAAAAGAATTGGATTAAGAATGCCATCACTAGACACTCATCACCGTGCAATTGCATCTTATGTCATTTCTCCCTAATTCAAAGTCCTCAAATCTCTAGATAACATGCGTCTGTGCTCTACGTCACTCATTCTCAAATTTGGCTGATCATTGGAATCATCTGTGTGGGGGGTTGTGTTAAAAATATGAATCTCTAGGTCCCATTCTCAGAGCATCTAATCTAATTGGTATAGAGTGCAGTCTGGGTAATGGGATTTTTTTAAAGCTCCCTAGATGATCTAATGTGCAGCAAAATGTGATATTTACTATTGCAGATGGTAGAGTCCACTTGCTGAAGAAACAGCTGAGATACTCAAATGACTCCTACATATATCCATGTTTATCAGCTGATTCATTATTATTTTTCAAAAATATTCACATTCCTTTTAGAAAGTTAAAAAAACAAAGGTAAGCATCTTATGGAAAATTACCCATAATCTCCTATTAAAGGATAATGTCTATAAATATTTAATTTATTTCTTTGTGTGTGAGATTGTGTGTGTGTGTGTGTGTGTGTAGTCTCATATTCTCATATCATTCTTTGATGGATAGTATTTGAAGTTTCAAGGCTGCTTCAGAATAGTATTTTTTCTTATTGAATTGTATCTTCTAAAGAGAAGACCTCCAAAGGTGTAGGATTAATTCAGCTAACGAACTGTGAATATTGGTAAATTGACATTTCAAAGGTCAATGACATTCATGGATGCTCTACAACTCACTGTCTTGGTGAATTAATATTTGTGTGGGTGCTAAGTCACATCAGAAGCCACTGATTTTCTTCATTTGCCTCTTACCTGATCTCTGCAACTTCATTTTAGACTCTTTCTGCTTACATGCATTTTCCTTTTCTTTCACAAGCGAGCAGTGAAGAGGCATTTAAAACGTTGTGCTTTATTGGATTGATTCAATGGACTTTTTTCTAGAGGTTAAAAAAATAGAAACATACTCTATAATTTATTAGAAATAATTTAAATTGTATAATATGTAAAAGTTGTTTATGTAACTTGTCTAGAGTGATATTTATCACCCTTCTTTAAAGCATAGCCAAGATTTCAAATTCACAATCAGTATTCAGCTGATTTAGACTTTCCATGTTGGTACAGTTCTAATGTGTTAGTCTCTGTGCTCTGACTATAGTCTTAATCCTCAGAGTCCTTGTTCTTGGGCTGCTTGTCAATAAGGCACCTTCTATATAAAATTTCTGAACAGTATATGCAGTAGCTCCATATCTAATGGAGAAAAAAATTAAATGGTATGGGTGAGAAGGAAAAGGCATATTTGAATAATTAGTTAACAAAGCAAATGTAGGCACTTTGCGTTTATGCCAGGGCTGACACAACTTGGAACAAGAGGCTAATTAGTAAAGGCACAATAAAGACCACCTCTTTCAAGCTCTCATTTGATTAATGAGAAAATTAAAACTCAACAAGAGAAAATTGAGAAAATTAAAACTAAACATCTCTTATTACACATACTGTTAATAATAAAGCAGAACTACAATCGCAGTTTCTGAATTCCCGATTCAATAATATTACCACTGTAACTGTAGTGGCAGCTCTAATTATCACAGATCTGTATTCTATTCTGTTTGCACCATTGGAAAATTCGGGCTATAAAACCAGCAGCAGCCTTTAATTTAACAGCAAACCGTTGTCTAATTGATTTTAAATTCTAACCAGTGAAGACAGAAGATGGAGGAAGGGAGAGAGTCTGTCAAGGTGATATGGTATATTGATGAAGAAGAAGTCACCTGCACATCGTCTGTGCATTTTTCTTGAGACACTTCAGTAGCTAAAGATTTGATGGCCCAAAAATTGCAATGCTCTCCATACTAGGTGAAAATCACCAATGTGAATAATGAAATGGTAATGAAGCAGAATTTTTAGGAAACGTTCACTAGGAGGAGATTCTGCGACATGTAACCTGGTGGGGACCGCCCTAAAAATCACTTTTAGGATAGTACCTAGTGGATTCTGGGTTAAGTTATGTAACCAGATTGAACATAATTCATCAATTCAAAGACATTGAAACTACTCAGAATTAATAGATGATCTCAGTTCCCAAAATGTAAACGCAATTTACTTCAACTTTATTCAAATTTAATTTCCTCCAGAATGTTATAATAAAATTGTGATCATTTAAAATAATTTTTTAGAGCCAAAAAATTCAAACTTTGTTTCTGCTCATTAAACCACAACTTTTCTCGAAATAAATGCCATGGTTAAAAAAAATCTATTTTGTAATATTCATTTCCAGTTGGATGGAAAATATGAGCTACCTAATGATCTACTTGCAGATTGAATAAATGAAAACATCAGTCCTGAGAATCATAAAAGAGAAGTAAAAACAAAAGTTATCACCGAGGGGAAAAAAAGAAACGTATTAAAGCCTGCTTTATATGGTGCTGAAACATCTGGATGCAAAGTACTCACTCTGGTTGAGCAGCTGGACCCTGGACCAGTTCTGTGCCAAACATCTGTACGATCGAGGGAGCTGCACACTTCCCAGGCATGCAGCTGTTCTGGCATCGTAGGGCAGGAATAGTATCTTCTAGAAGTACTGCACTGCAGCCTTGTTTTTTTCCTCTTCTAATTTTATCACAGACCTGAGAGATGATTGATGTGAGTCAGAAGTGTCCTAATTGGCTGTCATACCCTGTTCCTCAGCTGGGGTATGAGTGTTTCCAGGACGTGATCAACATCTGCTGTAAATACACCATCTCTACTCAGGGGGCATCCTCTGGGGGTTGTCTTTGTGCCTTAATTCAAGAGAACCTGTTTTCCTGTTTTCCCGTTTGACGCATGACTAAAATGAAGACGAGTGACAGGAAGCAAACTGCCCACATTCACATAGTAAAGTGTGGCACCAAGCCTTGGTCTCAAGTCCCCAGCTGCCTTGCTCAGAAAGGCAGCATCTTCATTTAAAATAAACTGTCAGTGTTCTATGTTTATATGGTGATTTTTAAATTTTGTAATGCATTTTCTCACCCATTTCTACTTCTTGGCATAATTCACCATGTATAGCCATTCATGTTAACAGTTAATGTTTATTTACTTCTGTAATGTGCTTTTGAAAAACCCCAAAATTTTAGGGTTAGAATATATACCAACAGAAATGGAAATATGTGTTTGTATGTATATTTAGATGATATAAAAGTATAAAGAAAACAACTTATTAATTCCTAGGAGTTAACAAATGCTTCTCTGGAAATTCATTAATGGCAGATGTGAATTTCTAGTTTTTGAGCCAGATTCAAAACAATGCACACAATAATTAAATTACTTTAAAAAAATTCATGATGATTAAAAAGCACATATTCATCCTCAACTAAAAGTCATTGACAATCTTTGCAACATTTTATTTTGGCTTGCATGTTAAAGAATATCAAATGGCCTATGACAAGTTTAGAGTGTTAATTTTGCATGCCATGGGCTTCTGTTTGCTCTAGTTTTGAAGACTAGGTTTGCATGTGGAAAGCACAATTGTTAAGTTCATCAGTAATTAAACTGAAAATATTTATCAACCTGTAGCTATATCCAAGACATGGAACTAGGCCCTGCTGAATTTGTCACACACACACACACACACACACACACACACACACACACACAAAACATGATCGAGCAAACAAATAAACATGAAGCATGCTATTATATGTTTAGGAAAACTGGACAAATACATGAGAGGTAAATATTATCTAGTCAATAGGAGAAGGAGTTTATCGCTATAGACATTTAGAGGTGTTGTCGTGAGCTAGGGCAAATGAGAGAGAGAGAGAGGGAGAGAGAGAAGAAGGAGGAGGAGGAAGTTTGAGGTTTATCTGATGCCCAAAAGTGGCCCATAACATAGAAGTGCACAGTGTGTGCTGAGGAGTAGGTAGAGTGAGGCTTGTTTTGTGCACAGTTCAGTGCAGGAAACAAAGCACACCCCAGCCTTTTTAAGCCACAAAGGATGAAATGTAGTTAAATATGTGCTTATAAAATTATTGAAGGGGCTGAAGTAGCAGGAATCTTGGATAGTATAAAGTTCAAGAGCACACGACACAGGAGAGCTGTGATCTGAGAAGGCTGCCATGACTGCTGCTACCATTCCTCAACTACCTCCAGATTTGGTGACTGGACAGTGGATGGTGGAGCCTGTGCTCTGGAATTACCTCTGAGCATTCATTACCTTGATTGCCTGTACAACCCACAGCAGGAGGGTGATTTCCTTTGCATTATATCTGCATTCTGAATTTCACACACATGCACCGCATCAGTAGAAACTGTTTTGCATCCAGACCACGAGTTGCAATGCGTCTAGGAAATTTGGGTTATTGCCTTCCAGATTTTCCATTAAAGGAAAGCATCCTGAGAGGTAGATGGAATAGAGGCTGAAGGAGCCTATTCATAGCATCCATCCCAGGGCTCTTAGGTAATTTGGAGTTATTTGGTTTAGGGCTTGAATGCTATATATATATATATATATAAATATAAATATAACTGATATGGTCATTAATGCACATCATTAATGAACAGCTGATAATACTGCCAGGACACAGCTTAAAGACTGAGATCTTTTTTCCTTCAGTTTATCATTGAATTTGGCCAATGCGAGGTACAAACAGGAGCCTGGAGGGTGCAAAGGTGGAAAAGTTTTGAGCTATTTATTGTCTTGGCTCCTTCCCTGCCCCGGCACAGGCTGGCACCGGCTGCCTTCCTTCATGAGGGTCATAGTATCAGTGGGGCCACCATTCCTTAAAGCAGCAGGTCTCATCTTCTTCTGGTAACCACTTCCTCTGCTTATATCTTGGGACGGTAGTGACTTCCAGATGTTGTTAACCTGAGGACGCGTCACCATCTGTCATCCCTAATTTGGTATCCTTTCCCTTGCCCGTACTTCTGTAAACAGTCCTTTCTTTTCAGTCATCTGTTTTGATTGCACCATCTCACTCCTGCCAATGTTCTAACTATTATAATGGGCCTAATTATTTCCCACAGCAATTCTATGTGTTTTTTAAGTCAATGCTTACATAACATAGGCAAGTTACTGAGAGAAGCAAAGGGTGTAACCTCATCCTTGTGACAAGCTGCGGACAGTGAAGAGACCAGAGTGAGTCAGCTTATTGCTGTCTTCCCTTTTTCTCCCGAGTGTCTTCGCGTAGCCCTCTGGCTGCCAGTCTCCACTCTCATCACTCACAGGAATCATGATGATTCATCCCCCATGGCCCAGAGATCATGCTTCGGTACTAACAAGAACAATGCCATAACACCACCAACTGAACATTTGCCAGACACTTCTAACTAAGGGTTTTACGTACAAAACCGAATTAATCCTTTAAGGTAGGTACTGGTATTGTCATCCCTCTTTACAGAGGCAGACACTTGGGCCCACAGCAGTTACGTAGGTTTTACAGTCACACCACTAGAAATGGAAGAAGTGGGATTCCAGCCCAGGGACTATGGCTTTGGCATCTCTGCTCTTTACCACTATGCCTTACCAACTCTTTTTTTTAAGACATACAACTTGATTATTTAATATATGTATACATTGTAAAATGATTACAACAATCCAGTTAATTAACACATGAATCACCTCACATAGTTAACTTTTTGTGTGTGTGGTGAGAACACTTAAGATCTACTCTCAAACAATTTCATACTATACAGCACTGTATCTGGTTTACTGCACTTATATTAACTCTTAAGGTGACCATATTTATTAATGGAACCAGTAGATAAACAACTCCCTGTTTAAACTGCTTTTTTCTTTTTGAATATGCAAAAGGTATATAGCACATAGCCTCACCAAGACATTGCTATTGGAATGGCGAGTTTGGAAAAGGAGAGACAACACAGAGAGAGGTGTAGAGTCATCTATCGCTCTGTGACTTTTGGAAAACCATTCAACTCCTGCATCCTTAAGCTGTTCATCTGTAAGCCAAAAGGCTGAATTAAATCTATTTAAAAAAAGAGAACAATACTAAAGCATGAATAAGATAATCAGGAGATAAGGATGGAGTTGAGCAAAATGAGTAGGGGATTATTCCAGCTAAAGTAAGAAATCATTATTATTAAGAGAATATTCATAACACTATAGAATTCCAAGCTAAATTAGAAACAGCAACACACAAAAACTGTAGTAAAGAAAAAAGAATTTGACTTAAAGCAGGTTAGATACAAATAATTTTTAAAAAAACAGAGCAAAGAACTGGACAGACAACTGAAATCTAAAATGTAAAGAGAACCTAATAAATGAAACATATAAAGGGTCCAATTTTAAACAGAATAAAGTTTTTCCAAATTAAGTAAAAAGACAAAAACCTAGAAAATAAAAAGGTTCATTATTTTCAGAAAAGAATCAAAGTATAGAAAATGAGTACCTAATCCTGAGGTTCTCAAATTTCAAATAAGAAGAAACTTCAAAATAAAAAAAAGAATCCTATAAGCGTCCAGGGAATAAAAAGCACCTGCTATGGAAGAATATATAGATTATCTGATAAAAGTACTCAGCTTTAAACACATCATTAAACAAGACAAAAAGTTAATAAATACAGCATTCCATTAAAAATTAGAGAAAAAGCTAATAATTGAAAAAGCCAATGGTATTAACTGAAGGTGATTTGAAAAAATTAGTGAACTGCAAGGTGATTGGTTATGCAAATAATACAAATATAAAATAATATTTAAGAAAAAAAATTCTCACTAAAAACTATAGGCAACTTCTGCAATTTTTTTGGATTATTTAATATGTTTTAAAATGAATTTTCTTAACTCTATTACAAAAATGAGCTCATTTGACAATAATGAAAGAGGAAAATAATTCTAACAATACTATTTGCAAACTTACAGTAAGATGAATTTATGGATCATGAAGACAGAGCCAAAATACCACTCTTTACAGTGTGGCAATTTACTTAAATTATTGAAAAACTACATTCTTGTGGAAACTGGCTATGAAAGTCTAGCCCTACAAACCCAAATAAATCAACTGAAAACAAATGCTTCATAAAACAGTTGATAACTTCTGTTCTGAAATGCATTTAATATGCTTAAGTTGTCTCATTCCATTTAGAACATACGTGGTTGGGAAGAAGATACAATTAATAGAGGTAATCTTATAAGCAAAGTGTCTCCTGAGAATTGTCTGAAGAACTTGCCACTCATATCCATGAGCAGAGTTGCTGACAAATGAGCAGCGTTTCTTTTCTAAAATACTGTTATGAAGCGTTATTTTCCTGCCTGTTTCAGAGCATTTATTAGTCTTTTCTCAAAGACCTCTGTTAACGGTGGCTGTCAGTAAGTCATCACAATCTCTGACAAAAACTGTTAGTTCTCAATGCTCATGAATCTATTTGTCAGCCTCTCACCAGAGCACTTTAGCAATTCATTTTTTAGGAATAAATTTGGAGGATATAGGAAACAGACTCCGTAAGTTTGTCTTTCCAGAATCCTTCCCCCATGCCCCATTTTCTTTGAGGAACAACTCCTTCCCCGTTGCGCCCAAGTGTTTCTGGCTAGGTTTGCCAGTCACTGTACATCCCCCCCTGCCCCCCATGCTAGTGATTTGTCTGATTATGGGCGCATGACCAAAACCAAGCCAGTGGAGCCTTCCTTTGGGGATTTGTTCCTAAGTTTCTTTTCCTCTCTGGAGATGGAATTGTAATGATATGGCCTCTGCCTGAATAAAACCACTCCCCGGGGGAAAAAGAGACCAAAGGAGAAGAAGAAGCATGATGGATCCAGTTCTAATTCTGACAGCCCCCAAAGTTGCTTTTCACCTTTGGGAGAGTTGTTGGTTCTCCCTATGATTATGCTAACCCAGATCTGGTTTTCAAGAAAAGAACTCCTACATCTTGAAAGAGTTTTCATCCATCCATCTATTCATTCATTGTTACAGTCAAGAGCTGTGCTATGTGTAGCATCTTTATTGCATGGGCTGGACCTGACAGATGGATTGGCATTGAAATTTCTTGTTCCCTTCTCTCACCATTAAATTTACTCTATAGACTTGCTCTCTTCTACACCCGGAAAACACAACAAAACAAACACAACAAAACAAAACAAAACTGGACATCCAAAAGCCTTTCCAGTGATTCTTAGATAATGGAGTGCCCACTCTAACCTTACTTAACCCAAATTTAAAGCTTTGCCTGCCACTCCATGTGTTAGCCTGCTTCAGGTTTGGAAGCGTTCAGTGGAAGAGTGGAGAGTAGTCAGTTTCTCATTTTTCACTCTCCACCTTTCTAATAGATATTTCTGACATCTTGAGTGTTGGGTTAGGGAGGGAGATGATTAAGGGACATTAAGGGGAAAGGTCATGGTCTCACCTGGCCAGCTGTTGAAATCTGATACTGGTATCCTCTGAAAGTGAGAGCAACACTGTCAATTTTTTTTTTTTCTGGAGTTGCTTGTACAGATTTTTCAGAAATTCTCTTTAGAGTTCAGGTGCCTCCAGCTACAGTTGCCTCCTCCTAGATTATGCCTCCTCAGGCTGCCCGATTTTGACTCCCTCATCAGCCAGTGGACTTCTGTAAGTGCACACCTTTGTTGAGGTCCTCTGCCTCTCCAACATTGTCTTGAGAGAGGTTCATTTTAAGACAACCCCAGACATTCCCTTCGGCTGAGACCTCATTTTTATGCCCTTCCAAACACACACGCACACACACACACACACACACACGAACACACACACAACACTTGATGGCAGTGCATTGCCATTTATGACAGTCACCTCTCTGTTGTACTTGCCAACAGGGACAGCTCCACTCAAAACTTTTTACTTGTAGACATTTTCCAGAAATTTTAGATATCAGCACTGCTTCTCACTGAGGTCAAGTGTAGCACAAGCTACTTTTTTTCTGCAGGTACACTGTTTAATTTTGGTTTAAATGCCCTTTGGCATTTAATCCTCAATTGCATACTTTCCACAAATATTATACTATTTGCAAATTGTGCTTTCTTCCTGGACCAATAGATCTTTGATTAAAAAAAATCTTTGGCTAGACCCACTGTGAGAAAAAACATCACACCCTCATCACTTCCTAAAGACTCTACCGCTAACTTAAAGGGATTTCTCAGTATTATAGACACAGCAATATTTCTGTTCAGACTTAATTTGCTTAGTATTTTTCATTACCTCAAGGAAGACAGGAGGACATTCAGTGAGACCTGGGAATCCCTGGGGAAGGGTAATTTTTAATAAACTCCTCTAAAAGAGGGTTGAAATAACATCCAAGCTGAAATAGTGTACCAGTCACCTTAAACATACAAGGGTCAAAGGCCATCATTTTTCCAGTTTTTGTCAAAATAAGCCTAATCTCTAAAAGATAAATGTCACTTACGGAGACAAGTAATGGCCATTAGTGTTTCTATATGTGTGGAGTGTGGCTTCTTCCTTCTCCAACATGAACTTTATATTCTGATGCAAGAGCCAGTCATAGGCTAGGGCAGAGGGAATTATCGAAGCTTTTCAATATTGACGAGATAAACCATGTCATCATGAAGAAATCACTGTATTATGTCACAGTAACTCACACTGGTGGGTAGGACTAGAAGACCTTGCTAGAATAACTCCTGCCGTGGGTGGCTTACTAGGAGATGTCACATTGGAGATAAATGTGGCAAGAAAACAAAGAGCCACTAAACTTGTCATCAAAAACCAGCCAGTGATGCTTGTACATTTTGTTTAATTTATAAAAATATATTTGGTAAATTTCCAAATAATAAGGAAAGAACGAAAATGAAAAATTCTTCTCCTTTCTTTAATCTCCACTACAGTTTCTCAGAGGGTCCTGTTGCTACCATTTAGCTGTTTCTGGTATATTGTTCCAGAAATCTTTAGCATTTATGAAAATTTTATCGTTTTTAATTAGATGAGATAAAACATACACGATATTATTCATTAATTTACTTTTCATTTTGCTTAATAATATGTCTTAACGAGCTTTCCAAATCAGCGTTAGCAGGTTTAATTCATTATTTTTAATGGACGCATAAAACAGTTGCTAATGTAGGGAATCATCTATATATCAGGCCCTTCTCAAAATAATTTGCATATCTTAACTTAATCCTTGAAACAGCCATAGGTGTTAGGTACCATTACTATCATTCAATTTACAAATGAGGAAAAAAAGGGGCAGAGAGAGGTTGAGTAATATCTTCAAGACTGCACAGCATCGTGAGCTGACATTTCAAGCCAGGAAGCTTGGTTTCTATACTGCCTCTCATAGTAAGTAGTACTCTATTAATCCTGCTAATGGACCTCTAGGTTGGGGTGTGTGTGTGTGCGCGTGTGTGTGATAAAGAAAGAAAAGGATAGGAGAAGGAGAGAGAGAGTGAAGAGAGGAGATAGAGAGAGAGAACACTTGTTTTTTGCCATATCAAGCAGTGTAGAAATGAGCAGTATGCTACAACTACTGAATTAATCTCTAGCGTTGAGATTGCTGGATCGAATAGCACATGCATTATATGTATAAATGTATATCTATGTACTATTTCTTAAGTGCATATGCCTAGCAATTACATGTTTATCTTAATTAGATATTGAACTTAATTACTTATATATACACACTAAACATTTATCCCAGATATTGTACCATTGCACCAATTAATGTTCCTGCTAGGAAATTTTGCCACTATCACCATTTGGTCATACATTGAAACGTGTTCAATCCAACATTTGTTTTAAAGGGTATATATTTTCCAATTAATTTCTATTTAATGATGAGCAAGGCTGAGCATCTGAAGACTGTAAGCTATGTGATAAAAGGAGCCAAATGATGTCCAGCTACAATTATTGCACATAGCCACGCTTAGCAAAGCTGGCTGAGCTCCTGAAATCAAAGTATAAGGCTTCAACAGATTCTCAGGTTATCTCACAGATGTCTGGTGCTGAACCTCTTTGGGATTCTAAGTAAATATTTTGTTAGAAAAACCCCCACAAGAAAACGTAATATATTCACTTAAATGCATGATTTTCAATTAAGTTTTTAGCCTAACCCTCTTTGGCTACTAAGAACTGCTTAAGTTCTGCCTGCTTCTCCCTCCTGTTTTGGTCCTGAAGCATCTGCTTCCCAACAATGTCAAGACATGAGATATTGGAACTGAATGAACTAATCGAACGTAATTCCATTAGAACAAAGATCATTTCTCCAGATTATTCAGGTCAACCAAGGGCAAAGCAGATAAGAATAAAGACCCCCAATATCTGAAGAGGTAAACTGCTAACACATGCTGTGTTCCAGTCTGATATTGTGAGCAACAGAAGCACTTGACAATCAGAGTGACTTAAAACAGGAGCCTAGATCAAACTAGATCAAATTGATTCGGCCCAAGATGGCAGCAACCAAGTCGTGTCTGGCATGGGACAATTATTGTACACTGGGAGATTATTAGAAAGAAATTTGTGGAGTTTCAAATTGGAAGAATGGACTTTTTCAAAAAACGACTTTCTGGTAGCTTGCCTTTAACCAAGAGATTAATTTGTGTAGAGGAAGCCTGCATTGAGATCCACTGCTTCGTAAGAATTCCAGTATTTGTATATTCTAATATGTATGTATCTGGCTAACAGCCCAATCACTGTTCTCTTCTTGAAGAACACATGACTGCTTTCTTCCTATATAAATGATTTCTTGCTTCAGAGTGAAAACCTTATTTGATCCTCTCCCTATTTCATGAGAAATTTCATGAACATGATCACAAGCATTTATATAACTAAGAAATCATTTTATGTTTCAAACTCTTAAGCCTTCCACCCATGCCTGGTGTAGGAAAGACTGACTAATGATCCTTGCTGTGCTTCTGGTGAAATTACTGAATAATTCAAATAAGAGATTATTTAAAGCAATACTGCTGAAAAGAGGAGGCTGGATAAGTGACTTGTTGATTCATTAGCCTGTAGTTTCTTCTTGCTGCGTATGAAAATAGTGAAGCAAGAATAATGCCATTTTATAATCTCCGTAGGGAAGATTCTTTTTCAGGAGATGTCACCCGAAGGCGTTAACAACCGGAGCACTTTGTCTCGTTATGTTGTTAGATTGCCCTGTGATCGATCATTTCATTGTTAAAGAAACAGGTAATCTCTCAAGACTTTTTTTTTTTTTTAATTGGAGGAATTGCGTGAAATCTTGTGGAACTTGTCTCTTCATTACCTACAGAAAGCCTCATTGTTGCATTTACTGCTCCCATGTTCTCTACAAAGTTACCATTTTCTCCTAGGTGCCCTTTTCACATACAACATGTTTTGCCATTTTTAAAAAACATTCATGTGCATTATCCTATTTAGTTTGCCTGACTCCTCTTCAACACAGGGATCTAAGGCTTCTAGATCCCAGATCCCTGGATCCCAACCTCCAGATACCCAACAAAGTAAGTTCAGGCATTTCCAACACTTTTCTCCAGCTATTAAAAATTAAGGCAGCCTTCACTCTTCACATGATCCTGAGGGAAACTGTTATTAGAGAGTGAGCTATATGTATTTAGAAAAGTCTTTCTCTGTTAAGATCCCTATTTTTTATTGAAGGATATTTGAATTATAATATTATATTAGTTAGTGGTATGTTTGTGTTCCTTTCTCCCTATTTTTTGTGTATCTTTTGTAGGTTTTTGGTTTGTGGTAGCCAGGGGTTCATATATGTTGACCTATATCTACTTGTTTTAAACTGGTAACGATTGAAGTTCTAATATATTCTAAAAGATCCACATTTTTTACTCCCTTGCCCCATATTTTGTGCTTTTGATGTCATATTTTACATCTTTGTGTCTAGCCCAACACAGTTGATTTCATAACTTTTATCTTTTAATCTCCACACTAGCTTACTGAAGTAGTCAGTCGATAGCCTTTACTATATATTTGCCTTTACTACTGGGATTTTTCCTTTCCTATACATTCTTACTTCTTGTTACAGCCTTTTCTCTTCCACTTAGAGAAGTGCCTTTAGCACTTCTTGTAGGGTCAGTTTAGTATTGCTAAACCCTTAGTTTTTGCTTGCCTGAGCAGTTCCTCCACTCTCCTTCAGTTCTGAATGATAACCTTGTTGAGTAGACCCATCCTAGGTTGTAACTTTTTGTCTTTCAACACTCAATGTATCATGCCACTCCCTTCTGGCCTGCAAAGTTTCTGCAGAAAAATCAGCTGAGAGCCTCATGGGGGTTCCCTTGAATGTCACTCTTGGTTTTTCTCTTGCTGCCTTTTAAATTCTCACTTCATCAAATTTGCCATTTTAATTATGATATATCTTGATGTGGATCTCTTTGGTTTCATGTTGTTTCGGACTCTCTGTGCTTCCTGGACCTGGATGTCTGTTTCTTTCTTCAGCTTCAGGAAGTTTTCAGCCATAATTTCATCAAATGCATTTTCAACTCATTTCTTTTTCTCTTCTC
Source organism: Camelus bactrianus (assembly GCF_048773025.1). Lineage (NCBI taxonomy): Eukaryota > Metazoa > Chordata > Mammalia > Artiodactyla > Camelidae > Camelus > Camelus bactrianus. The sequence goes on from NC_133548.1 coordinate 27,634,322, forward strand.
CTTCTGGGACTCTTATAATGCGAAGGGTAGCATGCTTAGTGTTGTCCAAAATCTCCCTTAAATTACTCTCATTCTGTTAAACTTTGCTTTTCTATTTCTGTCTTGATTGGGTGATTTCCCTTATTCTATCTTCCAGATTGCTTTTGCACTTTAATGTATCACCTAGTCTGCTGTTAATTCCTTTTAGTTTATTTTTATTTCAGTTATTATATTCTTCATCTCTGACTCATTCTTTTTAATATTTTCTAGTTCCTTATTAAAATTCTCACTGTTCTTTTCCCAAGTTCAGTTAGCATTCTTATTACTAATGCTTTGAACTTTTTATCTGGCAAATTATTTATCTCTGTTTCATTACTTGATTTTTCAGGATTTCTTTTTTTTCCTCTTGTTCTTTTGTTTGAAACAAATCCCCCTGTCTTCTCATTTTGTTTGACTTTCTCTGTGTCTATGAAATTAACTAGAACAGTTACATATCCTATTCTTAAAGGAGTATCCTTGAGTAGGAACATCCCTATGCAGTCTGTAAATGCCAAGTGGCTTTTTTGGACTAGGTGGATCCAAAATGAGCACAGGTCACTTATTCTCCTTTGGTGTGCTGGCAGCTGTCACCTTTATGGGAGGTAGGGCTGCAAATGGAGGGGCTAGAGCCAGAGCCAGCTGTGAGCCAGGGCTTCTCCTATGCTCAGTGGCTGTCACCACCTAATCAGGGTTGGGGACAGGTCCCAAGGTGCTGGAAAAGAAGCCCTGACAGTTGGTTCTGATCCTTCTAAGTGTGTGCTCTCCCCCGACAATGACACCTTTACCCCAGAGTGAAGTGCAGTGCAGGGGCAAGAGGGGCCAGAGTAGGCAGCCAGCACTGGCCAGAGCATGCACTGGGATAGTCCCAACATGACAGGAAGAGCTCGTAGGAAGTGACCAGAGCCCTGGACAGTTTTCCATTACCTTCCTCCATCTTGTTCCTGGGAGTAAGCAAGCTTGTGTGCACACTCTTGACAAATGGAGTCTTGGCTTCTTTTAGCCCTTCGGAAAGTCTCACTAGTTTTCAAAACAGCTAAACGTACTTGTCTTCCCAGTGTCATATCCCAGGGGTGGGGTGCCAGTATGTGGCTGGAGCCCCTCACTCTCCAGGGAGGCTCTCAGAGCTCATGATATCCCCCTCCTCTTCTGTGTCCCCTGCCAGGGGCGTGGGTCCTGCCTGATGGCTTCACCTCCCTTCCTACTAGACTCCCTGTGCCTCTTTCTTTACAGCCTTGGTAGTAGAAGAGCCTTTCTGTCCGTCTCCAGTTTGTTTTCAATGAGAGCTGCTCCACATGTAGATGTACTTTTGATGTGTTTGTTGGGGGAGGTGAGCTCAGTGTCCTCCTACTCCGCCATGTTGAGTCCTCCCACCAGGGGTCCCTTTTTATGACAAGTGAAGTCATAGCAAAGCACTGTTAAATGTTAGGGGAATTAAGAGTTTTTAAAAGCATTTACTGAGTTCATACTTTTATCAGGCACTATGTTACGTCCTTTCAAAGTATTATTTTATTAAGCCTTTAAAAAACACCACATGAGGAAGATACCATTGCCATCTCCATTTTTAAATGAGGTAACTGAAAGTCAAAAAAAGTAAGTAGCACTGAGCCAAAAAACTATTAGATCTAATCAATGAATTCAGTAAAAGTTGCAGGATACAAAATTAACATATAAAAATCAGTAGCATTTTTATACAATAACAATGAATTTATCAAAAATAAATTTTAAAATTGATCCCATTTGCAATAACATCAAAAACAATAAAATACCTAGGAATAAATTTAACCAAAGAAGTAAAAGATTTCCATTCTGAAAACCATAAGACAATGATGAAAGAAATTTAAAAAAACATGAATACATGGAAAGGTATCATGGGTTGGGAGAATTAGTATTATTAAATGTCAGTACTACCCAAAGCCATCTATGGATTTAATGCAATCCCTATTAAAATTCCAGTAACATTTTTTAAAGTAGGAAAAACCTTTCTAAAATTTATTTGGAACTACAAAAGACCCCAAGTAGCCAAAGAAATCCTGAGAAAGAAGAACAAAGCAGAAGGCATTACACTTCCTGATTTCAAGCTATATTAGAAAGCTATAGTAATTAAAACAGTATGGTGTGTTGGCATAAAAATGGACAGTGGAACAGAATAGAGATTACAGAAATAAACCCATGCATAGACAGTTAACTAATTTGCAACAAAGGAGCCAAGAATACTCAATGGGAAAGGAAAGTCTCTTCAATAAATGGTCCTGAGATCACTGAATATTCACAAGTGAAAAAATAAAACTGGACCCCTATCTGACATGCTCACACAAATGAACTCAAAATGGATTAAATACTTGAATGTAAGACCCCAAAATCATGAAACTCCTAGAAGAAAACATATGAATAAAGCTCCTTGGCAAGAGTCTTGGTAATGATTTTTCGGTTATGACACCTAAAACACAAGCACCAAAGTAAAAACTAAATAATGGGACCACATTAAACTAAAAACTGCTGTGCAGCAAAAGAATCCATTGTCAAAGTGAAAAGACAACCTACAGAATGGGAAAAAAATACCTGCAAGCCACATATCTGATAAGGAGTTAATATCCAAAACATAAAAAGAACTCAGACAACTCAATAGCAAGAAAACAAACAAAGAACCCTATTAAAAATGAGCAAAGGACTTGAATAGATATTTTTCCAAAGAAGATATATGAAAGGCCAACAGGTGCATGAAAAGATGTTCAACATCCCTAGTCATTAGGGAAATACAAATCAAAACAACGAGTTATCATGACATGTCCGTTAGAATGGCCATCATCAAAAACACAAGAGATAACAAATATTGGTGTGGATGTGGAGAAAAGGGAACCCTTGTACACTGCTGGTGGGATTGTAAATTAGCATAGCCACTATGAAAAAACAGCATGGAAGAGTCTCAGAAAATTAAAAATAAAACTATCATATGATCAGCATTTCCACTTCTAGGAATATATCCAAAATAAATGGAAACACTTGAAAAGATATCCGCATCCCCATGTTTATAGCAACATTATTTGCAATAGCTAAGACACGGAAACAATCTAAGTGTTCATCAATGGATGAACAGATAAAGAAGTTGTGGTATATATATGTATATATATAAATATTATTCAGCTACTAAAAAGTGAGGAATCTCTACCATTTGCAGCAATATGGATGGACCTTGAAGGCATTATGTTAAGTGAAATAAATCAAACAGAGAAAGACAAATACTGTATGTTATCACATTTTGTTAGATTCCAATAACAACAAACAAACAAAATCCAAACTCAAAGAAAGAAAAGATTGGACTTGTGGTTACCAGAGTTGGAGGGTGGGTAGGAAGAGGGGGAATTGGAGGAAGATGGTCAAAATGTACAAACTTTGTTGTAAGGTAAATTGAGAACTAGGGTTGTAATGTACACCATGATGATTATAGCTATCACTGCTGTATGATATATAGAAATGTTATTCAAAGAGTAAATTCTAAGTTTTCTCACCACAAGGAGAAAATTTTTTTCTCTTTCTTTTTGCTTTTATTTCTATTTGATGATGGATGTCACTTGAACCTACTGTGATAATCATTTCACAATATATGTAAGTCAAACCATCGTACTGTATGCCTTAAACTTATCCAATGAGGTATGTTAAATATTTCTCAATAAAGCTAAAAAAAAAATAAGTAGTGTCTTCAGTTAGAGGAGATCCAAAAAGTACAGAAATAAGAAAAATGAGAGTGCTTTCTGACATTTATATTGTAAAAATCAACACACAATTAATGAGAGCTGAGAGCTGAGAATTTCTTTTAAGGACAGAGAGGCGCTCTTGGCAAAGAAGAACTGTCTACTCCTGATTGAGGATGTCAACATTCCTGAAGAAAAAGAAATCAATCTGCCAGGAGGTTGGTCATAAAATTTAAGTGATGGAAACAAACAAATAGATTAGCCATCCAACCAATGTCCTAAGGAAAAGAAAAATAGACAATGTGACTTAAACATTCCACTGCTGTTAATAAGACCACGCATGTTTTGGAGATGGGTTTATTAAACTACATAAACCTGATAGTAATTACAGTTCTATTCATCTACTGTTCCTTGTTCAGATTCCACACAGCATTCTAATTATACTTTGAAGTCTGCCAACAGAGATAAAGTAATAAGGACTCACATACTTCAAATTGCATGACAATTATGTTTTAAGCAGAAAATTAAGAAATTAGTATTCTGATTTTATCTTCCAGTGTCATAAATTTGGTTAATGCAATTTTCCCCCAAGAAATGTATCTGCTCTCTCAACTTAGTTATTGAACTAACATGCTTGAGGGGTAAACGCTAGGCATTGCAAAATTCGCAAAGGTAATACATTAATAACTGCATGATACTATTTGCACTAAAAATATGGAGAAAACTTTCTGAAATTACCTGCCCTACCTGAACTTTCAAAAGTAATAACATTTGAGCACTAATATGTTCCTGGCATAGTGCCAGTTGCTCTACATGTACTGCTCATCTAAATTTAATGTGAACCTTGGTGGAAATGTGTTATAATATGCATTTTACAAATGAAGAAATTGAGCATCAGAAATACCAAGGAGGTTTAGTTTCTTCTGGCTTCATGTACATCTGTGTCCCGCTGCCTCAATGGCATACTTCAAATCAATTATATTTCAGTTCTAACCCTTCAGTGTCCTTGAATTTGACTCCTTCAAACCACTGTGTTCTCAAATCCATGAATCTGGTAGCAACTCTCTTTTAATGACCTACGATAGAAACTCGGTTGTCAACCTCTTTGCAGTGCACAAACCCTCCTTGCCAAATTCAGGAATGTGTAGAAAAGAGATAAGGAAGCCAATGTTGGACAACCCAAGAAGAAAGTACATCTGAACCAAACAAGAGGTCTATAACAAAACACTAAGGTTCACCTGGATGGTATTTTGCCTTGGCATAAAAGTGGTTAATGAATAAATGACAAAGAAAAAAAGCAGCGTGAAATAGCTCAGAACCAAAAAACAAAACAAAAAGTAACTTTGAGAAAATTATTCCTCAAATAGATCAGCTCATAAAATTTCCAATCCTATTTCTCTCTATTACCAAAATTTTAGTTGCCTATCAAAATGAGTAACTCAAATTCCCTCAAAGAGAGAAAGGGTGCCTGAATGATTCACTCACAAAGCAACTGTCACAGAGACTGAGTAGTTCTGATGTGGTGTTTGGCTGTCCTCAGTTATCACTTAATTTGTCTGGGGGAAAAAAAAACAACCATCTTCAGTCACCAGCAATAGCTAGGCAACAAACTGGATCTCACTTCTCAATACAAATCACACACCAGCCAATGTGTGGCAGTGACTGTGCCTAAAGACCAAATAAAGAGGTAATTTATGAAGTTCTCCTTGTTCTTTTAGTTACCATTGACTTTTAAAAGATATAACAATAATGAAAAAAGCAGAGAGGAAGAAGGTGAGAAATGGTTAGTTTCTATTTTTGTAATTATATCTTAGAGCTTGTTCTTTGAGTGTAAAGAATTAGATTTTCATACTAAATATCTTTGGAAAGAGGTTAGCTATTGCTATTAAATTTGGATGGTCTTTAGGTAAAATAGCTGTAAAATAACAGATACATTTTTCTTTACGTTATGGTTATTGGCCATAGGTGGTCCTTGGTAGAGAAGTTACTGGTGAGAATTTATACATTATTTATTCAGTGATTGATTATTTAACGCCTAGTCTGTTTCAAAAGCCAAAAGTTCGGTGTTGGATACATATTGTAGAATAACAGAATGTCTAGTCGGTATAGCTAGACCCAGAGAGCGAAACAAATGGGTACATAAACAAGTAAAATGTAATGATGATAGTTTCATGGATGCTTACTTATCTTCAAAGCCATCCAGATGTATACATTAAACCTGTAGCTTGTTTGTATGCCAATAATACCTCAGCAGAAACAAAATGAAACACAGCAAAATGCAATGGGACAAGTTCTACTTCTGTAGTCCTTCCATTCATGATCCATGCAACCATAAGAAAACTGTTAACCTCTCTCATTTTCAGTTTTTCTCTATACTTATTACAATTCGAAATAACGTAAGTATAGTGGATAGAGCAGTGTTCCCTAAAAAGACATGCCCAAGCCTTAATCTCCAGAACCTGTGAATGTTACCTGACTTAGAAAAATGGTCCTTTTCAGATGTAATTAAGTTAAAGACCTCGAGATGAGTTCATTCTGTATTATTGAGGGGTCCTAAATCCAATGGCAAGTATCCTTATAAGAGACACAGAAAGGAGACAGATGGAGAGGATAAAGCAATTTGACTGGGGCGGCAGAGATTGGAGTTACGTGGCCACAACCTCAAGGAAGTCGGCAACTACCAAAAGTTGGAATCTCCTCTACATCCTTAGGAGGAAGGGCAAACCTGCTTGATTTCAGACTTCTGGCCTCCTGAACTGTGATAAAATAAGTTTCTGTTGTTTTGAGTTGCCAAGATTCTGTCATTTCTCATGGCAGCCCTAGGAAACTAATACAACCAGTAAAGTGCTCAGACGGCATCGCCTGACGCCTGGTAGGCATTCAGATCATATCTGGGATGATGAGGATGCTGATTAAGAGGATCATGATCATTTCCTTTTCTAAATCAACAGATTCAAAGTATTTATTCAACATGCGTAGTCCTACGTGAGACCTGTTTTTAGATTATTTTGACAGGCTCATAAGATACATTTTTAAAACGTTTACATTAAGCTGCCTTCCAATTCTGTTGGCAAACTGATCTGGGATTTTTTCATCTATACCTACACACTGCTTTATCTATTACAGACATTTTATTTTGCCTTTTAATAAAAAAGTAAGGGAAAGAGAAAAGAAAGATGGAAGAAAGGAACAGAAAATGATTCAAGAGTTATAAACACATTTAAAAACTCATTTTGAATGTCAGTAGCTGGTGCATTGATGTAAGCAAGGACAAAGCACAACATTGGCATGTATAATGCTCTGAGTCAGAGAGTGGGAACTGGTTAGTCCAGAGCCAAGAAGAGCTACTTATAAATATAATGTAGATAGTTTTCATTGAGTCCAGGGAAACACTTCAAGGTTGGCATTCATTTAATTCCCTGTGAGCGATAAAACACTGTCAAGGCCACTGACATCTCATGTTAGACTGGAGGAACTGTTCTGTGTATGTAACATACTGAAGAGTTATGTGTGGAAGATTTCAAAGCCTGACCCTAAACCTTGGCATTCAAATTTGAAAGCTTAAATAATTGCACAACTTTGTGAGAATAATACTCTGCCAGCAAGGGGACTAAAGTGAATTTCTTTTCTTTTCTTTTTAATCACAAGGTTTTGGTGATTCTGTGTGACACATTCTCAGTATAGCTAGACATATTTACAGCAAGTGATGGAGGTGTTTAGAAGAATGACATTTATTTTGCTACATAAATTGCATAATGAAGAAACTGTTTTCTTGAGATTAGTAAAGGGATTATATATAAGCAAAAATCAGATAAGAATATCTACTTTCAAATGCATATTAAGAATTCTAAAACTTTTCAAAACCTTTGTTCAAATAATCCAGCCTCTTATTTTAAAGGAATAACCTCTAACACTCAAAAGAGCTTTAAGCTTCAGTATTTCTATTACAACAGGGGGTAAAGTTTCAACCTCCCAGTATAATAACAGGGCAATGGTTATACAGTGGCCGTTAGGTTTGTCATTACATTTCATAAACGAGTGGAAACAAGGGTTGAAGGAGGGAGAGTTATCGGAAATCAGTTTGAGTGAGTGGCTAAGGGTGAAGCTGGGAAAGAACCAATCCCATGGAGAACACCAGCCAAATACCTCAAGCTTCACCAGGTAGTAAAGTATTAGGGGCACATTTCGCTAAATGTTTGGTAGAATTCCCCTGTAAAGCCATCTGGCCCTGCACATCTGTTTGTTGGGAGTTTTTAAATTACTGATTCAGTTTCAGTGCTGGTAATTGGTTTGTTTATATTTTCTATTTCTTCCTGATTCAGTCTTGTGAGATTGTACTTTTCTAAGAAATTGTCCATTTCCTCTAGGTTGTCCATTTTGCTGGCTGATAGTTGCTTGTAGTAGCCTCTTATGACCTTTTGTATTTCTTTGAGATCACACACACACACACACACACACACACACACACACACACACACACATGATGGAATACTACTCAGCAATAAAAAAAGAACAAAATAAAGCCATTTGCAGCAACATGGATGGACTTAGAGATTATCACTAGAAGTGAAGTAAGCCAGAAAGAGGAAGAAGAATACCATATGATATCACTTATATGTAGAATCTTAAAAAAAGATACAAATCTTATTTACAAACCAAAAAATACACTCATGGACATAACAAACTATCATTCCTAAAGGGGAAAGGGCAGGGGAGGGATAAATTAGGAGTTTGGGATTAATAGAAACACATTACTATATATCAAATAGATAAACAGCAAGGACCTACTGTACAGCACAGGGAACTATATTCAATATCCTGTAATAACCTACAATGGAAAAGAATCTAAAATATATATGTGTGTATGTATGTATGTATGTATGTATGTATGTATATGTATAACTGAATCACTTTGCTGTCCACCTGAAACTAACATAAGTCAACTACACTTCAATAAAAAACAAAATTAAAAAAAAAAGTTTTAGGGACAAAGAAGGGAATAATTCTAAAGCTGTCATTTGAGAATACTCTCAGCTATCCCCATGGACTTCTGTCTGTGTTCCCAGGAAGTGGATCACTAGTGAAAAATAAAGCTGACTCACCTCCCTAGTATCAGGGCACAACCAGCTCCACTCTGATGTAACACAAGAAGTACTGTTACTTCCCACTCGGTGGTAGATCACTCTAGTGTCTACGATGGCTTTGGGGAATCTCCGGTAGATCTTGGGAGGCTGCTTGCACACCCAGAGGAGGCAAAAGCAGCAGTCACAAGACTCGGTAGAGGCTACAGTGTTTGTCAGACAGTGATTTCAAGTAGATATGGAGGAACTTTCCACCATTCCTCCAAAATATCCTGGAATCCAGAAGGAATGATGGTAGTCAGAGGGCACAGAGCTGCCTGGTAGGCATCATGGTGGCCAGAGGATGTCAGAGGCCCTTGGCAAACCAGTGGATGCAGATCAGATCCATATTCATGAGAAAATGTGAGATACTATTATATGACCACTTGGTCATATAGAAAATTTTCCATAATCTTTGCAGGCTCTGAGGACTTATATAGGGAGGCACTGACAAAAGTCAGTGAAATCTGAATGAGTAATGCAAATACGGCCCCATTAATACCAACAGCTCTTGAGAAACTTGGCAGCTGATATGTAAATAATTACACATTTTGATGATAAAATATGTAACCATTAAAAATATTTTTCAGAAAGAATTCTTAATATAAATGAAAAGGCTTTTGGCAATCATGCATATAAATATGAGTAAGCATATCTAGGTATGTCTATTTTTCTGTTTATTATTGCATCAGGCTAAAATGCCAAATGGATTTTCACTGTATCTAGAGATTATGACCTAAAATATAGGTTCTGTGGAGCACATAAAACTAACTTTGAATGGATATATGGATAGCACCTCAGTTACTTTCTTATTTTGTTTGGTATTATGATATCAACATTTAAAATATCTTCATGAGTAAAGTTCAAGAATTTGTTAATTTAATTATTTTAATCAATTTTAATGGAAACTTTGGGGTGGGCTGAGGATGCTGAATGTTAATTAACTTTTCTAAGGTTATTCATTTGCTTATTCTATCTGTCTTTACTTTTACTGCCCACTGTTCTAGGTTGCTATGGATGAAAAAATAAATACAATTATAGTGTCAGATAGTCATAAATGTTTTGATAAAACATGAAGTAAAGTGACAGAGAATGATAGGCATGGTCAGAGAAATCCTCTCTAAGAATTAGGACACGATTTTTAAGTTATTAATTTTATTTGTTTTCCTTTACACTTAATTATGTTTAAGTAAATTGTATCAAACAGCAATTCTTAAAGCAAACAAATTTGCTTCTGCAGGACTTAACTTTTAGTTAAACCAGCCAAAGAAATGAAATGTTTGATAAAGCTCAAACTTCTGAAAGAAGTATATGTGTATGTGTGCGTGTGTGTGTGTTTGTTTCAGAATCTATTTGAATGTGTGTGCAACAAACAAACCCAGACAAACTGTGATCCTGAAAAGCACTAAACATCTACATTAAACCTACGTTCAAGTGTTAAATACACACTAACAATGAACTATCAGAAAGAAAATCAAAACAATACAATTTACAATAACATCACAAAGAATAAGATACTTAGAAATAAATTTAACTTAGGAGATGAAAGATCTGTGTACTGAAAACAGTAAGATATTGATTAAAAAATTGAAGAAGACATAAATAAATGGAAAGATATTCTTTGCTCACGGGTTGGAAAAATTAGTATTATTAAAATGTCAATACTGTCAATAACTATCTGTAGATTCAATGCAATCCCTATCAAGATTCCAATAGTGTTTTTTACAGGAGTAGAGAAAAACACACCTAAATTTTATATGGAACCACAAAAGACCCCCAGGTAGCCAAAGAAATCCTGAGGGAGAAGAACTAAGCAGGAGGCAGCATACTTCTTGATTTCAAACTAATAGAAAGCTACAGTAGTTAAAACAGTATGGCTTAAAAACAGACACAGAGATCAATGCAACAGAACTGAGATTACAGAGATAAACCCATGCATATATGGTCAATTAGTTCACAACAAAGGATCAAAGATATTCAATGGGGAAAGGAAAATCTCTTCAATAAATAGCGATGTGAAAACTAGATTGCCACATGCAGGAGAATGAAGCTGGATCCTGATGTTACACTAATATACAAAAAATCAAAATGGATTAAAAAAAAAAAACTTGAATATAAGATTTGAATCCATAAAACTTCTAGAAGTTAAACATAGGGGGCAAGCTCCTTGACATTGGTCCTGGAAATAATTTTTTGGATATGACATAAAAAGCAAAGGCAATAAAAGCAAAAATAAGCAAGTAAGACTACATCAAACTAAAACGTTCTGAAGAGCAAAAGACTTCAGTGACAAAATGAAAAGGCAACCTATAGAATGGGAGAAAATATTTGCAAGCCACATATCCAGTAAGCACTTAATATCCAAAATATATAAGGAACTCATGCAACTCAATAGCAAAATAATCCAATTAAAAGATGGGCAAAGGATCTGAATAGACACATTTCTAAAGAAGACATACAAATGGCCAATAGTTACATGAAAAGATGCTCAGCATCACTTAATCATCAGGGAAATGCAAATAAAAACCACAATGAACTATCACCTCATACCTGTAGGATGGCTCTTGTCGAAAAGGTACTGGCAAAGATGTGGAGAAAAAGGAACCCTTGTGCACTGTTGTCGGGAATGTAAATTGGTGCAGCCATTATGGAAGACAGTACAGAGGTCCCTCAAGAAATTCAAAATAGAACTACCACATGATTCGACAATCCCACTTCTAGGTAGGTATCCAAAGGAAACAGACATTATTTCCAAGAGGTATCAGAACTCTCATTGTCATAGCAGCATCATCTACAATAACTAAAATATGGAAACAGCCTAAGGGTCTGTCAATGGATGAATGGACAATGTAATTTTTTCAGCCTTTAAAAAGAAGGAAGTCTTGTCATTTGTGACAATGTGGCTCAACCTTAAGGGTATTATGCTAAGTGAAATAGGCCAGACAGAGAAAGGCAAATACTGCACAGTATCATATATGAGGCATCAAAAAACAAAAAAGGTCAAACTTCTATAAATAGAAACTACAAAAGTGGTTTTCAGGGGATTGGTGGTGGGGAAAATGGGGAGAATTTGCTAACAGGGTACAAGCTTTCAGTTATAAGATGAATAATGTCTGAGAAGCTAATATGTAACTTGGTGACCATAGTTGATAATACTGTTTTGTATAATTGAAATTTGCTAAGAGAGTAGACCTTAAATGTTCTTACCAAAAATAAAGAAAAAAAAAAAGAAAAGGAACACAGGTGAGGTGATGGATATGCTAATAAACTCAATGAGGGGAATCCTTCTATGATGATACATATAGCGTATGATCATGTTGCACACTTTAAATATCTTAGAATTCTGTCAAGTATACCTCAGTAAAGCTGAAAAAAAGCTAAAAAGAAATCTGAAACTTCCTGAATTTCATTCAGGAAGATGACTGCTTAAATATTTGTCAGGGGAAAAAAAGACTTTCAAAGGCGCATGGAAGTGATATACAATGGAACAAATGTTTAGTGACCTTTCTGAAGAATGCTGCTCATCAGGCATAACTGAGGTTGATGGCTGACAGGAGGCATATTTGAGCACTCAATGAGCTGTCATTCATCCTCCAGGAACTGATGAAAAGGTCCCATGGCCAGTGGTATCCTGCAGCAAATCATGTACATCTCTTCTCTATAGTAATTTCTACCAATCAGACCTTCAGGGGTGTGGATGTGTGTGTGTGTGTCACTGTTAAATGCTTTCTAGTGCACCACTGCCTATTGCTGCCAACTGGGAGCAGCAGGAGCTTTTACCAGGATTGAATCCAGACTCTAGCACAAGGTTCATGTGACTTCAGATATGGAGAGACATGCCGTATTATGTTAAACCACTGTGGACGGATGAGACAAACTGTGGTTTCAAATATAAAAGTCGACTCAAATGAACTAAGGAATGTAACTTTGATTCTATGCCTGGATCCTGCTACTCATGTCAATACCTGAAATGAAAAGATGAGCCCAAAAGTGTAAGCTGTATCAGTGAAAAGGTCGTATTGAGTCTGTTATTGAATCAGCCAAGCCCCCAAAATTCTGAATGGAGATAGTATAATTTTAAAAGGGTGGAGGAAGCTACAAATACATTAAAATGAAGGGCAAGAGTGGAGGGGAATGAACATCTATCTGCCACATACTTCTCTACTTTCAATTACCTACAGTTACTGATAAGTATTATATTGCCATTACAAGTGATAAGTCACATTTGTCACTCTAGATCATAAGCACTGATTTGTAACTGAGTTGCTTTTCATGAGCCAACTGTATGTATTGTGCTTTAGGCTGACTGACAGCAAGGATTTAATCACAAAAGTCTCTGAAAGAACAATAATTATGACATAAAATAAAATTAGTTACAAAGTAGAAGGTTTTTACAATTCAGAATTAATTACTATAATTATAGAAAATTATTGCAAATCCAACTATTTGTTTTTATTAAGTGTTTCAGATGGTTAATAATTATCTTAAGCAACGTTGGGACAATGTTTCTAGTGCTCAGTAAAAATAGAAGGATTCAAAATTTTATGTATATCACAATCACATCTTTATTAACATTTACATAAGAAAAGTGGAGGAAATATATGAAAATGTTTTAGGTGCAGAGATTTTTGCTTCTGGTTACAAGGCAGTCAATGGTACTGGACTAGTTTGCCTGCCATAATCAACCATAAAATTATACAAATTATATAAGACAACTGTTTTCAGGTGGTGGGCAGCTGGAAACACAAGACTGTAATCCCTAAGAGAAGGGACATTCTTAAGGTAAGCCCCAGGGTTGCCCTGGCCTGAGGAAAGTTTTATAACTACAGGGCATCCTCATGACTTCAGTGCAGCAATTCAAGCAGAACCTTAGGAGGAGGCAGAGGTTAGAGTTCAGGGCAGAGCTAAAGTGACTGGGTTCAGCCTGGGAGAGCACTAGAAAGGAAAAATCTGTGCAGGGGCAGACCCCAGAAGTCGGTATGGGAGTCCATGTCAAGTCCTTGGCTGCAGACTGGAATACACACGTGGAGGAGGAGGCTACCACTCTGATGAGAGGGGTCGCTCTAGGGTTGAAATTGGAATCAAGATACTAAAAGCAGAGCAGTGCTGGGGCCACTGGGATCCAGCCAAAGCAGAAAGACCTTAAATCCTCATTAATAATATCTTTTGCATCCCATCGCAGTTGAGAGGTAAGAAAAGGATGCCTTAGGAATAAGGCTAGTGCCCTAGAGTAAGAACAAAGACTAAAATTAGGCTCTGAGGAGATTCACATGGGAACACGAAGTTTGAAGGGTAAACCTTCATAAATGACCGCCCAGGGACCCCTGTTGTTTACATATATGGTTTCCTTCGTTTGGCTCGTGCCCCTCCTTTTTGCCCAATTCCTGCTATTTGGCCTGCGTCCCCATTTCTCTGCCCATAACTAGCTATCTACCTGCTCTGACACTTTCAGGAGAAATTATAAAATACAATTTAAAAACATAAAAGAATGTTGGAATAATGATATAGATAGTTCATTTTCTGGTTAATAGACTGTATTCACTAGTGTCATGATTTATAGAATGTCAATTCCGATAAAAGTCCTCCAAGCTGATTCCAAAATTTACGTAGAAAAGTCGAGTCAAGATGATCCAAGCCATACCTGAAGAAGGAAAAGGTGAAGGAGCTGAGGATATAACCCACAGACAATAAGAATTATTATAAAGCTATAGCAATTAAAATATTGAAGTATTGGTACAAGAAAAAATAAATGTAATCATGAAGTAAAGTAGACAGTCCAGAAATAGCTGTATAGACATTCAATACTGGAGAGAATGAGTGTTGTAAAACACAGGGGAAGGAAGGATATTCAGTCAAGGGTGCTAGTTATTCTTAAGAAAACACACATTGGCTTACTACTTCACACTACACACCAAAATTCATTTAAGAGTAATACAAGATTAATGTAGAGTAGAAATATTTTTCGGGCTAAAGTTAACATTTAAAAACAGCGTGGGAAGTAAGAAACAGTGAACAGTTCTACAACAGCTGTACACCATTACCAATATAAATTTAGATCTCTTAGCACTTTATATAACATTGAATTTCGAATTAAGTAGATATGTGATCATTTTAAAAACCAGGAAAACATAAGAAAGTGGGTTTTGAAATTTGAATCCTGGGAAAACTTTTAAAGCATGGTAGAAGATATAAACACGATTCACTTAACTATATAGAAATTAAAAACTGCTTAATGGGAATGGAAAAATAAGCAAAATTAATGCCAATGGCAAACTAGAAAGATACAATATTTGTAGAAAATAAAAGTGTATATATATATATATATATATATATATATATATATATATATATATATATATTAAAAGTCAACAAGAAGGGAGAGCAGATCAAAAAGACAAATGAAGAAAGAATTTGAACAGGCAACTCAAACAAGCAATACATATGAATAATGAACATAAAGATTTATGCTTAAGGTAATTAACTTTCAAAGAAAATCATAAGAAATATTTTTTGTTGGTGTTGCTATTTTTTTGGTTATCAGACTGACAAAATATGGAATATTAAAAGGTTGATTATATTTAATATTATTTAATATTGGCACAAGTATAGAAAAATGAAGACTTTCTTAAGTGGATTGTATTATTTAACTCTTAATATTTATGTTGTTTCCAAAGGACAGTTTGAAAGCCTTAAATATTTTATAACTTTTGGCTAATGTTCTCCAGTTTGAGAGTTTTGCTAAATAAATTGTACATAGGAATAAAAAGGTTCATCGTGGCAATGTTTACAATAAAGAAAATAATTTAACTTAAATATCTATAGACTGAAATACAACCATCCATTAATAATCTTGGAAATTTAACCTATGATATATTCAATCAAA
This sequence comes from Camelus bactrianus, assembly GCF_048773025.1. Classification (NCBI taxonomy): domain Eukaryota; kingdom Metazoa; phylum Chordata; class Mammalia; order Artiodactyla; family Camelidae; genus Camelus; species Camelus bactrianus. Next base: position 27,650,032 of record NC_133548.1, read on the forward strand.
AACTGATAGTTGCAAATCAACAATATATATAGTTTAATATTTTATTTTAAATTCTGTAGATATAACTAAATATTAATATGAATATCCTAATTTTGTAGTGCGAGAAAATCAATTGAAAACCTTTTCACTTGAGAAAAATTTGTTACTTGAGATTAGGGTTTCATTTTATTATGGGATTATGTGGTTTCTTGTTATACTTTCTTAGTTTTCTGTGTCTTCTAAAATTACCACAATGCATGTGTTAAATTATTACCTTTTGTAAAATTAACAAATATAAATAAGGTTTATTAAAAAGTAAAGCCATCCTGCATCTTACCTCTTATTTTCACCATATGAGTAAGCAATTTATGTGGCTCCAGGGTTGGAAGTTTCTGTGAGCTTCAGCTGTGTCTACATTTTCTATGATGATCGCCCAGAGCACTAGGACGAGAGGTAAAGGTAAGTAAGTTGCCACAGCCCTTTAGCTAAGGCTTTCTCTAGACTTCCAAAATAAATGGAACATAATTTGGCTGTTTTGGTCACTTTGCAGGTGGCTAATGATTCTCACAGCCAAATTAATCACAGAATCCTCCATTCTAATATAATTTGATCGGTGAAATAGATAAAGCACTGGGCTAGTTATTTTATGTAATTAAAAAAAGACAAAAACAAAAAAAACCCTTTGCTATAACCTTGTTAGAGAGGTACCATTATCTTCTTGACTGTATAAATAGGAAAATGTAGCCAGAGATTATTTGACAAACTGAAGTGTCCATCCAGGAAGTTACAAAGTAAAATTTATACATAATTGTTTTTTATTTTTTTAATTTAAACTTTCACTGTCTTTTTATGCCAAGTGACAGACTAAGAAAGTGACTGACCTAGTTATGATTGTCTCCTTATTTTTCCCCAAGTGGGTGAAAAGTCTATCTTGTTGAGTGACATACAAAAATACACCTGCATCTCCTCTTTTTTTTTCCCCTGTATTGCCTTTCCCATAAGGCAAGGAGGCCAGTTTCTCTTGGAATTTACCTGGAACTACTGTTTTGTAAGAACTCAGTTATCTAGAGCAGAAGAGTCTAAAGAGGGCCTCCTTTTCAGAACATAGAAGTAAAGATCACCTTCACTTAAAGACCAGTTCCAGAAGATCCAAGAAATTGTTTAAATGAGATTCTAAACCTTTTAAAGAGAATAAAGAGAATAAGAAACTTCCCCTAGATGCTGACAGTCAATGTTCTGTCTTTAGATTAACCAAAGGAATTGTAGGGTAGGGGAAAAGCACATACATCAATGTCAGAACTTGACTCAAATCGAGAGTCCATTATTTACTGGTCATACAACCTGTATATTTTACTGAACTCTTATTAATCTTTAGTTTTAATATCTGTAAAATAGAAATAATCATTTCTACTTAAAAGATGTATAACAAAGTGCACGCACCTTCCTACAATGTTAGATGCTCGATACATGTGTCTTCCTATGATAATCAGAAAAGATAACCCTTTGCCCTGTGGAAATGGTGGTTACAGTAAAGACTTGGTTGTTAGAGACGACGTTAAGTTTTAAACACAGAGAAGTGGTTTATATCTCTAATAGCCAGAGACTCATTTCATCTTGAATAACCTGGTTCTATCAATTAGAATAGGTTACATTAATGATGGCAACAAACCACCTCGTTCTCCCCAAATTTCAGTGGCTTTGAACAACAAGGGTTTATTCATTGCACATTTTTGTGTCTGTCATGATTAGGCTAAGGCATCTGCTCTGTACCTCCTTGTAGGCTGTTGAAGCAGCCACCATTTTAAATATGGTTCATGGCAATGGCAATGGAAAAGGGCCAGTTGGGAAATTGTCCACTGGCTTTTAAAAATATTCCAGTTCCAACGCTGCATGTCTATTTTGCTTACTTGTCCTTGACTAAAGCAGGTCAGGCAGCCACATTCAACCTCAAAGGGGCATGGAAGTTCAAGCCTACCCATAAAGAATAGGTTGATTATTTTATTTTAAAATGAATTAGTAAATGTATGTTTTAAAATTTTAGCCATTTTATACATAAGAGGAAAATATCAATACATATAATGCACATTTTTTTTTTAAAAAAAGCTCTTTTTGGTGCTAGGTAACTTTTCTAAGTGTAAAAGGCTTCCGAGACCTAAAAGTTTGAGGATAGCTGGTTGAAACTATTCCCCCTCACTGAAATGTCCTTTCTTCTTTTTCTTGTTGCTGGAATTCTGTACGTCCTTTCAGGATAAAATCCAATACTACTTCTATACAAAACTTCTTAGATTCCACTCCAACACTGGGAGAACCCTTTCCCACCATCTGCCATCTATGTACTTTACTGGTCATTTCTAGTCTACAGGTGCAGTGGTTTCAGAATTGTTAGTCTCTATCCCCATGGGAAACAACTTTATCGACTAAAGTGTAGAGTGTGTGTCCTGTTGCCCCGGCCTCTAGAATTTCAGTTTCTACTCATTTTCAAACATAGGTTGGCACCTTTCATCCCCACTCCTCTCAGGGAGGCTGTTTCATATATTGGTCACCCAATTAGATTCTTTTGTGACAGTCTGCATTCCATCCTGGGATCCCTTGGCCTTCTGAATAATTTTGTTTTAAACTTGTATAAATTCACTATTAATGCCATAGAGTTTCATGGATTTTGACAAATGGGTGGCATATACCTACTGTTACAGTATCATACAGAATGGTTTCACTACACGAAAGTCTCCCGTGCCTCCGCTATTTAACACCTCTACCTTCACCCCTTACACACACACACACACCCCTCCAACTCCTGGAAACTGCTAACCTATTCATTTCTTCTGTGGTTTTGCTTTTCCCAGAATGTCATGTAAATGGATCAGTACGTAGCCTTTCCAGGCTGACTTATTTCTGTTAGCAGCATGCATTTATGATTCACTCAGGTCTTGCTTCACCTGGATAGCTCATTCCTTTTTATGATGAATAGTATCCCATTATGTGGCTGTGCCACCATTTGTTTAATCATTCACCTACTCGAGAAGGTCTTGGGTGCCTCCATTTGGGCAATTATTAATAAAACTACGATAAACATTCCTATGCAGGCTTTTGTGTAAACACACATTTTAAAATTAGCTGGGTAAATACCAACAAGCACAATTGCTGGGCGGTATGGTAGGAGTCAGCTTAGTTTTGTAAGAACCCGTCCAGCTATCTTCCCAAGTGGCTGTACCCACTGCATCCCTAACTGCAATGAATGAGCTTTCCTGCTGCTTACCAGCAATCCTTACCAGCAATTAATATTGTCAGTGTTTTGGTTTTTTTTTTTCTATTTCTTTCCTTTCTGGTAGCTGTGTACTGGTATTTCCATCCATTTTTAATGTATGTTTATTTTATAGTTACATGAAAGCCATAATTTTAACGTTCTGAAAAGTATTATTTGATCATTTTACTTCTACTGTCTCTTACCAACCCAACTTTTAGTAATGATATGGAAGAGTCACAGTATGCAATTATATGATCTTCTGAAATGAATATGAATGTGTATCTGTTTGTGTGTGTGTTGATACAAAGCTGTTATTTATCAAATGTAGTCAATTCAAACAGGAGATGTATGGTTTTAATTAAAAATCAGCAAGGTGGTTTGATTTGGCTTTATTTTTCTCTGCCATCCAACAATTAGAAGAGGAGACAATAAACACTAAACAATTGATATTGACTTATTTTCCTCCAACTCTTAGAAGAGTACACTCTCTATGAAATGATTGAGGTTAATGTACAGAGTCGCTGCCTGCATCTGAGACACTTGACAGCCACAGAATAAGGAGAAAACTCAGGATGCTCTGTGCTTTGTGCTGAGATAAGTTCAGTTATTCTCATAGCCCTTTCATTTCCATTGCTACTTAGGATTTATATAATTTGGTAACACACTCTTGAAGGCTTATAGATTAACCTGAAATCCATATAGTTTAGTTTACAGTGAAAACCTTCAAGACATTATAGGCTTGCAAGGAAAAGTTTTCAGGCTGATAATTACAGAATTAGGATCAGTAGGGGTTTAAATGGAGAGTGATTTGGAGTACAAATGTTACTGAGGGGGAAGGGATAAGCCAATATGTGATTTTGGGGAAACTCTCACTCCTTTGATTAATATTTCACCATCCCCATATTAGCTTCAGCAAAAAGATACCAATAAAGTAATTCTACAGTTCACTTCGCCGAGTCTGGAATTTATTTAAGGAAGTAAGCATAGCTTACAGGTTGCATTTGTTATGAAAAATACTTTTTAAAAAAGTTAACCAGTTCTCTAGGAATTGGCTCAACATGATGTTAGAAAAAAGATGACAGGATGATTATTCTAGAGAGCCACTCAGTATACGGCCAGTCTGGCCAGTGTGTCCCAACACTACCAGCAAAGGCTAGCTGCATTTTTCTCACTAACAAGTCAGACCCCTCAATGCCTTGGAGGTCTCAGCCTCCTTTCCTCTTGTTTGATGTGCTGATGGAAGGCAGATCTAGACAAAGACCCGAGTAATGATGTAAGCTGTTGAGTAGTCATTTGATTTCAAACATCTTAATAACCATATAATAGTTATACCTCCTCATGTATACATTTATTACCCATTACATCTCAGGAAAGCCGAAGAGCGAAAAAACTGCAATCTGTAATATTTAGGCTTTGTTGTCACAGAGACAAGAATGTGAATCATGCTCTGCTGCTTACTTTCTTGAGAAGGTTATGTAACTTTTTAGAACTTCATTTAGCTCACCTGTAAAATGGACATGGTAATAGTTATCTGAGTTTTACTGAGAATTAAAAGGAAGGACTAGCACTTTATAATCACCTAAAAATAGTCTCCCTTCTTCCTCAATTTGGTAATTAATAATTCCTGAGTGCTTCACTGTCATTTGTGTTACGACCTCCTTTCTCTTCAAAAGAAAAAAAAAATTAGAATGAGGAAATACTGTTTATACACTGATTTTCTTGGGGAAAAGTAACAAAAGTAGTATAAGAAATAACTCCTTCACCAAAAGAAACAGACTGATATGTCTTCATTGGAGAATTCGATCATGTTTTTAAAGATCAGATCATTCCAGTAATACTGTCTTGTCGGTAGCAGCCAGATTGGACATACAAAAAGCAGGCAACTTAAAAATTCTTTTTAAAGTTAACTTCACATTACATTACCAAAATGTGACAAAGACTGCATACACACAAAATTAAGGATTTATCTTACTATAAATATTGATAAAAATCACAAATAGAATTTTAGCAAATAGAATTCAGTAGCCCATTACAAAGTAATACATCATGACTAATTTTTTTTTATAACAGGAATACAATATTGGACCAACATTAGGAAATGTATTAATATGATGTATTATATAGATCATTGTATTGAAATAAATTATATGATCATATGCTTACATGCTAAAAAGACATTTTTAAAAATTCCACACAGTTCTTGAGTTTAAAAGTCTCAGTAAGATCGGAATGAATTGATCCTTCTCAGCATGATAAACTATGTATATCTTGAAAAAAGAACTAGTGTCATGCTCAACAGGGACACATTAAAGTTAAGAATAAGGTAAAGATTCCCACTACCATTTATATGCCATTTAACGTTCTACCAAGCAACTGAACAATAAAATTTTGTGAATGAAAATATCAGAAATCTAAAAATTTAAAAGAACAAGGCAAAGTGATCACTATTTGCAGACGAGATGATCGTATATATAGAAAACCCAGGAGAATCAACTGAAAAAAAAAATACTATAGATGATGAGATAATTCAATAAGGTTGTGGGCTAAAAAAAATGGGCAGATGTCAGCATCTTTGTTATGTAGAAACAAAAAACAGTTAAATGCGGAAAGTAAATAAATCATTATGGGTAAATATAAAATACTTGGGAATAAATGAAAGAAGTCTGCAAAATCTAAATGGGAGAAACATGGAAATAGTAGTTATTTTGTAACTGTAATGCTACGCTGATAAAAATAACGGTAGCCTAAGGATTCTAAAGTACACATGTAAAAACAAATAAGAAATACTAGCCAAGTGACCTTGGGAGAAAGAGGAAGAATTAGTCTTAAAATAGACTAGTATATAATAATGCTTTAATTACTAAAATATAACACTGGTGTTTAGACTGATCCATAGAACAATATAGAGAGTCTATAAAAAACTGGGTTGTGGGCAGACAGCTATAAAACATAAAGCTGGATCCATGCTTCACACTACACATTAGAATAAACTTTAAACAAGTATTTAAATGTGAAAAATAAGCCATACAAGTCTTAGCAGAATACATGGGAGGATTTCTCTATAAGTTTAGAGAGAGGATGCCCTTTCTAACTTACCTAAAAGGAAAAATTGGTAAATCTGACTAAGCAGTACAGAGCTTTGCAAGGTAAAATCATATATCTGTAAAAATATAGATGACAAAGTTAAAAAACAATCAAAAAATTGGAAAAGTATTTGCAGCTCATAACACAAGAAAAAAAGATGCTCTACAAGAAGTTGAGAGGAAGAGCATTAATAACACCCAAAGAAACATGAGCTGGGGATGTAAACACAGAGCTGACAGAAAAAGTACAGATGTCCCTTAAACGTGTGAAAGGTGCTAAATCTCAGTTATGATAAAAGGAACTTCAAGTTAAAACAAAATTTCAGTAGCAGATTTCATTTTTCAGATCAACAAAAATCCCAGAAGTTTGACAACAGCTATTTTGGTGAGTTTATGGGACAATAGACTCATTTCACATGAGACTGCAAAATAGTACAATGGCTAACAGAGGCATTTTGGCAATTTCTGTCCGAATGAGAAATGCTTTAACTTTTGATTCAACAATCCCACTGCTCAGAATATTCAATAGATATATCTGCACACGTGTAAGATGATAAATGTGCAGGGTTATTCATCCAGCATTGTAAGAGCAAAACATTAGAAACAAGCCAAGATTCCATCAGCAGGAGAATGGTTAAATAATCTGTAGAACAGCTACAAGATGAAATACTATGCCATTAGAGGGGAAAAAAGATGAAATTCTCTATTTACAAATATGAAAAGTTTTTAAGTGAAAAAAGCAAGATTCAGATCAAAGCATATGATTTTTTTTTTTTTGATGTAGAATAGGAAACTTAGTATATCTGTTCATATTTTCTTACACTTGCATAGGAACACTGGAAGGATATACAACAATTTAAAGTTATAACAAAAAAGAATATGAAAGGGAATATATGCGTATATATGTATGACTGAAACATTATGCTGTGCACCAGAAAGTTGATGCAACGTTGTAAACTAACTATACTTCAATTAAAAAAAAAAACCTGAAAATAAAAAAAAATTAAAGTTATTTGCAGCTGGAGATGTGGTGGGAGTCTGAGGATAGAAGTAAGACTGAGATATTTTACAGATGGTTTTTTTTGTTTTTACTTCTTTAAACCACGTGAATATTTCTGATTCAATTTTTTTTCCAGTGTGGGTCTTGACAATTCGTTCAGCCATGACCTGGGGTCAAATACTTAGGCTTGCTTATTGTCCCCTGGAAAATACAAAAGTGACTTTCTCCTTACTGGTGCCTTCACACGAATTTCATTTTCAAAAGTGAAATTAATTAATGATGTTCTCTGGCAATGCAGACTCCAGGAAACAAAAAGCCTAGTTCTGCCTTTTGTAGTCCCTGCTGAGCCTCCAGCTGAGTGACAGCTAGAATGCTCTGGCTTTTCCTGTGCTTGCAGGTAGAAAACAAGGACAAGCATCCAGCTCTGATTTGCCAATATGTTTTCTTCTCCACTGAATCTTTAATAGGTTCCTCCAGGTAAAGCTGGTTAGGCTTCCTTGGGTGCTTTCCAGAGATGTCAAATGTAGGCTAGAGCCATAGAGTTTTTGTTTTTTTAACGGAAGTATAGTCAGTTTACAATGTTGTGTCAATTTCTGGTGTATAGCATAATATTTCAGTCATATGTGTACATAAATATATCTATTTCCATATTCTTTTTCATTATAGGTTACTACAAGGTATTGAATATAGTTCCTTGTGCTATACAGTATAAACTTGTTGTTTATCTATTTTATATATAGTAGTTATTATCTGCAAATCTCAAATTCCCAATTTATCCCTTCCCTTTCTCTTGCCCCCAGTAACCATAAATTTGTCTCCTATGTCTGTGAGTCTGTTTCTGTTTTTTTAAATAAGTTAATTTGTCCCCCCCCCTTTTTTTTTTAGATTCCACATATGAGTAATATCATACGGTATTTTTCTTTCTTTTTCTGGCTTACTTCACTTAGAATGACAATATCCATGTTGCTGTAAGTAGCATTATTTTATCATTTTGTATGGCTGAGTAGTATTCCATTATATGAATATACCACAACTTCTTTATCCAATCATCTGTCAATGGACATTTAGGTTGCTTCCATGTCTTGGCTATTGTAAACAGTGCTGCTATGAATATTGAATCAAGGGTCTCTCTGGATATATGCCCAAAAGTGGGATTGCTGAATCATATAAGTCTATTTGTAGTCTCTCGAGGAATCTCCATACTGTTCTCCATAATGGCTGCACCAAACTACATTCCCACCAGCAGCGTAGGAGTGTTCCCTTTTCTCCACACCCTCTCGAGCTTTTATCATCTGTGGACTTTTGAATGATGGCCATTCTGACTGGTGTGAAGTGATACCTCATCATAGTTTTGATTTGCATAGATTTTGTTTTTTCTTTGTAATTGATTGAGGTATAGCACTGGGCTTCACCTCTTGTACCTGATCACCATCTCCGTTCTGAAAGGCTGGTTCTTTAAATATTAAGAGAGAATGAACATATTGCTATTGTTGATAGTCAGCTACTTTTTATTGCTTAACCACACAAGGTCACAAATAAAAAGTAAAGGACGATTCTGAGTATGGTTAATGGGAAGTAAGCACTAAGCCATGAAGGATGCTGGAACCACTATCTGAAGAAAAAGAATCCACTCAATTTGATTTCTTAGCTTCATTTCAAATTCTCTCTCATTCTATATGAAATATTAAGAATTCAGAGATGAAATAAAATGGTTGTGACACTTCCTCTAAGAGTTCCCTTAAAAGAAAAAAACAAGACTTCTCTAAAGCAAAATTATTTTGCAATTATTCATAGAGTGCATCAAAATCCACATAATTCTTGCTGAGGTTGCAAGAGCAGACACCTAGATATATAGACAAATATCTAAAATAAAATGATGTAGCCATTATAATGACTCTGTTAATTAATACCTCCGTTAATACAGGAAAAATGTGATATCGGTTATGATAAAATTAGTTACCATGAGTAAGTCACTTAGTTTCTCTGTATCAGTTAGGGTACACCAGGAAAGCAGATCGAAATGAAGACTCTCTTGCAGAAACTAAAGTTTATACAATTTGAGGGAAAACAGGCTTCGGAGGGAAGTTGGAGGATCAGAGGGAAGTCACTAATGAGCTCCCTTGAAGCAAGGGCACTGGAGGACAAGGTGGAGCTTGCAAGGACATCTGGAATTCAGGCACGTCCAGCCCATGGTGTAAAACTACAGGGGGAACTGGTGGAGAAGTCAGGGGAAAGCTATTTCCTCCAATCTTGTCGCCCTTGGTCTCCAGAACTAGCGGTTGGGGAAAAGAGCTGGACACAATGGACACAAGAAAGGAGAGGAAGAGAATAAACTGGAATTCAATGGCACCTCTGTATCTGTCTTCTACTGCAGGGAAGAGCAAGGATAATCTCAAACTTGCATGCATTTCCATGTCTGTCTCTCACTGTATCTAACCATGATAGGCTCAGAGAATAAAGGCTACCAACTTCCTCTGCTTCTAAAATCTCACGTAAATTTCACAGTTGCACCAGGAGTACACCTGGACCAGACAGGGAGGAGGATTCTGAGAAATGCAGCATCGGCTTGGCCAAGCTGGCCCCGAGTGGTAGCACCACGCAGTACAATTCAATCAACAGGTACTGAGTACTCACTCTGCAGCAGGAACTAATCTTTTGTTCAGAGATGAGAGACACTGTCTCTATCCTTACCAAGTAAACCATTTATTTAAGGGACAAAATATGGGGAAAAAAACTATAATTAAGATCGGAAAAATAGCTCTGTCTAACACTGATGATTGGGTAACTCAACCCCTGTCTCTCTGGCTCGTTATCTCTGCCAGAGAAGATGAAGAAGCTAACTAGTTTGACAGCCTCCTTTTGTAGCTAGGAGTGATCATGTGACAAAACTATTATAAACTGGATCTAATTGGAGTTCTAATTGGGAAGGCATAGTTTTTTTCCAATGATGGGGAAAAGCACAGCTCTCCCCTCATTCTGGCTTTGAATGTGGATGTGAAGTCTGGTGCTTCAGAAACCATCTTTCAACTGTGAGAGGAAGGCCAGGAGCTCTCTTGACTCTGCTGATCCACTAAATGCCAACATACTTCACAGTCTAGATTTCTCAACAAACAAGAAGATATAAACTCCAATTTATTTAAGCCCTTGTACTTACGCTTTCCCATTACTTGCAGTTAAATGCATCCCTAACTGTTTCAGCTGTAGAAATAGCTACAGTAAAGAAAAAATAAAATCATGAACAGCTTTGCTAAGGAAGACACAGTTGAATTGTTTTTTTTAATGACCAAGCAGATAAAGGTAGAAAATTTTACCCAGCCATGTAAATGTAAAACAGTACAATATATAATAAGCAGGTGCTTTATTGCATTAAAGCAAAGATTTTTTTTCACAATCCCAGAAAGTTCAGTATACATCTTCCAGTTGAAAAGTAAGGGAAATAAACAGAACCTAATGTTTTTAAACCTTCCCTAATGGCATTGAGATCTGCACAGAGCAATTGATATTGGATGAGTGTTTTGGAGAGAAACATTGGGACTGAAAATTATTGGTAGGGCAATGGGCTATTGACTAAAGTCTAAATGAAGGAAAATCAGTTAGGGACTGGCTACAATCTGTAGCCTAGAACATAAGATATAATGTTGGTCTGTGCGCCAACACTTCTTCACGTATCAGAGACAGACATTATTTTCTCACCAAAGTCATCTGCTGATCCCGGACACACCTTTAGAATCCTTCTCAACATGGGACTTCGGCTGGTCACTATCTAGCAATTAGAATTGGTATGTGAGAAAAAAAAAATTACTTGCAGTTCTGATCTTGAAATATCATCAGAGATCTGGGACTTGAAAATGAAAACCTCAGGGTAATCCTGACATTTCAGGTCAATATAGAAACATAGGCATGTTTGGATAAAAGAAGCGTTTAATGATGCTTTTGTATCTGATAGTTCCGGGTTTGAATTTTGAATTCTGGGTGCTAGTCCGGGGAGTTTATCCCTCAGTTTGCACCTTCTCTAAAAATGGAGTTAAAGTACCTAATTCACAGATATATTGTAAGTAATGCATGAGTTAATTTCTGTGAAATTATTATCTATAAAATATCTGTGAGGATGATAATGATGATAAAATAATGAGTCTGAGAGTCTTTTGTAATTGAATTCAAGGAGGAAAAAGCAGTTGTGGATATCAGATGGAAATCTCATCAAATGGAAACTCTCGGGCTATATCTAATTTGAATAGCAATTAAGAATATATATGAAAATTAGTCAAAAAAAACCCAAAAGGTAGAGAAGCAACTCAAAACTGCAAAGCAGAAATACCACCTTCTTCGGGTTTTTTTGTTTGTTTGTTTTGTTTTTTGACTCGTTAGCATTCTTTGGATTAAATATTTTAAAAGGTTCTTTGAAGGGTAGAGGTACTAGGTCTTTGAAGTGTGCAATTATGCAGAATAGGATCAATGTGCCTTTCTTCGCCCTGAATTCCTAACAGTAAAGTTTTAGTTTGAAATATGACCAGCAATCCCTTCTACTTTCATCAGATTCCACTCAGGAATAGGTCCAGCTTTAGTGAGACCTCAAGCACATAAGATTTGTAGGTCTTTCTTTGAGAAAAGGCATGCAAAAATTACACATCTATAATGAGCCTTGAAAATGAATATTCAAGTAAAATAAGAAAAGAAATCACAATAAATTACTGTCAGCTAAATGACTCAAGCCCCTGTTTCTGAGCTCTCTTTAGGCAGCTTACACGAAACCCTTAGAGATGCTTTCTGATTGTTACCTGGCTTTTCATACCTGAAACACTGCCCAACTCTCAGCCCCTCCCAGCCCTCACAGGACGCTGAAGCCTAAGATTCATCAAGTTCACAGCAAAGCCACCTCTGGTTCCATTCTAGGTCATTCTAGGTCATATTGAGCTGGCAAAGCAGTAGCAAATTCAGTTCTTCATGCATTTGAATGTTTTTCTTTAAGCATGATGCATTGGTGACCAAATTTAAAAGAACTTTCTAGTCTACTTTTTAGTAACTCAGTTCTCCTAGAAGCATGGTTTTCAATGCTAACCACACATCAAAATGATCCAGGGCACTGTTAAAAAATACCTGTGACTGGCCCCACCCCAAGAGTTTCTGATTTAACTGGTCCTTACTGGGGCTTAAGCATCAGCGTTTAAAATGTGAGGTAATTCTAACGTGAAGCCCAGGTTAAGAGTCACTGACCTAGGGAGTTGCAAGAGTCTAAAATACTTATCCTATTTGGCTAATACAATCTGCATTGTAACTGGTGGTTGACAATTGAACAGTATATTATCTCCTAAGTTTAGATTGCTGAAAGGATCAAATTATGTACAGAATATAGACACCAAGTGCACATTTGAGAAACTGCCCCAAGCAGAGGAGAGAGGAGGGGCAGAAAGGAAATTTGGAAAACTTCATGTTTCTTTTGTCCTAGAAAAAATAGGAATCAGACAAATCAGAAAGAACATGAAACATATCGATATACTTTTGTCAACTAAAATAACAAACCAAAGAATGAAAATTTAAAAATAAATGAGAAAAGGCACCAAGCAAGGTAATGGAATACGAGTAGATGTTAAATATTCCTGGATGACTCAAAATTGCTAGTTGGAGCACATCTGTGGGTGGGTTTTTTTTTTTTTTTTCAGACATCAAATTAAAGAATCTGACAGCATGACAGGTTATGACATAATAAGTTCTGTCATTCTGATTTTTCTTTTTTCCTTCTCCATCGGTCTTATTTAATAGCAAACGTGAATTTTCCTGGACACTATTGAAGCAATTCTTCTTCAGCCATTTAGTCTATTAAGAGGAAGACAAGATGGCAAAATAAATACATAAAATAAAACTGTAGTTGGATACGAGGTAAAAAAAAAATCATTTGCCCTACTTAAAGAAAAATAGAAAGTGTCAGTTTGGGAAAGAATTTAAAGAACCCTATTTTTGATATTCAATGCGATTCCATTTAGCTCCAGAATTGGCAGAGACTGAAAGGGAAAAACGGTTTCTGTACAGATCTAAGTAAGTACAGGTCAAGAAATGACCTCATTTTGTTGTTTTCAAATTTTCTTTTTGCTCTGGAATTCTTTATTTCAACAAAATCTTAGGCAAAAGCTCAATTAGCTTAATATGGAAAATGAAAATAACAGAGTTAACCTGGGTGAAAAGAAATCCGTAAAGTTGAGATAGGACCCTGGATAGGTTAGGGAGACAGTGCCTCCTGACTTTTACACGTTCAGCAACCCTCGTAGCACTTCCTCAGAATCATAGAAACGACGTGGAGAACACTTTAAAAGCCACTAATACAGAGAATTCAGGTTCCAGATTCTGCTGCTAACAAAAGAGAGGTTTTTTTTTTTTTAAAGAGGTGATTTATTCCACTGGTAACAACAGACATAAGCTAACAGTGCTTTGTTTTGGTTTTTTTTTATCTTACTATTGAGCAAACTCTATGGTTCTGAAAGAATCCATTAAAATGTGGAATACAACTGAATTCATGATATATTTACTGATCACCTCTACATGTTAAGAATTCTCCTAGAAGCTACAGGTATCAAGGACTAAGTCAAATGGAAGAGTAAGTCAAAAGGGAAGGGAGAAAGATCTTTTAATCAATTTTACTTATCAACTATTGTTTGAGCATCTATTGTGTGCCAGACACTGTTCTAAACACTTTAAAAATAAATAAATGGCCCCAAGAGCAAATGAGCAAGTCCTCCAAAGAACCTACGTTCCATCACAGGAAGAAGGAAAATAAATTATAAACACTAGGAATAAATGAGAACGTGACATCCACAGAGTAAGAGGGTTTGGGAATGCTGGGGGTTTAGTTACAATTTCAAACGGGAGATCACCATAGGTCTTATTGAGAAGGCACATTTGAGAAAGACTTGAAGTAGAGGAAGGAGTAAACCCTGAGGATATCTGGAAAGCACCATTCCAAGCAGAGAGAAGAACAGTAAATACGCCCGGGGGTGAGAAGAAGTCCTGTTGGGGGAATGGTGGGATGTGTAGCTGATGTAAGAGAAAGATTAGTAGGACCCAGGGTCAGAGAGATAATGAGGGACGGAAGGAGGGAGCATGGCAGATCGCACGCACCTCCAGTGAAAATGCTTTCATTTCTAGCTTCTCCGTTTCTATATCCTATCAATTTTTCATGCCATAGCTAATGTGCGCCTTGCTTCCAGAAACCTTTACTGTTCTCGCAAGATGAAAGGATTCTCTTTCTGTTTGAACAGCCACAGCCCTTTGCTGCGCCTTTCTCACGGTATGGATCAGCACCGACTTCACACGGGAAGTTTTAGTGATGATGTCTGGCTGTCCTACCAAACTGCCAGTGCTTTGTGGCGAAGAAATAATAGTTGATAACAAGCATGGTCCCTGAGGTGTAATTAATGCATAAATGACATTTTCCAGAATATCTTTGTGAGTTAAAATGTGGCCTTTTCTCATTCATCAGTATCCTTATTTTATTTACCTTGGTGGTTACTTTTTTTTTTCCACAGCATTTACAACCAGAATATAGATGCCGCGGAGGATGAGGATTAGTTAATAAGGCTGATAGTTTGACAGAGAAGAGGTTGTTATGGTGAATTTTGTGAAGAAAAGGGCAACCATGGGAAGGGGAGGAACACCGGTTTTATTGAACACCTACTGCCACGTGTCAGGTGCTTCATGTCTGACCCTCTTTTACCATCCATAGTGTGTATAGAAGCCACGTGTTCAGGATTTCCATTTTGCAGATAAGAGAGATGAGAATCAAAGAAGTTTAATAACCTTCCAAAAAGTCACATAATGCATGTGGTGCGGGGACTCAAGTCCTTTGATCCTCAAATCTGTTGCTTTTCCTTTGGTATCACACTGCCTCCGCAGATCTTCGGCCTTTATTTTCACACGATCAATTCAATGAAAATGTTTTGAAGATTTCTTCTATTTAAATGCAAATTTATGGAAATGTTAAAGTTAGGTAAACAACTCTGCAGACGGGGCCTGGGGCAAATGAAGTTTACCTGAGAACCTATTGTGAGGGGCACTGAAGGCATGAGGTCAGGAAACAAAAGTATAAGGCTCCGTGGTACGTGGCAAACATGAGAAATTATTTTTAAAAGCCCCACCTCTCTGCCGGAAAGGTCACCATAACATGGAAAGAAAACTACTTCTACTTAGAGGTAATAAAATGGTTCTTAAGCAGTTGATTTGCTTTTCACAATCCTTTCCAGGAAATTTCTCTAGAAACACGAAAATTGTTTTGATTCTAAGAGTGCTCATTTTAATAAAGCTGCTTTTTAAATGATCTTACAGAACAGTAAGTGCTAAAAGACAGAACCAGCTCTGTTAGAGCCAAAAAATCAAAGCAAAGCCAGCAGTAAATTGATAATTCAGAGAAGGTGTAAAAATAGAATCTTAGATCCCTCCTGGGCATTAATATCACTTTTTTTTTTCCTAAAGAAGAAAGGAATTTTCTGTTACCTCATAGTCTCTCCATCAGCAACTGAGATCAAAGGAAAATACTTTAAGTCGGCCTGGGGAATGTAGGCAGGAATTTGGCCATTGTTCTGCTTTAAATCAGTTTAGGGCTCAGGTCAATATGAAACGTTGAGAAGAGGAGAAATTTGCTGTTTCCTGAAAATGCAAACTGTAGTAACCATTCATCATTTAACTGAATGCATTAAGGGGCATACTGTGTGTTGAGCCATGTAGTCAATAACTGGGATCCAGATATAAGACATAGACTACCCATCCTCAAGGAGTTCTGTCTTTCTATTAGGTGAGATACTTGTAGAAATTTGGAGAGTTGAGAGACAATAGGCTGGAGGGGATTTAAATTATTTGGGTCATACAAGTGAAGGCTTTTACTTTTTATAAGAAGGAAGACAATCCAAACTCAAAGAGAAAGGAAAACACTAATGCTTAGGACATGTATATTAAATAAATTATTCAGCTTTTGTAATTATTAGAGAAATGCAAATCAAAACTACAATGAGATATTACCTCACACCGGTCAGACTAGCCATCATTAAAAAGTCCACAAACAATAAATCCTGCAAAGAGTGTGGCAAAAGGGAACCCTCCTACACTGTTGGTGGGAATGTAATTTGGTGCAGCCACTATGGGAAATAGTATGGAGATTCCTTAAAAAACTAAAAAATAGATTTATATGATCCAGCAATCCCACTCCTGGGCATGTGTCTGGAAGAAACTCTAATTCAAAAAGATACATGCACCCCAATGTTCATAGTAGCACTATTTACAATAGTCAAGACATGAGAGCCACCTAAAAGTCCATCGACATTTGGATAAAGAAGTTGTGGTAAATAGATAGATAGATAGATAGATAGATAGATAGATAGATAGATAGATAGATAGATAGAATGGAATACTACTCAGCCATAAAAATAGTGAAATGATGCCACTTGCAGCAACATGGATGGACTTAGATATTATCATACTAAGTGAAGTAAATCAGAGAAAGAAAAATGTCATTTAATATCACCTATATGTGGAATCTAAAAAAAATGATACAAGGAACTTATTTACAAAACAGAAAGAGACTCACAGACATGGAAAACAAACTTATGGCTACCAGAGGGGAAAGGGAAGGGGAGGGATGAATTAGAAGTTTGTGATTAGCAGATACTAACTACTATGTATAAACTATATAAAATAGATAAACAGCATGGTCCTACAGTATAGCACAGGGAATTGCATTGAATACATGGTAATGAAAAAAAATATATATATATATTATATATATATATATATTATATATATATATGTAACTGAATCCCTATGCTGTACACCAGAAACTAACGCAGCATTCTAAATCAATTAAATTTCAATTTAAAAAAATACTATACTTACAACTCAAGGTGTTAACTGAATAAATCTGGATTCTGCCAAAACCAAAATTATTCAGCTCTTAGAATTTCACACTTGAAGGAGTTAATGCAAGAGCTACCATCTTGAAGCGCTAGAAGGACAGTAGCTCTCACTCCAGTCCCACAATAGAATCACAGATGCTGAAACAGAAGCTCCCTGAGTATGGCCATGGCATTTCTATTTTTAAAAAATCTTCCAGATGATTCTATTGCTCAGCCAGGATTGAAAACCATTGATTAAGCCAGACAGTAGACAGGGATTTCCTGCAAAGAAGAGACAAGTAGGTAGAGAAAACATTTCAATGTTAGTTCCTGAAGACAGCCCACATACTCTATCTTAGCATGTGTGTCAGGCCCCCAAACCTCAGCCCTCCCCCCCCCCACTGTTATCTGGTCTTATCTTGGCTCCACTGAGAAACAGCCAGGCTCTTTGTGACAGGACATTATCCTTTATTGCTTCTGCTGCATGAAAAAGTACAGCAGGGTGTAGGCTGGGGTGTAGCAGGGTGCACAGCAGGGTGTGGAGCTGGTCAGACCTGGAATGGAGTCCTACTTTGACATGTACTTGTTCACTGAAATACAGCAAGAAGAGATGTCAGACCAACGTCCTTCAGAGTTTGTTTCTTTTGGTGAATTCCCTCAACCTGTTGACAGTAATTTATCTTCAGCTGAGACATGAAGAACTTTGCACTCAAGCTCTCCAAATGTTTGGGTTGAGGGCTCAGGATTTTTGTTATTTAGTGACAGTTTTGCTTTGGGTTAAATTACTAAGCTTGTCTAAGACTCAGGGACTTGGATGTAAGATGGAATGCAGTAGTGAGGATTCCATTACAGATGCCAGAAAACCTGGTCTAACCTGGGTTAAACTGAAACAATTTTGTTTTCATAACGGAACAGATCAAAGATGAGCACTGACTTCAGATAAGGCTTGATCCAGGATTCAAACACTATCACCTGGATCCAATTTCTATCTCTATTTTTTTCGTAGATTCACCTTACTTTTTTCTTTCTCTATCTTAAGCTAAAATGTATTCTTTTAAGAAAACAAAACCAGCAACTCCCAAGAATGTATCCTAGTTTGGGCTACGGGGGAAATAAGAATGTTTCTTCCTGAAACGTTCCAGGGAAAATGACATTGTCTTTCACACTGTGTATGAACTGCTGATTGGCTCAAATTTGTCACATCCTTTACTTCTACTTCAATCCACAGGGATTTAATTAACAAAGTGGAGAAAAGATGGCTCCTCAGAAGGAAATTAAGGTTTATTAAACAGGATTAGAATGAATGGATATTAGCATGGAAACATAGCCACAATATCTTAGAGTTCTGTAAAGCTTATGCAAGATAATATATGTAGAACGTTCAGCACAGTGTGTGACACATGGGGGGAACTGAGCCATTTCAGTCACATCTTACTAGTTTACAGGTGCATAATGTTTAAGGGTACCCTCATCAAGATTAAAGTCCTAACCATTCCTATCAAAGATAAGAAGGTGTGCTAAAAGTATGTCACAATGCCAAACATTCAGCCTTTCATGTACAATATGAGGTGGGAAAAGGGAAAAAAATCTTGTGTGACCATGAAGAATGGTTTGCTCATTCTTCTTTTTGAGACTTCTTGGACTGTCTTCTCTCCTGCTGCTGGTACAGGAAGAGAGCCCCGGAGTCTCCCAGGCAGGGGGTTCAGTCTCCTAACCTATCTCAGAGTTCTGTCTTGGAAACTCAGGGGAAAGAGGTCTGGGCAGCCTGTTTGACCTGCCTGTTTAGTGAAAAATATTCTTGTGGCTTCCATGTTGTCTTTCCCAGTGGACTAGGAGGCCATGCTAAGGCTAGTTGTCTACTTTTAGCTATAAACATGGAATGTTCATAGGTCTGACATACCATTTTGGTCTCTCCTTCTTTTAGATCTTCAGCATGTGAGACTATGGTCATAATTCAGAAATTTCAGATGACCGATACATCTCTCCTGGAGATCCAACTGCCTGAAGAGATGGCTCTTCCCTTTCCATAGACGGACTAGGGTTCTCACGCCAACCATGGAGGCAGAGCATGGCTCTTTTTTGTGTGTCTCTCAGGCTTTACTCAACTCTCCAGTTACTCTGCGGGCCCCAGTGTTGAGCTAAGCAAAGAAGGGGGTTCTGTCTGACACCAGTCTGGGAAATGAAGCCGGAAGAGGAGCCTGGTCACACTGAATCGTTCTGTCTGAGAAGATGAGCTGATCAAGCAGTTTGTTCACTGAACCTGAGTTTTTGCTACCACAAAGATCTACTTATTAGTCAGATGGGGCTGCCATTACAGAATACTGCAGACTGAGGGTTTAAAGCAACAAAAATTAATGTTTGCAGTTTTGGAGGTTTGAAGTCTAAGGGTTGATCTATGATGAGACCTCTGTTCTTGGCTTGCAGACAGCTGCCTTCTTCCTCTGTCTTTACATGGGCTTTCCTCTGTGTGCTTGTGGGGAGAGAGTGATCTCTGGTGTCTCTTTCTCTTCTTTTAAGGCCACCAGTCCTATTAGATAAAGCCCCACACTTATGACGTCACTGAACCTTAGTTACTTCCTTAAGGGCCCTATTTCCAAATACAATCTTACTGGGAGTTAGAACTCCACGTTGGGGCAACATAATTCAGTCCATTATGGTAACCAACAAGCAAAACCCTGAAGCCACTCAAACTAGAAACTCCCCCTCTGCTTGTCTTTGTGTGGTGAAATGGGACCACTGATCAAAACTTTACAGAAGCAGAAAAAATGACTTAAAGAAAATTATGATATTTCTGTGACTATTTGTGGCATCTGAAAATTTCCCAGGAAAGGAATCTTACAAAACATACACTGATGTTCTCTTCACAGCATAACTCCTCATCAGCAGCCCCTCCAGTCTCTCTTCACCACGAATCCAGGACTTCTGGAGGCAATGTCAGTATGGCCATGAGATGCTTTCAACTCTGCTTTCTGTCTGGTCCTTTCTAGACCCGAGGCTCTCATTAAATAAATACATCCTCCCCTTCCCTATCCTGACTCCTTTTCTCTCAACACCTGTTCCATAATATTATGGTTTTTTTCCTTCCTCCTCATTAGAAGTGAGCGCATTCTAAATTAAGTCTTCTCTTTTTCATCTTAATTGGATAATGACTTTTACTTTTAGATTAACCAGAGTGTTTACAGACACAACCTGCGTGCTTTTGCTTAATTTACGGATTGGTACTTACTAGAAGGCTGGAAGGCAGTCCTGTCAGAGTCTAAACAACCTTCTTAATATGGCATTAAGGTCCGGGAAATAGCAAGAAACAAATCCAGTGGAAAGACTCTTATTCTGAAAAACATGACCAAAAATTCAACAGGTCCTGAGACACCATTTCACTTTATTTCTCAGGAGTCATTTGTTAATATTTAAATGACAAAGAAGAGAATTAACTCAGAGTTTATTGAGATCCTATTATGTGCCAGACAACGTGCCAGGTGCTAAAAATACAATAAAAAAGATACAGTCCCCGATAGAAAGGTTATCACAGTCTAGTAAAAAAGATAAACAGCAAAACCCTTGCTCCTCAGTATCAGACGGGGTGAAAACGCGGTCGGAGTCCCGGGGACCTGAGCGTGGGTATCTATGGAGTAGAAGGAACTTCCTGGAGAACACAAACATCTTCGGCTAATAATGTTCATGTAAACAAAGAGTATGGTATAAATTCAATACATTTTTGTTGAGTTAATAAATGATAGTATGTTTATAAGTTTCAGCAACTGTAACAGGGGTTTTAAAAATCATGTGTCAGGGAAGGAGATAGCTCAGTGGTAGAACACATGCCCAACATGCATGAGATTCTGGGTTCAATCCCTAGTCCCGCCATTAAAATAAATACAAAAATAAATAAATAAATAAATAAATAAAAATCATGTGTTGTCCTAAAACCCTAAGAGGTTAACATTTTATAGTATTTATTTACATTTTTCCTAAATAATTCTGTGGGCATGCTTATTTACTTTTAAAATATCTATACATAAGTGGGCTATATATGTATATATATATATACACACTTGCAATACATTTGTAATTACATATATATATATATCTGTAAATACCATTCATTTAACATTTCATCCTGGGTCTCATCATTTTATTAAGTATTCTTCAAAAATACTATTGATGTTTGCTAAATATGCCATCATATAAAATAGCTTATAACTAACAAAACAAGGCTGGAACATAGATTTCTGAGTATAATTTGTGGATGGAATATTACAAGCTAGTGAGTTTAGATGCCTTCCTTCACCTGAGTCAGTAAATGATATACACAGGATTACCTGATGGCAAATCTGTGTGTGTTCTGTTCTGGGTTTTTTTGGGTACATGCCAGTTACTTTCCACTACACCCTTTTAAGTCTTTGTTTTTTAAATGAGTTTAAATATACTGGAAGGCTTTCTGACAACTTATACTGAGTTTGGTCCTATTGCTTGGTAACTTTTACCTATTTTGCTCTGAGTTTAGTAGCATTTCCCTTTAGAACTGAACAAGCTTAGTGGATAAGAACATAGGGTTCATTTTTCCCAGTTTTGAATCTTGGCTTTTCCACTTAACTACCTGTGTCCTTTGGACAAGTTACCATAACTTTCTGTATCTCAGGTTCCTTGTTTTAAAAATAACAGAAACCGGGCTGTTTTTTTTTCAACACTGTACACAAAAATTAACTAGAAATGGGTTAAAAACTTAAATGTAACCCATGAAACCATAAAACCCCCAGAAGAAAACAGGGGAAATCTCTTTGACACTGGTCTTAACAATGATTTTTTTTTTTTGGGTGGGACACCAAAAGCATAAATGACAAAGAAAAAATGAAAGTAAAACTACATTGAACCAAAAAGCTGCTACACAGCAATGAAAATAGTCAACACAGTGAAAAGGCAACGTATAGTAAATATTTGCAAAACATACACCTGATAAAGAATTAATATCTGAAACATAAAGAATGCAAACAACTCAGTATGAAAAAACACAAATGACCAGATTAAAAAAATGGGCAAATAACCCTGAATAGACATTTTCCCAAAGAAGATGTGCAGATGGCCAATAGGTACATGAAAAGGTGCTCAACACCAACAATCATCAGGGAAATGTAAATCAAACTACAGTGAGATGTCACCTCACACTGCTGGTGGGAGTGTAAATTGGGACAGCCATTATGGAAAACAGTATGGAGGGTATCTATAGTATTAAAAATTGCACTACCATGTGATTGAGCAATCACACTTCTGGGGGTGTGTATCCAGAAGAATTGACATCAGTATCTTGTAGACATATCTGCACTCCCATGTTTATTGCAGCATTACTCACAAGAGCTGAGATATAGACACCATAGTGGAGGTATGGATAGAGAAAATATGGTATTATACATACAACTGACAATTATTTAGCCATCAAAAAAGAAGGAGATCCTACTATTTGCAACAACATGGATGAGCCTCAGGGACATTACACTAAGTGAAGTAAGCCCTAGGGAGAAAGACAAATATTGTATCTCACATACATGTAGAGTCCAGAAAAGTCAAACCTACAGAACCAGAGAGCAGAATGGTGGTTGCCAGGGACTAGGGGTGAGGGAAATGTGCAGATGTTGCTTAAAGGGTACAAATTTTCACCTACAAGACAAGTAAGTTCTGGGGAGCTAATGTACGGTGGCTGTAGTTAATACTATTGGACTGTATGCCTGAAGTTTTTTAAAAGGTACGTCTTAAATGTTCTCATCACACAGAAAAAAATGAAAACTGTGAGATAATGGATATGTTAATTAGCTTGATTGTAGTAACGATTTTACCACATACAAATACAGCAAATCATCATGCTGTACGCTTTTAATATATTCAACTTTTGTCAATTATACCTCCAGAAAGCTGGAAAAAAACAGAAATAAGGATACAAGTTGTTATTTTGTATAGTTGGTGTGAGAATTAGATGAATTCATTGATCTCAGTTTTCTATTGCTGCATAACAAGTTACTAAAAATTTAACACCTGTAAACAACATTTATTAGCTCGCAGCCTTTGTAGGTCAGAGGCATGGCATGGCCCGAGCTGGTTCTCTGCTCTGTGTATCACTAGGCTGAAATCAAAGTGTAGGCCAACCTAAGTTATTGTCTAGAGACTCTGGAGAAAATTCCCCTTCCAAGCTCATTTTCGCCACTGGCAGAATTCAGCTCCTTGTGGGTGTAGTACTGCAGTCCCTCCTGCCTTGCTGGCTGTCCGCTGGGGCCCGCATACAGCTGGTGGAGGCCACCTTCTGTCTTGGTGCATGACCCCCTCCATCTTTAAAACTGTAATGACACACCCAATACTTTTCATGCTTCAAATCTTTGACGTCTTTTAGTCACCAGCCAGAGAAAACTTACTGCCATTAAAGGGCTCATGGCATTTGGTCCGTTTACCCAGAAAATCTCCCTCTCTTAAGGTCAGCTGTGCCATCTAGCATAATCTAATCACAAGAGTAAAATCCACCAGTTTTTCCAATCCATGGGATTCTCCATGCAGACCCAGGGGTGAAAAATCTTGGAGACTGTCTCAGAATTCTGCTTACCAGCTTATGCTTGTAAAGCATTAGAAAGTTCACCATTCACATAAGCACTTAATACATGTTTGATACTGTTATTTTATAAAATTCAATATCATAGCATTCCTCAATACAGAGAGTCATCATAATTTAGAATCATCACTACATAGTAAAACTGAAACCCATCTATATATTTTCATTATTTTGTTAGGAGAAATTCTGAATGAAGATTAAAACAATTTAGGTTCAGCAAAGTGTAGGTAAGACACTGTTTAAAAGGCTGCTTTATGTAACAGAATTCAGAGCTGTTGGATATTCTCAACCATGTGCATCTTCTGCCTTCTCCTGGTGCTTTGGAGCATGGCAGGAGACTATTTTTCCTTATAAGGGAGAATATCACAGAATCTTTGTTGGTCTTAATTTTGGGGGTTTTAGTTTGTAATTTGCATAACATAGACATAGATAGCTAAGATAGCCATGTCTATCTTAGTTAATGTTTTTAACTAAATATAAAGAGAATGTTTATTATGCACATGTCATTGTTTCAAATGTCCTGTAGCTACAGGGCCCACCTAATTACAGAAATAATTCACAGCCACTGCTACGGTGTTTATTACAAGGCACATAGGTTGGGTCAGCAAACCAGCAAGGAACAGTTCAGTCAACACGGTGGTTCTACAAGAATGTAGGGAATTTCCAAAGAAGGTGTAGAAAGTCAAATCTTTCCAGAAAGGTTCAGAAACTTCCTGTGATGAAAGAAGGTTTTATTCTCTCTACTCAAAACTGCCCTTGCAGTCAGCCTGATGGCTTTGTTGGATTTCGGTGGATTTAGACAGCTATTTGCATAACTGTCTCAGAATCACCCTCTTCTGACACTTCAGCACAATATATTCCTTTGTATTGTGGTCACTGAGTTATGTGTCTCATTACCTTTCCTTTTTTCCAACCTGAGATTCTTTAGGGCCAGCTAAATAACTCCACTTCCCCTAGCATAATGACTGCCCAGACAAACACCTGGTTAATCATCCTTAGACACGTTAACACAATGTTCTGAACGGAGACAGAGAATAAAAGGGCAGTTGTTGAGATAATATAATCACAGAATGAAAAAGGAGGAAAAGAACTTTAGAGTCTCAAGTTCTCATCAGTAATGAGAAAAACAAGTATCAAAAATTACTATGCTGTACACCAGAAACTGACACATTGTAACTGACTATATACTTCAATAAAAACAGAAACAGAACTAGTATGCTGTGTCTCAGAGCACACAGCCCACTCCGGGATATCCCGGAGTTTTCTACTTATTTACTTTCTTAGCCTCCTTTGATTCTAGTGGACATTGTTTGTATTCTTGGTTTGTAGGCAACTGAGTTTATATACACTCTGGTGCTGTCTCTTTACAGATTCCTGTTCATTTGTACAGTTCTATTCATGTTTTGGAGCATTTGCTCTGAGGAGTCAAAGAATTTCAAGGCAGGTAATGACTGCTTGCTTACGAACCAGTTTGGTAGAAGAGCATCCCAACTGAAAAATTAACTCCTTGTACCAGGAAACCAGTAAGTGATTTGAAATCTTCAGAGAAAACAGGCATGGTTTGGAGGGGGCACAGCTGGGGAGGAGTCCCAAGATTGTCCCTTTCCTGGGAGCTGAGTCTCCTCTAAGCAACTGCTACATTATAATGAGACTTTTTTCCCCTTGTATTCTTTTGAGAAACCGGGCACTCCTTAAACAAACACCACTTTGTAACAGGTCTTCCCTTCTCGTCACCAGATTGTCCCCCACCAGTAATGGATGTGTTAAACGAAACGGCCAATGAAAATCAGAGCGTAAGCGGCGTGTGTATTTCAGCTCCAGTCCCACGTTTTAAATATCAAGTGAGATTGGGGTGGTTGGCAGAATTTTGTCCCCCGTGATGGTTTGCCCCCTGATCTTAAACCTATGAATATATTTTATTACATGTCAAAAGGAATTTGAAAGTTGCCAGTCAGCTAATCTTAACATAGGGAGGTTATGTTTTGTTATCCAGTTGGACCCAGTGCAATCAAATGGGCTTTTAAAAAGGGAGGAGGGAGGAAGAAGAATCAGTGGGAGAAAGACGACGGTCGAAGAAGGACTAAAGATTTGAAGCGTGAGAGGGACTCGAGCTAACGTTGCTGGCTCTGAAGGCAAAGAGGCCAGAAGCCAAGGAAGGCAGGCAGATTCCAGAAGATAAGAATGACCCCCCCCACCCCCCCAGGTGACGGCCAGCAAGGAAATGGAGCTTGCAGTTAGACAACTCCATAGAGCTGAATTCTTCCAGCGACTTAAATAATCATGGAAGTAGACTGGCCCCTAAAGCCTCCAGAAAGGAACAGAGCCCTGCAGACTTGAAAGACTTGGTAAGACTTGAAGCAGAAAAACCAGCTGAGCTCAGCAGACTCTGACCTATAAAACTGCAGTGTTGTTAATGGGTGTAGTTTTAAGCTGCTACATTTGTGGTAATTGGTTACACAGCCATAGAAAGCTAATGCAATGGGCTTTTAATGGCTTCTCTTAGGAGAACTGGTGGGTTGCTTTTGTGTGAGTGTCCCAGTCCCTCAATACTTAGCCTTTCTTGATAAGAATCAGTACAACACACAGCTGGTTGTATAAAAAGCAAGCTTGGTGATTTGATCTCTGGGAGATAGACTAAAGCCACCCGACACAAGCCTGGTCTCTGAATTATCCTCTCTGCCTTCTGAGATCTGCTGATCAAAGTAGTTTCTGCCCCAAGCAGATGGGGATGAACCCAGTTTCTTAGGTCAGTATAACAAACTGCCTATTTGATTTCACCACCCCCCTCCTCTGTTAAGTATAAGCTTACCCTTTCCTGTATTGATTCTAAAACACCTCATTCTCAACCCTGACTAGGGATCTCGTTTTTCTCATAGCAGGTCTCAAGCGGATGAGAGGAAACATTTGAGCTAACTGTGTTACACTCAATCCCATGAGATTATGTCTTCGGGGAAAAGCCCAACTAGGCAGAGACTGAAAATAATGATTATAAAGTGAATCCAGAAAGTAGAAAACAAATTGTAAATGAGACGGATAGATTCAATGGGGCTGCTATGAATATTAATTATTACATTAGATGATATATATATAATACACTTTAGTTTAATCATTTGAGTAGCCATATACATTAGGTATTAATATCTTCATCTTTTTTTAAGTATTATTTATTTTTGTTGAAATAATTAATACACTGTGTTTCAGTATGGTTTTAGATTTATAGAGAAATTAAGCAGATAGTACAGAGAGTTCCATATATCTACCCTACCCCCATTTCCAACCTCCCTTCCACACTCACACCCAGCTTCCTTTATTATTAAATTATTATCTTCTTGCATTGGTTACAATTAATGAACCAGTATCAACACATTGTCATTAACCAAAGCCTATAATTTACATTAAGCTTTACTCTTGTGTTGCACAGGTCTGTGGGTTTTGGCAAATGCATAATGTCATGTATAGACCGTTACAGTTTCATACAGAATAGTTTCACCACCCCAGTCATCTCCTGTGCTTCCTCCAACTGAAACCCCTGAGAACCATGGATCTTTTTATTTTCTCTGGAGTTATTTTTTTTTTTCCAAAATGCCATATAGTTGGAAAGACAGAGGATGTAGCCTTTACGGACTGGCTGTTTTCACTTAGCAATATGCATTTAAGGTTCCTCCATGTCTTTTGTGGCTGATTATTTATTATCACTGAACACTATTCCATTGTATGGATGTACCACAATTTGCTTATCCACTCACCTATGGAAGGAAAGGTTGGTATACCTCTACTTGGGGGCTAGCATGAATAGAGCCAACATAAACATTCATGTTCAGGTTTTTGTGTGGACATTTATCAGAGGTGGGCTTGTACTATTGGGGGAGGAATGATTCCTTTAGTTACAGAGAATTTCACTGGTGTGGCATTTCTTTTCACCACTTCCATCCCCCTTCCAAGCTTTCTGAGAAACAGACAGACTTACCTGATTGGTACAAATGTGGACACGATGGGCTCAGCTTCTCCTTTCTTCCTCTTTAGCACGGACACCCTCTGGATTATCAAGTCAGTTGGGATTAACCAACCTTCACTGGGTCCTAAAACCTGTCCTCTGTTAGTAATAAAGGCTGTATTATGGCTTCCATATTTATATTTAATTTTTTTAAACTTCCTCAAAACCTGGGCAGGAATACTATTTACCAGAAGCTACCTCGGAGACACCAACAGAAACTAAAGCTCAGAAAGGTTAAGTAATTCATACAGAGTCAAGCGGTTAGCGAGTAGCAGAGCCAAAAATTCAATCTAAGTTGGTCGGACTCCAAAGTCTGTGTTCATTCTCCCTTACCATCAGTTTCCAAAGTACTTTCCACACTTAGTTCCTCTGGGTATTTATCATTACTATGGGGTGAGGGGGAGGGACAAGGAATTTTTAGATTCTAGTAAACCTAGGGAAATTGGATTCAATAAAGTTAATCGAGCTTATTTCTAAAATTTGGTTCACACTCTAAGACAGCAGATACAGTGCACAGTGTTGCTGAAATTTATCTGGCCGTGGAATCCCTTTAAAAAGTATCTCATGTTACTAGAGTTCCATGAAATGCTTCAGCCATCGCTTCATTCAGACAAGGAGCTTGGGGTTCCTAGGTACCTAAAATGTGGTTTAAGAGGTGAGGGAAGCAGGCTTTTTGGTGCACATGTCCCCCGGGCTCTGTGGACCCCTGACTTGTGTGAGCTTACAGTAGTCAAAGGAGGGACAGAATGAGGTCTTTACGCTGAGTTCAGAGCAGGGATCCCGCTTGCCTGGCCAAAGGGTATGTTTAACCCTTGTGAGTACTCCCACTGTTCCAAGCACACATCTTTTCACATCTTTTAAAATTCTCACAACCCTCTGAAATCATATATTCTGTTACTATGCCCACTCTATAAATAAGGACATTATCGGCATGAGTCAGTAGAGTGATTTATCTAAGGTCATGTTGGCCATGACTGGTAGAACCAGAACTGGAACCCAAGGCGTCTGGTTCTGGAGATTATGCCTTTAGTCTTTATAAACTATCATTTTAAGAGATACTAAATAAGAGGACCATATATGGTCAATAGACAACCAGAGATCCCATGTTGGATGCAGCTTCAGATCACTGTAAAATGGCACATTGAGGAGTTTTGGTGTAAATACTGAGTCTTTACACAGAATTGGGTATGTTTTTAGGAATTTAAAAAAATTGGTGAAGACAGACGACTTTGCTCTCAAGGAGCATCTAATCCACTCATCAGAATCTTATCTGAGCTAGTTTTGCTCTGTTCTTAAGACTCTTGCTAGTTTCTGAATTTTCAGATCGGTATTCCTTAGTCCCGTCTATTTCAGAAAGCATCATTTTGTTCTCACCACCATTCTTGTGATGCTTAAGTCTCCTCATCTACAAAAATACTTCAGAGCAGTGTTTCACAGAGTGTGTGCCACAGAGCATCCTTCTACAGGATGGGAAGGAGCAATAGGCAGATAGTGGAATCAGTGGCCAAAATTAGTGGGTTAAACAAAATTGAGGATATTTCCTTATTGCAGGACTTCTCAGAGCCTTTACTATCCTACTGTGCTATTTCAATCTGCAGAAAGAGAACGTAGGACAAAGCATTTCTCAACAGTGCTTTGAAACAAAACTATTTTTTTCCTTACTAAACTATCTCACATTCTGCCAAAAACAATTCAAAAAATGCTGCTTTATAGGAAAATGATCTTTTCTCCTAGTGGTACCCTTTATTTTCATCTCTTTGCAAAAGAGAAATGAATTGAAACTCTCAGTTATAGTGGCTTTTAAAAATGTACTGTAAGAGACAAGTTGACCTTGACTGCAGATGGTCCTGTGCTTAAACTGTTCCTCTAAGAGAACCACTTTGGACTTAGAAAGTAGTTCTGCCTCCAGGAATATGATGAAGTGAAAGTTGCAATGAAAGCTCTGTGTTGCCACATGCTGAGAGCAGCAATTTGGGAATGATGCTCTACCACAAACCCTCTTTTGAGGAGCCTTTGTAATTGAGAGGTCAGGAGTAAAGGAAAGTAAAGGCCGCATTTTACAGCCCTGCTGATGTATTCAAGTCTTGCTCTGTACTGTTTACATCCTAAGTGAATCGCAAATTTATTTATAGACGCTATTGAGCACTTTACTGGGTATTTTACTCCTTGCCAATATCACTGTTCATTTTTTTAGCATCTGGGAGCTGGGTTTAATAAAACCCAGCCTCAATTCTCTTTCAAGCTATTTCATTTAGGTCATATCTGAACTAGGCAAGAGTTTTGGGGCTTTGTAAAAAGTATTGTCCTCTTTCAAATAAAAATCATTCATAGCAATGTCAAGGGGATTATTAAGTAGGAAGCCCAAGCTAAAGCAGCTAAGAGGTAGAAAAGGCATGCATTAGGACTTAGTCTTAAATATCTGTATTTAAGCCCTTGAAGGCTTAAATAATCCTAAGTACCTTGCAGGCATCTTTATGATCGATATATAGTAGACCGTAGCATTTTTAGCATCAATTACTTGTGGTTGATGCCAAAGGTCCGTGATGTCTGTATTCTGTAGTTTTGCTGAAGCCTTAGCCTGAATTGCAGATGGAGAGAGGCTGGTGTGTGGAGACAAGTCACGTAGGTAGTGAATGAGGAGGCCTGGTGTCTCCTGCCCATCAGTAACTAGCAGGGGGAGTGTGGGAGGCTGAAAAGCAGCCGCCATAATCTATGCACAGCTGATCCCTGGAACCTGTGAAAGTGACTTTGTATGACAAAAGAGATTTTGCAGATGTGATTAAGTTAGGGTCCTGTGATGGGGAGATTAAGCTGGAGCACCTGGGTGGGTAAACAGAGTCAGCAGGGTCTATTTAAGAGGGGACACAGAGGAATCAGAGTCAGAGGGGAAAATGACACGACGATGGGAGCAGAGATTGGAGCAGTGCACTCTGGCGTCACAGCCACAGAATGCAAGTGGCCACCAGAAGCTGAAAAAGGCAAGACAATAAAATCTTCCCTCAGAGCCTTCATAAGGAACCCACTCTGTCTACACCTTGACTGTAACCCAGTGAAACTGACTTCAGACTTCCAGCCTCCAGAACTGTAAGAGAATAAATCTGTATTATTTTAAGCCACTAAGTTTGTTTTGTTACTGCAGCCATAGGAAACGAATACAGGGAGGAAGATAACAAAAGAATTAGGTGGGCAGCCTCGGGGGTCGCAGCACAAGGGCTGAGATCCTGGTTTGAGCACAAAATCTGAGCAGGTTTGGCAACCACCTTCACTCTCATTTAAGCCACTGACTATACCATTTAAGGAAATGACAAGATGTAGCCTAATCAAAGGGCTGTTCTAAATTACAGGGTTATGAATGCAGGGTTTCGCCCAGAGCCTAGCCCTGGGTACGTACTCAAGTATTACCTGTTGTCATTGTTAGGAAACTATACACAACATGATTTTGTTGTTAAATGGTTATTGAGAGAGAAGCATTTACCCAATACTGAGAATGCAAAACTTGCTTTTGCTAAGAGGATTTTTCCAGGAAAACAAGTTATTGCCAATGGCTGCATTCCATGAAGACCAACGGTGACCCGTTTCTCAGTGCCATGTTGGTATTTCTTTTCAATCTTAAAGGTACGATCCTGTCTGTAAATCACTGACTTGGTTTAAATTACCTGTCAAGTACTTCTGATGCTCCAGTAGACATGAAGTAAACTCACTGTCGTAAATAACTGACATATCCCTGGCCTATTTTAGTGACAGAAGACAATAAATAAGTAAACAAATGGATAAACAAGGCCATTCAGAGCATGGTAAGTGCAGAGACAGGAACAAACTAGGGTAAGGTGATAGAAAGGGGTCACTGTCACTGTAGATGGTCTGGCTGGGTGAGACTTGGAGGATCTGAGATCTGAATGATGACAAGTACCAGCCCGGGGTGGACCAGGGGATAGAGCATTGTAGACAGAAGGAAGAACTAATCCAGAGGTCTAAGGTAGGAGTGACTGACGTGTGTGTGTGTGTGTGTGTGTGTGTGTGCGAGAGTCCATGGGAGAAGTGTGGTACTGCTGGAGCACAGTGAGTGGGTGTGTAAGCTGTAAAAGGCGCAGGCAACTGCTGGGTTATGAAGAGGTGCATAACTCACGTTACAGAGTAAGAAGGGCACTGATTCGTTCTGGGAGGGTTTTATATCAGAGAGTGGCATGATAGGTATTATATTTTAAACCATCACCCTGGCTAATTAACTGAGCACAGATTGTAGGGGGACAAAAAGAGAAGAGTCCAGGTAGGTGGTTTTCGAAGTCATCCCTGTGAGACATGATGGTGGTCTGGACTGAAATGGTAGCAGTGAAGCTAGAATTAAATGGAAACTATTACCATGTGTTTTGCAGGTGCAGGCAAAGCATTTCTAATGGATCAGATGCAGAATGGGGACAGGGGAGAAAAACAAATTATGGCACCTACATGTTTGAATTGAGCACTGAGGGCAATAGTGCTGTCAATTTTATGAGACTGCAAAAGCCTGGGACGAATCAGCTTTGGGGGAGTGAAGTTGAGTCTGTGAAGTTCTTAGTAGACATCCAAATGGAATTATTGAGCAGGCCATTGTATCTGTGTGCCTGGAGTCCACAGAATTAAGACAGTTAATTTACAAGTAATAAAAATGTAGACACTGTGATAACGTATTTCACTGGGAAGCAGGTTAAATAAATTCTTGCCATCATTGGGCATTTTCCTTAGGTAGCAATATGCTGATTTTAATGAGTGAGAAGTTGTTTGTTTTACTTGTTTAATTATCGTGCACCTTAACCATTGTTCTGTTTTAGATTGTGTGCTTGTAGCGGTGGTGATGATGGTAATATTATCCTCCAAAGTGATTCCTACTCTCACAAAACAAATCCTTCTGAAAAACCAGAATACTAAGGCAACGACATTGTTTAATTCCTGCTGCCACCTAGTGGCATGATTAAAAATTAAAAGGCGAGGTTAAGTATGAGTAGAACTTCAGAGAGCCGCACCTTACTGTAGCCTACCTCATTTGACAGATGAGGAATACAGGACTTCAGGGAACGGAAGTGGCTTGTTGGCTTGTCCAAGATGGCGCAGCTGCGAGCTTGGACCTTGTCACTGAAATCTCAGTTCACGAGGTTTTGCGTTACAGGGCTTCTCTCACCTGAGTGTTACCATGCATCCTCCTTGTCTAGCTTCAAGATTTTTTTTCTCTTTTTCTTGTTCTCTTGCTCTGAAAAGGGTCTTATTTCTAATCTCTCTGACTTCTTGTTAATAGACTTAGCTGCTGGTGAATAAAGACTCCAAGAGCTTATCACCAAGCAGATTTCAACCAATGCTGAATTTTTATCACTTATGAAACTGGTTTCTTAAGAGCTAATAAACCAAATTGCCTTTTTATTTTTGCTTTAATGATTTCTACCCTGATCTCGAATGAGCTTTAGCCAGATGAATTTACATTCATTTCAAAATCCCTTTCAAAATGTACTCCTTTTTAGCAGTCATTTATAAATATGCAAACCGTTTTGTAATGGGTCTTTTAAAAGTTTTCTTGCTTCCCCAACCCTGAAGCCCCCAAAAGAAGTATATTTTGTTGATAGTTGAGGGGGAAACATTGAGAAAATAGGTACATGAAATTAAGATACAGATACCTTGAATCAATGTGTTAGCACTCAGGCAATTTCCCTGACTGACCTGTGAATCCTGTGATGGGGAGGACTTCAAGGCCATACAGAGTAGAGAACTCAGGATTTGGAGACAATAGACTTGGATTTGAATTATGGCCATGGTCTAATAGTCACGTGACCTTGAACAAGTTACTTAACCTACCGCTGTGCACGTTTCTCATCTCTGTTAAAAACAACCACACATGACTACAGTAAGAATATTTAAGTCACTTAAAAAATTCAGTAAAGGGTCTGTTTCTAAATATAGGTTTTATCGTTATTCAGGTATACCAGGTCCAACAGATGAGGAAACAACTACCATTGAAAAAATAGCTCGTTATATTCCCAGTTCCCATAACGAAGGGGAACACCATGCCGCGGGGCCGCACGAAGGAGAAGGATCAGTCAGGAGGCAGAGGGAGTGCAGAAATTGTAGGCAAGAGGCCTTATTGTGGTCTGCCTGAGAAGGAGTCAGCAAGGCAGCATGAGCAGTTCTCTGATTGGCCAGTTTGAGTAACTTCGGCAGACGTGGGCAGAGGGGCTGTCCCCAGGTGTCTGCAACCTGGCCCCGGAGTGACTGGGGCAGGGGATAGTGGCCTGGAGGATAGGAGCTTGATAAAGTAGGTGGTTTGCATTTGAAGGACCTGTTCACAGGTGATTCATTTACTATCTCTAGGAACTGACTAGCCCTGTGAGGGGCAGTCTCCCCAGAGTCTGCAAAGCCCTAGATGTCAAAGTGTCAGAAGCACATGGCTAACTCAAGGCTTATCTCATGGAAACCCAGAATAAATAGAGGGACCAGTCATGAAAATGATGATCACGTGAAGATGAAATGGGCATGATGCTTGTTCTCAAAGATGCCACAGTCTCTTCTGAGCACACAAAAATAAACATAACTTTAGTACATTATGAGAAGGACTAGAGTGGTAATGCGTACAAGGTCTTGTGGGGGTACAGCTGCGAGAGAGGGAGAGATGGCTTTAGCTGAAGATAATGCATGAATTGGTCCCTAGAGGAAGGGTAAGAGTTAAGCCAGTGAACACAAATGAGCTGAGGATGAAGAAGGACATTATGGAAAAAGGGGAGAATGTGCAATGGTGAGTGTGCATGACTGTAGATGACGGGCATGGCCTGGAATTTGTTATGGCTCAAAGAGAGTTTTGCAATTAAAATAATGATATCATTGATAATAATGAGGAAAGTGTAAAGGAAAACAGATCACATTTACCAAATATTTACTCTGAGCCAGACACTGTGCTCCATCTTTGACCTGCACCATCTCATTTAAAACTTACACAGACCTTAGTGAGGCAGATACTTTTGGGATCTCATTTCACAGAAGAGGAAGCTGTGCTTTGGTGAGTTTGTTATTTTTCCAAAGTCAGATAACTGGTGAGTACTGAAGTCAGGCTTTGAACCTAGGTCAATCTGATTTCCCAGCGTAAAACTCTGTTAAAATGTGACCCATGAACCACTAGCAAGAGTGCTTATTAAAAATGTGAATGTGTAGTCTTACCCCAAACGTACCAGTAAGAGAGCTCAGGAATTCAGATGTTCAGCAGCTATTAAGAATGTTAAAATTTGAGATCCACCAAGCTAGAGTCTGTGAGAGAGTGGCAGGCAAGGTGAGTATTAGCAATTGGGAAAAAAAAAAAAGATTGGAGAAATTATGAAGGCCTTATACATTTTTCAAAGAATTAGGACATTTTCTTATAAGCAAAAATAGTCATTGGAAGTTTTAAAGAAGCAGGTTTAAATGCTTTTCAAGTCTTTATGTTTTGTTGTTCTTATAAGGTACATCACCCTTGCTGTTGTATAAAATATTATTTCATGCTGTTATGCAAAATATAAAGATACAGAAATTCATGAGTAGAGTTCCACCATCCACATGTAAACCTATTAAGAATTTGATGTCTATTTTTGCAGTTTTAAAAATCTATATCTATTTGACTTTTTAAAACAATAATGAAAGCATGCAAAAGGGTCTGTGCTTTGGAAAGATTTTTGTGATTGATTCTAGAACAGGTATCTACAAACTTATTCAGCGAGCCAGATAGTAAATATCTGAGACTTCACGGGCCATATCATCTTTGTCGCAATGACTCAATTCCTCCGTTAAAATGCAAAAGCAGCCTTAGACGATACATAAATACATGGGCATGGCTGTGTTCCAATAAAACTGTTTTTGTTTTGTTTTATGTTTTACAAAAACAGATGGTTGGCCAAATTTGGCCTGTGTGGCATAATTTAACAACCCCTTCCCTGGAGCATTGCTTAAAATAAATGT
Organism: Camelus bactrianus; assembly: GCF_048773025.1. Lineage (NCBI taxonomy): Eukaryota > Metazoa > Chordata > Mammalia > Artiodactyla > Camelidae > Camelus > Camelus bactrianus. Next base: position 27,685,737 of record NC_133548.1, read on the forward strand.
GAATTAGAGGCAGAAGGGAAAATTAGGGTAAAATTATGCTAACCTTGGTGACAAATGAAGAGGTTTTGAACGAGAGCTTTCGTGCTGGGATGTGGATAAGGGAACGCGTTCTTAAAATATTTCTGAGAAGGGAATAATAAGATAAGAGATCGGAGTTAGGAGGGCAGATGTAGGAAGGGATCAAGCATGACTCCAAATGCCCTCATCTGAGTTACTAGATAGATTGACATATTGTGAAACAAGATGTGGGATGCAGGAAGAAGAATAAATTTTATTAGAATATGTGTCAGTCAGTCATTGGACAAGATGATGTGTATTTACGGTAGTATGATAATGAATAATCTTAGTGGCTAGATCTGTAACGCCTCTTTAGGAAGAAATTGCTTTTGGTTAGGGAAGACATTTTGACAGGTTATTGGGAATAAAACTGAGACCTCAGATGATAGAACGTAAGGAAATCAAGAAGTAAACCATACTATACAAGCGAGGGTGTCCAATACAGATATTTGGAAAGGAAGAGAACAGAAGAGGCAAGAGAGAAGAGAAGAAGGAAGAGAGAAACAGTGAGAAAGAAAACAAAAGAATTTTAAGAAAAATAAAATCAAATATTTAACTGTTGTTTTTGTTGATATGAACTTAGTTTCCTATTCTCCAAACCTTCAGAAAAGACCTTCATGCATAGAAAACAAACTTACGGTTACCAAGGGGGAAAGGAGGTGGGAAGGGATAAATTGGGAGTTTGAGATTTGCAGATACTAACTACTATACATAGAACAGATAAACAAGTTTATACTGTACAGCACAGGGAACTATACACGATATCTTGTAGTAACTTATAATGAAAAAGAATATGAAAAGGAATAGATGTATGCATATGTATGACTGAAACATTGTGCTGTACACCAGAAATTGATACAACATTGTAAACTGACTATACTTCAATAAAAAAAATTAAATAAAAAAAAAATCCTCCCCCAAAGACTGTCATGTACATATACATACTTTGTTGCAATGTTTGTAGATGTATATGAGGTTGTGTAATTCAAAGGAATAATGTGAGTTCCATATATGGGTTAAACAATTAGTAGCATAAGGATAATTAATTACTTATTATTCTTTATATACATATATATATATATATAATTGAAGTATAGTCAGTCTACAATGTTGTGTCGACTTCTGGTGTACAGCACAATGCTTCAGTCATACATGAACATGCACATATTCCTTTTCACATTCTTTTTCACCATAAGTTACTGCAAGATATTGACTATAGCTCCCTGTGCTATACAGTATAAACTTGTTGTTTATTTTTTTATATATTAGTTAGTATCTGCAAATCTTGAACTCCCAATTTAAAATTAATTATTTATTGATCCTAAAAATAACCCTGATTTTAAAGTTTCTCAAAATTCTTGAGTTGACTGGTTTGGCTTGAACACATCCATCTGATGGCATTCGACGCATGGTCAGCTGACTGGCAATGGGCTTAACTGGGGTATCGGGGACGCCTGCGCCTTTCTCCCCATGTGATCTCCATTCAGGGCTTCTTTTTTTGTAACAGCTTTATTGAGATATATTTTAAAAATCATAAAGTTTATGTGTAAAATTCAGTGACATTCAGTAACTTCATTGTGTGGTACAACCATCGCCATAATTCAGACTTAGAACATTTCCACTGACATCAGGGCTTCTCCACAGCAGGCGCTCTCCGTGCATGTTCTGCAGGAACAGAGGTGGGAGCTACAAGACCCCGTAAGGCTTCGGCTCAGAAATCACACAGTGTCACTCCCATCACATGCTGTTGGTCAAAGGTGAGTCGCAAATCCATCCCAGATTCAAAAGATGTTAAAGTCTATATATATATTTTTTAAATTTACTACAAAAGTGAATATATCATCTTCACTCATTCCCTGAAAGCAGAATCTTAAAAATAAATGTAACAAAAAAACAGGTAAGCAACTTTTCTAGAATCCCTGATGGCAGAGAGAAGTATCTGGAGCCACCCACACACATGGGATCAAGTGTAATCCATCTGAATGGACGCCCAATGGAGAGAATGCCTCCTTTTTTTCACAAGTTCATCATCATAGTTAATCCTCATGATGACACTATAAAGTAGGCATTATTAGCTGCCTTTTACATAAGAACATGTAGACTTGAACCAGTTTGATGTTTTTCTTAAAGTCACACAGCAGTCAAGCGGCTGAGTCAAGATGGAAAGCTCACATTACATGAATCTACTGTCCCCCCACTTATTTACTGTCCCCCACATGACAGCATGACTCAGTCAGGAGTGAGGCTGTGGGGAAGCTGTCTGGGAGAGTGTATACCAGCCTGGAGCACCGTGGGGCTGTCCTCTGGCAGTAGGAGATACGAGTCTGGAAGCCATGAGGGAGTTTTGTGAGGTCTTTTTTAACACTGTCAATGCAACAGCAATATTTAAATTGAGGGAGTATATAGGATTTCATGGGAAGGAGTATGGAGAGGAGGGTTGGAGAAAAGAGAAGATGAGAAAGTTAGAAGAGTAGAGGAGATTAGAGTCCAGAAGAGAAAGGGAAAGAGACCAGCAGAAATGCGGGAAAGGGAGGGAAGGGGGTGGACACAGGCAGATTCCTGGCAAGCGGTGTGGGACAAACTGGGAAATTAACATTTCAAGGGCAGGCAGAGTTGGAGGGTCTTCAATCCGGGGCCGTAAGAGAGGAAAGTAAGGACCCCACAAGAGTATTGCTATCATGGACAATAGCCGAGTGAGGGGAAAATGCCTTCACTGATTACTGCAGACAGAGCAGAAGGAGGAACTCGGTGACACTATTGTATTTTAGAAGTTTCTTAGAAGAGCGTTAACAGGTCTCTACAGCACTTAAATTCTTGTCTCTGGATTTTAGGAAATACCATGGAATTGGTCACTATATTCTCACAAGAAGTTTACAAATGAAGGTTCAAAGGTGTCCATTAAACATTTCAGGACTTAAGTTGAGAGGAATCAAAGAGGAAAGAAAAAAGTCTGCTATGAGGTGTAAATAAAGAGTTTAAAGGCTGTTCTTCCACCAGAGCCAGGAAGAAGGTAACACTTTTTCTCTTGAAAGAACACTTGCCACATTAGCCCTAAACTATGAAATTACCTAGCATTTTATAGTTTAAGCCATGCTTTCTAATATTAAACTTTTCATCTATTTTTTTTTCCTGGTCCTATACATCCTCATCTGTATCCTGCCTGAGAGCAAGAACAGTGTCACGGTTATAGTGCTAGCTTGTGGACAGCCTGAGCCAGATCTTTAGTAAATATATGCTGAATAAATTAATAGGAACAAATAAGATTCATCTGAACATTCCACGTTGGTTTACATATGGTATGCCTAGGAAGGTCAAGCTCCCTAAACTGAGTCCTGGTGCCACCCAACATGCATGCCTTGTGAGCAAAACTGACACAGATTTACGCAAGGTTTAACCGTATTAATCCAGGGGTCACTCATGCCCCAGTCTTGTTACTGTCCAATTCAGAGCAGCAGTCCAGAGAAACAGGTAGCTGAGGGTTATTCTGTTTTTACCGTCATCAGTGATAGGTCTGTTAAAGGGCTCAATTTCTAGTCCACAGTCACGTGTCGTAAAATTCTCCTCTCCCTTATAAGTTTATCACTATGATCCTTAATGCACAGCTGCTGGAAAACCTCTTTTTCTCTCTCTCTTCACTCCATATGCCTTCCTGCTCTGAGACTCTCTGATACCTGATTAGGTGTCCCCCTGTCCTCCTTCCTCCATCCACAGAACACCACCCCCACATATCCTCGCAAGGGGTCCCTGGCAGGCAGCTGTGTTATACTTCTGTCTTCTGCATCCCACCTACTTTGAGCTTTAGTTCTTTCATTCTGATAACCTTTCCTACATTAAATCCTTATGGGTGACGTCCAGTGAATAAAAATTTTACTTTAGGTAAACAAGTTTAACTCATAAAGATGATCAACCAGTTTTATAGTGAGATTAAGAAGCACATTTTGCCACCCCCATATTCTGCCCTATTCAAGTTCAGTAGACTTTATTTATAAGATAGAAATAGTATGTTTGAACGCTGATGTGATAAATCAGGAGAGTGGGGAATAATGACGACTTAGAAGAGAGGGGAGCCCATTTTTGAGTCAAGCACTTGAATGGGTAAAAGGACACTACGTAGTTCAGATATGGTGGCACTGGCATGAAAATAGGAGTATGAGTAATCCCCATGTAGGAACAGGACAGAAGGTCAAGTGTATGGACACAAATGCTAGAAGGTGAAGAGCTGTAGCAGGAGAAATCTGTGGAAGTTCTTCTCCATGGCTTCAACTTTCCTAATGAAGTAGAAAGTAGAGTGAGAGTGGAGTTCGATGAGAGAGAGAAATGTGTGAAATAACCCTCTGGGCAAGTAATAAAATGAATGAACTCTGTATGATATCACTTATATGTGGAATCTAAAACATACAATAAACGAGTGAATAAAGCTAAAAAGAAGCAGACTCACAAAAATAGAAAACAAATTAGTGGTTACCAGTGGGGAGAGGCAATATAGGGATAGGGGAATAAGAGGTACAAACTATTATGCATAAAATAAGCCACAAGGATATATTGTACAATATGGGGAATATGGCCAATATTTTATAGTAACTATGAATGGAGTATAACCTTTAAAAATTGTCAATCACTATATTGTACACCAATAAATTAAATAATATTGTGCAGCAACTATACTTCAATTAAAAAATAAATTTAAAAAGTGAATGGACTAGGGAAATGTAGTTTGATTGCTGAGCAGTAAAGGGTGTGCTTGACATTTGTGGTCATAGTTTAACCTGAGTGGTTAAACATATTAAAATGTGTAAAAATGTTTTTTCTTCAGCCACATGTAGCTACACTGATGCAAATCTGAGTAGGGGAGGAGTGGTATTTAAGCAGGACTGGGATTTTAACAAGAGAATAGAATGACTAGAGAGAGAGGGACAAGGAGGTTGAAATGCATACAAAGCAGTAATTATATTAATTGATTATGAAATTTAATCTGGTGTGAAAAAAATAATCTAGATACTAGGAGAGTGAAAAAGGGTAGCAGTTTAGGTGATCTTGCAAATGAGATTGTGATTATTATGCTCCCCTTGAGGTCACCAAAATCTTTAAAACATCTCTTTTGTGGTCTTCTAAAAAAATCTTTTTCTGTCTGAATTCCTGGAACAGGAATCTGTCACTTTCAAGAGACCAGACTGTGGTGAAATAAGAGTATCCTTCTAGTTTCTAGGAGTCACGCCATGACAGGTCAAGACTTCCTAGGAGAAGCATGGAAGCGTTTTGCAATCATGAGTGTTGCAATTATGAGCATTTTGCAACCAGGCAGAATCCAAGAAAGCATTTCATTATGGATTTTCAATTATCTATTAGGGACACGGTCTTTTCCCAATCAAATTCATACCATGAAATAAATAAAAATCTACCTCTTATCTGCAAGGTGATAAGTGTCTCTGGATTTTAGGAAATACCATGGAATTGATCACTATATTCTCACAAAAGTGGGAGAATACACTTTGGAAACTGAGGATAAACAATGTATTCTACTAACAGAAGGGTTAGAGGATATAACTGCATATATTTTATTGCCAAGTAATTATTATTAGAATCGAGACCTCTGGTTTCCTACTCCCATTATCACTTCAGACTGTGCGTACTCCAATGCCTTTCTTCCTTGAGTTCACCTCTCCCTTCCTTCTTTCCCCCCTTCTTATGTTTTTCTTCCCTCTCTGTACAACTAAGACTGCCACTTAGTGGCAGGAAAGGAACAGGTTCACTGATGTCAGATTCCACAGTATCCACTGGTGAGAAACAAGAATAGAGAATGGAAGTTTATGGGGTACCCAATGGCTTGAAATGAGAGCCAGCCAACTACCAAACAACTTTCTTGACATATAATAGCCCACAAGATGGGATTTAGAAAGAGGAATCATAACCCCCGTCTGCAAGAACCCTGGTCTTTGCCCTCTCACTTTTGAGTGTTCTTAAAAAGCACTGCCTTTATTTGTTTGCTCAAGAGGGTAGACTATATTCAGCAATTTGATTCCCACTATTTCTCTTTGTCGCTATTTCTGTAAAGTCAAGGCCTCCATATTTAGCACTTCTTCCTGCTCAGCACAGTAAAATCAATAAATGTTGCTGACTGGCTAACAGGTTGATCAGTGACAGTTAAAAAACAAGAAGTAAGTAGCTGTAGGCAGACATTTCAAACAAAATTACTTCAGTCTCCATTTCATAAGCTTTTCACGGGCAGACACCCAAAGAAAAGGGACTTGCTATGTATAGACCAGAACGGTCTCAGTTTGTTGTTTTATGAGTAAGTGTTTAAAGATACATATATATAATATATGTCACATACATTCACAGCTCGCACACTGACTCAAGACTCAAACTCAACATACTTATGTTCACAAAACCTGACAGACTCGTCCTTAATAAACAGACCCTCTCCCCTTACACAATCACAGACACGTATCTCATCTCTTGGTGGGGGAGGCGGTTTGAGCAGCCAGTACAATCATTTTTCATACAACTCCTCCTCCCCCATTCTCTTTTCCCCATTCCCGGAGTGTAGCACGAGATTAAGTCAGGGCAGAGATTTCCAAAGTAGAGAAAACAGAAATGCTAGGTGGCAGATCGGGCAGATAGACAAGACCTCTTTAAGTCGGGTGAAGGAATTCTATTTCTGCTTGTTTGTTTGTTTCATTGTTTTACCTCAGGCAGGGAGGTTTCCTTAGTCCCTGATCTGGAGTCAGAACTGATTCTCCTTGAGGAGATCCTGTATATGCATTTGGAGCCTTCTAGGTGAGCCAAGTCATGTTAGTAAAACCCCTTTAACTCATTCCCTTATGTGACATTTAACAGAAATGCTTTTCATTTTGAAAAAAAATTTTTTTTTAAGTATAAACAAGACCTTGATGTTTTCTTAAGAGAAGAATTGATATATAAGGCATCAGAGGACTAATTATTATACGCAACTGTTGCTACGAAATACTGATGAGCCTCACCCCCCATTAAACATCTCTCTAGGATGCACTTGCAAGACGCACTAGGTGAAGATTTCCAATTTCTGCCAGTGCTTAAAAATAATAAAGTCACATTCCTTTGGAAACTTCTGAATTAAGATACTGCACTTCGGTGGATCCTCTCCAGGTAGGTCAATGAGAGTAGGTTAATCATTCATGACTGAAGGAGTTAGTCATCGACTGTCAGCTATGGGAAGGAGCAGAGAGAAACACACTGCTTAATGTGGATTACAAAGTCTAACATGCCCCAGTGTGGTCTCTACCTCAAATCTTGCCTCAGCCATTTTAAACTTTACTCATTGCTTTTCAACCAACAAAGCTCTCTTTTTCTGCTTTTCCAATGCATCGTTCTCATTGCCACCTCAGGGTATTTGTGCAAATAATCTTCTTTGCGTGAAAAGTATTTTCCCATTTTTCACTCAGCTAATAAGTTATCCTTCAGATGTTGGCTCAAACATCTCTACCAAAGTGAAGACCCACATAATTCCCGAATTGGGCAGGCCCCACAGAGTAACTTGTGCCACTGTTGATGGTCCTTGGTACTCCCACAGTCCAACCCTTCCTAATAAAAATAATTCAACATTTACCTGCTTAAGTTCAATAATATCCTGTCTCTTAAAGAGAGTTCTCATTTTTGTCAGCTGAGTTTTGGACTAGGTCCAGACACACAACACTAAAGAGATGAAAATAAAAAGGGGGGAAGGAACAAAAGGACCAGAGGCAGGTAGCCTGGGTCTTCATAGAAAGTTTTCGGTAAAGTGGAATGTGTAGGTGGAATGTAGGAAGCCCTAGGGGAGTATGACAATATAAAGTCCAGAAATTTCTAAATGTAAACTTACATTTTTTGTAATGTTCTGAAAGAAATGTTAGTAAAGACTGGTGCCAGTGTTTAACGACTTTTGAACACCATCGTTTCTTCTGAGATAGCAGCTTTTGGATTTGCTTATAAGTGACACATTCTTTTTCTCTCACTGCTTTGAAGATATTTCATATTTCATACTTCAAGATATTTTTGACTTCCAGCATGTTTCCTTAATGTGTCATTTTGAAGGAGGATTAATAAAATGGCCACACTTAGGCTAAGAGATTGCTTATTCTTACGCTTGCCCTTAAAATGGTCAACTGAGCTGACTGGCCTGGTTGCTACTCACAGTTCCAGGCCCACTGTTAAAACTAAAGCTGTTGATCTTACTGATTCTACTTTATTCCAGTCATTGAAAGTAATAATCAAGCTTGGTCTCTGAGTCCTTCTCCAAGGAGAAGGTCACAGGGCTGTAACTTACAAAATAGCCTGAATTACCAAGAAGAGTGCTTACTCAATTACCTTGAGTGCTTACGGGATAAAGAGATCTAATCACTGGCCTCTATAGAACTGGTCGCCTGGAGGCATCACGATGCCATTCTAAGTCTTCTGATGAGAAAATGATCCTGTTGATTTGTTATCGATGCTTTATTGTTTGAGCTATGGCTAAACAGCCTCCCCACCCCATCCCCAAGGTGGGCTCACAGTGTTGAAGGCGCTGGCCTGCTGGGAGTCCCCTTTGCCCGGCAAAGCAGTAAAATTGCCTCTTTTCTTCTAAGCTCCAAGAACCTGTCTCTGGGCTATTTGGCTCGTCAGGAACAGGGGCTGATCTTTTGGCAACAATTTTGAGTCTCTTTCCTTTACCCTACTTGGTGTTTATTGAATTTTCAGGAAGTACTGGTTATTTGTTTTAAATAATTTAAGAGCTTTTCAGTCATATTTCTTGAGTGTTTTTTCTTTTCCTTTCTCTCTCCTCGCCTTCTGTTCTTTCTAGCGCCTGCATGTTGGTATGATTAATGGTGTCCTACAGTTCTCCACGGCTCCATTTGTTTTTATTCTTTTTCCCTCTGTTCTTTGGGCTGCATAATCTCAATCCATCTTCAAGTTTACTAATTTTTTTCTTTTATCAGGTCAGTTCTAATGTTGAGACCCTCTAGAGTATTTTTACTTGAGTTATTGTGCTTTCCGAGACCAAAATTTACATTCAGTTCTTTTTTATGATTTCCATCTGCTTCTATTCTTGAGTTGTTATGACATTGTCATCACACCTTCATTTATTCTTTAATAATGCTTTCCTTTAGTTCTGTGAACATATTTTTAGAATGGCTACTTTGAAATCTCCTTGCTGTTAAATTTAACATTTGATAGATATCTGGTAGCCCTATTCCCTAAAGGAGGAAGAATATAAAGATAAGGGAGGAAGTAAATTATATAAAGAATAGAAAAACAATAGAATTACTGAATTAATTTCTTTGAAAAGATCAACAGAATTGACAAAACTTTAGCTAGATTGACCAAGAAAAAAGAGAAAAGACACAAATAACTAAATTCAGAAATGAAAGTGTGGACATTGCATTATAGCTGACCTTACAGAAATTAAAAGAATTATAAGAGAGTACTAAAAACAACTGTATGTCAACAAATTGGGTAATATGGATAAAATGATCATATTCCTAGAAAGACAAAAATTATAAAAAAGGACTCAAGAAAAAATAGAACATCTGAACAGACTTATAACAAATTCAAAAATTGAATTAATAAGCAAGTCTTCCAACATAGAAAAGTCCAGGACCAGATGGCTTCTCTGGTGAATTCTACCAAATATGTTAAAAAGAAGTAACACTAAGTCCTACTCAAATGCTTCTAAAAATTACAAAAGGAGAGACCAATTCTTAGCACATTCTATGAGGCCAAATTTGCCTGAAACGAAAGACAGATGTACCACGCCAAAAAAACTCCAGACCAATATTGTTGCCGAAAGATTGGCCCCGTCTCAGACGAGCCGAATAACCCAGAGACAAGGTCTTGGAGCTTAGACAAAAAGAGGCAATTTTACTGCTTTGCCAGGCAAAGGGGACTCCCAGCAGGCCAGTGCCTTCAAAACTGTGAGCCCACCTGGGGATGGGGTGGGGTGGCTGTCTAGCCATAGCTCAAACAATAAAGCATCGATAACAATCAACAGGATCATTTTCTCATCAGAAGCCTTAGAATGGCGGCGTGATGCCTCCAGGCGACCAGTTCTATAGAGGCCAGTGATTAGATCTCTTTATCTCTTAAGTACTCAAGGGGTGTTCTTCTTGGTAATTCAGGCTATTTTGTAAGTTACAGCCCTGTGACCTTCTCCTTGGAGAAGGACTCAGAGACCAAATTTCAATGACTGTAATAAAGTAGAATCAATAAGATCAACAGCTTTAGTTTTAACAATGGGCCTGGAACTGTGAGTAGCAACCAGGTCAGTCAGGTCAGTTGATCGTTTTAAGGGCAAGGGTTAAGAATAAGCAATCTGTTAGCCTAAGTGCGGCCACTTTCTTAATCCTCCTTCACTGTCTCTTACCAATGTAACCACAAAAATCCTCAAGAAGTATTAGCAAGCCAAATCAACAGCACATTTAAAAGAGTATACATTATGGGCAAGTAAGATTTATCCTGGCAATACAAAGGTGATTCAACACAGAAATTTAATCAATTTAATGTACCAGTTTAATAAAATGAAAGAAAAAAAAAACATGGCCATCTCAGTAATGTAAGCATTTGACAAAATTCAACACCATTTCATAATAAATACATCCAGAAATCTAAGACTGGAAAGGAAATTCCTTAAGTTAATATGATACTGTGATATCTATTAAGGAATATATACATTTGGTCTTTGTCTCTGTTTCTGGCACAGACCTCTTAAAACCTTAGGGATTTCTTAAGTGGTATGAGCCACAAAGTTGTCTTTTGTTATGTTAATAAGGTGACTTTTAGAAAGCACCTAAGGTTGGGGTGGAGCCAGCCAAGTGATTAGAGGCTTTGATCCAGCCATCCCACACCCTAGCCTGTGGGCAGGGGAGAGGGGCTGGAGCTTAATCAGTCACCAAAGGCCAGTGAGTTACTGAGTGAAGCCTCCATAAAAACCCAAAAGGATGGGGTTCGGAGAGCTTCCAGGTTGGTGGACGTGTGGAGACCTGGGGAGAATGGCATGCTCCAATATTGTATAGGACCTCTGTGCCCCGTTCCACATGTCATGCCCTACGCATCTCTTCTACCTGGCTGTCCCTGAATTATATCCTCTTATAATAAACTGGTGGTCTAGTAAGTAAAATGTTTCTCTGAGTTCTGTGAACCACTCTAGCAAATTAATTGAACCCCAAAAGGGGGTCATGGGAACCTCTGATTTATAGCCAGTTGGTCAGAAGTACAGGTCAAGAGCCTGGACTTGTGACCAGTGTCAGAAGTGTGTGGGTGGGGGCAGCCTTGTAAGACTGAGGCCTTAACCTGTGGAATCTGATGTCGTCTTCAGATAGTGTCAGAATTGAGTTGAATTCTGGGTAGCCTGCTGGTTTCCAAGGCATGGGGAAACCACTGCTCCCACCCTACCCCCCCAAGACCAGCACACACATTGGAACTGAGTATAGGGACCCAAAAAACATGATAAAGGACATTTACCAAAACCTACAACTCGTCTCATACTCAGTGTTGAAAGACTGAAAGTTTTCCCCCTAAAATCTGTGAACAAAAAATACTGCAAACCGTATCAGTAAACAAAGAATGCTGAAGCCATCAAGTCATCAGCGGCTGCCACCACCCCCCAGTGAGGACAGGCCTGCCGCCCAGCCTCTGCAACCACTCACAAAGGTGCACCCTGAGGGTACTCAGAATAAGAAAGGACAGGATACTGGCCCTAGATATCTAGGTGCTTGTCAAAGGAATGAATTCAATCAGCCCAAATGTTTGCTTCCTCCCATACATAGAAAAGCACTAAATTCTTTAACTTGAGATGCCTGGTTTTCTTTAGATAAGAAGCAATCTTTTCTTGTTCCAACTACCTGGTCTTTGTTGTAAAGCTCCTATCTATCCTAGCTCCTCCCCTACCTCTTCGGAGCAGTCCCTCAGAGCCATCTGAGAGGCTGTACTCCCGGCTCGAGTCCTCCCGCCAAATAAAACATAACTCTCAACTTCTAGGCTGCGTATTTATTTCAGTCAACAGATCACAAACAAGGCAAGGACGCCCACATTTACCACTGCTATTCAACATTGTACTGTAAGTCCCAGCCAGGGTAATTAGGCAAGGGAAAAAAAAATAAGGACATCCAAATTATAAAGGAAGAAGTAATGACACAGGAAAACGGATGTGGGGCATGAGGATGGGAGGGCTGTGTCCCAGGTCTCAGTTGAGCCCCTGGGACATGTCCCGCCAGGTGTGGGTCCTTGGCTTCATGCAGGAAAGAATTCAAGTATGAGCCACAGTCAAGTAAAGGTAGTTTATTTAGAGAGATGCACACTGCATAGAGTGTAAGGCAAGAGAAAGGCAAGGAAAGAGGTGTGGGAGTTGGGTGCTCAGGTTACAGTAAAGCAGGTACACACTCCACAGACAGAGCGCGGGCTGTCTCCAAGGAGGAGGGGGCAAGAAACGGCGGTTAGGCGCGGTGTTGCCAGTTTGTATGGGCTCAGTAGTTTCACGTGCATACAGGTAGGACCATTTCCACTGTCCTGGGAAGGGGCTGGAATTCCCAGGAATTGGGCCACCACCCACTCTTTGGCCTTTTGCAGTTAGCCTTGGGGCTGTCATGGCGCCTGCAGGCATGTTATTTATCACGCTGTTACAATGAGCATATAATGAAGCTCAGGGTCTACTAAAAAGTCAAACCTCCCACCAACTTAATCCTCCAGGCCAACTGGGAGGTGAATCTTCCACCATTTGGGGTTAAATTGCTGTCATTCCTTGACTGGCTGTGCCCTGCCCCCTTCCCTCCTGTCTCGGTAAAACCATCTCTATTTAGATAAAATGATCCTACATATAGAAAATACTAAAGAACCCACCCAAAACTACTTGAGCTTATTATTTATTCACCAAATTCATCAAATTTGCAAAGTTAAATATCAGCATGCAAAAATCAGTTGTGTTTCTATACACCAGAAATAAACGACATGAAAAGGAAGTTAAGAACACAATCCCATTTACAGTAGCATCCACATGAATAAAACACCTATGAATACGTTTAACCAAAAAGGTGAAAGACATGTACACTAACAGTCTGGAAAATCACTTCTTAATGTCTTACAAAGTTGAATAAATACCTACCCTATTACTAACGTCAGTATTTATTGAAGATAAGTAAAAATGTATTTCCAAAAAAGACATACAAAGGAATTTCATAAGAACTATACTCATAATAGAAAAAAAGAAGAGATGTTGGCAGGAATGGAAGAGTAAGGGCCTCCGAAAACCTTCTTCACTATAAAAGCAATAAGTTATTCTAGACATCCTTTTTATTGTTAATTTCTAGTAAGTTTATTGTGGTCAGAGAACACACCATCTATGATTTCTAGTCTCTTAAATTTGTTTTATGGGCAAGAATACAGATTATCCTGGTAAACACACACTTGAAAAGAATGTGTATTGTGCTCTTGGTGGTGAAATGTTTTCTAAATGTCAGTGATATCCCTTTAGTTCAGGGGGTTCAGCTCTTTTGTGCCTTGATTTTCTGTTTACTTGTTCTGTCGATTACTGAGTGAGGAGTGGTGGAATCTCCAAAGAAAACTGTGGATTTCTCTGCTTTTCTGTATAGTTCTATCAGTTTTTGCTTCTTAGGTGCACATATATTTATTTTGTTTTTGTCCTTAGGTGCACATACAGGTAGGATTATCTTATCCTCTTGCTGAATTGATCCTTTATCAACATGTGATATTCCTGTTTATTCCAAGTGATTTTCTTCTGAAATCTACTTTGATATTACTATGGACATTCCTTCTGTGTTAGGAAGAGTTCTAAGATGACCCCGAATGACTCATACCCTCGAGTCATGGCCTCACCTGGAGTTGACCAGCAAATATGATGGAATTAGGTTATGTTGTATGGAAAAGGTGAGGAGATTTTGCAGATGTAACTAAAGATCCAGTAGCTGATTTTGAGTTAATCAAGGGGGCGATTATCCTGGGTAGGCAGGTGTGGGTGAATCATGTAAACCCTTAACAAAGGAGAAAAGCAGCAGCAGCAGATGCTCTGCTACTGGACTTGAAGGAAGTAAGCCGCCATGTTGTCCCGAAGGCCATGTGGCAGGAATGGTGATTCGTTATGGTCTGTAGAATCTAATGCACTAGTTTTCCTTGGTTCTGTGTTTTCATGGTATGTCTTTTTCTAGCTTTTTTGAGGCATACCTCATTTTATTGTGCTTGGTCTTAAGTGTGCTTTACAGATGCTGTGTTTTTCTACCAATTGAAGGTTTGTGGCAATCCTGTGTTGCCAGATAATGATATATTTACCAACATATTTACCCTTCCAGTGATTTTTATTTCTTCCAATAAATAAGAATTTCCACTCGGCCTTTTCTTTATTCTAAGACCTTCCACTTGTCATTATCTGTGTTTGGTCAGCTTCCAAAAAATATCTGTCTTCTTTTTTAATCAAGAAATATCTTTATTTTGCTTTTATTTTTGAAAGTGATTTATTTTTACTGCATATAGAATACTAGGCTGGTAATTTCCTTCTTTCAGTACTTTAGAGATGTTCTTTAAACAGTTTTGGTTACTTTATTTTCTCTTCCTTATAAGATTTTAGTTGTCTTTCTAGCATGGCTTTTAGCTGTAGACCTAGGCGTGGTTTTCTTTGCATTGACCCAGTTTGAGGCAATTGTTCTTCTAAACTCTGAGATCTGGTTGCTGTAAGCCCTGCTCCCGTCTCCAAGGTGACGTTGGCCTGGCACATCCTGACTGGGAAGAGGTAGCCCAGAACATCACGGATAAGACTCAGTAGGAGTCCCTGAGCTTGCAGAAACTACCCTGTGAAGCAGGAATCACAAAGACTTTGAATCATCCCAACAATAAATTATTTGATGTGATCAAGACTGATTAATCCCTCTACCTCATAATGGCGTGTACTAGTGCAGGAGAAGTTTGATTACCTAGTAACTCATGGATTTATGATAGAAAAAGAGGCCCAAGCCAAAATCTGAAAGGCAGTGTCTACCATGGAGTACCATCACCAGCAAGTTTATTGTTCATAGGGACTTAAAGGCGGAAAACCTGCACTTGGATGCTGGTGTGACCATCAAGAGTGCCATCTTTAACTTAAGCAACAAATTCACCTTTAGCAGCAAGCTGGATACTTTGTGAGGCAGCCCCCCTGATGCTGCCTGGAACTCTTCAAGGATCAAAGGTGTGAAGGTCTCCCAGTGCATTCGTGGGGCCTGGGAGTCATCCTGGATACCCTGGTCAGCAGATCCCTGCCTTAGGATGCACAGAAATTCAAGGAGCTGTGGAAACAGTACTGAGAGGATAGTACCATATCCTCTTCTCCGTGTCGACAGAGTGTGACCTGCTCAAGGAATTTCTCATTCACAGTCTGAGCAAGAGAAGCCCTTTAGAGCAAATCATGAAAGATTGATGGATGAAAGCTGGTCATGACGATAATGAACTGAAGACTTCCGTGCAGCCACCCCTGACTCCACGGACCCTCAGATGCTGTCGGTGGGTTCCATGTGGGAAGAGATCCATATCTCTGGATGGGCCAGACGTACCACAAAGTGATGGCCACCTATTTGCTCCAGGGCTACAAGGCATCCAAGCTGGAGGGTTACACCACCAGGCTGAGGGCCCAGCCTTCGACGGACCTGACCACTAGCAGCACCCCTTCTCCACCCCACAAGGTACACCGTAGCCCATCTGCTAACCTCAAGCAGCAAGGTTTCAGCAAGGCTGCCATTCCGCTTCAGTTCCCACTCAGAGCAGCAGTGCAGAGAATCGGCAGCCTGAGGAAGACCAGGGGTGAGGACGGAAGGCCGGCAGCACCACCCGTGCCTGCCAGCCTCCCTCCTGCCTGGGGAGGGAAAAGAATTCCCTCTCCCCTCAGCAAACTTCAGCCTCACCACCAGCATCAACAAAGCAAGAAATCCCTGCTTTTGGAGAGGGAGGCGTCCACCCAGAATGGCAGTCATCCTAACTGTGCCAGGGGGAAGCAGAGCCTCCTTGGCTTCTGTGTCCCCTCCACCTGCACCAAGAATCTAAGACAAGCCTCAGTGCAGCCCCTCCAAGCTTGGCGGCTGTACCCTAAGCAGCTCAGCACCGCCCCCCAGCGTGTCCCCAGGACCTCGCCCTCCGCTCACAACATCAGCAGCAGTGGTGGTGCCCCAGACTTAACCAAGCCCTCAGGCCCGTCCAAAGGAAACTGTCCATGTTGGGTTGTCGGAGCCAGCCGACAATGAGCAGGTCCAAAAACCTGTGCTACAGGACTGAGAAAAGAAAGAAGACAACAAAAGGTGGGGTTGAGAGGGTTGCACTCTAAGCCCGCAAGACACAGGACCAAGAATGGACCCCGAGTTTATTTCCAGCAGTCAATTTATACAATTTTGACAATTCAAAGCATGCATTCCTTCATGTAGGCATAAGCATTGTAACCTTTACCCTAATCGTAAACCACCATGTACTAAGATTGTTAACTTGTGTGCTGATTATATCTTCTTTAACAATGTCACTGGTATCTTATTTGCAGAGGATGTCCTTAAGGCTTAAGATTCCTTGACGCAAACATCTTCAAGGGGTGGCGGGACAGAGATTGTCTTTAACAGATCAACCTCAGAGCCTGACGCCAGCACTCAAGATTTATTATCCTGTTAGTGCCGACCGTCCTCAGGTCATGAGTTGGCTCCCCACATTGGGTGGCTCGACAGTTGTGACCAGCAGAATCTGCCCTGTGGTGGGACCCCAGCCTCTCCCTCTGGCAACAACCAGGACTGGCAGGGGCCATTGGGAACTGCAGTGAATTCTCTTTCAGGTTTATACACAGACATCTCTGTTGCAGGCTTGCCTGAAGCTTTCTGATTGAACCTGAAAGCAATGACTGAGTGGAGACGCTCAAACCTGTTCTGGGCAGTGGAGGCAGTGATAAAGAAAAAGAATTTTGAGAGGCCAGCCTTGTACACCACACTTACTTGGGCTGTGAAGATCACCAGCTTGATGGAGTCTAAGATGCCGATGCAGGAGAAGGAAAGGGACAAGGGATGCAAGCAGCAGTGTGCGAGCCGTACTGGAAGCGCATGCTGCTCTGCATGCAGAGCTCACTGGGCCAAGGGAACCCTGTGCAGTGGAAGACGGAGGTGTGCAAACGGCCCCAGTGATCTTTCAACAGGTTCAGTGAAAGCAGCTATCCAACACCATCCACCACCCTGAAAAACACTGACTACAAATTAACCAAGGGGCTTAAGCTTTAAAAGGCTACCAGGAGCCTCGTGGGAGACAAGAGCAGAGGCCAGCTGGCCTCAGCTTCCGGATCCACCATGGTCCACACCTGGGAGAAACTACAGAGATGGACCCAGTGTGTTCTCTCCCAGGATGCTTCTCTCCTCGCTGCTCCTCTCCATCTTTCCCTTCATGTTTGTGGGGGGAAAGGAGATGGTTCGGTATAAATAAACACAGTGCAAATGAAAACAGGCTAACTATTCAAAGCTTCCAGTGACAAGGGATTCAGCCACCATCTCTTGCCCTTGGCAAAGACTCCAATGCAGGCACGGGAGTGGGAAAGCTTTATAATGGGAAAGAGAGAGAGAGAGAGAAGGCTTCAGGAGTGCCTGCCTGATTGAAGTTTGTTGACATGAGGAAGGTAGAACCAGGCTAAGCTGATGCCAGGGTTCTCATGTGATTGTGCCAGAGCACATGTGGCTCTCTGTGGTTGGTCCTGAGTTTGAAGGGGGTGGTGAGGTGAGGGTCAAAAAAACAGAATAACCGTGACAGTGGCAATGGGATAGGAGGTGCCTGTGTGGGGTCAAGGACTGGAGTTTCTGTGTAACTTTCCTCACTGTCAGGGAACCTACCTGGGAGATTATCTTCTTCACTCAACACCTGGGAAGAGAAACAGAATCTGTGGATGGCGATGGGGAAAATGGCATCCTTTTTATGAAAAATATTCTAGTGCTTTTCTCACAGAGAACTCTGTTGGTTAAAAGTAATACACTCTACCCAGCCCCCTGGTTGAAGAGCTAGGCGGTTGGAATTGATTTTTTTTTTCTATTAACATAACACATAACAGAAAACATGAACCCAGATAATCTAAAGGGAATTTAAATCAAATCCTTTAGCAACCAGGTCAGATTTAAATGTAAGTTAATCTACTGCATTCCTTTGTACTCCTGAAACAAGTCCCAGTTTCCCTCTGAGTAAAAGTCAAGGATTTTACGACGGCCACAAGGCTCTGCAGATGCCGCTGGGTCAGCTTGCTGACCACAGGTCTCACAGCTCTCCCACCTTCTCAGCCTCTTCCAGCTGTGCTGCCTCCGGCTGTTCCTTAACAGACCCCAAATCTTCCCGCCTCACAGCTCTTGCTCTGACTGTCCCCCTTACCGCCCCGTAGATACCTGCTCGGCCAGCTCCTTCAGTCTGGTTCCCATGGCACATTCTCCATAAGCACTGTTTTAACTATTCTACTGGAAAATCCATTTACCCAAGACAATCTCCTCTTTTATAATCTCCCATATCACCTTTTCATACACTATATAATTTAGTTATTCACTTTATTACTTATTTTCCATCTCCCCAACTCCAACCAGTAATAAAAGCACCGCAAGGGCAGAAATCTAAGTTTATTTTATTCACAGACATATCCCAGGGGCTCAGCAGGGTGCCCAGCCAGAGCAGGCATTCAATAAACAGGCGTGGGAATGAACTGAGATTCCAGATCCGGGGTCTTTTCTATGACACCACGACTGCCTACAATAATGAAGATGATAGTAATACGAACCATTATGATACATGCATAATAATCTTAGTTTGCATCGCATCTTCACGTAAATAGTCTAAGTAGGTCATAGAATGAAAAAGAATATGAAAAGGATTATAGATACACACACACACACATATATATATATCAGTGAATCACTATGCTGTACACCGGAAATTAACACAACATTGTAAATCAACTATACTTCAACTAAAAAAAAAAGTTTTTAAATAGTCTAAGTAGGTCAGAAATTGGGCGGCTTTGCTCTGCTAGGTGTATTTTTAAAATGCAAGTTATCTAACTGGAACATCAAGTGTTAATGGCGCAGAGGCTGTTATAAACAGCAACAAGCTATAAACTGTGAAGCTACAAAATTAGTAGCAACACTTCTCTGGGAATTTTAGATACATTAGGAACCTGTAATTACTGGCTCCATCTGCCTACTCTGTCTTGAGCTTAATTATGTATTTCAGAAGGAACGTTTCTCATATTTTCATTTTTCATATATATAAATATTTAGCTACATCTCTTATCATTTTCTGCCTCCCTTTCCCTCTGCTTTTGCCATTTACAATCTCCTGGGCTATTTTTACTTCCAAATTGCAATGTCTTTCCCCAGAATCAACATGAGATTAGAGCCAAGAAATTCAGTTCTGCCTGTGTCTCCAGAGCATCTCTGAAGAAGGGTTATCAGGCCCCAAACATGCATTTACAAATGGTGGGGAGGGGGCAAGGGCAGGCCTTGTATCTTTTCCAAATTGAAATATTCAAAATATGAACACGATCTCTAAAATTAATAATGAATAGACTCTTCCTGGGGGGTGGGGGGTGGGGACATAAATGAAATTGGCAAACAATATTTAATAGGAGTCTTTATCTCAAGATTTAGAATGGTCTTTTAAAATGTGAATGTGGCTCTCTAAGAGACACTGTTTCCTAGAAATATTTCCTGTTGGGTTATAATTAACATACAATATTATATTCGTTTCAGATGTACAACCTAGCGATTCCATATTTTTATACATTATGAAATGATCATGGCAAGAAGACCAGTACCATCTGCCACCACACAGAGTTGCTACAATATTATTGACTGTATTTCCTGTGTGTACATTACATTCCTGCAACTTACTTATTTCATAGCTGGAAGCTTGTACATCTTAATTCCCTTCACCCATTCCGTCCATCCTCCCACCCCCCTCTTCTCTGAACACTAAAACCAAACTCTTTGGGGGGATGAGACACCTCCCAGCATTCTCCCCAAAAGTATTTTGAAAACTGGTGATCTAGAGAAAATATTTTTCCTTGATGACCTATGTATACGAGAGTATTGGTTGGTGATAGCTGGATCTTCAGTCAATTCAATATTCCTTCCACCTTAATGAAACACTGGTGAGAACTACAAATATAAGATCAAGTGTGGCAAGAAAATATACAGTGCAATGAACGTCTATCTCATTCTCCTCTCTAGAAGAGACAGAAAAGACATGAAAAGGTGATGTTATTTTTCATTCCCTCCCACTTTGCCCTCTAGGTCAGCTAAGCCTTTGTGCCCTACAGCTTTCAGTTCTTCTTTGCACACCCCTCGCCAGCCTCCGTGCATGTTCTGAAGAAAACCCCACCCATGTCTGTGTTTAGAAATTTAGCACCAAAAGACAGAGTTATCTCTAAAGGCAGAAGACTGGGTCAGAGCTTGGACCTGAAAAGGAACGGTTTAACCCAGGAGGAGAGAGTGACTGCTGGAGCCTGGAGAAGGCTGGACTGTTGATTGTTTAGTTCTGTGCTGGGAGGGAAGTGTGTTCAGCCAGTGATGGAGATGCGTACCTGTCTAGTTCTGTGTGCGAGGGAAGTGTGTTCAGCTGGTGATGGAGATGGGCACCTGCTTACAGTCCCTGCCCCTGGGTGAAGGCACAGCTGTGTCACGTCCAGGTGAGGACAGAAGGGGGCAGGGAGCTGTCTCTACCTTATGTAGCGTGAAGGAAGTAAGCCTTACCTTCCCCTGTGGGTCAGGGTTATCAAGAAGCAGCATTAAACCTGGCTCAGACAAAGAGACAGCTCTAGGTCTACCTTCAGGACTAGAAAATTGATATTTGACCTGACTACCATTCATTTCTTTTTAACTTTTAATGTGAGTAAGTTATGTCACTACCAGCAATGACCCTTCAAATCCTATGCCTTATTAGTAATATCACTTGTAAGAAGAGACTGATTTCGAATCCCAGGACAGGGTGATAAAGGTTCTACCAGCAGCAGGGATGGGATTCCTCAGGGCTCCCACTGTGGACACATTAGCTACAGGCCTTGGGATTCCAGTGAAGTTAAGTCAATATGTTCTCAGCCTCCAGGCGGTGGACTATGAAAGGAGCTTGTGGACAATCTCACATTCCCAGATTTCTTCACATTCTGAGAAACTGTATTTCTCCTTATCTGTCCTGGCTCTGATTTCTGGCTTCTGCCTTCTGTATCTGTTCCTCTGTTTCTGCTTTGTCATTAACTAAAAAGTCTAAAACAGCATCAAATCCTTGAGCACTTTCCCCAGAAATTCATCTCATATGAGGCAGGCAAGTGCAGGAAACTTTGGAGATTTGAGGGTCCAAGCTAGGAGTTTACACTACTGGGACCCACAGTAAATAATTTAAGTTACCAGGTTCAGGAGAGCTTAAGAATCACTTTGGCCATTTCTGCCGATTTGGTCTCCAAATTCTCATTCATTCGTACTCCCACTTCCTCTTCTCCTTCCTACAATTTCCCTTACATCTAAGTTCTTATTTCTTGGGACTTAACTTTTTATTCTCTACTCACTTCCTTCTGTGTAATATCCTTTATCAGAATATTGAGGAGACACTTCTAGGTACAGGTAAAGGCAAAGTTTGAAGTCAGGGATCCTGGACATCTAGGGGGTCCTCTCCCAGACTTTGTTTACAACATCAGCCTTAGAAAACTGTATGCAAGTAGTTGCATGTGTGTATGTGTTTCTTCCTGGGAAAAGAATTATAGCTTTTACAGGTGTCTCAAATAAGTCCGGTCCAAAGAATTTAAGTGCTATGGTTGTACAGCTTTGTTTTTCTTTAACTGTGTTCCTTAACTGCAGGAAATCCAAGCACACAATCCTGTAACATGCATGAGAATTAAGTTCCACTCAATAAATGGAAAGCTGATATACAATAATTTGTGTTCACGAAAAAAAAGATAAAATGGAGCATGAAGTCAATAAATAGAAATAAATGTCGCTTCACCAAATGATGCAATTTAGGATTTATTTAAATAATTCATTTTTGTGTGTGCAAAACTCATTTCCATGTGGATTGTCTCAGACTGTTTGGGCTGCTTTAACCAGCTACCATAGAGTAAGTGGCTTACAAATAACAAACATGTACTTCTCCCAGTTCTGAAGATGGGGAAGTCCACAGTGAAGGCGCTGGTAGGTTTAGTGCCTGGTGAGGTCCTGCTTCCAGGTGCTCAGGTGATCATCTGCGTCTTCACATGACAGAAGGGGCAAGTGGCCCTCTTGGGTCTCTTTTATAAGGGTACTAATTCCATTCATGAAGGCTCTGCCTCTCAGACCTTAATTACCTCCCAAAGGCCCCACGTGGGCGATTAGGTTTCAACGTGTGAACTGGGGCAGTGGGGGAGAAATACGCAGCCTGTAGCATTCATCAGTAGGTAATTAAATAGTTCAACAGCTTGAAAAGAAGACAGAGGCGTAGAATCAGACATGTATTTAAAGTAATGTACCAGTTTTCATCCTATTTAAAATCTACCAGAAGGCAATGTGTTACCTGGCACAGAACTGAGCATTTGGAGATGTGGGTGACTGGGACCCTGGGTAAGTTGCCCTAACTCTCTGGGTCCGGGACCACTCATCCCAATATTGACACAGTACAAGAAAAGTGATGGTGCTGATGGTGGCGCTCTGACATGAGAATGAAAGTCAATGGGAGCATAGTTTTATATTTATGAAAGACTTTAAAGCCACTAACGGAGAAGATGGTACAGCTAAGCTCACCTGGCAAAGAAACAGGGCTCTGGGGCATAGAGCTGGGCCCCCGGGGGCTCTCCGTGGACACCTGCTGCTGCTTCGTTAACTCACTATGGCCTTTCACAGTTCTCCTGGGCCGAGGCTTCCCCACGCAGATCATGAGCCCTTCTGAGCTTGAAATTCATCTCAGGTCAACCTCTTATCCAGCATCTTAAGAACACCCATTACTCAGAACAATGAACGACTCACAGTATTTTTGGAGAGTGTAGCATGCTGCTTTAAGAAAAGATAGTAATATCTTTTATGTCATCAGCTGAGAAATAATTCTTTGCTGCTATACTTGCAACAACACTCACTCGTAATATGACACTCACAATGCGAACAACAGTCTCCACTTTCTCTTACTGAACAGTTTTAGAAAACTGTTGTTCGTTGGGTACTGTATCTGACAGGAAAAGCATAATTTGTTTCTTCTGGGCTGGCACATGCTAAGTGTTTCAGGGACTGCATCTGCAGCACGGTACCCTGGCCAAGCTGCTGGTGAGGACGCAGAAGATGCACTAGGGGGAGTGCGAGGCAACGGGTGAGCTGCCTCAGGGGTAAGCAGTGAGGCTCAACGTGACTTAGGGGTTTTATATGGATATAGACCGTGACAGAGAGAGGCCTGAACCCCTGTGAAGTTGACTTCCTCCCTAAATATACCCGGTGAGACATCTGTAGGAACATAACATACAGATGGCGGTGTATACGGTAGACACAAATATGATTCCAAAGGATTTGAAAGACGTAACCTGTCAGTCTCTTTTGACTCCACCTGTGACACTTGGAGAGGAAACTACTGTAGAAGTGCCATTATGAATGACCTGATATGGAAAACTTCATTGAAGTGAAGAGAAAATAAAAGTCCACCTGAATCTTTGGCAAAATGAAAATGATTAAATCCGGGAATTTGGGCTCCTTTGAGTTGGGTGGCGAGATAGCCTGAAACAAGGGCTCAGAAATCAGAAAGAGTTGGAGTTTGAATCTTCACCCTCATCCCCCATTAGTCACGGACTATCTTAGTTGATTTCCTTCTCCGTATCTTCTTCACCTGTACAACCGGCCCAGCCACTGCGACCTCTGCCGTGCTGTTGCGAGAACTAACTGAAATAATGCATGCAAAGTGCTGAGAAGAGAATTATCTGCAGGCAGAACCTCAGATTGCTTATTCAGGACTCTGCACCTCTGAATTACTACCTGAATGGTTTCCTATTATTATGAACATCAAAAGCCCTGTTCTCCCCCGGCCTTTCTTTCTGCTTCCTGTCTCTAAGGACAGCAATAAACCATATATGGGAGCCCAATTAAACATGCACAACTCCTGTCTGTCTTATCTTAATCTTGCCAGTAATAGAACAGTAATTGTTCAGAGAACTACAAGGGAGATTGTGAGTGCAGAGAGCAGACAGTGCTCCAATTGATCTCAATTACTGTCATGAAATTGAGTCTTCTGTCGACATCTAAATTTAATGCCTCTCTTTCCCTGAGGATCTGTCCCTCATTGTTGCATCCTATTGTATCTGTGGTTGGCCTGTCACCATCTGCATTGCACTCTCCATCATCATGATGGAATTGTTTCCGTGTACCTAGCATCTCGTCTCTGTGCTGTTAGCTTCCGACATCCATGCCCTAATCTTCTGATGTTCCTGGCTGAATCTTCTCATTTTCTCTAGCTCAACACCCAGGGAAGAGCTGTGTTGTGTTTTGGCATGCAAAGAATTGATTTCCACTTATGAGCAGGAAGACAATTTTTCAAAACCTAAACAAGACGATTGTAGGCTTTGCCCAAAGGATGAAAACATATTCTAAAGTGAATTATTTCCCTCTTTATTTGGGTGCAATTGGGAAAGTTAATGATGGGTAATTTTCAGCATGCATATGCTTTCACTTTGCTGATTTATCAGTAAGCATAAAAATAATTAGGTGTGCACATGCATGCTCACAGTTTAATGGGCCCTGCATTCCTGATAATTAGGAGGCTCAGCATGTTGTTGATGTGTCATTTTTCAGGCTAAGGTAGAGAAGCTTTTCAGATTGACTGTCCCCAGGAAATTACATGGAAATGCAAGGAATGTAGTTACATGAGAAATAACTGCATCTTAAGATAAATTCATCATCTGTTTTTCTTCTTAAATAGATTCAATAGATGTAGGTAGATTTAGAAAGTGTGTTTCCCTAAAGTAGAAGGTTCCTTCTTTTTTTTTTTTAAAGTTGTAATGTCCTCGGTATTTAGAAATTAACAGATGTGTGGTATTTGAGAACTAGAAGTACCTAAGAGAGCATCCAGTTTAGATGAGGTTTTATAGATGAGGTTGTTCAGGCGCAGTGAACTGAAGTGATTTTTCCCAAGGTTATATAGTTATTGAGAAATCTATCATTGGTCTGTCAGAAAATGAAAGGAAGATTTTTTTTTTGACTGTTGATGCAGCATCCTCGTCTCCCAGGAATCCCAGCTTTCATGCCAGCAAGATCAGCTACGTAATTTGCGGAGCCCAGTGCAAAGTAAAATTCAGGGTCCCTTGTTCAAAAATTAAGAACAAGGGAAAGATGGTGATGATATGTATTAAATTGAGCACACAGCAAGCGTGGGGCTCTGTGTGACCGCGTGGGCCACACATCTGTGAAGTTGGTCCTGAGTGCCAGGACAGTGTTGGACGACATCGAATGGGCCGCAGAGAAGCCATGGGTAAGGTGACATGGGGATCAGGTGTGTGGAGAAATAACTGTGAACAGCAGTTCCAGGAGCACTGGCCACAGGGCAAGAAGAAACAGCGACGTCACATTCTGGGAAGTTTATATAGTCATTTTTGAACAACTACTCAAATGTTAGTAATAGGGCTTTTCTGATCAATCAGTAGCCAATGATATGTGAGTTATGCTTGAAACGGAGCAAAATCATTCCGACTTTTTAAAAAATTGAAGTATAGTTGACTCACAATATGGTATTAGTTTCGGGTATGCAGCATCATGGTTTTGCTGATTACACTCTAAGTTATTGATAACAGCTAAAAAAATTATTCCAACTTTTTACTTACTGAAATTTCCATGTTTTGCAAAAAGTAAGCAAGCAGGTAAGACAATGAAGGCACACCCGATTTTGGAAGGACCCAGTTACAATACAGAGAATACAATCCCTATTTACTGTGGGAGAATCTATCCTATTCCAGGTGCTATGTTAGGTGAGCAATGTAGAAAATCATATGCTTTCTCATGAGGAGCTTCTGTTAAGTAGAGAAGATAATCCTATAAAATTACTTTAGTAAAAATTAGAAGGTTCTGAGAGGTTTAGATAATAATTTCAGAACTCAGAGAAATGAAGACAGACCGAAACGAAAGAGAATTTACATTGATCGCTTCTGTATTACGCCGAACTATACTGGTGAGTTCTCTTCAAAGCAGTCCTGTGAAATAAGTGTTACTATCCTGTGTGGAGGTGCGGGATCAGAAACTAAGAGAGATTAAGTTTCTTGTTCATGACTGCACACGTCCTGAAGAATGGCTTGGGAATGAGAGCACCTGATTTCATAAGTCAACGGTTTTCAGATGTGGTTCCTAGACCAACAGCGTCCGCATCACCTGGCAACTGCGAGACATGCAAATTCTTGAGCACAACCCCAGACCTAGTGAGTCTGAATTTCCGGCGGTGGGACCCAACAGTCTGTGTAACAAGCCCTTCGGGGGCTACTGATGCACTAACAGTCTGAGACCCCCTCCATTGGGTGATGCTTTCCTCCGTGTGCTGCTTTCAACACTTACGAGTGCCTGTCATGAGTCAGATACTATGCTAGCTCTTTCATGGATTTTAATTGTTCAATCTTTGTGATAATCTAGCAAAACATACTATGCTTAATTTTTGTAGATAATGAAACTGAGGGTCAGATGGACTAAATCACGGGAGTAACTTCATCCTCGTTTTTATCTGTCTTCCCTGCTAGAACATGAGTTTCCTGACAAGAGAATTCTTTGCTGCTTGATTCACCATTGCATACTTGGTGCCCACACAAGTCTCAAAGGGACTGTGCACTCAGCAAGTGCCTAGTAAATGAATGCATAAGTGCATGGCTTACTTTACTCAGTGTGAGACCCTCCAGGTTCATCCATGTTGTCCCAGACGGCAAGATTTAAAGACACAGAAAAATAAATACCATATGGCATCACTTATATGTAAAATCTTAAAAAAAATGTGGAATTCATAGAAACAGAGAGTAGAATGGTGGTTGCCAAAGGCTGGAGGGTGGGGAAAATGGGGAAAGGTTGGTTAAATGTACAAACTTTCAGTTACAAGATAAGTAAGTTCTGAGGATCTAATGTACAGCATGGGAACTACAGTTAGTATCTGTACCGTATCCTTGAAATTTGCTAAGAGAATAGATCTTGAGCATTCTTATGGGGGAAAAAAATAAATAACTATTTGAGATGATGCGTATGTTAATTAACTTGTTTCAGGGAGTCATTTCATAATATATACTAAATTACATTACCTTTTACACTTCAAGTGTTTTACGACTTTATTTGTCAATTATACCACAATGAAGCTGGAAAAAAAGAAGTGCATGAACTTGTCTGAGGGTAGACACACAGGAAAAGCCAGGATTTGAATCTAAATCTGTCTCTGAAGCCCAAGCTCTCTATAACAGAACGTGAGAGATGCTTTCTGAAAATGTTAGCATTTCAGTTCCCCATTAGCTTTCTCTCATCCATACACAGAGATGGATTTTCCCAGAATTTATGGAGACATCCGCATATGAGCCCAGGCTGTGCTCATGACTGGCACCCGGACACCCCTGGGCATGGCTGCTGCCTTGATGGGGTTGGATTCACTTGTTTCTTCATATCTGACTTGAAGCACTCATCAGGTACCTTAGCACTGAGCTACATTCTAGAAATAAAGTTTTGAGCAAAATGTGAGTAGCACGAGTCTAGCAGGTTTCTAGGGTTGCACAAGTGTGCTGTAGAGTCTGAGGGAAGAGTCTGACCTCCTGAGTTACGCTTTAGTCCTAAAGAGAAAAGGTGCTGTTTCCCTGGGGTGGGGACTGTGTGAATTAAAGCAACGCTTCTTCGATGCCTCTAGTGATGGATTTCAGTACAGACTGTGACAGGGGAGCTTTTTACCCTCTGGCATGGAATACAGGTAGCCCCTATTTAGTGATATTTTAGGGGGAACTTTTGAAATTAGCATATAGCCTCGAGTGTATTAATAATTGTCTCCTTGACATGACCTTTCCTCAGTCTGCACATGACCACCTGGGAGACCGAAGGAAGGGCCCACAAGCTCCACGCGGCCTCACTGGTCCCACGATAGTGGACGATCCACCTGGCTTACTCCTGCACTTCCAACCAGGCTCTGCACAGAAAGCTCTTCCCTCACTCTCTTATCTAAAAGGCCGCCTCATCTCCATCACACTGCACTTCCTTTCTCTGCTTTGTCCTCACTGCATTTGTCACCATTTAGCCTATTTTATATCGATTTGCCTTTGTTTATCACCTACCTACTGCCATGTGAGCTCCGTAAGAGAAAGCATGTGTCTTGTTTTATTCACTGCTGTGCAGTGACTGGAACAGAAAATGTCACAGAAGAGGTGTTTAACCAGTATCTGACAGAGGAATTAACAATGCTGTTGTCGTGTGGGAACAGATACCAGCAGAAGCGTTTTAATCAAGGCACCGTAAAAGCATGGGATAGAGGCTAACGGCTTGTGAGTGACTCTTCCAAAAACCTTTAGAAATGATTGTGGGAGGCCTGAAAACAGTCTTGGAGGCCCTCCATTGTGCAGGCGAGGAATGCGCTGACGTGATGTCAGTTATTGCGGCGAATGTGATTTCACTGGTATTCACAGATTGGTGAGGCCTGGCAAAGCTACACAGTTACTTAAAGTCCTCGCACTGATTCTTGTGCATCGGGGACTAACGCTACCCTTCGAATGAGGGTGTGTCGATGCATGTTTGGGAACCGGGCAGCGCCATGCGACCTGGGGCTGCATCTGAGTTCTCCAGGTATCACTGACTATATGAAGATCTTGAATATTCTAACTACAATGATTTTAACTCACCTTTCTATTTTTCTTTCTGTCTGAGGGACACTGTTCACTCTGCCACAGGTCTACTCTATATCCTGATACTGTGCATAAATCTCTTAATGCCCCATGGCACACCTCAAGCAAAAGTATAGTTTAGTAAGATGTTATTGAAGGTTCTGTGATAATAGAAGGGAAATTCAACAGGGAAAGTAACTTACACTTGCTGCAAGATGTGGTTATTCTCAGGAGCTACAGACCAAGACTTTCCCATAATGCAAAATTAGCTATCTGCTTTGAACAGCCCTGAAAATGCCCCATTAATGTGCAGAGATACTGTCAATCACCATTTCATGCCCACTGGTGATAATTCTTCTCAGAATGATTTACATAGAAAAAGTCAAATTCCTTCTAGACAAATTCTGCCCTTGTGATGACCTTGTATAATAGCCACTAATTATACAGCTTATAATACTGTGGTCCAAATCAGCCTGATTCTCAAGATGCACACTAATTAGCCTTGAATACACTACATATTAGACATCAGCCAAGGTCGAATTTAGCAAACCTGAGTTTTAGAGTTTCTCTTCCTCTGCTGTCTTCTCCTCCACATTTTTAGCCCATACATAGATCCTAAAGAACCACTTCCCTTTAATACTGAATATTTCTTTATTTGCTTCTATGTTTTTATTTCTTTTTCATATCCCATTAAACAAGGGATATTTGTTCATTGCTTGCAGAAAATTTGGCAAACACAAATGTACAAACTAAAAGCACAAACCAGCTCATATGACTTAATAAGAAAAAACAAACAACACAATCCAAAATAGGGCAGAAAACCTAAACAAGCAATTCTCCAATGAAGACATACTAATGATCAATAGGCACATGAAAAAATGCTCAATATCACTAATTATCAGAGAAATGCAAATCAAAACTACAATGAGGTATCACCTCACACCAGTCAAAATGGCCATCATTCAAAAATCCACAAATGATAAATGCTGGAGAGGCTGTGGAGAAAGGGAACCCTCCAACACTGCTAGTGGGAATGCAGTTTGGTGCAGCCATTATGGAAAACAGTATGGAGATTCCTCAAAAGACTAGGAATAGACTTACCATGTGACCCAGTAATCCCACTCCTGGGCATATATCCAGAAGGAACCCTACTTCAAAAAGACACCTGCACCCCAATGTTCATAGCAGCACTATTGACAATAGCCAAGACATGGAAACAGCCTAAATGTCCATCAACAGTTGACTGGATAAAGAAGAGGTGGTATATTTATACAATGGAATACTATTCAGCCATAAAAATGACAACATAACGTCATTTGCAGCAACATGGATGTCCCTGGAGAATGTCATTCTAAGTGAAGTAAGGCAGAAAGAGAAAGAAAAATGCCATATGATATCACTCATATGTGGAGTCTGAAAAAAAAAAGAAGACAAATGAACTTAAATATAAAACAGAAATAGACATAGACATAGAATACAAAGTTGTGGTTGCCACGGGGAGGAGGGGTAGGAAGGGATAGACTGAGAGTTCAAATTTGTAGATACTGACAAGTATACATAGAATAGATAAACAAGATTATACTGTATAGCACAGATCTTGTTGTAGCTCATGGTGAAAAAGAATGTGACAATGAATATGTGTATGTTCATGTATGACTGAAAAATTGTGCTCTACACTGGAATTTGACACAACATTGTAAACTGACTATAACTCAATAAAATAAAATTTTAAACAAAACAAAACAAAAAGATTGTAAAAAAAACAAATAAATAAAAACTAAAAGCACAAACCAGATCACCAAGCAATGACCACTGTCAAAATAACAATGGATGGCTCTTTCTGTTTGTATACATGTACATACATATTTTAAACAGCTTAACATTGCAATATTGTTTTACATTCCATACTGTGATAGTACTTATACGTGTATAACGTAACGTTTAATAACTTCATAGAATCTCCTTGAACAGATGTGACGAATTATATAAATAGCCATTCATCGTAAGGTGTATAAATTAGCTACAATGAATCACTATTATCTGAGGGCTGTCACGAACATTCTTGCAGCTGCTACATATTTATATGTGTCCATGGCTGTTCTTTTAAGATGAATTTCTTAAGAATTGTTGGACTGAATTATTTGGAAAATTCAAACATGTATAGTAAGTAATATCAAATCGACTTCAAGAAGAGACTGTGCCAGTTCATGCCAACCAGCAATGTATGTGAGTAGCTGCTGTCTCACATTTACACCGACACTCGCTATTTTTTCTCCTCCTCTTCCTCCTCCTATTTTTCTGTGATATCTAAGAGCTGAAAGGTTAAATATGATTTTTCACTTTTCAGTTTGTACTTGTTTTCTATTAAGATTTAACATGTGAAAAACACACATTAGTCGTTCACACTTCTGTTGTTTGTCTGGCTACATCCTTCACCTAGTTCTCAGTTGAGGTGTTTCTCTTTTTCTCTCTTATCACCGAACTCTCCTTTCCATCAGGCCTAAGGTGAAAAACATTCTGGTTCAGTTGTGGAACATGAATAGAGTCAAATATCAACTTGATGAGAAAGGGGTCTTCCCTCATCTAATACTCTGAAGTGTATTTTTCTGCCCTCATATTTGCTGACACTCTCTGAGCAGCTGGTCAGCTCTCTCCTGATGCTTCACTCCTAGTTGAATCTTACCAGTCGTTTTTTAACACCTAGATCAATGTGTATCAAGGGTGACCCAGGTCCTGGAACATTTATTGTTTATACGACTCAGTGAACCTCACTGAGAGGCATCTCATTAATTTTTCTTGAATGAACCTTATGAAAAATTGCTTAGTCTGTTTTTTTATCAGGTTTTTTCAGCTCAATTACAATCTCTTTGAGAATAGGGACCACATCCCTGTTTTCAAAGAACTTGTGTCCGATTTGAAGCTATAGTAAAATAAGGGTGTTGGGTGAGGCAAGATAACTCTATGATAGACACTGATTTTCGCTTTTTAAAAACTTCATAGCAATTATATCAGATGCTTTATGATTACTGTCCCCATTTTTCTAAAAGGGAAATTATGGTTCAGAGAGGTCAAGTCACTTGCCCAAGATCACACAGCTAGTCAGTGACAGGGAAAGTTATCACACACATAACCACCTGACTCCAGCACGTGTATCATTGTACTACTGACTTCCCACCCTTAGCTTCAACGAGGCAGCTGAGAACATGCTTGACAATTTGATTTGTACTTATCCAGAAGCAGCAAAGTATTGTGAGAGCAAGTGTTTTGTCCATTTCTGGCTCATTCTCATGCTGAGATAACACTCTGGCTTTTATTTCAATGAATGTTGCTGGGGAGTATACAGATAACTTCAAAGCTGTAACTCATATCAGCCTTACCTCTTCTTCAGAGGCCACTAAAAATTGCGGGCCATGTCAGCTCACTTCCGAGACTAGAAATTATACTACCATTTTCTATAAAAACATTGAGACATGAGCAGACACCAAACCCAAAGAGGCTGTTACATCCCATTTTCTAAAATTGCAGCAAAAAAGCAAACTTTCTCCCTTTAGATACCAGACTGTCTTTTTTTTTTTTCATAGTGTCATTTCAACTCAGCGAAACTGGTTCTCTTTCACAATAGATTTTCTCTGGTGGTAGAATGCTCTGCTCACCAGGTGTTGATGAGTTGGTTGTTATCATTATTATAGAAATAAAAAAAGGAACCATGCAATGAAATAGTGCGTAACAGGCTCAGTGATTTGGAAGCAGGATTTTGAATGCGGCATCAGTATGAGGACATGAGTTCTGGGAGGGGAGATAATATCAGCTTTCCACTACATCACAGGATTTATCTTATTTCCTTACAAAATTTGAGTATCTCATTGTCCTTACACACTGATCTAATACACACACACACACACACACGTAATAGAGCTTCCCACATAGCAGTTGAACATCTTATTTATGTATACCCACGTAGTATAACATTATTTCTATGTATGCATTTTATGTATAATTATTTTTATTTTTATGTATTTGTGTATTAAGTATATATTTTACGTATTATTTATGTATTTTTGAATATTTCATTTATATATACATCTAAATGGCAGAGTGAAATAGCCTAATGAGAACAGAGTCAAATAAGGGATACTTCTTGAAATATTGCCACTGGCAGCAACATGGTTAGAACTAGAGAATATCACACTAAGTGAAGAAGTCAGATGGAGAAAGATATATGATATAATTTATATGTGAAATCTAAAAAATAATGCAAATGAATCTATATGTAAAACAGAAACAGACTCACAGACATAGAAAACAAACTTATGGTTACCAAAGGGGAGAGGGAGGGCGTAAATTAATGGTGTTAACAGATACATACTACTGTATATAAAATAGATAAGCAGCAAGGACTTACTGTATGGCACAGGGAACTGTATTTAATATCTTGTGATGACATATAATGGAAAATAATCTGAAAAAATATAGATAACTGAATCACTTTGCAGTACACCGGAAATGAACACAATATTGTTAATCAGCTCTATGCCTATAAAAAAAAATAGGGGAGTCTTCCTTTGGAGTCAGAATAGAGAAACATGGTGCTTATTTTAAAGCAGAGCAAAGGGGCCTAGGATGATGGAGAGGCTGACAATTCTAGAAATAAGGATCTAACAGTGGGTGAAATAATCCACAAGAGGCAGAAGAACAGGCTCCAAAGCAAAGGAGTAAATGAATCTGAAAATCTCACACAGGGCAGGAGCCAAAGAAAACTGACACAATCTTTCTGGAAATAACTTTGGTAGTAAGTATTGACTTGAATGTGATCAGCTCCTCTGACCCAGCAATTCTGTGTATAGGACTTTCCTGCAGAAGGAAGTAGAGGTGTGCTCAGATTTATAGCCAAAGTTGTACATTACCACAAAATTTAGAGCAGTGAAACCCTGGAACCCATCCAGATTCTAAAAGGTGTGTATAATTAACTATGTCATGCATTTCATGTAATATTGTGCTTTTGACATAACTTAATAGCCTGGGAAAATTCTTGAGTATTAAGTGAAGTAAATGCTATTTAAAAATGTGACTGGAACTATGAGAAATACATACACACACACACGGAGAGACGTAGAAGAGAAAGTTAATAGTTGTTATCTCTGAATTGTGTCATTAAAGATAATAATTGCATTCTTTGGGTCAATATCCTTTATGTTAAATTTCTTCATGGAAAAGAAACATTCATTTTCCACTCAGAAAAAAATACTATTAGAAACATAGGCTTTTAGTTCCAATTCCATCACTTTTTACATCTGAAGTTATTTAATCTTCCTTATACACACGGAGTGTATTCAGTTCAGTCCTTCACAGACTCTGATAGTACCCTCCCAGAGTTCAAACTCCAGTGTCCTGGCTTCATACTTGTGGGATGTTAAACTCACCTACCCTCTTTAAACCTCTGCCCCCTCATCTGTAAAAGAGGGTTTATAATAGTACCCATGCTGTTGGGGTATTAAGGGAGTTAAGTAAGTAAATGAATACAGAATACAGTGGTTGGCACAGAGTAAATCTTCAATACTCAATATAAATATGAATAACTTTAAAACAGGGATATCTACCTCAATCAGTTGTGGAAAGTAAATGAACTAATGTATTTTATTTCAATTAATTAATTAATTAAATTGAAGTACAGCCAGTTACAATGTGTCAATTTCTGGCATACAGAACAACGTCCCATTCATGCATATACATACATATATTCGTTTTCATATTGTTTTTCATTAAAGGTTATTGCAAGATACTGAACATAGTTCCCTGTGCTATACAGAAGAAACTTGCAAAAAATCTATTTTTATATATAGTAACTAACATTTGTAAATCTCAAACTCCCAAATTTACCCCTTCCCACCTTCTTTCCCCAGTAACCATAAGACTTTACTGTGTCTGAACTAATGTATTTTAAAATGTCTATATCAGGATCTAACACACTGGACATCCTCAGGAAATACTCATTTCCCTCCATAACCCTCTGCCCTGCCTTTTCCTTCTCCCCTTCCTTTGGAGAGGGGCAGGCGCTCCAGAGCAGCAGGCAGGGAGCCGGGCATAGAGTGTGCTGCCACCTAGTGGACCACTATTTGTTCACCGAAGCAGCGCGATGTACTTTTTTTTTTTTTTTTTTTTAAGGCCTCAGGAAATCACATAAACCCATTTGTCACAGATACAGGATTTCTGCTGTCCTTGCCCTCTTCAGCATTGACTTGCTTTTTCTTCCTAATGCTGTTTTGTAGAAGGTTTTCATCTGTGAGGCAGCTGAACCAGAACCAAATGCACATTGTTGTGAAGGACAAGAAATGGAGGGTCGCTGCAGCATCCCTTAGCCCAGTCGTGGCAGAGAGCTCTGGTCGGCGCCGGGTGGGCAATGAACAGGACTCAGAATGAGAAGGGGTGGTCTAGGAGGCACCTCGGGTCCGCGTGGGGCACATGGACTCCGGACAGCGGAGCTGCCGCTCGCCTAGTTTTTGCATCTTTTTTTCTGGACCTCCCAGTGATAGGAAAAGACCCAGGGTGGAGGACAGAGAGAAAGGACCAGAACAGATCACTGTGTAGCATGGATCTACCATGCCCCCTTCTTTTGGGATCTAAGGACATGTTCAGGGTGGGCTGGAACTTGTGTAAAACTTGTGTAAAGGTGATAAAAACCTCTCACATCAGAGGAACCCCATTCTCAATGTCCCACAGCGGGGAACAGCATAAACCTTCAGTCCTGGTTTGTCACTCCTTCGCAGTGTGATAGAAAGCTATTCCATCTCTCTGGGCCTCGGTTTCTCCAATTTCAAATTGAGAATAACAGTGATCACGACATAAATGTGTTGGGTGACGGGAGATCAAAGTGCATTAAACACGGCAGATGATGTGCAAACGTCAAGAAGCAACATCTAGACATCATTCTCAAGACCGATGCTCTTGCCCTCTTGGGGAATTGTTAACAGTCTTGGGGGCGTAGGTAATTCCCAAGTGTTTGGTTTTAGTAAAGCTGAATCTTCTGGATTTGCCTGCTGTATTGTGGTTCCCTTGGGAAGCACGTATACTGTGCAGTGTATCACTGGAGAGCTATATTGTCTCTTGAATGCTACATTGTGTAATGATGCCTTATTGTTGACCTAAGTTCATTCAGACTAAATTAAAGTGGTTGTTCGGGGTGAGAAAAGCAAACCACAATGGACTGGGATTTTCTTTTTCATTGATTACAGCCTAAAAATAATTTGAAGGGGCTAAAAAGAGGAAAGCATAATACAGGAAAGAGGCAGTTGTGATGTAGAAACACAGAGATGCAACCACGTTAACATGCACACACACACACATACACACACAAGTAGGAAGATATTAAAGTGCTCATAAAAATGAATAGGATTTTAATTTTATATCATTGTTAGGTTATAAGGAAAGTATACACAGTAAAAAAAAAGTAATAAATGAAAAAAAGAAAAAATTTCAGGGATATGTCATCTATAATCCTACAACCCAAAGACAGCTTCTGTTTACATTTTGGAGCATTTCTTCAAATAATAGAGGGTTTTTATAAACACACAAGCATAATTTGAGCTCAGCATTTAAACATACAGAACAAGTGTTTTGCAGTAAGTCATTGAAGAATGTTTCGCTCTCAACGTCTTTTAAAAAGAATGTCCCACACAGCGCACTTGGTCTCAGGATAAAATGGACGTATGAAGGGAAGAGGGTATCTGAGAGGCTTTGGGGTGCCTGATTCAGAGAGGAGGAAAGGCTGCCTGACACTGTGACGCAGTGAAGACCAGCCCCACTGGAAAGGGCTTTAAGGCTTATTTCTGCTTCCACGGCGCCCTTGTCTTTTAAAGCAGCGACTCAAAGACTCCTCCAGTGAGAAAAGCCTGAGAAATCAGGATGAGCATTCTCACCACGTTCAAGCAGGCTGCCTGGCTACTGCCAGACAGAGGGCAGCTGTGGACCAACAGGAACTCTTGCCTGCGGTCATAGAATCCATTCACATGAATTTGCTGCCTTCATTCAAACTGACTCATCTCAAGT
Source organism: Camelus bactrianus (assembly GCF_048773025.1). Lineage (NCBI taxonomy): Eukaryota > Metazoa > Chordata > Mammalia > Artiodactyla > Camelidae > Camelus > Camelus bactrianus. The sequence goes on from NC_133548.1 coordinate 27,722,599, forward strand.
GGCTGGAGAATGGGGTGAGAGGAGGGTGAAGGCAAAGGGCTAGAGAGTCTACAACTTGCTTGGGTAACCTCCAACCTTCTGAAGTTTAGTAGTGGAGAAGAATTACTGCCTAGTTTCCTGCTGGAACATCAGAACAAATTCAATAAGAGGCAGAAACCGTTTAGCTTTGACTTCTAAGAAGTATTTGATTGCCCCTATAACATTAGCATCTGAAAAGTTTTCCCCTCCAAATCTAATTCTAAAAGAGAGGCATTTATAATGAGTTTTAAACCTCTTCAAACTCAAAAAAGTCTTATGTATCTTCTCCCCAGTTCAAATTCACTTCGACGGGCACAGGGATTACCCATATTCATGGGACAGCAGAGCTGGAGGAAAGATCTTCAAGACAGACTACTGTGGTCACCATTGCCCTTAACGAGAAAGGTCTAATCTCATGCTTTGATTTTCCAAAGACTCCCTGCCAGACTACTTGGCATCCCATGCTAACTCTTAAAAAAAAATTGAACGTAATAAATTTCACATCTGCGAAACTTACCATCTTATTCTTCCTCTGATATAGATTGACGTACGGCTGCCCCCAGTGTGGTGGAGTGTTTGTTTAGCAGACTTATTCTCAACCACGGGTAAAGTGAAGGGGAGCCTCTGTGCACGTGACTGATCGATAAATCCATTTGACCGTCAAGAGTGCTGGCAGAGATGGGGAAAGTTAATTTCCAAGTCCATTTCAATAATTAGACCCCTGTGTAGTTATCATTCTACTTCAACAAGTTCAAGGAAAGGAGCCAAGGATGGTTCTAAGAAAACAGTATCAAGCATCAAGTCCGCAGTGTGCGATGTAGTAAAATTAAAATTGAAGGCTCTAATAACAAGGTCACCACTCAGAGATTAATAAACAGTTTGAGATTATATTGTGAGTAAAGTGAATTGAGCCAGCATTTCAGGATTTCGTTTGTAAATGAGAGAGGGGTATCGGATTCCTGCCTTACAGTGTTTCACCAGGGGGTGTTTCATGGATAAAAAGACCTGGACAAGGATAGATAAGGACGGGACATCTCCCCTTCCCCAGGTGTGGAAGAAGAGGTTTCAGGAAGACGCACTTCACGGAAGCCCTGCTGGGAAGAGTCTGATCATTATGAGAGTCTCTTAAGGTCTGGAAGGCAGTGTTGAGCGTGGGTCAGAGCCGTCCTCCACCTGGATGCTCTAGTTAGCAGCTCAGGTACCTCACATCCAGTCACACCGCCTCCTAGCCCTTCTGTGCCTTGTGTTCTAGTCCTAGTGGCCAGGGAGGGGTTAGTGGTGAGGGGATCAAGACGGGAAAGATACAGCCCCCTTCTTATCAACCGATCAAATGTCAGCAACATCCTTTGGGGGCTCAAAATGTACAGATAAAAGTAGGGGACTTTTGCCTGGCTCCTGGGAACATCACTTTGTACCCCCCGTCTAAATTCAAGCCTCATTTTAATCCTTAGCTCCAAAGATGCTGTGACAAGACTACAGCCTGGCGTTGCCAGCCCCGCCCCTCTCTGAGGATTCCAAGGGGGCTCTTTCTCCCGCTCCCACTGCCCACTCAGTTGGAACGCCTGTGATTCGCTCTGTTACCTTCCGGAATCTTCACAGTGTTGCTCCTGCGATTCCCCCCTGCCATGCTCAGTCTCCTTGCAGGGAAAGCAAGTCTCTGGTTTTCAGTACTGGCCTCCAAAGATTGTTCTCGCTGTGCTTCCTGACAGCTGGTTCCTCTGTGCCTTCAGCGGCGCCTGTGATGTCAGAACCTGTCTGCTTTCTCCAGAACACAGGTGCGGGAGGGGACTCCCCAGTGCACTGAAGCCCGGATGGCTCTGAGCACTGTATTAGGATTTACAACCAGAAGCACAACACCCTCCTTATGAGGTTAGGTTCTCCAGAGAAACAGAGCCAATGAGGTGTCCGTGAAGAGATTTATTATAGAATTGGCTCATCTGGTTATGGAGACCGAGAGGTCCCGACATCTGCAACAAGCCAGGTGTCGCCCAAGCCCCGGGGCAGGAGGAAACCAAGGTATCAGCAAGAAGCCCACCAGGAGGAGAGAGCAAATTCTCCCTTGGCCTTTTTTCTTCCCTCCAAGCCTTCAGTGGATTGGGTGAGGCCCATCCACATTGGGGAGCGTGGTCTGCTTAACTCTCCCCATTCTTTTTTTTTTTTTAAAATTGAAGTACAATCAGTTACAATGTGTCAGTTTCTGGTGTACAGCACACTGTCCCAGCCATGCATACACATGCATATATTTGCTTTCATATTCTTTTTCATTAAAGGCTATTACAAGATATTGAATATAGTTCCCTATGCTGTACAGAAGAAACTTGTTTTTTCAAACTCTCTGTTCTAATGTTAATCCATCCAGAAACACTCTCCCAGCAAACACACCCTCATAATATTGCGTCAGATACCTGAGCACCCCATGGCTCAGTCAAACAGGCACATAAAATCCATCATCACACCTTTCCCTCTTATTCCAGTACTGGAAAGCACTAAATTGGGGTCATCGACATGAATCTGATACTCCAGGGGCAAACCTTCAATGTTCAGCCTTGGATAGAACAGGAGAAGTAGCTTAAGGGGAAGGGGTCCTTTTGTTACTGTTTTACTGTTTCTGGTCTCCATGTCCTCCAGATGCCTTCCCTACACACCCTCCTACCTGTCTTACCATATTCTTTTGTCACCCATCCCATGGCCTCCACTCCTGCCCTACCCACAACTCAGGTTTGTCATCCTGTCTTCAGGCTCTACCCCTGTAGGAGCTGACTGCTGGGTTCCTACCTTATCCCTTTGCTGAAAACAAACTCCACAGTGCATTATAACAGTTCCAAGTACATCTGTCTTCTCCTGTGCACTTACAAAGGATGCGTGCCATCTTTCACATAGATTAGCTCACTCAGTCTTCACAACCACCTGGTGAGTGGTGATGACGCCCGTTTTGCAGAGGGAGTTGCTGAAATGCACTTATGAACTTGCTCAAGGCCACACAGCTGTTCAGGGATAATGACACAGTTCCAGGGCACACGCATCGGATGCCAAAGTCCGTGCAACCCCATCACGAGGCCCTGTGTTTCCTGCTGCCCGCCTCTCCGAATTGCTTCAAGAAAGACTGAGGAGCTGGCTCAAATGGAAATTTTCATCTCTGATTCAGTCTGGTAGTTCCACATAGAGCCAGGCTCAGTGATCTTTTCCAAGCATTGGCACAAACAAGAGCCCTGAAAATCCTATGTGACTTCTCTGTGAGCAATTAAGGGGCTGCGTTCTGTAGTATGCTATTCACCATTCACTATTCATCATCGCACACTCTCAGACGCACTGAAGGTCACGATTGAAAATAGTTATTTTAAGAGATGGTATTGTTCTCAAAAGCCACAGTAGGACCATTGCAGAATGATTTTTAACTCAGATCTATATTCAGAGATGAATTCTTCTTTCAGCTCAAATGACTCAGGTTTGTTAGTTGGGGCGTGAGTAGGAGGTGAGGAGATTAAAAAAGTGGGGGGGACAAGTACCCATCTTTATCCATCTTTTGCTCACCTTTGGATAGTTGCTTATTTCCCCTGTATGTGGCAAGCTCTTTCAAATCCCTGGCTCCAGCCTGGCACCTCCATTTCATTTAATTTGTCACAAGGATATTTTTCAATAAGGGCAAACCTTTAAGGAAAATTGAAAAATGTAAGACACTGGCATAATGAAATGTTTTTGCAAAAAGATGCAAGATTTTGTTTGGGTCCTGTTTTCCTCTGAATTTGTGGTGGGGAATATTTTAAATGCACTCCCATCCTTCTCCTGAGATTCTGCTCTGTGCTCAAGTACTTTGTCTACTCCCACAACTAATCACCACGGAAGATCTAGAGATTTAGGATGGGAAGGTATAGAGAGCGGGGAAGCTACAAATATATACATAAAGACGGATGACGTATTGCGATAGATGGAGTGACTGGTCTTAATCCTCGCCTCCTCTGTAGTAATATCATGTATCCCCGCCGTCCCGCCCTTCTGGGCAGTGTACTGTCCCACCTCTGGCCTTTGGGTTTGCCCATGCGACCCGTTTAGCCAGTTTTCAGCAGGTGGGTCACGAGGAAGGGCTTGCTTCTTGCACTTGTGCGATCACCGTAAGAAGAACATACCGTAATAGTTCACACGGGATGTGAGGGCGATCTGACTCCGCCATCTGTCACCCCATTGGTCTCCAGAGTTAATTCTGCTGCGCCTCCTCCCTCCCTCCCCACGCCAGGTGCATCGCTCCTGGGGCTGCGCGCTCAGGCGAAGAGGACCGCCACCCCCGGAACAGAAGGACCTTTCTTCCGTCAAGGCTACGCGGAAGGTTGCCGTCCCCTCCTAGAACCTCAAACACGCAGGGAATGATCGCCAGGGTGTAAATTCAGAGCGGCTTGGTTTCCAAACTAATGTTTTCTTCTACCGTTTCCCTTCCACTCATACCCATTTATGCCTCTTGTCTTTTCTTCTTTTCGCTAGTCTAACCCTTAGAGGGTTTTGCTGGTGGGCTTCTCATTCTTTTCCTTGGTGTGTGAGAAGGGGCCAAGGAGCCCAGGTTCCGAGCCTCAGCCTTTCATTTGTGTAAGAGAGGTTTGGCCTCAGCCCCTCAGAGACCGTTGGTTAGTAATCTCAAAGGATGCCTTTGTTTAATACTCTAGAAAATGCTCCAAAACCTATCATTTGAAGCAATAATGTGGACTCCAAGATAGTTTTAATTAAAAGTGTATTGTTTGAAATCAACCTTTGGCCTCCTTTTCATCATTAAGTTTCCGGCAGTTCCTGCCACTGTCACTAGGAGAAGAATTTCTCCCTCTGTCCACAGGATGGCAGTAGAGGCCAATGTTAAACCTCACCATCGCCAGCCTTTCAAAACCCCACAGTGGGGTTTTGTTCAGAATTGGCACTCAACTCCTCTTTTCTCCATATGCCCACAGGCTCCTGCAACCCCAGCTCTAAACATTTCTTACTTCTCTCTTGCGAATCAAACAAAGGCAGCCCCTTCGGTTCAAAAAGGACATTTATGAATGAAGAGCCATACAATACACCAGCTTCATGATAAAAGCCCCCCAGACGCAGGAGGCGGGGGTCCAGCTGCCCACAAAACCACATGCAACCCAGCCTTCGTTTGGGGCTGCTGACTAGTCGTTTATAAATAGCAGCGGTCAGTTACACATTGTCAGCAACCTGAGCTAATCACTGTTCGCCAATAAAGTCACTGAAGTGTGATGGCCTCATTGACAGTAGACGGGCTCAGGTCCAGGCTACGGGGAAACAGCCTTCGCGAGCAGTCAGATGGTAATTACTTAATCAGAGCAGCGCGGCCCCTAACAGATCCAGCATCGAGATACGGCTACAAAACCATGTTTGAGACATCTTTCCTATGCCCCACACATGTGAAGTGAGGCAAGTTAAAATCTTTTCGATTTGGGGACTAGTGGGTGCTGCTTCCAGACTTTAAATAAGAAAAGAACAAAGATATCCCCTAAACAAATCATTAAACGAGCACTCATTTTATTCTACATAAGGGGGTACTTTAAAAAAAAGCTACCTTTTCTTTTTATCCCCTTAAATGGTAAGACGATCTTTGAAGGCACACATGGGTCCGGTAATGCATTTGTTTGGAGAAAGCTATCCTACACCTTAAGCTTCTTCAATTCTCGAGTGACAAGGCTTTCAGAACTGAGAATTAACCAAGAAAAAGACAGAATCTAACTAAAAATTTGTCCTTTAAAAGGCTTTTTTGTACTGTTTCCTGTGGTAGAGACATCTTCTTTGCTCATATTCCCTTTCCTTTAGTCTTTTTTTTTTAAAAATAGTATTATGCATTATTGAGAAGCCACCAATGACATTCCTGGCTCGTTTTTTAACTTCCACGGTGCTGAGCTCAGGTTTAGGATGGGACTTCCTCTCTAAATATGCATTGTTTACCTCTTTGCTTAATGAACATAGCCTGGAAGTAAATTCCTGGAGACCTTCACCTCACTAAGAAGTGGAGGCCGAACATTTTCAAATCTGAAACTTTATCAAGGTCAAAGTAAATACCAACGCTCTGCAAAAATCACTGCCCAGACTTCTTCAACAAAATCCTAAAAAAAAGAGAAAAATTCTTGGAAAGAATTTCCTACGATGGCATGGAAAGACCTAGAAATGGATATAAAACAGGGTCATGTCCAACTAAAATGTTAGCCTTTTTTTCATAAGTAGAGGGAAATTATTATGATATTATATGAAAGATACAATTTTCCTCATATGACTTTCCAAATCTCAAATGCATGTGTGTGGAGGTTTGAGGAAAACGATGTATTTTTTAATGCAACTGGAGAGGTTTAACAAAGAAAGCCTTTTCTGGTCCCTGTGGGGGGAAAGCAGCTTTAGACTGTTAACAAACACATCTAAAAGTTCAATGAACTTCAGTTAGTTGCTATGCCAACCAGCAGAAGACCTGTCCAGATATGAACTGATCACACAAATAAAATCTCCCCAAAGATGATGCTTGTTTGGCTTAAGGGCACAGTCTTTGTAACAACCCTTGAAAAATTATAGGTCTGTCAGTTTGGAGGATTTATTTGGACCACTGTCCAAATTTCCTTGGTGTATTATAAAATACCTTAATTTTTTTCATAGGAAACAGAACAGTGGCTTCCAGGGGGGAAGTGCTTTTTTTTTTTCCTTTCCCCAAGTGTAAAAGTCACAAATACAGAGAAAGATACATATACTGCACCCTGATTATGAGAAAGAAAGAGCAGCCAGAGCTAAAGCCAGGAAATCTGGGGAGATGTTTCTGATTCCACTATCACCTTGTGATACAAAGTTGGGCATCTGATCACCATTTCTCAACGTCACTCGTCCCACACCCTGCCATGGACAGGGCTCCTAAGTACTCTACATGGAAAATCCCTGATGAATGTCCTTTGAAGAGTTTCTTTGTAGGGTTTGCTTTGAGGTTTTATGAGCGCACATCCACAGAGTGACCCAATTTGAGGCTAAATAAATAGTCACCTTGGGTAACATGGCAGTTGATGCCAATTTCTAAGAGGTTGGAGGGAAACATAATAAGATGATATATGTTTTTTCATATATATCCCACAATTATCCCCTTGGAAGCTTAATTTGGAAGACTTAATTTTTTTATTTTTTTCTTTTGCTGGACCTCTCCTCAGGCATCTGAGATGTGTCTAAGCTAAGGAATAGCAAAGAGTGGACAAAACATTTGGGAGTTGCTATGATATGTTGTATGTGTACTCTGAATACAACATTAATACATATGCCTAGCAACACAAATCCATGAAATAGAGCCAGACATTTATTATTATGTTTTGTATAATATGACCTTGAGCCACTCACATTATTCTTACTTTAATGCCTCATCCCAGCATTTTTTCAGAAATTGACTTTTGAGCTTTTGTCTCCCGGCGCCGACCCCACACTCACCTCTAAAAGTCACACACAGATTTGGGTTTTCCAGTGTAACTCCCTGATGCCACGTGCAGTACTCACTTTTGCAAGAAGTGTTAGTTTTTACCTTCCTGATTATCCCTTTTATTCTTAAATTCTGGATTTCTCCTTCGTGTTAGCTAAGTTTGCCTTTGGCCTCTCCAAGAGAGCCTTGGATTCCCCCAAAAAGGGACCCAACAAGGTGTGGAGTAGATATTGTAAATGTTAATGATTTTAGATTAGAGTCTCTCTATAGGTCAAATTAAGGAACAGATCCTTGACAATGGGTAAAACAGAGATTATAATGTAAATTCCTGGAGAAAGAATGTTGACTATCCGAATTATGCTGAATGAAATTCACATTCAGTATGTGAAAATAAGACAAGAGCCAGCCAAAAAGTGAACAGGTACTTCCAGTGGGGAAAGTTTGGTCTGTTTGCCCATGGCTGCCAAAGTGGGTCATATCTCCAATAGTAAAATCATGGTGTTAGAGCAGGCAGATAGAAGATAGATATGAGCAGAGAAAGGAGGGGCACAAGCCAAATGCAGGAAAACATACATCTTGTAAGCACCAGGGGCTCCTGGGCAGAGAAAGAAAAGCAGGAATCTTTGGGCTGATAAGGGCCCACACCTTTTGGCCTGGAGACCAACAAAGAATGGTCAGAAAAGACAGGAATTTCCAGTGTCCAAATGTAACCTTCTGCTCATGCCCTCATTTTAATAAAATTAGTCTTTCAGGTCAGAAGTACCCATCATGCACTGACACCACGACACTTCTGGTCCAGACTAAATAAGGACAAAAATCCCTCCTCCCTTTGGGAAGGTGGAGTTGGGATGATAATCAGGAAATACAACCCCAAGCCCTTCCCTCCTCAGTGAATATGCCATCCATTCATTTTTACACCCTCTGTAACTAACTTGCCAAAAAAACTCAGGGCAGCCACTCACGTGAGCGTGCCCGCTCTCCCCTTGAGAGTGTACTGTCCATCCTTTAATAAATCCTCATTTTGCTTTTTTAAACCTCTAAGTCTTGTCTCTGAATTCTTTCTGGGACGGGACAAGAACCTGGGACACCAGTTGGATCCACCGGCAACAATGGGACTATTCATGTTGGGTTCATATCCCCCAAGAATTAATACAGCAGTGAATTGATTCTAGATTTCTATCCCAAAGCAATTCCACTACTCAGAAACACAGAACCTTCCACCTTTCTGCTTTTGAGTAACGGTTTAGATTCAAGAACTCATTTGGAAAGAAAAAAAGAGAAATTATCTACCATTGATAAATATTCACATGGTGGCATATTCCCATGGGCAGCTTCTGATAAAGGCTGTAACTTGGAAAATCTGCAAGTCAATTACAATTCTTAGTCTGTTTTCTCTCTCTGCTCTGTAATAAACCAACCTTGGGCTATTGAGGGAAAGAAATATTGAGTTAAAAGGTGTGGTTTAAAAGTGTTCCTAAATAAATATTTGTAATTGTTTGGGATAAGTTACATATTACGTGTCAGCAGAAATTAACTTCTTCATAGTTATGGTGGGCTTGGTGGGAAGCATGGTGGTGATCTGGTGACAGTGACAGAACCCAGGGCAATGGTGATCTTGGTGCCCTACTCTTGGATGTGCTAGAGGACCAAATTGTGCAGAAGATACTCCTGAAGAAGAAATGATACTTTACGCCATTCATTCCCAATAATCTCAAATTCAAGCTACCGTGAAACAGAATTTGTAAGCAATGGTTACCCTTACAAGAAAAATGCACATCCTTCTATTCATGAATCTCCCCTGCCCCCACCCAATGGAAAATAGTGGGGAGGTGCAAAAGGGAAATTGGAGGAAATGGTATTTGAGTCTGGGAAGGAACAACTAAAGAGAGAAGTCTGGGTGATGAAGAGAACTTTCTAAGAGCCGTGTAGCTGGCAAACATCAAGGGGGAGTTCAGGGGACAGCAGCCCTATCCACTGCTCTGTGATGGCTTAGCGGTTCTGGCCAGGGGGTTCCTGTATCTGCTGTGGAAATTTGTGGAGAGGGAGGAAGAAGAGGTGAACTGTGTTTCCTCAAGCTTCATTTTAATCAAAGCTTTATTTTTATCTCTTCTATATATTGGAATTCTGAGAAGGATCTCATTGAAAGAATCATGTCTTTAAAAAAAAAAAAAAGAAGAAGAATTACCAATAACAAATGCCTGTGGCACAGTGGGGAGCTCTGAAAGACTATCTGGGTCTTGTCTTTAAGTCAGTGCAGCAATAAAGGATAGATCTCCATGCCTTGATTCCCCACATTGGTAGCTCATAAAGTACAGCCCCTCAGTCAAAAGTATCAGCCTCTCTTGGGAACTTGATATAAATGCAAATTCTTGGACTCTGTACAGACCTACCCGATACAGAAATTCTGGAAATCTGCATTTTTAACAAGCCTTCAACTGATTCTGATGCGTGCTCAAGTTTGAGACCGACTGCCGTAGAGCTTAATCGAGTTTACTAAGTAAAAGAAATGAGGTAAAATTAATAGAAAGAAACTTTCAGTGCAGATCCTAAGGAAAATCTCTTCTAGGTATTTCAAATCAGTCCTAGCCAGTCCAAATAGTTAGAGAGAGAATTGGTTTTTAATTTTCAGGGACAGGAAGATGCCTCCAGTCCTTCTAGTCCTCAAGCTCCATAAATATCCATCAAAATAAAGCACCACCCTTACAAATCAGAGCCCTTGACTAACCCCTTGACAACCCAACCTCAGCCCGAGTGATTATTTGAAAATAGGTCTAATTATGTAGGAGTCAACAGCAAAGTAACCAACAGATTCTAATTTCTGCTGGAGAGGGGAGGTGCAGACTTGTACTTTATCGAATCTTTTTTTTTTTTTTTTAAATATCTATTGTTTATAAATTCCACCCCTCCTAGGTTACTAGATGACGCACGCGTTGGAACAGTGCTGGAGGAAGCTGTGGTCACAGGGAATCAGGCAGAGTGATGGGGGTCCGCTGCCTTCCCAGAACCAGGACACCTGCAGCAGGAGCTGCCCTCCTGAAATGATGGCACGTCTATGTGAGATTGTTCCGAAAAACAGAGTCCACTGGAGACTGTAGACGGACTTTTCCTCAGTTCTAAACCCAGCTCTTCTCAATGTTTTGGTTCAACGATGCTAAACCACTAGATGGCTCCATAGTGTCTATCCTGCATGTGAGAGGCCAGAGATGTGAAAATGGGAGTGAACATCGTCCCAGCCATCTTCCTCTGCTGTTGACTCCCACTCAGCCAAAAGTGATCTCATTTTCTCTCCTTCATCTTCCAGGAGTAGCCCAATGATGGTGTCTCTAAGGGGGAAAAAAAGTCTCAGACCACCTGGTCTTCTCCGAACTAAAACTCAGCTCAAGCAGATGGTATGTGTATAACTGAAAGTGTAAAGTAACATTCTGTCCTTAAATATTACAGCATTTCACAACTTAGGTGGTTGGCTTATTAGGGAATGTAACAGCACAAAAACAGATCAGAGCTCCCCAGTGCTCAAAGTCTTGCTTAATCAGGGGAGGCTTAAAGATAAATCTGTCAGCATTATTTTTACCTGAGTTGCTCTTTCTAGTCTTTCTAGAGGTGTTTGTTAGAGTGGAAACGAAACTTTTTTTTTTTTCTTCTGCGTCTTTAAAATCATTGTAGTTGTTATCATTTTCTTTCTAATCTATGACATGAACTCAGTTTCTTCTAGGCTCAGTTTTCTCTTCCAAATTGAGCTAACATGGTGACAAACTCAAAATATGGGCAGTCATTTGTCCCAAACCCTCTTGGTGTGATCATGAATTGTTCCCTGGGAAGACATCTGAACCAAAAGAAAAGCATCCACAAACTGAAATTACCTATCTAGATGCCTAAAAGAGAATGCGAACCAAGAGACACAGAGCTGAGTTCATCAGCAAGAGGACTCACAGGTTGATAAGTCTGTGTCAGAGCAGGAGGTCCCCAGGCAAACCAAAGCCGTAAGTCATTTGAAGCCATGGGGACAACGATGCTATGAATAAGAGAGGAAACCAGTCCTCAGAGAATAGGACATGTATGGAGAAAATACCAGATAGGAGAGAAAATGCAGACTCAGAAAGACATACAGTGTTGCACCCTGAAACATTTCCAGTTCCTGTGAGTACGGCTTATATCTATCTGCTTCTTGCAAATTCCACATGTGATTGAGTCTTCAACCACTCCTGCCCCTGCCTTTTACATTTGTCTTTAAGCTAATTGACAAAGATCCCTGAACAGGTCCTTTGTTCTCCACAAACAAAAATCTAAAAGTCATCTTTTACGATGACTTTTAAGATGATCCCACAAACTGAATTTTGATAATCGAGTTTATGAAGGAGAGGGAATTTCTAACTTTAAAAAACACCAAGACTTGATGAGAAAAAAAATTTTTTTTTAATTGTTCTTGCATCATAATGGTAGACTGGTACAACTAATTTGGTAAGCAGAAGTAGGAGACCATGCAACGTCAGTCCCTAGGCTGGTGGCTGGAATAGGCACCCCCTCCTTCCATCCCCAGCCACCCTCCTCAGGTTTGCTACCTGCAGAGATAGAAGAACTGACTGAAAAGAAGATCTTGTCTCTGAGCCCTTGGCCCCACTAGACTTTGGGTCCTATATCATCACCATCTCTTGAAGGAGTGACAGTATTGGTCTCTGACCTGGATTCTCTTTGTTATCCTTCACTCTCCCATAAGTAGAATTTTCAGAGAATAATTTGATTTTTTTTTCACCTCTTGATTTAAGCCATTTTGCCTATAAGGAAAAATAAAATAAAATAAAATAAAATAAAATAAAATAAAATAAAATAAAATAAAAATAAAATAAAATAAAATAAAATAAAATAAAATAAAATAAAATAAAATAAAATAAAATGCCTTAATATGGTTTTCATGGTCCTTGGTCTGGACCCTGCTCACCTCTCCAGACTCACCTTGGAGTCCCACTCCCTTCACTGTCTGTGCTCCAGCCACTCTGGCCTTTCAGATTCCAGTATAAACCATCATCCTTCCAGCCTCGGGGACTTTGATTATCCTTTCTCTTCTTCCTGAAACTCCATTCGCTCTTCAACTTTCCCAGCTTAACTCTTTCATCCTTTATCTTTCACCTCCAGTGCTAATTTCCTCAGGGAAGGGATTCATAACCCCATCCAAGAAAAAGTTCTCTGTTCTAGTGCAGTTTGTTTCCTGCATGACACTTACTCTGTTTGAAGCATTTATTTAATTGAGGGCTGTCACCTGTTTCCCTCTCCAGGCGGAAAACTTAATGAAAGCAGCAACTTTTAAATGTTTTTTGTTCACAATTGTATGCCCAGGTGTAGGAAGTTCAGGACATCTTGAAGGATGGACAGAATGAATGAATTTTTGAAAACAAGTCCTGAATCCCGGAACCTAGTCCATGGACATTTTTTGTTGTTGTTCTATTTGATACTTCAGTTTCCTTTATCTCTGATGCATATTTATTCTTTTTTTGTGAATGTAACGCTGGTACAGTGTGTCTATTTAGCATTGCGTGGTTTTTGGAAAACCTTATGTTTTGGAAGCAAATCTGAAAAAAAAAAAACCACATTTCAACCTGCAGAATGTTTTATTAGAATCAACAATCTCAGGGACACATCCATTTTTGTGCATTGACGTGCAGCTCTACTTGAAGGATAGAATGAGCATAAATGTGACAAGAATAGAATTGGAGGCTGTAGGCAAAGGAGATGGGAATTCTAGGCTATTCCAAGGTTTTAGGGGACACTGGGTCCTTATCAAGGTGAACTTAAATACACATTTCTTCTATTTTCTGGATATCCTTGGTATATTCTCAGTAACCACCACAATAAAAATCTGACCACTAGAAAGGCTTCCAAGCACACAAGGACTAAGATGAGCATTGTTCACCAGTTATAAAAATTTTAGAAATATCTTTACTGCTTCTCTTTCTGGGTGCGAAAAAAATTCAAACAAGCATATTCCGGGAGAGCTTTGAAAAACATTTTGGAAAAAGAATATGAGCAGGGAGAAGGAATCTTCTTTCTTTGTCGTCATTGAACTGTTTATTTACCCTGAGCTGAATTCATAGGAAATTTACTCCATCAAGAAAGTATCCTGAATTTACTGTTTTCCATGTTGTTTTCCCTTCACTCCATTTTGATCTAAAGAGACTTTAAAAAAAATCATCAATAAAAATATAGACTTGTGCATAATTACTTCCCCACTATCTTCAATATTCAGATTTTATCAGAAAGAACTCTCTATCTCATCCTTGAACGTGAAATTTGGCATTTCCTCTTCTAAAAACTCAGCACCATTTCTCAGCTTATGGGTGATACTGTGTATTTATTGGTATTGTTGGACACCTTCTTGCCTTTTGGAAAATTCTTCACCTTTGATCCGGTTGCACAAGTTAAGCCTTGACTTTTCCCTCTCTCCATTAAGACTTTTGGAATTTATAATGCCAGAACTATATGAAATCACGTGAAGCTGCCAATGTTTGACCATCTGACAGGCAGAAATGGCAATTTCATGTGATTTAACTTAAAATAATAATAGCTAACATTTATTGAGTAACTACTATATTTCAAGTATTATATGAACACTGTACATTATTTTCAACTTCCCATTTTGCAAACTAGGAAATTAAATATCAGAGAAGTTAAAATAAATTACTTATAATTGAATCACTATTAAATAGTGAAACTGGGATTTAAGCCTTGGTCTACCCCATTAAAAAGCCCAAGCTATTCAGCATTCGCTGTCTCTTGAGTTTTCTCTTTCTTTATTTTTGCCGACAATTTGTAGAATATCGTTATTGAGTACACTTTTTCAACAGGAGGAGCTATCATGAACTCAGATAAAGGGATGACTTCAGACAAACCCCTCCGTGATTCATACACACAAAACCTAATATAATGTTATTGCAAGAAGCTATACAAATATCTAGATATTTCCAACTAGCCGAACAAATAAATTGCATTTTCACTTTTCATTAGAGTAGTTGGCCATTTTGTAGATAAAAAATTTTATGTGTCTCTAAATCTATTTCGTTTTCTTAGAAACACAGTGACCTGCAGCCTCTAGAAACAGGGTTTGATCCCTGATTATTGAAACCATTTTGACTTCCCTTAGTTAGTACAAAAGGAGAATATAAATTGACTTGCCTTCACAAATCGTCCTAGAAATAAATCTGTGCTGTCCGCTAGAAGTTTTTTTAGAAGTCTTTAAAAGTCATTTTTAATAATGGAGAATGGAGCCTATATGTGACTTTAATAATTTTTTTTTTTTTAATGTGGAAACTAAGTTCAAAACCCAAATCAAATGTGCTTTGTGAGCTTTAGAATATGGGATTGTGGAGCCATCTGGCCTCCAGGCCATCTCTGCATATAAGACATTAATAACATTTTTAATTTAAGTAATAGATAAATCTATTTCTAGTGCCTCAGCATCCATTCTCAACATCGCCTGCAGATCTGTTGATCCTAAATAATATTTTCAAGCTGTGGTAAGGTTATTGGTGTTCTGAAGCAATCTGGAAATACCAAGTTCTTATGCCAGGAAGTGGGTCAAACTGTAATCTCTTCATGTTACTGTTTTGATTTCAGAAATAGCTCCGTGCTTCACACAGTGGGAGCCTGGATACTTTACCCTTCTCATGGATTTGATTACAGCTGCCGTTCTGGATTTCAATGAAAACTTTATTAAATATCTACTTCTAATTAACCTCTCTGGCACTGGAACCTCTCCCCAGCCTCAATCTATTTTTAGGTTCTCAGCACAGTTTCACTTTTCTCCTTAAATAGTCATTCTATAATATGCCAATTCTCTAGTAATTATTACAAAATAGCATTATCCTTGCTCAGCCAAGGCAAACCAGACTGCATGCACTTTTAGAGGCAGAGATTTACATCTGGATCTTAGCTCTGCCACCTGAGGCCACGTGACCCTGGGCGAGTTACACTCTCTGTCCTGATGCCCTCACTGGTGAAATGGAGACTCCCAGGTTGTTAGAAGGATCTCACGGCACAAGCGACTGCCCTCAGTGCCCAGAACACAGTTACTCACCCTTGATGCTAATTCCTTCCCCTTCAGTGTGCACATACATCTCATAAAGAGATAGATGGAACGGTTATTTTCTTCCATCCCTTATTCTTTTGATTTTATCTTTCCTTTTGGAAGAAGCTTATATTTCTCATGTCACTGATTCATTGTTCTATTTGAGAATGATGCAAAGTCCAGTTTGCCCTATTTCACTTTTTTTTTTTTTAAAGATGCATAGATGCTTCTTTCTCAGATTATTCTTCTAACAGTGGACCAAGCTGGTGCACTAACTACGTAAGCATCTGTGTCCTCTGGGTACCTGATAGCATTTGTGGCTTTCTCACTGGCTTCCCTCCTGTGATGCTGGCGAGGACTAAGGGTCACAATGCAGAGATGAGCACGGACCACAGATACCTGAAAAAAAAAAAATTCTCATGTCCAAGCAACAAAATAAGTCAGTAACGTTAATCACCCACTTTGTTCTTCTACTAAATGGCACAACAACGCCTCTGGCCAGTACCTGGCTTGATATACTCAAGTCCACGATAGCGGATGTGACTGGATTATTTCACTCACTCATTCATTCATTCATTCATTCATTCAAAGAATATCATGCTAAGCAAATGGGAAAACATAAAAACGAATCTAACCTGAATCTTTGTTCTCAAGGAGCGTCCAGTCTGGTAAAGAAAATGAGACACACTCTCCAGTGGTTTTTGTGGAGAAGAGACTGGGAGAACCCAAGAGAGCAACCCAAGGAGTCTGTGATGGTTTGGAGGGAAAGGTTACTCTCAGTTGCAGAAAGACCATGACTATGTCTAGAGGATGTCCCACATCATTGGTATTTCAGCTCAACCTTGAAACATTATCTTGAGACAGCTTAGGAGTAGTTTAGAAGTAGCAATCAGGTTGAAGGATTAGCTAAGAAGGTACCCCATTTAGGTGGGTTGTCCTGAGGTTACTGCAGAGCAAGTACTTTTTATTTTATTCACGTGGTGGACAACTGACCAACTAGTGATGGGCCCAATGGTGTAGTCAGACATAGAACGCAAGGGTGTGTCAATCTGGCATAGTAAAAAATTCATATACGCTAACAAGTGCACCCTTGACTCTTGACATGAACTGTCCTCCAGCCACATATGGCAAACACCATGCTTCCATGGCTCTGAGCTACTCTGATCAAGTAGACTTGGTATTCTAATGGGCCAATCAATGACTTAATTTCAGCGAACATTCCCACAGAACAGGAAGGATATTAGAGAATCTCACCTCCTTACTTGCATCCTTGATCTTGTGTTCCATGTTGCTTCCTTGCACTTGAGTAGTCAGTGCTAGTAAACAGCCTCATAATGGGCAATGTTTATTATCAGTCTTCCAACCTGCACCAGCATTTGCAGTTTATTTCAATTTAGGAGGGGTGTTTATCTCGGCGCGCTGATGGGAACCAATGGATGTTCTGGGTAATTGTGCTTAGGTTCATTGGAACTGTCAACTGGAACTGTCACTGCCTTTCAGGATGAGTAGGTTTTGAAGAGAATCTCATGTGGAGAGAGCGTAAGCAAATAACAATATATCAAAACAGAGGCCACATCTGAAGGGGAGAGTGGAAGATCATGCTAGAATGGGGGGGAGTTTAATGAGCTACTAGAATGTCTTGAATGCCTACCCAGAAAAAACCCAGACGTGATTACCTTGTCAGTAAGGAGTCGCTGAAAGCAAATGTATATGGAGTAATACGGTCTTAATGAAGAGATCAGTCCTGTGCTGTAGAAAAAGAAATCTAGAACCAGGCAGGTGAAGAGTAACAGCAACAGCAACAAGAACAGGAAGCAGCTCAGATAGAGCAGAAGCAAATCCATAATCAAATGAGAGTCTTGTGTTCTCTGGACTCGTTTTATATTTATAGCACATAATTAAATAAAATTGAAGTCTTTGTAAATTTTGTTTAGTTTTACTAAATGCTGTCAGATATCAGCATTTATTTACAAAGTCAAACTATACACATAATTTACCAGAGTCAGTAATTAAGTCTACACACTTAGGCTTATTTTGATAGTTGTTTCCATGGTGTAGTGATATGATTTTTTTTTTTTTTCATCTTAGAGCTTCAGTTCTGTTAGGTGGGTTTTTAAATTTTTTTTGAAATGGATGATTTGTAGCTTATGATTCAAATGATTTAATCGGCAAGCTAAATTGGCAGTTTTAAATATGGTAATTTATGATTTAATGACTGGTTTTCAAACATGCAACCCTTTTATTCCGTAGCAAGATTACATGAAAGGTATTATTGTCACTCCAATGCTGTAAATCCCTGATATGATATTTCCAACATAATAGCATTCATTTTATGTTTTGAGGAGGATTGTTCAGGTTGTGTGCTTACTAGTGTGTACTGTGGGCCACAGATTTGCTTCCAAATGGAGCATAAGTCAGAAGATTTATTGTTGGATCAAACACTGGTTTGAAATAACAGAGTTCTGAAGCTGCTTTTTAGATGGATTTGTTGATTTTAAGCTTCTTTTAAAAAGATCGTTTTGTCCTCCACCCTCACTGCCTTTTCTATTTTTCTGTTTCTGTATTCTTTAGACCTAGAACAATGCTAGACAAATAGTAGGCACTAATTAAATAAAGGCATGCTTGAAAAAAGACCCCTCATATTTTGCAATTGTTATGATGTTGAAAGAGGTGCCTGCATCCAGGAGGAGCACTGCACAGTGGGTTTTTAGTGTCCCTTGTACACCGTTACTCAACTTCTCTTTATTTAGGAAACAGAAGATCAGGTTTGTATTAATAAATTTAAAAGCAAACTCTGGCCTTTTAGCCATGAGATCATGGGCAGGTTGTTTTCCTTTTCTGAGCATCACTTTCTTTCATCTTTAAAATGGGGATGATATATACCCAGGAGTGGGATTGCTGGATCATATGGTAAGTCTAATTTCAGTTTTTTGAGGAATCTCCATACTGTTTTCCATAATGGCTGCACCAAACTACATTCTCACCAACTGTGTAGGAGGGTTCCCTTTTCTCCACACCTTCTCCAGCATTTATCATTTGTGGACTTTTGAATGATGGCCATTCTGACTGGTGTGAGGTGATACCTCATCGTAGTTTTGATTTGCATTTCTCTGATAATTAGTGCAAACAAAATGTAAAGTCAGCAGAAGGAAAGACATAATAAAGATCAGGGAGGAAATAAATAATATAAAGATTAAAAAAAAAAGAAAAAAATCAATCAAGCCAAGAACTGGTTTTTTGAAAGAGTAAACAAAATTGACAAATCTCTGGCCAGGATTTCCAAGAAGAAAAGAGCAAGGACACAAATAAACAAAATAAGAAATGAAAATAAGAGAAATTACAAGTAACACCATAAACAAAAATAAACTCAGCATGGCTTAAAAGACTTAAATGGCTTAAAGACTTAAATATAAGACAAATCATGATAAAACTCCTAGAAGAAAACATAGGCAAAACATTTTCTAACATAAATCTCAGCAATGTTCTCCTAGGGCAGTCTACCCAGGCAACAGAAATAAAAGCAAAAATAAACAAATGGGACCTAATTAAACTTACAAGCTTTTGCACAGTAAAGGAAACCATAAGCAAAACAAAATGACAACCTACAGAATAGGAGAAAAGGCTTAATTTCCAAAATATATAAACAGCTCATACAACTTAATAACAACAACAACAACAACAACAACAACAACAAAACAAGCAACCCAATCCAAACACGGGCAGAGGACCTAAACAAGTGATTCTCCAGTGAAGACATACAAATGGCAATAGGCACATGAAAAATTGCTCAATATCGCTAATTACCAGAGAAATGCAAATCAAAAACTATGATGAGGTATCACCTCACACCAGTCAGAATGGCCATCATTCAAAAGTCCACAAATGATAAATGCTGGAGAAGGTGGGGAGAAAAGGGAACCCTCCTACACAGTTGGTGAGAATGTAGTTTGGTGCAGCCATTATGGAAAACAGTATGGAGATTCCTCAAAAAACTGAAATTAGACTTACCATATGATCCAGCAATCCCACTCCTGAGCATATATCTGGAGGGATCTCTAATTCGAAAAGATACATGCACCCCAATGTTCACAGCAGCACTGTTTACAGTAGCCAAGATATGGAAACAACCTAAATGTCCATCGACAGATGACTGGATAAAGAAGATGTGCTATATTTATACAATGGAATAGTACTCAGCCATAAAAAATAATAAAATAATGCCATTTGCAGCAACATGGATGGAATTCCTCATTCTAAGTGAAATAAGCCAGAAAGAGGAAGAAAAATACCATATGATATCATTTGTATGTGGAATCTAAAAAAAGAAAAAAAGGAAGACACTAATGTACTTATCTACAAAACAGAAACAGACTCACAGGGTAAATAAACTTATGGTTACAGGGGGAGAGGGGTGGGACAGGATAAACTTGGAGTTTGAGATTGTAAATATTAACTACTATATTTAAAATTGATACACAATGAGTTTCTTCTGTATAGCACAGGGAACTATATTCAATATCTTGTAGTAACCTATAAAGAAAAAGAATATGAAAACAAACATATGTATGTATATGTATGACTGAAAAATTATGCTGTACACCAGAAATTGACACGTTGTAAACTGACTATTCTTCAATAAAAAATTATGCCATAAACCATCCTGAGAAATAAATATCTCAGATGGCTCTGTAGAAGTAGGGATGAGCATGTTCTTATTTTTGACGCTGTTGGCACATTTGTTGTATACTCAGTAGCATATGTTTGGAAGATGTGTGTTTTACCACATGAAATTGAGTGAGTTGATAGGAATCACTGACCCATGTTACAGACTTAATAATAAGAATAATAAGAAGTATTCATTGTGCCAATACTAGATACCAAACATAGTATTAAGCATTTTTATACACTAGCTTGGTTAATTTTCATAAAAATCCAATCAAATAGATTCAATTTTTCCCTTTTTTCAGATGTGAAGGCTGGGTTTTAAAAGCATCACGTACATAACTTGTAAAGGACACACTTCAACTGAAGTCATTCAAATTCCAAATCCCATAGTACAATGCAGTATTGTAACTTTTGATTTCCATGAAGATTTGGCACTGCACACCTGGCATCATGTAAAATTTCCCAACTCTAAGTCCATCCCTGACAAACAGAGAAGGCTGGGATGATCATAAATTTCTATACAGAGCCCTGCTGTACCTGAGGCTTCCCAGCCTGAGGTTTTGTACCTGAGGCTTCCCAGCCTGAGGTTTTAGTTACCTATGAGCAGCCACTTGCTGACTGAGTTGACAAAGAACATCCCCGTAGCATCCTCCGGCCCCAGAGAGCTGTAGCTGAAGGACCCCTCCCCAGCTGTAGAAAGGCAGTTATTTCTCCACCAGCCCACTCACGTTAAAGCCTTGTATGAACATAATGAATGACAAAGGACTTTGAATTGTCTACAGTGCATCTGTGGAACTTGAGGAAACTTTGCCACAAAACAGAACAGACAAAGCCACCCAGCCTCCCTGATTAAAAGTGATTTCTGCTTTAATTGAAATGAGTGCTATGAACAGCTGCCAGGTGAGCTGGGTGAGTGTGGGTGGGAGGCGACAAGGACCGTCTCGGCAGCTGAGACCAGATTCATTTATATTTATGTGTGTATTTATTTATTTTTTTATCCTTGCGGGAGAGAGAGGCAAGGCAAGTCTATATTGCAGGGTAATTTATTGAACCAATGAAAATGTCACGAAAACATTTCAGAATTGGACTGTGTGGGAGACAAACATGACTTCAGATTCTGGGAGAGGCTCCACATTCACTTTCCACAGAGGAAAATGGAAATTCTTCACAAAACTTAAAATAAGCAGATGAAGAATACAAGATAGACAGATCTTTAAAAAAAAAAAAAAAAGTCTCTGGGATGATTAATTAAAGGGGAAGTTAAGTTACATAGTTTTTTTTTTTTGGCAAAGGGGAAACATATATATATGTATATATGTGCATATATGTATATATACGTGTGTGTATACATATATATGAGTGTATATGTATATATGTGTATATATGTATGTATGTATGTGTGTGGATATGTGATAGAAACTTAGAACTATGAATGGCCATAGATGTCATCTCATCTGACCCTCTCATTTTATAGAAAATCGAGACCCCCCCTAGATAAAAGAAGGGAATTACCCATTTGTATAAATCCTTGGTGAAACAAGTAGAAATAAGTATTAAATAGACTGAGCCAAGGGGAACAATGCATTCTGGATCACCATGGTGACTTTGTACGTGCCCCGGTCTCCTTGCTCGTCTTCAACTAATTTGCTGCGTGTGAACTATGCTATTTCATTTTGCCATAATTTCATTGTTTCTCCAGTTTAGGAGAAGAAAAGAAACCACTCTAGATTGGTTGTCTTTTGTGTCTTCTCTGAGGTAGATTTAGAATTTGTAACCCTTCTCTTACTGTTTATCTTCCCAACCTGATGACCTGTTATTTCACTGCTTTTGATGAAGTAGAAACACTGGAAGAATAAACATTTCATTGTAATTAGAATACAATTATAATTATAGTTAATAGCTGGCGTTTACTGAGGGTTTGCTATGTGCTGGGCATACACACACACACACACACACACACACACACACACACACTTTTTAAATCCTCAGAGCAGCTCTACAGTGTATGTGCAATTCTCTCAGTTTTGTAGTTAAGGAATTCAAGGCACAGAAAGGTTTGGTAACTTGGCCACGGACACACAGCTATTCATAAATATTAATGGTAGTTCAATTTATGCTGGCCGCAAAGATTGTATTTTTAACAAGTTTGCTCTACTGTCTCTCCAGTGTGATCTCATTTTTCAGAAGAAAGAAAAAAAACTGATGTAAGAAACTAAATCTCTGGTCAAGGCCACAGAACCAGGAAGTAGTGGGACTGAGATATGAATGTGAGTCTGTCTCCTACCATCATACTGATCGGCATAAGCAGCTAAGGGCATCGGATGCTGCAGAGCACACAGAACAGAAGAGAAAGGCTGGCGAGGTGTGAGGTGAGACCACACAGGGAGATGTACTTTGAAGGGAGCTGCTTCAGGAGGAAGAGTAGCTCTGGCTTTGGGAGGATCGGTCCTGGCTTCTGCACCACTGCAATCAGTCTCATGAGACACAAACAGGCTTCGATCTAAACCTAGTTTCTCAAGTTCCAGACGTAAGGAGGGTCAGCATCTACGCCATCTCCATCTCAGGGGAAGGCCTGCAGCTATCTGAGTTCACAGATTCTTTCGCCCCCACGCCCGTATAGGGTGCGCATAGCTGCCTCCGTTAAGAGCCAAGAAGTGTGTGGGTCATTTCAACTCAGAAAAACTCCTTAATTTTCCAGCAATTTTTTATATTTTTATTTACATAGGCCCGAGGCCTGCGTGCCCAAACCCAGCCGCCCCGATTCAGATGGAGTTCCACCCAGGAGACCAGGCAGACTCAACATTCCACATTTATCGTAACTTTGTCGTTTCCAAGGAAACGGTACAGCAAGAAGACAGACACTGAGTTCCCCATTCTGTGTCAGCCCAGGCCGGATGCTAAACCCCAACACACAGTTAAGCACATCAAAGTGATCCTTGGCAGAGTGCTGGCACCTAGTCGGCATTCAGGAAATAACATAAAGAATGAATGACTATTGTGAATGAATGGGTCTATCAATAAATATGGCCAACCTCGTGATAGTCATTTCACAGTAACCAAACGTAAAAGGAACTGATAGTCGAGATTGTTTCTGGCAGATGACTCAGTGCTGGGTACCTGCACAGGACAGTCTTGCTCTTAAGGACGTAACCAAGGAGGCAAAGTTCCCAATCAGAAGGCCTGCGGGTGACCAGCAAACTAGAGAAAACAATGACACACAAGAATACACTCCTAATGGCTCACTCCCACCAATTTTAAACGTCTAGAGAATTTCATTTTACATTTCTATATGGGCAGTCATTATCTGTAAATTAAATATAACCTTCCCATGAATAATATTCAAGTATTGGCCGTTTCTTATTCTTTAAATCCCTCATTTTATTTATAAAAAGTCAGTCACCAGTCATTAACTCAGCTAATCACTATTGAATTCTTTTGTAAGCCAGGCACTCTGCCAGACCCTGAGGCTACAGTGATTAGCAAGAACATTCAGGGCCCCTGCCATCATGGGGGAAAAATACATTACACAAATACTCACACAATGATATATAAAAGTATGAAGAGAGAGGTTAGTATAAACGAGAGCACGCAATAGGAGGATTTGGATTTGTGAGTGGCCAAGGAAGGCTGTCTGAGGAGGTGCTACATTACCAGATGCTGGAATGGGAAGGAGTAGCGCCACTCATGAATTCACTGGGTAAAGAATTCTAGGCTTAGGGAACCAAATAGACAAAAGTCTTGTGGCAGGAAAGAAAATCGGGTGCATTCACTGAAAGTCTATCATTATTCTAAGATAATAATATACCTTACATGCAAAATTCAGTAATTCATTCACCAATTTATTTTTCAAATTGAGAACACACTACGTATCAAGCTCTGTGCAATACTTGATATACAGGACACAATGATCAAGACAGGACGGTTCATATCTTAAAATTTAACGGAAAATCCAACAAACATGATGGTGGTAACTATTGGGGACCATAGGGACATAAATACAAGGAATATGAGGAATGTTACCCAAACTGAGGAATGTTAGGTAAGTCTTGGAGGAAGCGGCATCGTGAGGGCAGTTTAAACACTAGGCATCAGGGAACCCCCTAAAACCCTTCCCTAGGCTCAGGTGTAAGCCAATCCTTGAGAACAACAGTCTTGAAAATCACATTTTAGGTAGATTTTTAATTTATTTCCCCAGCGAATGTTTTATAGATGGTTAATTTCATGAATTTCATGAATGTAATGTTGATTTTTGATAGCTTTAGGCTTGGCTAGAGATATATTTCTGACTTCGTCTCTAAATACGGAGCCCATCATTTTTCCATCAATTGATACATATATATATATGTATTTCATATATGCATATTATATATATAAACAGATACAGATATGTATAGACAGATATATTATCATATGTAGAGACACAGTGTCAAAAACACATTTCAATCCACATGTCTTTTTGAAATAGTCATACACTATTTCTCTTGGAAACAGTCAAAACTCCATCTCGGAAATGTCAAGCAACTGCCGGTTAATGGCAGAGCCAAGACTAGGACATTGGGTCTGGAGTTATAAATGCCTTGCCTTGAAAGGAAAAAGAGTAGCCCCCTTGAAAGAATTGCTATTGATTGGGTCTTTTCTTTGAATCGCTTAGAAACTGAAGTTGCTAGCAGAGATGTTGTGAAGGATTTGCTGGAATCAACTTGGGTGAGATTTTCTTGGGAGAAATTCGGCAGCATATTTAATCAGGCAACCAAGAAACAACAGCTGCTTGTGTATGAAGCATCGGTAAAGCTGCTAAGATTTATATAATCTTTAGTGTTCAACAGATTGCTAGCATTTGTAGGACAGTCAATGTTTGCCTATGCTCACATGCAGTCATATATGCTACCTTTCCCACTGCCTTTGAAC
Source organism: Camelus bactrianus (assembly GCF_048773025.1). NCBI lineage: Eukaryota > Metazoa > Chordata > Mammalia > Artiodactyla > Camelidae > Camelus > Camelus bactrianus. The sequence goes on from NC_133548.1 coordinate 27,747,660, forward strand.
TGAGGGTTTTCTGAAGAGGGAAGTACTTTGGAGAGAGTTTGAAATAAGAACTAGAAGACAGAGGACTTGGTGGTCAAGTTCTTGAACATTTGCCCAACAGGAGGCAATGATGGCAGTGCCTACTTGTGATGGAAAAAAAAAAGTTATTCAATGTAGCTCACAGAAGTGTCAATATCTCTTCCCACAGCAGCAGAATCATTCCTCTGACATTACACTGTGTGGCAAAATCAGTGTAGTAAAATGTGCATGTTCGGGCCTCAGCATGGGAACATATCTCACTCTAGATGGTTACTAGCCAGTTCATTAATGAGCTGATGGCTGTCAAATGTCATTGGTTCTAATTTTCCCTAAATTGAACAACCAATGAATCTACACAAAGGAACTTGGAGATGTAGCCTTGAAGAAATCTAGATATGGTCTTAGAGATTACTGACCGTCTTTTCTTACACGTGCAGTACAGTCCGCAGAGATGAAGCTACTGACAACAGCATGAAAAATCCTTGACTCTTGGTCCAGTGCTTTTCCTGCTGTCTTAAATCAAAGCTCCTTAGCCTGACATTGAGACTCTCAAGAAAATAGCTCCTCTTCCACTCTAATCTTATATTCTGTGGTTTCCCACTGTATACATCTCCTCTTCAAATAGACCACTCTCACGCCCACCTCAAAGCTGGTTGCATACAGCTTCCCATTCTTTTTTTGATAGTTCCTACATTCTTCACCATTCATCTCAAGATCCGAGTCAAAGCCCACCTCCCGATAATCATGACTCTGAGTTAAAGATGACGTCTACTTTATCCTGCGTTCATGGAACACAGAGTCTAAGCCACCACACAGAGGCAGTGGTCTTCTGCTTATTAGAGGCAGGATGATAGAGTGGAAAGATCCTGGTCTTTGGAGTCAACAGGCATAGATTTTGATATCTAACTCCACCCTTTGCCCACTGTATATTCGCTATATTAGGAAGGACAGGCTCAACTTTTCTGTAGTAATAAATTCTGAAATCTCAGTTCTTTAGGGCAAGAAAGATTGATGTCTTACTCATACTAGGTGCAACGTGGATTGGGCAGCTCTTGAGGGTCAGACAGCTCTTCCAAATGACTACTGAGGGATGCAGGTTGTTTCCAGCCTGTTTCTCTTCCATTTTCATATGTGGCTTCCAAATGTGTTCAGGAGAGAAGAAGAGGGTGTGGAGATGTCAGGCTCACATGACCTTGTCCAGGAAGTGGCTCTCTTCATTTCCACTCATGTGTTATTGGCTAGAACTGGTCATATGACTCTGCTGACATGAAGGCACCCGGGAACTGTAGTCTTCCCGTGTGCCAGGAGGGAGATGGGAGCTGGATGTGTATAGGCATTAACGATGTTCCTCATAACAGTCATCTACATTTTGCTGAAATGCCCTGATTGTTTTTATCAGAATAAAATGGGATAATACATTGTGAAGTGCCCAGTATTTGCACATAGAAGTTGCTCAATAACTGATAACTGATCCATTCTCCTCTAAAAGAGCTTCTTAAGACCCAGTCCATCGCCCTTGTTTGCTTCTCTTTGGTACTGAGCACATGCCTGGCTGAGTATTACTAAGTTTGCAAATTAAAGCAGAATAGTCCTCTGGGAATGCCTCCCGACATGCCAGACCTTGACTTGGTCCCATCTTCTCTTCAAATTTCTGTTCCTTGTTCCCAAGACATGACATATCTGATTTTGAGATGCTTTTACTTAAAGATTGTCCTTCAACCTTGCTTCCAGAATAAACTCTAGTCTTAAGATGGTACACTTAATTATACATTTTCAGTGTGTCCATATTTATTATCTGCCTACTTCAGAAACCACAGTTGTACATGGGGTATTCTTTGTGTAAGACTTTGAGGACAAGTACCCCAGGAAGATAATCTCCTAAATAGCCTATCTTCTCCAACTTGGGCATAAGAGTTCAGTGAAATGAGCTTTTTTTTTCCTTTAAAAAACACATGAATATTTCATATAATATGTTATTCCCAATGTTAGGATTCTTAGATACACTGTATAGATTAGTAGGAAATCTATTGTAAATCTAGTGGTTATACGTACATAACCTTGTGTTCTATACACTTTATGTTATGTATACCTATGTTAAAACTGATTAATTACAAGTCCACTTAATTGAACTAAATTTAAAGTAGATACATTCAATAATGAATTTGGTCTTATTTATGTGTATCCCTCTGTATATTGATTTCTAGTCAATTTAAAGCATATCAAAAAAAGCATTAAAAAAACAAAAAAGATTTTTCCACTCTGTTACAACTGTTTCAAATTATTAGTAAATATTATTATTAATGTTTTAAATTTTCTTACTTTCCTTCCAGTCTCCATTCCTAAGAAGAAGTATTTTTTCAATTGAAGTATAGTTATACTAAGTGAAGTAAGCCAGAAAGAGAAAGAAAAATACCATACGTAGAATCTGAAAAAAAAGAAAAAAAAGAACAAAGAAAAAGAAGAAATAACTTTACACTGTGATCAGAAAAATGCAGCGGCTGGTTCATGGAAGACCTGAGGTCCAGGGACATTAAGAAAACACTGTATTTATAATTTCTTTCTCTTCTTGTATCTTTACCTTTTATATCACCTCATCCTTCTTTTGAGAAGCCCTTCAGTTGGAGGAAAACTCAGAAATGTCCAGGTCCTTCATCATCTCCAAAAGAGGGAGTGAGCTTTAGCTGCATCCTTGCTGAACAGAATCCTTTTCTTGCTTTCACTTCGTTTTTCTTTCCTCTTGCATCTTTTACTTCCTTGGCTCATAATCTCCCTACCTCTTTCTCCCTTTTCGCAATCATTTTAATTTTTTCATTCTTTCACATCTGTGCCTCGGACAAAAATGAAGCACAGCGGAGAGAAACACACCACCGAAGAGACTCAGATTTTCGGTATTTTGCTGTTACAGTTTGGACTGAACACAGTGGTCCATTTCGAGGTAGTCATTCCCACCCATGAAGGGGTGTATGTCTCCGTTTAGGCCAAAAGTTAAGGACATTTTCATAGCTTAGAGAAACTGCTTTGAGACTTTCCAGGAAATACACACACACAAAAAGAGACATGAACACAGAAAGTCTAGTGAGAGAAACCTTCAGTATTTCTGCTGAATAAAGAGCTCTTAGGTTCAAATCATACCAGTGATCACTCTGGTGCCTTCAGCTGAGAATGGCTGGGAGGTGACTAACAGGTCATGGCTGGAGTCTGGGATCTTCTACATATTTCAGCAAAGCCATTGTAGTTGATTTCAACATTGTCCTCTATGGGAAGGCTGTTTGCTCCAGATTCTTAACAGAGAAGTCTAAGGCACTTACAAAAATTACTTCTAAACATATCCTTAGAAATACTGCTGAGGGCAGGTGAGTCTTCTACCCAGAATTTTCTGACTCTGATCTTTAGAATTGCTTGGACTGATGGGAAGGCTGCCCAAGCTTCTATGTTTCTCTGACTTGAGAGAAAACAGTAAGCCTTCCCAGTAAAATGTACGCCTGTTCATTTCAATACAACAAATAACTCAGATCACATGGCTCTCCTGCTTCTATCCCTCCAAAGTCATGTCACACTGAAAAGCGCACTCTCGTTACCAGATTCTACAGGTTCCACGTTACCTGGCCCCTGCCTGCCTCACTAAACTCACTTCCCGCCACTTGGTCTGCTCTTCAAGCACTCTGGTCAGAGTGGCTTTCCAAGGAGGATGACTAATTTATCTCTGTTTTCCCATGAACATCCCAGAAATCCTCTCCATCCTCGGCACACGGGAGCACATGGTCATCCCCCTTCCAGGAATTCTTGGAACACACCTTGTTCCTTCTCTGGGGCTTTGCACTTGTGAGTCTGGTCTCCCTGGAATGGTTTTCCCATGGCACGTTCTTTCCTTTTTTTGAACTTTGCTCTTTACCACTCCCTCTTTACCAGGCTGTCTCAGAAGAGCCTTTCCTCCTGTCACTTGCTATCACCTAAATCTGTCCCTCTCCTGCACCTTTGAACACCTATCGCTGTCTGAAATTGTGCTCGTTTTATGCTTGTTTGTTGTTGGTTTCCTCGATGAAAAAAACAAGTCCTGTGAGTTCAGGGACTTAGTGTATTTTGTTCACCTGTGTTTCCTAGCATCTAGAAGAGTGCTTTGAGCTTAGTAGGTGCTCAACAAATACTAGGTGAAAGAATAAGAGAATAAAAATTGAGAAATTTCATTTGTAATTTGGTGACAAAAATTAGTTTCTTGCACTCAGTTTACTTTCTAAATGCTTTGTTGTAAATTTGGATAAATGACATAATTTGCAACAAATAGGAAACAAGAAATAATCAACAGAACAGTATTTCCCAAAGAGAAGACTAGTAGAAACCCTTCACAATTTTAAAGTATAAGGAATATGCCAATTTCCAACATGCAATTATTATTTTTTTTCTCCAAACTATTTGTCATGCTGGTAGAATGAATGACCTTTATTGTATGGTATTTCTATGATTACAAATGGAAAGAGTGAAGCCATATAAGGCATCAAAATACTGTATCCAAAGCTGGTCTTCCATTCTGAGTCATACTTTGACTAGCAAGTAGGGAAAAAAAAGAAAAAAAAAGGAAAGGAAAAAAAAAAATCACACTGATTGCATGTAACCCACTGGATGGAAAGGCCAGAAGAGAGGATAAGTGAAAGAAAATTATACACAGATTCTTTGTTCTAAGTGCCTTGGCAAATTTCCTTTCATTGCAAAGCAGGGATCTTGATAAATTGATTTTTAAAATGTGGTAATGGTAACGATTAATCTCTTCCTCCCCATGGTCCCATAGCACTTGGTATGTGTCTTCATGGGAGCACTTAACAATCTATCTTGAACAAGAGCTACATATAAGAGGGTCTCCCTCATCCAACAAATTGTGTAGTCCAGAAAACTAACAGGGCTCTGATTCACTGTTTTTAAAAGTATTTTATTTTATTTTATTTTGCTATAGCATTTACAATTGGGCGGTAATTAGTAATCAATACATGGTTGAACTGGTGAGTAACTGGAATCGAGGAGAGAGAATGGCATCTATATGAAAAAGAGGAGAGTGCTTTTCATATGCTATGCCGTCTCAATTTCTTCCTTCTCTCATTTAGAAAGAAATAAAAACAAAACAAAAACAGGAGCTTTTGAGCCTCCTGGGTTTATAGGCAATATTCAAAAGAGAGTGGCAGGGGAGTCAAGTCATTAAATAATGGTTTCAAAACTCTTCACCCATTACCCTGGGGTGTATATTTCCATTTCCCTACCTCTTTGCTTTTACTCCATCTTGGCAATCTTTTAAAACTTTTTAACATGTTGGATGTATTAAAAAAGAAAAAGATCTCTCTCTTGCAGTTTGGGATCTCCCTGATTATCAGTGAGATTAAGTGGTTTTATATTTATTTCTCTTTGTTTTCCTTTTTCTGTAAACTTTATTTTCATATATATTTGCCCTCTGGGAGATTTGTCTTTCTTTCTACTGATTTTAAAGAGCTCTTTATGCATCCTGGATATTTATCCAGAGTGTTAATGATGCCTTTGCTAACCTATTTTTAAAAAATTGTTTGTGTTCCTTTTTATGATGGCAAAAAGGATAATTCATTTCTTATACTTTCTAGGTTTTGCATTTTTCTTAAGGAAGCCCTTCTTTACTGTAAAATTATATGATATTCTCCTATCTTTTTCACAATATTTGTGTAGTTTAGTTTTAGCTCCTTGATCCATCAGAAATATACATTGGTATATGTCTCAGTTACAGTTTTGCTTTATACTCTCTTAATAAATAGCTAATTCTGCACGTGATTCAGCTACTAGCCCATCTTTTTCCAAGAGATTTGGAATGTCATGGATCTGGTCTATTCCTGCACTACTAATATTATCTCTTTTTTTTTAATCCTTTGCTAAAAATGTATTGAATATACTTATTTTCCTTCCATTTGACCTTGAAGTAAATTGTCAAATTCTATGAAGTTTCTCTTTATATTTTGATTAAAATGCAGTAAAATCATCAATTACTTTAGAAATATTTTCTGTCTATAATAACACACTTTCCTGTTCATAAACTTGGTATGCTATCTAATTTACTTACGATGTAAATTATGTAAATTATGTAAAAAATATATTGAATATGAATCTGCCCTTTCAGTTATTATTAAATAAAATAATAGAAAATTCCCTGAATTAATGGAGTGCATATTCTCATGGAAGAGATGCACAACACATAATATGCATAATAAATATGTAAATTAAATAAAATGTTAGAAAGTGAAATGACTATGGTTAAAGAAAAAACAGCACAGAATAAATAAAACCAGGAGGACGGGAGATGTCAGGTGGCAGTGGGAAGGTGCAAGGTCAGCTTCGTGCGGAAGTGGTATTTGAAGTAAGGTCCAAAGGTGGTAAGAGAGTTGACCATGTGGATATTGGGGGAAAGAGCATTCCAGGCAGAGGAAATACCAGTGCAAAGGTCCTCGTGTGAGAGTGTGCCTGGTGCGTTTGAAGAGCAGGAACCAGGCCAGCCTGGGTGAAGCAGAGCATTAGAGAGAGAGGAGCTGAGGTGAGGCAGACCATGGGGGAAGACCACACAAGTCGGGAGAAAAAGACATTGGCTATAACTTCGAGTGGATGGAGAGCCATTACAGTGTTTGGAGAGAACGGTGACATTATCCGACGGACATCTGAAAAAGATGACTCTGACTGTTATTTTCATGAGAGAGACCAAAGATTTTGTAAAATCAGGGAGCCCACATAGATTATTTTAATAATGCAGGCAAGAGATGATGCTGATTGGCAACAGTGAAATTACTGAGAAATGTCCAAAACATGGGTATACTTTGAAGGTAGAGAGCACAATTTGTCCTGCCAGATCAACAGTGAAATGTGAAAGAGAGGTGTCAGAGCTGACATCTTAATGTCACTTTTTTCCCCCCTCACAACCTGAAGCTTGAGTTTTCATCAGCTGAGATTACCCAAGTTTGGCGGCAGGAGAGAAGTTCAGTTTTTGCTGTGTTGAATTTGTGATGACTGGACAGCTCAGTGAAACTGTCATGTAGGTAGCCGGATACGTGGGTCTGGAGCATAGCTGGGGACACAAAATTGGGGGGTGGGCATCAGCAGAGATGGTGCTCAGAACGGTGAAAGTGAAATGGAATCACCAAGGAAGTGCAGGAAGGGAAGAGAAGCAAATGCAGGACTAGTTGTGAGGCATCCTAATGAGCAGAAGGGACCCACAGGAAGTGAGCAGGGAGGCGGGAAGAGAGCCAGCCGGACGCGGTAGTCTGGACGCCAAGTGAGGCAAGTGTATCAATGCACAGAAAGAACAATTGTGTCAAATACTTTTGATCCGAGATGTGTTGGAAACTTAAAATCCCTATTTCATAAGAAACTTGATTATTTTTTTTTCCCACAGAAACTCCTCGTGGTACAGAAGCTGCTGGCAGCCTGAAGAAGACACCTGTCCCTACCTGCATGTGGAGTCATAAGCAGTCATTTCCAACCTGGCAGCACTCCTGCCAGTGACATTTCCAACACCACCTAGAGGACCAGGACATTCCGTCAGGCTGGCAGCGCCAGACGTGGGCCTGATCAAATCCCTCCTGGCAAATTTTGATTTGAGAAATAAGAGAAAATGGAAAAGCCTGAGCATTAATCTTGAGAGTGCTATAGAGAATCTTTTTTTGGAGGAAACTGTTGATTTGCAAATATGCAAAGTTTGCAAGCTTTGGTTTATCTGAATCTGGAAGAAAATTGAAAAAATATTAAATAAAGTCTCATTCCTTTACTATGGTAACTATGCACACACAGTGAAGAGGAGAATTGAGGAAATTGATCTTAATGATTCAAACCCTCCTCTCCAGAAACATATTTTCCTTCATTACATGGGTAGTTCAAATCATCCGATGCCCAAATGGCTTCTAGTTCTCCTTTTCATGGCTGGGTAGATTTTCTTTCTTTTCCTCCCTCCCTCTTCCTTCTCTCCCTCTCTTTTTCTTTCTTTCAACAAATAATTATTAAATACACAGAATATTCCAGGACCTTAGGCTACATCATTAAATTTTACAGACATTGTCCCTGTCCTCATGTAACTTAAGTCTAATGGGGGGGTTGGATCAGGCAATGAATTAAAACTTATACAAAGTGTTATATAATTGCAGTAATAATAATATGTGCTGGAAAACATACCATATTATGTTGATTTTTAACAAGTCTGTAAGGTCAGGGAGGGCTTTCCCAAAGGAAATAGTATCTAAGCTGAGAGCAAAAGGATGACTAACTCGTAAAATACAGAAGTTTCCCAGAAAAGGGACTAGTAGAAAGAAGGTGATTTCAGATAACTGGAGGGGGCTGGCATTCACCACCATCACCAGAGAGGAGAGAAGCACTATGATAATGTAAAGGATACAAGAATGAATGAGACTAGGTTCCAGATCTCAAGGATGCCAGGATCTAACGGATGAGAAAGGCAGCAGAAATGCCATAGAAGAGAGGCAGTGTTTCAGGAATGAGGAGTGGCCATAAATTGGTTCTTTTGGGGGGAATTATGACAGAAAAGGTAACAGCTGAGCTGGACTCTGAAGTACATGTACGTGTCAGATTTCAACAGGAAAAGAAAGGTCAGAACCTTTCCGAAAGAGGAAACCATGTTATAGCAACTTCCTTGATGGACTTACGTGTGCTTACCACATTTAATGCTGTATCCACGCTTAGTCTGTAGTCAGATGATTTAAAAAATAATCTCAGCTACATGTCTTAGTCAAAGTAATGAGACTTATCTATCTTAATGTAAAAGTGAATTCTGAAAGCTCTGAGTCACAGCTAGTGCATTCCTGAGGGCTGAGATCGCACTTGATAGACTTAACAAAAAGATAAAGCTGAGATTCTTCCTAGAACTATTAATCCACAAAGTATGTAGCCATAAACATAACTTTTCCTTTTATATTCTAAAAACATCCCCAAAGTAAGGTAAACAGTGAAGCAGGATCTGTAAAATAATCCATTTCAAGAACATCACAACTCATAAAAATTGGATTAACTACACTCTGGCAGGATGAGAAAACAGTAATCAGAATTTCCATGAGGGTATCGATTTATGTTTTTAAAAAACTGTATTTTACATATATTTTCAACTGATCCTTAATATAAATCTATGATGTAGGTACAGCCAGTATTGTTATTTCAATTTTAAGGATGAGGAAACCAAAGCTAAAAGATATCAAGCAATCATTCAATATCAAATATGAAGAGTTTCAGAGACGAGTCTCAAAGTCAGTACGTAACAAGGACATACAATCATTGTTGTGGGAAAATAAAATTGTCCATGCATGTGTTCTCAGGTGGAGGGCAGAAGTAAAAACTAAACATAAGAAGTTAAATGCTAATCATCTAAATATATACCCCATGTGCTCTTGCTTAAGGCATCTAATTTTCTTTTGTTCTTATGAACACAGTTGCAAAAGAAATTTAAACAAAAATAATGCAGTTTCTGAGAATTCTAGAGAAGTTGGGACCACCTCTCTCATTGTCTTAATTTATGTATAGGTTTTCCCAAAATTGGCATGCTAGGATACCCTGATAGGTGGTTTATTCTATATGGAGATAGTTTGATAATCCAATTTAGTCATGATATTTTAAAAATTGTGTTGCTACAAGAGACTATTGATAGAAATGTAGTAATTTATCAAAATACTGTTAAGTCAGATTAATTGGGGATGGCCCTTTTGGTCAATTAGTTAAAGTGTGAATTTAGAACATTTTAATAAAGTATCACCTTCAGCATCTTAGTAAATAACAGTCTAATTGGAGACTCTGCTGGGTATATTTTAACAAATGTTTGCAATTTGCAGACATGCAAACAATGGCTAAAGGTTTTTAAAATAAATCTATATTCTGACGTAAAATATCCATTTGCTTAAGAAATCATTATTATTCAGACTTGCAAACACCACAAAGACAATTTTTAACAAAGGCAAGTATTTATAATTTAAATTACTGAAATGAGTGAAGTTGCCATGTATTGAAGCTAATATATATCATGATGCCTTTGAAATACACATTATTACTAATGGTAGTAGTTTCTGTTCATTGAACAACTGTATATGCCACCCCTACACTACACATGTATATGTTTGGGTATATGTACCAACCTCACAGCTGTGCTGAAATCCAGGTTTTATCATTCCCATTTTACAGATGTGGGTGCTGAGGGTCAAAAAGATTTGGTGACATGGCCAAAATCCCAGAGTTTATAAGTTTATAACACAATTAATCTCAGGTTTGTGTGACTTTACAATCTATGTCTTTCCCACTGTCTCCACAATTTCTATATATGCGTGTGACTGTCTCTAAGAAAAGTTGTACCCTCACAAGAACATCTGGGTTGGTAGCAGTATTCTATTTCTTGACTCAGGTGTTAATTACAAAGTTGTCTGCATTATAGCTATTATTCTGTACCTCTTTTTGCTTTTGCACATCTCTGTATGTGAGATAGAATTTCACAATAGAATGATAAAATAAACATGGTGTCTTCTAGAGCAAGATGGTCATGACAAAGCAATTTATGTATTAGCTGAGTTTTGCTTCTAAGTAAATTGAGAATGGGGCCTCAATTTACAGTAAGTCTTTGGCTGTGAGAGTGAGGATCTCATTTATGTTAATTTGAGACATGTAGCTCTGGGAGGGGGTGGAGTGGAGAGTGAGTCAAAGAGGAAAACATTTATTGTCAATGATATGCCTGCCGGTGCATTAGCATTCATTTAATCCTCAAAACAACCATTAACAGCAGTTATTATGATGCCCATTTTAGAAGAGGTCAGTACATTTCCCACAATTAAGTGGCTAAATGTTGATTTACATATACATCTGTCTGACAACCAAGTCTTGAGTCCTTACTGAGGGGAGCAAGGATTCGACAGTTAAGAGCAGCCAGATAAACTGACACTGATGGACACTGGTCATTGGCCCCCAAGGTACTGTATTCCTTCCTGAGATTTTTACCTACCTGGGACCTGAAATATCTGTTATCTGGAGTAACAAAGTGGAATTAAAACAATACCAATGGTAGAAAGATTGGCTGCAAAATGATGCAAAGGGAAACCAGTCATCTGCATGTGGGCTGTCACAGGGGTGGGAGGATATTGGTCTTTGGGGTAAATTGTCTTCAAACGCTCATGTCTGGTCGGTCACTTTAATTAAGTTCCCTGGCCATAAGTCTCCATGTAAAAACAGGGGAGGATCACATGTGAACCCACTTTGGACAATGCAAAAGACACCAGACATTCTTATTTTAGGATTCCAGGTCCCAGTGTGCAACCGAGCCGGTCATTTTAACAAAACCACTGCTTTTCTAATTGAGATTCATTTCACTTTCAACTTCTGCCCTGGTTATACAGAAGATAATCAAAGGAAAATGGGGTTGGCTATATCTAAATTAACTTTGGAGTAATCTTGCTGAAATGTACATGCTGGCTAAAATGAGGAGTGGAAATAGAAAGTCTGAACCCTAAATTTCCGACTGTGCATCCAGCTGTCCATTTGCCTTCTTTGGTATGCCAATTTGATTTAGTTCAGGTTTACTGAGTCTTATTTTTGCGAGAGAATTTCTGGTTCAAAATCCCACATAATTGGCACTAGGTTATCTACTCCTCTGACCTAATCTTGTTCATATTTTGCAGTCGTGGTTTTCCTTACTAGAATAGGATTTTTTTTCATTATTTATTTAAACTCAGCTTGTTCCAGACAGGGTGTCAATAGATATCCAAGGATACCAATTGAGGGGAAAAGAAATATAGAGAGACGACCTGAAGCATATCTCCTGTCATACCAAAGCTCCGGCCAAAGGAAAGTGGCTGCAAAAATGGTTCCGTTGTTTGTCACCTCCCTTTGACTCACTGCCTATGGAGAATCACCTTGCAACGTGACTCAGAGACGTCACGAAATAAAGTTTAGAAAGTTATTCGTGAAAATACCAACAACTGGACAGTAGGCTACGGGCCATAAACACAGATACCTGCACAACAAATTTGCTTTTTGAATCAGAAGTCAGTGTCCAAGTACACTGAGTCCCCTGAAGTGTCTCTAATATTTACAAAGTAATCTAATTCAGGAGCCTCCTCACCTTTCTCTTTCCCACTGATTTAGTCACCTATTGGCAATTTCATAAGCTCCAGCAGGGGTCAGGAACCCCCCAAAGCAATTTGTGCTGAAGTCACAGAAAATCAAGATGGAAAGATTTCACTGGTGCATGCGGTGTACGCTAGGGAATTAGGGGAGCAAACTGTTCACCGTGATGTTCTTTCTGTTCCTCTGTGCAACCTGGGTTCATATGTCTCCTGGGAAGGTAGCTGAATCACCTTCTTGGAAAGAGTCATGATTTTGACAGACTTTCCTGCCAGGAAGTTTTATTTTCAACCAACATTTTGCCTTCTTCCTTTTCTGGTTAGGTTTCTGGATTATTCTGGGGGGTCTGGGGAAAGAGGCTGATAATCTTAATGGTTATCCCTTCTAGATAGATCTGAAATCAGATTTGACATCATTTTGGCTCTTCTTTTGCTCCAAACTACTTGCGTGCATCTTCTTCGTAGAATATTTTCTTTTTAGTTTGGGACTTTCATTTTGTACTCTTGGTAATAAATTTCGTTAGTCTTTTAAGTGAAACACAAGCTTTCATGAACTTGGTATTGCCAAAGCTATCTGGGGATATGTTACAGCTATCTCCTTAGTGAGGTGGCCTTCACAACAACGGACCCTGTGACTGTTTGTCTGCCTTGTCATACGTTACATGTCTCTTCTTACTTACTGGATCGTCTCCAGTCTTGTGTATACTCCAGATTTGCCCCCTCTCTCATTTAGAATTTTCTATTTCTTAGCATGCCATAATAAATTAGTTAATCTTTTCACTATTCACCTATTCCCAAGATGATGAATCTAAACAAAACTGGAAAAAGACCAATTGCTTTGGGGCAAAAAGGAAGTTAAGACAGAGCAAAGAGAAACAACTAACCTATAGAGAGCTCCCACTGTGTGTCAAACCAAGGGAATTGGAGGAGCAAGTCCTCGACAGCACCAAGAATGGTGGACACGGTGGTGGACAAGACAGACAGGGTCCCATGTCATTTAATCCTCACAAAAACTCAATATAGTTATTATTACCAACTTTTCCCCATTTTCTCCGTTTCATAGTTGAGGCAGTTTAGCCATTTGTGCCAGACCATTCATCAACAGAGGTTAGACTGGATCCCAAATCTGCCTTATTTCAAAGACAGAGTTATTTCCATTGCCTCTGGGGGGCTCTGTCTCCTGTCCCTTCCAGGTCAGCAAAGCTGAGATGGGGACATGTCTCCAACCCGCCATGGATGCCATGTATTCATCAACAGTAAAATTCCCTCCGTCTCCCACTCACCCCCACTTGCTTCAAAGAGCCCCCTGAGCAGTTGTTGCACTCGCTGCTCTCTGCTGCTCCCAGGTTCATGGACATTTTGTCCTTCTCCTCCATTTAAGACTTAATCACAAAAGAAACAAACAATTTTCAGGGGCAATCACACCAGGATTTGGGAATTATATATTAAGGATAACCTGAGACTTTTATCATCTTTGCTAAGATGAGTCAGAGCACAAACAGAGAGATGTGGGAGAGAGAGTGAGGCACGACCCAATGAGCACTGGTCAGTAAATCAGAATCTCTGGCTTCCTCATCCAGAGTGTGTGACCAGGAGAAGTCCTATCACCTGACCTGGTCTCAGATGAGGTGTTCTGATTATATATTTGGTTATATAATCATAGACCTTCTTCCAAGTGACTATCTGTCCCTATGGTCCTAGACTGTATCCATAATACAAGAAGTACAGTCAGAACATTTTATTGAGGATGACAGATTTGCCAAGGACAGGGAAGGGGAGATGAAAAGTAAAACAGAAATGGGCACGGAGGGATAGTCTTTAACATTTTGACACGAAACTAGAAAGATCTCCTTTCCATTTTCTTGGAGATTTGTGGATACAGCTCCCTTGTATAGTACTTGAAGAAGCACCCCCCTCCCCCCACCGCTCCAGACACTCAGGATTGGTAAATAAGGAGGAGACAGAAGAAAAATGTTTTGTTATTCCTCTTTTGTCCAGGGTAAGAATAGCTTTTGAGATAAGAACACAGTTTTGGGATTCTTTTTTTTTGTGACCGTTGTCAATTTCATCATTTTGTTATTCATTGATTGTATGCTGTTTATCATTAAAAAGGCTTTGGGGAGAGTTTTGTGGATTTTGTTAAATCAAGGAACTAGTTTTAATTTAACTCAGTCAAATAAAATTTCTCAAAATTGAGATGCGTTTCTGCCAACATATCTTTCTAACTTAGATTATTCATTGTATGTAGTCGTAGGGAAAGGAAGAGCAGACGAATTTGATAAAACAGTCATAATCACAGGTAGGCATTAGACAGGAATCAACTTTGCTTTCTTACTTGAATGTTCAAGTCTTGTTCGACATGAATTGTAAGAGAAAAGACTCTGTAGACCAAGGGAGAGGTAGGAGGAATTTGGTAGTGGCCTCCTTTAAAACTGTTTTGTTTTTAGTCACCCTACATCATGGAAAGCCACTGGAAGGTTTGGTTACATGTATGTAGAAATATATACAAATACAATTATGTGTGCATGCTTGTCTCTATACGTAGACCTACATCTATTAGTCCAACAATAAAAGAAAATCTATTCCTGCAATAAAGAGCTCAAGCCAAATTTGTCACCCAGTCGAGGGCTTACTTTGTTCTTTGAATCATCCCTGAATGACCTGCGTACAAATTACAAAACCCTAAAGAGTTAAAAGTGTTTGTTTCACAGGAAATTGGAAGAAATTTATGTGCGCAAGTGAAGCTGAAAGGTCGACTGTGTGACTCACATCTATTGACAGATGGAATGAGCATAACATAAGCAGACAGTGACTAGAAAACAAGCCGGTTGTGTGAAAGTATTTTTAGAGACTAATTTCTACCCAGCTGTGTCATCTATGAATGGGAGAAGTTTGAGAAAGTTACCTAGGGGTGCCTGAGCTCAATCAAGTGAAAGTTAATGATACTGATTTGGCTCAAATATTCACTTGGAACTTTGATGTGCAAATGGAACTAGTATTTGAACTAATTCCCAGGGATGCTGGATTGTTCTTTTATCCAAATGACATAATTCTTGGTATCAGGACCTCACTGGAGGGTGGAAACCTAAGGTTGAGAGTCCGTAAAGTTACTGATAATTTCAGAATGCTACTGAACGGTGACTATAACATAGAAACAAGTTCTTCTGGCTACTGGTGTATTGCCTAAGTGTGTGATCTCTGGAGACTGACTTCCTGGTATGAATTCCAGCTCAGCCACTTAATAAATGTATGCTATTGGACACTTATACATTTCTGCACCTTAGTTTCCTCTCCTTATCGATATGAGCTGAATAATAACATATGTTTCTCACAGTGTTATTCAATAATGAGCCCATCCTAAATGTCATGCTCTTTTCTAGGTCAGTTGATACAAAAAAAAAAAAAAAAAAAATCCCTGCTCTCATGCAGCTTCATTCTAGTTGAGGAGGACTAGACAATACACAAATAAATAGGTAAAAATAAGTCTATCAGGTAGTGATAGATACTATGGAGAAAAAGCAGAAAAGTGCTTTATTTGTGGAGAGTATTATGCAGGGGGCTGTGGACATATATCAGTTTGAGGAACTGACATGCGCTAGGTCAGTAACAGGCAAGTCTGTGGGAATTAACATTTGCATCTTTAGTGGGCTTGACTGGTTAGGGTGCTTCATTCCCCAGGTGAGAATGATTGACTAAAGGATGAGAGCATAAAGCCAAAATGCTCCAATCTCTGTGAATTCAGGGAACTGGAGATACTGAAGAGATTCTGGGGAATGTGAATGTGGGATGACTCATGCCTGAAGGTTTTGGCAGCCATGTTAACAACTTGTGGTGTTAAACGTAACAGAAAGACAAGCAAAGTCCAAAACAGAGGCTATGTCCTTATGAAACCTTTTCAGTTTCCACCTCAAGTCTTATATACCTTTGGCACTTTTGATTCTAAAAGCCAGTAAGTTCTCTTTATTCATCACTTCGGTTTGAGTTGCGTTTTCTGTCACTCGCCACCAAAAGAGTCCTGACAAGCACAAGTGTAATGAGGAGTGGGCAGAATTTCCTGACAGAACATGCATTTCAATCTTGCCATGGAGACATCTGATATTACTGGCAGGGAAATGGATTTTTTTTTTCCAAATTGGTGAATTTATAGTATGGGTAAAACTTGGCTTTTCCCTCTTGATCTCTCAAGTTATATCAATAATCATATCAACTTAAAGGGGACTCTAAAATGAGAAAACTTTTGTGCTAACAGAAATTAAAAATGATTAAGACCAACACTCGCTGGTTTTGAATAAGGAAATTAAGACTTAGATAAATGGAGAGATATTTTCCCCAAAGTATAAGGCTACTTAGTGGCAAAACATACCTAGGCTCTCTGTCCTCAACTGCATTGCTTTTTCTGCTTCAGTACTAATTCTGCCTCCATTTTCTCCCATATTCACCTCCCCATCAAAGCAGCCTGATAGAATTTCCTTTGCTGAATTCTATTTCCAGAGAAGCAAGAACTTTGAAGGCATAACGCAGTGAGCAACCACTGCCATCACTACTTGTCACTTTATCTTTTGTAAAACTGTCTGAAAACTGACTTCCTTGGCAATGTGCTTCTCCATATGACCTTTTTATTTATCTACCAGATTAGCAATCAATTACACCTTCCTCCTTATGTTACATTTTCTGCAAGAGAAAATTTTACAGGTCCTATGAATTTTTCTTCTTTGCCACTGAGTTTGTGGTTTAGGAAACTCATCCTGTTTCTAAACAATAAGATATTCAACTCTCCCATCTTTAAGGTCCATAAATAAAACAATCACGTTCATTCTTTTATCCTTTTGAATGTGAGATGGGGCATGTCTGAAGAGACGCAATATGAATTACATTCATCCCTTTAAAAAAAAAAACAAAAAACAGTTGTCTGTCTTTGCACATGCTTCTTAAGATCTTTGAGGCTTAGTTTCCTTGTCGGTAAAGCAGAAATCATCATGTTTTCTCTGGTCAACCAGCCGTGCTTGCTCTGGGTTGCAAAAAAGAGATTCTATATAAGACATAGCTTCCAGCGCTAAACTCAATGCCTTGTTATTACTAATCACACTAGAGTTTTTCATTTCTCACCACTGTTTTGAAATGATGAGTAGCAAGTGAGTTCTTGATGAACACCTGAGTAACAAACACAGCGAATACCTTAGAGGTGCCAGCATGCAATGAAATCTCTGTGCCTATGAATTTTTGATGAGGAAAGCACTTCAACAATGATCTTTTCTAGTATTAAAAAAATGTGTTCCTTAGAGCTTTCACAAGTTACTACAGGAGGTAATAGAAGTCCAGTTGACAGAGTTCCAGGCCCCTCTGTTTCCCTTCAACCTAAGTAGCTCCCTTGTATCTATTTTTTTTTTTCTTATTTTTTCCCCCTGAGATAACAATGAGAAGAAAGAGCTTCTGGATATTCTGACTGACATCCCTCCCCACTGCCATCTCCCCCATACTCACACAAACACACAATGTTCAAAAACTCTGGACGGAGTCCAACCTCTTCAGTTAATAGAGGATGAAATTAAGGCCCAAAGGAGATGAATGGTTTTCCAAGGTTACCCACCCATGTTTCCGGTCAAGGGCAAAGTCAGGATTAAAACCTGGGTCCTGACTCCTTGACCATCACCCTCCCATCATTCTGCCTCATACTGTGACTGGGAAGATTTTCCAATTCATCAGTGTTACTTTCGGTTTGGTTTTATTTTGTCTGGGGTTTGGGGGCATGGGATATGATCTGTATTATCAGGTTGATCCACATGGGACTGGCCATCCCCAAAATATGGCTTCAAATGAGTCTCCTCTCAAAGTCACCAGCTGTCACCAAAATAAACATAGCTTGTTAATCTGCAGGGTGAGGCGTCAACCTAAGACTTCTGCTTAGGAAACACTTTTCAAGACTGAGATTCAGATACCATCGATTATTCTGCGGATCATTGGAATAATAGCTGTGGAGCAATTTCTTCCATTTTATATAAAAGCTAAAATCAAATAGAATTTAATTTTTTACATCAAACGTTTTTTGAAATCTCCCCAGACCCTCTCCAGTAAGTGACCACAGAATCTCTCGCCCAAATGAGGACAGTTTTGAGCATTAAAAGAAACACAATTAATAACCACTCTGGCAACACTGATGTGTAAATTGGAATTCTTCTAGACAAACTGGGAAATGAGATCATCCTGTTCATTAACCATCATGTGGATGTGTTTGAGATCAGAGAGGGAGAAACATCGGTGAAATGAACATGACTTGCAATCATAAGTATTTAAGGATTGGTACTAATTGTCTTTTTTTTTCCTCAGAAAGAATGGCAATATTAGCAGTATCAGCTTCAAAACTAAAGCACAACAAGAATAAATGCATTTCCCCCCCTCCACCCCCACCTCTGCGAGTGCACACACAAACACAGACACAGACACAGACACACACACACACACACACACACACACACACACATTTTATTGCTGCAGATTATTCCTCTGCATTCTGGACACAAACTCTGAAAGCAATTCATTCTTAGCAAGGAATAGGACCTACTTTCTCTTTAACAAAATTCTATCAAAGAATACCCTTGGAGACAAATTATATAATCAGCTAAACATGACTAAGAGACACCTGATAATCTCCCCACTCTTCCCCTTTCAAAGAGAAAACAAACACAAGGCCAAAAACTTGAAATGATAATAAAAGATGCCTGATGTTAGCACAGAAAATAAAGCCCAGAGACATTTTAATGTTTGTGGTTTTACGATGGTGACTTAGAATCAAAGGCCATGGAAATATGTCGTGACTAAAATTTCTGGTCCATGGGATTAACAGTCATTTTGCTGATACTGATGGATTTCACTTAAGCTATGTCATACTTTTTAACATGAAAACAGACCAAAAAGGTGTTTAACCTCTTAGCCTGTTGCAATATATCTGCAGTGGCGCTCTTGGTAAATTTTGGTGACTGCTTTGATACAAAATATATGAGGACAGGAAAATTAATGTGCACAGAGATAATGAAAAAAACAGGTGAAATATTGTAGGAGAAAGGTTTCTCACGGTCATTCTCTACAATTGAACTTTCAATGAAGACTTCATGAGAGCAAGGAACTTACCTGTTTTATAGCAGCAATTCCTAGGTCCAGCATGGTGCCTGGCAGGTAGTAGGCAGTCAGTATATATTTGATCAACAGAGGCATGAATGAATGATTGTCACTCGCTAATTCGTATTTACTTTCTGCAGGTATCACTGTGTCAGTTGGGTCTAGCGAATAGAGTTAATCTCATATCTGCAAAGACTAACTCTTTAATCCTTCAAAGTTACAGTTTTCCAGTTTGTTGGCCATTTCGTCAAATTGTAGGACAGCTATTTAAAACTGGCAAATTTCAACCTAGGACCTCAGTACACACTTTTAAAACTTTTCTTATGTGGAAAAAGCCACTGGGAATATCGTCAGCTGTATGCGGCGTTCACTGATGTTTCCTTACCTTTAACTCGGCACGGTTCGTTTACGGCCCAAGGTGCCACAATTCACCCTAAGAGCCCCATTTATAGATGCTCATACAGAGTATGTCCTATACTATCTCAGAAAATGGGACATCCAAGAGGATGGGCCTTTCAGAAAAATAAAACAGGAGCTGTGTTCTCCATCTTTTTAACTTTGCTTTTTAATGACCTTTAGCCACTTTCGAAGAACTGCCTTTATTCTTCCCCACCCCCTTTCCTTATACAGACATGAAGAGGAGAAATGACGGCTTTGTATGTAGAAATTAGGTTTTATCATTTAAACCTAAGGCATCCTGAACAAACAATGAACACACTCAGTGGTCTTTGCAGAAGGAAGGATCTTAAAAGTAAAATAATTCTCACCGACAAATAGTAACCTAATTTTAGCCATTTTATAAGCAACAGTCTTATGTAATTAACTATCTTATTTAGTTTTTCTTGTTCACAATTTGCAATATTTACCTAGAATCTCCTTACTATAGTTTCCAGAAGTGGCTTTCAACCTTTTTTGACTAAAAATTGGGAAGATACGCATTTAATTCAAAGCCAAGTATACATACACACAGTTAAAATGAAAGTTTCTTGCAGCAAAGCTTATGTGATTATGTGTAATTCAATCCCAAATTTCCCACTTTATTCTAACATATGACATTTCCATTATTTACAAACACTAGACTTTAAATTCCTATCTACTAAATTAGCTTATGATCCACTAGTGAGTCATAAAAAACACATGTTTAGAGAAATTCTTATAGCCAGGATATAAACAATTAGTTATTATTGTTTTAACTTTATTGATTATATTTACCTATCATTATATTAATATGCATTATATATTTGTTATTATTGTTGTTGTTATTATTAAAGTCCTGCAGTCTTGCAAAAGAACCCAGCACACCACAATGCTCATAAACAAAACATGTGATGATAAATAAAAATCTTTAAATTTTAGTTGCCTCTGTGGTGGACTGAACTTTCCAACACGGCCAGGATAAAATATGTCATTCTCCATGTTCTTCTTACACTGGCATCCTGACATCCCTCCTATTAAGACACATGGTCTCTGGTCCCCTTGAACTGCGTAGGTCTACGTCTATGGTGAGAGTTACATTGCGTGACTTGTCAGGTAAGTTGATACAGTTTCTCCCTAGAAGCTCATTCTTAGACTCTAGTCTTCAGGCTGCAAAGACAAAGAGAGATGTGATGGAAAGGCTGCCTGTAAGTGTTGTGGGTGACACTCCCAGTGAGGTCCAGCCACAGCTGACATCAACGTCTAGACCTGTGAGTAGGTGAGCTCTCAGATGACCCCAGTCCTAGCCTAGTTACTCCAAGTCTTTGAGTCCTCTCATACTGAGCCCTCAGACACTGTTGAGCAGAAATAAGTCATCTGTGCGGTGCCTTTTCCAAATTCCTGACCCACAGAAAATAGGAGTATAATAAAATAATTTTTGTTTTATTCAATTAAGTTTGGCTTTGTTTGTTAGTCAGTAATAACACTATAGCAAGTTCTAAATCTATTTTCCAAAGATTTCAGATTGGGGGTATTTCTGGAACATACCACTGGAATGTGTAAGAAAAGAATGGCTATTTTGTACCAAACATTAGGGATAGATCGAAAATAAGCTGACTATGGCCCATCATTGACTGTAAAATATTCCTTTTCAAATGTTGTTGAATTTTCTCATTTGAATTATCCAGTTATCTTTGAAAGGACTTTCTAGCTTTCCAGGAAAAAAAGAACCACAGAGACAAAGGGGCACATATAATGTGTGGAGAAGGAGTTAACATATAGCCAAATTTAAGAAATAAAATGTTTATGTGCTTACATGTTCCTACTAAGCACATCTAGGAACAGTCAGCTAATTCAAAATCAAGAAACTGTATGTACTCTGAAGCATAATCATTATTAATTTAATAATGGCATATGTTTGACTGTATGACGGTTTAAGCTGTGTGTCTTATTCTCAGCTACATGCTTAGTAACTCACAAAATAAATATTTATTGAATGTATGAGGAAAATGCTGCCTGAATCAGCCCACAAACCACTTCTCTCTCTATTTTCCCTCCAGGAAATGTAACATGGATGAAATGCAAACTTAATTGTAAAAATTAAAATGTCTAATCATTTTTAGAGATAAACGATTCTAAAGAAAGCACGATATCTTTGGACACAGTGAGTAGATTTCCTTATCTTTAGATGTATAAACAGGCCCTTGATTAATTTTTCAGCGATTACTAGATTTATTTTACTTCATATTACCTTGCTTAGATTTTCCCCTCTCTATAAAGAATAATCTACAAGCACGTGCATCACTTTGACATCTACATGTCCTCAAGAAAATAACCATAGCTTAATCCTTGTGACTCCCTCATTTAAACAAAACACTGCTATATGGCTACTTTATTTTTAAAAACATCATGAATTTGATAGTAATTCTGTATATAATTTTTTTATAAGCATAAACATTCCCTTTTAGACTATACAGAGATCAGAAAGTACTGTATTTTATTATCCCAGTTTCTTTATCGTCTCTGGTGTTTTCAACTCTTAATTTCTACTATGCAAATGTATTGTACTTCTTTATGTTGAAGAATATTTTTGAATATGATGGGAAATATGAAAACACAAGATGTTGTATTACAGAAATTCTCTATTTAAAGCTTCTTTGTGGATTTAAACACTGTACTCACTGTACAGTTTGCGTGTTAAAAAATTCTGTTTATAGCGACTGAACAAGGCTATTTTAACAACTAGGTTTCCTTTTCTCTACTGTAAGTCTTTGAGATGCCCAGTACTCATGATCAAATCATCTTTGAAAAAGGATGTGTCTACCTGACACCAAGCAGTTTGATTTTTTAATTAATTATCCAGACAATTCACTGACAGAAGCAGTCATTTTAATAACATATCACTCTAGTTTGTCCAGCTCCTGATCCCTTTGGCCAAGTGGCTGAGGGGAGGGACAAGATGAAAAAAGAGCTTAAAAGAAACTCACTCAACTAAATTGTGATTGTTAATCAAATAATTGTTTTAAATGGTTGGAGTCAAATTTATGTGCCTGGTTAGACATAGTTTAAAATAAATTTTGGATGTCAGCCCTTTAAGCATTGCCTGCTCAGATGCAAGCTGACCTAATGCATATTCATAACTTGTGTGACACTGTTAAATGGAGTAAACGGCCTCCAATATTGTTCAGCAGAGGGTTAGCGAGAAACAAACTTTAAAATTATATGATGACATCAATTTAAAAGTCCACAAACGGTAAATGTTGGAGAGGGTGTGGGAAAAGGGAACCCTCCCACACTGTTGAGGGAATGTTCTTTGGTGTAGCCATTTTGGAAGACAGTATGGAGTGTCCTTTAAAAACTAAAAATAGACTTAACATATGATCCAGCAATCCCATTCTTGGGCATATATCCAGAAAAGATGAAAACTCTAATTCAAAGAGATACATGCACCCCAGTGTTCATAGCAGCACTGTTTACAATAGCCAAGACATGGAAACAACATAAATGTCTGTTGACAGATGACTGGATAATAAGTTGTGCTATATTTACACAATGGAATACTACTCATCTATAAAAAAGAATAAAATAATACTATTTGTAGCAAGATGGATGGACCTGGAGACTGTCATTCTAAGTGAAGTAAGCCAGAAAGAGAATCACTTATATGTGAATTCTTAAAAAACAGACACAAATGAACTTATTTACAAAACAGAAACAGACTCACAGACATAGAGAACAAACTTATGGTTACAAGGTGGGAAGGTGGTGGGAAGGGATAAACTGGGAGTTTGAGATTTGCAGATACTAACTACTATATATAAAAGAGATAAACAACAAGTTTCTACTGTACAGCTCAGGGAACTATATTCAATATCTTACAGTAACCTATAATGAACAAGAATATGAAAAGGAACATATTCCCTATTTAAAGCTTCTTTTTGGATTTAAACACTGTACTCACTGTAAGTTTGCATGTTAAAAAATGTACATGTATGACTGAAACGTTATGCTGTACACCAGAAGTTGCCATAATACTGTAAACTGACTATACTTCAATAAAAAATGATTATATGGCATGAAAGTTCTGTGTATAACACAAGGTGTTAATAACAAGGATACTGTTATGCTTCGAAAGGCTAAGGAGAGGGGACAGATGGAAGGAAGCACTTTGAATAGGGGAGATGGAAGCTTCCATCCCAGTGAAAAAGTTTTAACTCCTCCCTAGACTGGGGAGGAGGCAGGTTATGGGGTGGCTGAGGCGGGTGGCATGCCCAAGACCTCAGATAAGGGAACCTCTGTGGAACATTAGGGTACCAGGGGAGTTTCTTTGAGGCTCATCTCAGAGCCAGCTTAGAGCAGCAATTTTAAGGAGCCAGATGGTAGGACTGGCCATTGACAACAGCATCGTGTGGACATCGGAGCCAATTAAAAAAATGACAACCTCCATGGATTGAGACTGCAACCTCCTCCATATTTAAATCCCTGTAGGTAGACAGACAGCCCCCAAATTACTCAAACTGAAATTCCTGCATTTCACTGGTAAAAACTCTGAGGCAATTAAATCTGACTTAGAGAAAACAGAACCATGATAATCTCCTGCATCCTCTGATTGTGAACTAAAATTCATAGCTGCTACATATGTCTATACATACATCTAAAGCTGTACCCCTAGGAAACATGGTAAAAAGTTAGATAGGTAAATAGATATTCCTGACCTTAGGCAATCAAAATGTAGGTCATTATTAATAATAACAATTCTTTAGAATATAAATGAAAGTATATTCCAGCTCATAAACTTGATCATTTTTCTTATTGTGAGTGTGAGTTCATTTTATCCACAACAAAACTAAAGGCACATATTTCTTTAGATTCATTTCTATAGAGTGTAAGGAATTCTAATTATTCCAACTTAACTGTCTCAAGGGAACTTGCTCTTAGAATTTTATTGTTCCAGGAAAGATATAAGTCCCATATAGGCTACCAAGAAATTAGAATTTAAATGTCATGCCAAATCTACAAAAATGGGACAATTCTGTTGATTGATTTAGGCATCATCATATATCTGTATCAAATATAAATATGTTCTTCAAACTTTGGTTTAGAGGAGGACTTGAAGGCTTTTTGGTGTGTTTTTGTGATTAAATTCTCAACAGAATGCCTAATATATATGAATAAATTAATACAAAGTTATTCTACTTTCAAAGAGAAAACTTTATTCTCTGCATGTCTAGACTATTAAAAATGCATGGGTCCCTCTATAATAACCAACCCCTGCATTCCCAGACCTAGCTCTTTACAGTCCTTCCTTTTTCACATGCACGTTGTTTGACAATGTCCGAGGCTTCTTTATGCACCAGGATTTGGGATTTCCTGGAGTCAACTCCTAAGTGAACATTTGATCCTTTACACGCAGGTGTTGTTCTTCCGGCCAACAAAACACTTTGATCAATGCCATCATCTTTGTCTATGGTGTTTATAACTATTTAAATGCACTATTTATGTTTTCCCTTTAAGTTAAAAATGTATAATAAAAAGAGGAGGATGAAGTTAGAGGCTCATGATAAAAGGGCAGTTTACCTTACCTTAATAAAATTGAGACAAAGGTGAAAATCATTAGGTTTCCAGGAAAAAGTGATTCTTTAGCTTCAAAACCTCACTGACCTCAAATGGGTTGACACTGATGGCGCTCATTTTTGGAAACAAGAGAAAAAATGAAGACTGGTGCTAAAAGTCGAAGTCAAGGAGAGATTGTATATTTTAACCCTACATACATAGAAATTCTCAATAACGTGCAAGTCTTTAGCTTATATGACTTTACCACATACTTTAGAAACATGAGACAGGTAGAAGCTGCCAGTTTCTCTGTGCATCTGCCTTAACCTATTATGTTCAAGGCAAACACCACAAACTTTGAAGTTAGGAAAAATTTTGGTTGCAAATCCTGACTCCTCTACTTATGTGTAACCTTGGCCATCCCAGAGGCTTGCTCAGTACCAAGTTCTCAAGGAGTTGTGGGGATTAAAGGGACACTTTAAAGTGGCTTGCATGGCACTTAACTTGTGGGTCAAACACAGTATTCTTTTGGCCCTTCCTGCTAACCTGTGCTCTACTGCAAACTAACAATCTTCCTTCTTCCTTTCTGCCTATCTCAGTATTTCCATATGATCCATTTTTGAATAGCTCCAAGATCATCCTATTTCAGTTTTAAAATCCATCTTATACGGTACACACACAAACACAAAAACACCTTATACATAGTGTGTGTATGCATATATATTATATATCTTTTTTGTTATTTATTTTTCCAGCTCTATTGAGATATAATTGACATACAACATTAGGTTGGAGGCATACCGGTTGACCTGATATACTTACATATTGAAAAATGATCACCGTCATAGCATTAGCTAATACCTGCATCGTGGCACATAATAACCATTTCTTTTTGCGGTTGGAACATTAACTTCTACTCTCTTAGCAACTTTCCAGTATGTAATACAGCATTACTAATTACAACCACCACGCTGTTCCCTAGATCCCTCAAACTTACTCATTTTATAACAGGAGGTGTGTGGGGAAGGGTAGAGCCTGGTGGCAGAGTGCATGCTTAGCACCGCACAAGGCTGTGGATTCAATCCCCAGCATGTCCATTAAAATAAACAAATAAATAAACCTAATTTATCTCCCCCACCACAAACATACACAAAAGATATTTCAACTGCAGGTTTGTATCTTTGATCAACAATAGAGATACATGATTTTTAAAAGTTTCTTCTTGAGACTCCTGTAACTTTGTTCATATACTCACCCTGATCCTCTCTTGTAAGTTCTTTTATTTTATTGTTGGGTTATCTTTGGAAGCTATATGTTTTAATTTAGCTCACCAAAAAGACGACTAGTTCTTTCAGGGCGGTGACTATGTCTTAGCCAGTGTCTTGTCTTAGGGATGTTAGCCCACTCAGCCGGCATTAAACATGGCGGTCAAAGATTAAAGAGAGCTCTTCGGGAACCCAAGCTCTTGCTTCAGGAGGCAGAAGAAAGGTGTTCTGCGTGCACAAATTGTTATTCACCCAGCAGTAGCGATTTGGCCAGATGGGCCTGTGGAAATTCCACGCATTAATTATCGAGGAGTCCTCAGAGAGCTAACTATCACGCAGGGTACAGTTTCTCCCCAATCTAGACAGCAGCCTAGATAACTCTGGAGAGAAAAAAGGGAGGCCTGAGAGGCTGACTTGGTTAATTCAGTCAAAAAAAATTACAGTTAACAAAACTCCTTTCCAAAATCCTATATTTTCTGGCTTGTTTAGCCACACAGCCAACGTCCACAGGAGACACAGCTAGGAGTCCATTTCACCTGCGCCATACAGGGGAGCTGGACAAGGAGGCCGGGATGTGAATTTAGATCTGATTCGCAAATGACTCAGCCCCAACCTCAGCCTTGGCTTTTGTGGTGATGCTTGAGTGACTCATTTCTCTGGCACCGTCTTTGTTAACTCCTGGGATCAGAAGTGTCCTGTTTACATAGCCTCACATATGGCTACTCACTCAGTTTTTTGTTCTGAAAGAGACGGAAGATGTTTGCTTCCATCCTGCAACTGTTCGGTGGTGCTCACTGACCAGAAAAATAACTCGTTATGCTCTCCATCCCACTCAGTGTCTTCCCTTCTTTCCAGCCAGCCGACCTTTCTCCCCAGCTTCCCCCCTAGAGAAAGCGTTGAAGGTCTGGATTGTTTACATTCGTTCCTGTAGCCTGTTTTTAATATATAATCCTTTCCTAAGATCCAGGAGTGGATTTTAACGCCATTTCCAATTCTTGTAGTCTGAACAGCATCGCTGTTTTTTTGAGAAATGATTCTTACGCTTCAATTCAGATGTCATGTGAACTTTGGAATAATATTCACTCTGAAAAATGAGTAATAGGCTGGCAGCATGGGGGTCTCTAAGGACAGTATCATCAAAGACTCCAGTCAGAGAATAATCAGGATCCCTCCCCCGCCCCACCCCCCACAGCCTGTTCTCCCTGAAGCATTCGGAATTTGCAGTCCTTTGCCCCCACACACACCTGCTCTCACAGAAAGAAATGACAACCAGTAAAGAGCTCAGGGGCCCACCCGCCTAGAGCTAACTGCCTCTGATGTTCTAGTGCAGCCTCATGCCACACTGGTCTTTGGGGACTGACTCCCTATTGCAGTGTCATTATTTGGGCCCCCTGTTGCAGTGTTTCCAAGGTAAAGAAGAGCTTTCTCCCTGACGCTTTGGACAAGCTGTCCTGATCCAGCAGGAGAAATCTGAAAATCGTGATGTTTGTGCACTTCCTAATCCATTATTCAAATCCGTAGACACCCCTCGCATTTAGAGAGGAGCCTCCTCTCCGTTCCCTCTGGGGAGAATCACTCATTCAAGTGACTGAGGCAAAAATCAATCCCTCCGCTCTTTTAAACGATGTCATTTCCCCCACTTCTGGCTTCGTTTTCATTCTGATGGTTGCCAACTGCAATGGTTAAAGATAGAACTTAAATGGCATGATGTGTTTGTGGCCATGGGATACTCTGACATTCTAAAATCAACTCCCCTCTTCCCCCACCCCCACTACTGTCACCAGGGGCCCTTTAATTAAAATGCTCTTTCCAAACAAGAGAGTGCAAGCGTTAAGGACAGCCTGGCTTCAGCACTACAATCGGAGGAATAAAGCTACCAATGTGTTATATCACACAGGCACCTCTGAACAACCCCTGCATTGAAAACAGACTATTTATAAAAACCAGCTTTCTGCTTAGTTTGCTCTGTGAACACAGCTCATGGAGCACAGTAACATCAGCGCCGTGTCACTGTCAGGGTATTCATGCGCACACACGCGCACATGCACACACGTGTATACGTGGATTCGGCAATGCTGGCTGGTGTCCTTTGAAGGGTTACAAAATAAAAAAAGAAAGGGGGAAAAGCAGTTACACTCTCATCTAGCCATGGAATATACCACCTGCTAATTAAAGTGCAACAGGGTGGATTTCTTTAGTGTGAGTCTAGAGCAAACCATCTCTCTCTGCCTCTCTCCAGCCCAGCTCCCGCAACGGAGGGACCTGGGAGGACCAGAGCACACGTGGCAAAGAGCTCCTGCCTATGAACCCACGGCTTTGTCTTGACTTGATTTCCGGTCCCACTGATCCCAGGCCCTTCACCCTGACCGTTCATTTGACTGGAAAAGATTATACGTCCCTAAACGGATGATGGAGAGTCACATGACAGCACCTTTTCAGACCTGCTGGGGCTTCTCACCTGCTTCATTTATTTATATTTTTATAAGGGTGACCAGCTTTTGCTGGAGGAAGACCGTCGCCTTCTGAGCTAATAATAACATTTCCTTTGTATCCTTTGCTGCTACCCTCTCCTGTTGAAATAATTAAATGTCTTGCTTTCACTCCACTGACAAGCACGACTCGGAAGTGATCGGGCAAGGCAGATGCTCTCCTAGGCTCCGGGCAACTCCCAGAGAGGGAAGGAAAAGCTTATATGTAATATTTATTTCCTGAGGACTGAGAATTCAGCAGTTTGCTCTTCATTTCACATACAAGGTTTAGTTGAACTGAAACAATCATATTTTCTTGAGAGGAAAATGAAGACAGTGATAAGATTTGAATGTCATCATTATATTCATTGGATTAAAGGGCTTTTTTGCAGGGACCTAGAGAAAACTGCAACATAAATGCAAGGGTTGTCAGGTAGAATTAAAATGGGTATATATAGTGAGAATGTGGAAAGGGAGGGCGTCAAAGTGTAAAACCAGACACATGCAGGTCATGTTGTATAACCCTATGTGCGTTACGATCAGGCTTTGTCAGTGTTGCTACTCCCTCACCCCCAACATCAGCTGAGTGCCAGTGTCAGCTTGCTTAGCTAAAGAGGGCTTGCTTATAAGCCGTGGATGTACCATTATTTCTGTGACTAATTTTTTACAATCAGGTAATTCAATGTATTCCATTTTATTTCTTTTTTTAAGTGTTTCATCCACTTGCCTATTAGCTCAATCTGAACATATTACAGAATTTTCTAATTTTCCGTCCTAATATCTTACCACAGCATTTCCTTTAGTATCTGATTATGAACCTAATTCTCATTTATCAGAGGTAGTTTATGCTAACCAAAATGATAAAACACACACAGAATTTGTCATACTCTGTAACTGGCTGAAAAATAACAGTCACGGACATAGTAAAATCACTCAGCTAAGTTGAGCATCTTTTTGTGGTTATTTTCTAGCTAGAAAATTTTCAGGAGCCCCTCCACCCGCAACTGCTCCTGTCTTCTACGCTTATGAGGAGGTGTTTCTTGCTAATCAGATTTTCCATATCAGGTTTCTTCTATTTAAAGAAAAGAAGACCAGGAAAGCAAAGACAAGGCCTTAGGGAAATTGGCTACAAATAGAAGTTGAAAGGAAGACTTATAAACGGCAGAGCCTGGCAATGGCGTGGACGGTGAGTAGCCTCGAACCTCGCTGATGGGGATGAGAGTTGTTCCAGCATTTCTGAAGGAACATGTGGCAATATATTATCAGTGTATTTGAACTAGCATACCCCTTGACTCAGCAATTCTCCTCCAGGAATCAATCTTAAAGGGGAAAGGGGCTTTTTAGTGTACAAAGATATGGCTACAAGAATCTTACTGTAGTTTAATCTTGTGATAATGAAACAATGAAAAGAAACTCAATGTCCAGTCACAACAAATTATTTGAATTCCGGCAGTTCCATACATTGCAACATTATGAGGCCTTTGAAAATTACTCCATGAAAAAATATGTGATGATACGGAAAGAGAAACACAGTATACCTTATTCAAGAAAAATAGTTTATACCATAATATTACTGTTTAATCCAGTTTTGTTAATTCAAAAGGTTTCACTTGCATAAAGAATGTAATAGAATAATATAAACCAAAACAAAATGTTAGTAATGGCTATTTTTCAATTACACATGTATGGACAAAATTTTTCATTTTATTTTCTTTAGGTGTGTCTGTAGTTTAAAATTGCTAAATAAAAAATTATATTATAATTACAATAAGAAAATGTTATTTTTTTGAAAAAAAAACTAGTTATGTAGCAAAAACGTTTATAGGTTTAGCGTTTTAAGATATAATAACTTGTTAGTATAACACATTTGTCACTTTTTTCGTCATAAGTACACATGTAATTATTTAAATTGCTTGATTGTACACTTTGCCATCTAGCTTCAGAATAGATCTCATTTCTAAATGTGATATTAAAACAATAAAGGAGAAAATGAAGCTATGGCCTCACTTCTTAGCATTTGACCCTGATTAAGTGAACACTGCAGGTGCTCCACAAGTATTGCATATACTTATATCTGTATATATATTTATGTAGTTTCGATTGGAAATACATTTCTGAGTCCCCTGCCATCTGAAGGAAGTGACTGCACAGGTTTCTAATTTCCTAGATCTTTTTTCTTTCCACTCACATGACTGTGAGTATGGTTTTTAGACACGGCACCTGCTTTGCTTCTCAATGGCTTAGTGGTTAGCACCCCAAGCAAAGGGAAAATCATATGCACAACAAGAAGTATGAAGGGAACAACTGAGCTAGGAAATTGTATCTCATCTGGTGCATCTTGATTTGTGGTTGCTGTGGGGATGTGATGAGGAAGGAGACCGAAGGAGGATTGGGATGGGTGATGTCACGTAGCTATCAGCAAGCCATGGTCTTTCTGAGCTTGGACCTTCTGAAGGTAACGATTGGCTTAAAGCCTCAGAGTAATAAGATTATATTTATGCTCTCAGAAGATTATTCTGGCTACAGTAAGGAGGTTCCTTTGATGATGGAATGGAGGGAAACCTATAAGGCTATTAAATAAATACAGCTTAGAAATGATTTTAAGGGACACATTTAAGGTTACATGGAGTGAGGAAAGGATATATATTTAAGAGAAATTAAGAAGTGTAATGATCTGCTTTTGCATCCTTCTGATGTAAGGCGAAGGAAAAGTTCAGTGATGATTGCCAGCTTTCTGGCTTAGGTAAACAGCTTGGGTAGACAGGAAATTTTCTCGTAGTATAATTGCTTTATAAATGTAATTTTAAAAGGATTTAGGGTAACATACCCTCTTGATTTTCTACTGAACCTTTTTCTCATACCAAGAGGTGTGTAAATTCCACTATCGACTTCATCCATTGAGAAAGCCATAAACTAGGCCAACTGATTGCACATTTGTGCTCCATAAAATGTCTGGGATATCAGTGCCTTCCAAAAACCATGTGCCTCACCTCATTCACTTTCCCACAGTAGCTGCTTCAAATTTTCCCTGCTTCCCTCCGTTGCTAGCCCAGAATTTTTCAAAATTGTTTCCATGAGTTTCAAAGCATGTTTTGCAACAAAAGGATTCTATGATAAAATAAGTCTGAAAACACTCTGTACACAATGAAATATGGTAATTTTGGAGACATTCTTATGTTATAAACACTGGTTTATCCCAATGGTTTTCAAACATTTAATTTCAGTGCATATATATGTATGTACACAGGTATGTATGTTTGTGTATAAATAAGCATGTATGCCTTTGAGTGTTTGTATTAGTCAGGGTTCTCCAGAGAAACAGGACCAATAGGGTGTGTGTGTGTGTATGTGTGCACATGTATATATGTGTGTTTATATGTGTATGTGTGTATATATATATATATAGAGAGAGAGAGAGAGAGAGAGAAAGAGAGATTTTTAAAAATGATCTTACTCAGTTGTGGGAGCTTTGTGTTTTATTTTGTGTTTTACACAATTTTACTCAATTGTGGCAAGTCCAAAATCTGCAGGGCAGGATGGGAGGCAGGAAACTCAGGCAGAATTCCTATGTTATACTCTTGAGGCAGCGTTCCTAGGAAAATACTTTTTGCTCTCAAGGCCTTCAACTAATTAGATGAGACCCACCCACATTATTGAGGGTAATCTTTACTTACAGTAAACTGATTGTGGATCTTAATCACATCAAATAGTACCTTCACAGCAACATTTAGACAAATATTTTAACTATCCCAGTATTTAGCAATGTAGATATAATTTATGTTTACTTTGTGGGATATATTCTTTTGTTCATAGTTTAAAAAAAAATAGTCCAAACCCAATTACACCTGTATTGCAAAAGTCAGTTTCACCTGTTCAGGTCAACACTTGCAGTAGACAGTTTTTAGTATCCTTGTTAACTTCAAAACATTCATCTATATTTATATTCTTACTTGTCCTTTATTCATATCTCTTAGGACTCATTCTCCCATTTCCTCCTACATCCTTGGAAATTTCTATAGGGAGCGACTAGGTCTACTTTGAAAAAATGGCCTGACATGAACTCTCCTATGACCAAGTAATTTTCTAAATGGTCAGCCTGAGATCTTAAGCAAGTAGGCCATTTTCTAGAAAAGGTTTCCGATATTTTAACTAGGTTGAGACTTTTCTGATGATTACAGATGTTTTCCATTAACTGTTAGAGAGCAGAACCTAGAAGGAGTGGACTAGGATGCACACAGTGCCCCAGTTATCTAGTACTGATAACAACCCACTCAAAAAGTTGGTGGCATAAAATGACACAATTTTATTGTACCCATCGACTCTGGTCTTGAATTCAGATTTATCACAGTAGGGATGTTTTGTCTCAGCTCCACAGTGTCTGGGACAGGAGTTATAAAGCCTAAGAGCAGGGGCTGACTGACATGGCTATGGATTGAAATATCATGGAAGAGCCATGTGTCTGAGGTGGCTTCTGCACTTACATGTGTCGATGCACCATGAGCTAGGATTACCCAAGGCTGTTCTCAGTGGGGCATCCTGTTGACTGGAGCAACTACACATGACCTCTTCCTATGGCTTGGGCTTCTCAAGGCATGGACCTTAGGTTCTTAGATGGAACATCTGGAGAGGGAATAACCAGAGATCAGCCTTCCAGGAGACCAAGGCAGAAGCTGCACAGCCTGTGACTTAGCCTCAGAAGTCAAATGGCATCCTCACTGCCAAATCTGTCAGTCAAAATAGTCACAAGCCCACCCCCGGATTCAAGGGGAGAGGACACGTACCCCAGCCTTGGTGGGAAGACAATCAAAGAATTTTGATCCATGATTGAAAACTTCCACGTGTGATTTCACTGGTATTAAGTTCAAGGTCAGAGTATAGGTTGAGCAAATTTGCAAGAGGAGGAGGTGGCTGAGAGACTCTAAAAAGTATGAGGATGCTGAATGCTTTTAGATCCATCCAAAAACCCTAAACGATTTTCCCAAATGGTACTAAAACATTCTTAAACACTAGGACTTCAGCATAAAATATAGCATTGACAAAGCAAATTATTTAACGTTTAGTGAACTCCGCTATCTATGTAACAAGTTATAATACTGCAGGGTACCAGATACTTTCCCCCGCTACACTTCAAGGATATTTGAGGAATTAAGGAATATTTAAGTAAACAAACAATGAAATGATATTAAAGATATGAAAGGTGTTATATAAATTGGAACTGGTTGGTTTTGTCCTCAGGCCTGGCAGGAGGAAATGTTTGGCATCCACAAACAGTTAAAACTTAACAGAAAAGATGGGGAAGATGACACCAATCCAGGAAATGGGGAAGCAACAGCTGTGTTGAGACTGCACAGAACTCAATATCCTCTTGCCTGAACTTGAGGACAACTGAAATATTTTTTCTACTGTGACCATGTGAATCCATTAGAACTGGTTTTCATTTCAGACAGCAAATAATCAATACAGATTTTGCAAGCCTTTATGGTGATTTAAAAAAATACTGAAGGTTATCTGCATTGGCTTAAAAGTTGGGTTTCCTACATGAGTCTTAGCAGGACAACTTAGTCGTGAGTTTCTGGGCAAGATCTGGCCCTCAGTTCTTCATTTTAAGAATAGGGAGGATTCTCCCATGAGGATCCCCATAGTACATGCAGAGGATCCTGGGACACAGTCTATGTTCATCAAATATTGTCTACGTATGCATCTCACTTCCTCTTTTCAGGCTTTCGTTTCTTTATCAGTGAAAAGAGAGAATGTTATCTCTAAGACTTGCGCCAGTTCCAGAGGTCCAGGAGAGGTAAGTCTTGATGAGGATAGACCAGTGGTTCTCAAGTGGAGTAATTTTACTCTTCGGGGTGACATTCACCAGTATCTGAAGACATTTTGACAACTATCACAACAAGAGGTGGGGAAAGGATGGGGGATGCTACTGACATCTAGTGGATAGAGGACAAGGATGCTGCTATAAACAGCCTACAAAGCACAGGACAGTCCCCACAACCAAGAATTACCCTAAACGTCAATAGTGCTGAGGTCGAGAAACCCTGGTTAGAGGACTCCTAGTAGGGAATACTGATAATGTCTAAAGCAAATATGATTTTACTAATCTGTGACTCATTCTTATTGGCATGGTTTCTAAGTCCCAAAAGATGAATTAATCTTGATTCCAGTTCGAGTTCAGCCTGTTTCCAGGTTTTCTTTTTTTATCATCAAAGCTTCACCCTCTGCCACCAGGAAGGCTAGTGGTGGTGTTCAAAGAGGCGTGAACTGAGTCCTCTTTATGTTCTTATTAATTTGTGAATGAAGTGGATGAAAACCAACAAGGCAGAAAATGGTTGTAAATGTAAATGCCAATATG
Organism: Camelus bactrianus; assembly: GCF_048773025.1. Classification (NCBI taxonomy): domain Eukaryota; kingdom Metazoa; phylum Chordata; class Mammalia; order Artiodactyla; family Camelidae; genus Camelus; species Camelus bactrianus. Next base: position 27,782,938 of record NC_133548.1, read on the forward strand.
CTTAATGATCCGGGGAAACAAGTTCAATTGCAACTTGTCAGATGAAAATTATTCTGCTCGTTGACCTGTCCATAAGCATAAAGAGGCTGAGGGACTCTGGAAGGCTGGCCAAATACTAACACTAGCTGAAGAATGACTTAATTAAATGAATGAAGGGAAATCCCAAGTAATGAGTCTTTAAAGTGATTGAAATCCTGTGTTCATTTGCTGGTCTGGGAAGCAACCATGGAGTTACCCTCAGAACTTGCTTGGAATGACTACTTGCTCTGTACGGCTTTTCCAGCACGATGCTAGAGAAAGCATAAGTCAAAAGATCTGGGTTAGAATTTCAGTTTCACTACTGACCAACTTTACTGTCCTCATTGTCAGATGGGGTTAATCATGGGTCATACCACACAAGGTCACTGTCAATATCAAAGCATGTCTATAAACGTAGAATGCTTAGCACTTCTCATGTTGTCACATATAAAAAAGGGTTAAATACATGATATCATCTCATGTATCAGGCACTTAATTAACTAATTCCACTTCTCTCTCTTAGAGAAGTCTTGTTGTTCCACCAGGTCTCAAATTATTAAGATTTTCAGATCTGGGTAAATCCTTCTAAATTATGCTGGAATAATTGGTGACTGAAATATTGTCATTCAATAGTCTTTTCTTATTTCATCTATTGAGGACTATATGTCCCTTGCTCACCTAGTATGTACTGAGAAGAGCTTTAATAAATAATTGAAGAATAAATGTTTTCTCAATTCTGTTCTCCGAAGGCTCAGGAATATGATCTTACAACACTGTATTGGCACAGTGGAAAATGCATAGGTTTTAAAGTTCCAGAGATGAAATTTCAACTCCAGCTCTACAGTTAATTAACTCTGATTGTATGTCAAATTCCTTGTGTTCTCTAAACTGAATGTTGTGGATAACATCTACTTCATAATGTAATTTAAGATATTAAATTAGATAAAGTAATAAGAATGTTTCATATAGTAGTAAGCACAAATGCTTAAATTAACTTCCCTTCTCTCATTGATGGCTGTAGGACACATGATGAAATAAACCATATGTAAACCTTCTAATACCTGATATAAGGTAAGTGTTCAACAAGTATCAATTTCTTTTTCTCCTCTCATCTCTAGATGTTCTTTCAAGTGTGCTTTAATTATCTATATATTATAAGTATTCTACAAGATGAAAATCCACCTATACCTGGGTTTATACTGAGCCCATGTGACCAACTTACAGATTTGGTGAATCCATAAGACAAAACAAATCCAAAAACAAAGGGCTATCAATTGACTAAACTTTTCACAATGCAGTCAGATGTCTTAGCATCTCACTGACTCAGCTGAGTGTGTTCAGTTTTGTTTAAAATCATTTTTTCTCAGCCTTTTGTTCATTTTATAACTCCAGAATAATTGTGATTTTTTTTTTCTTTTTGGGACTTGTAAAAAAACAAACAAAAAATCATGCAACTAAATAAAGCAAGGGAGAGGTAAGTAAGTAAAGCCACATATAAACCAGCAAGAGGACATGGCAGAAGAATTCAAAATGCCTCACATATGAGGAAATGAAAATATGGGGGGAAGCTTTTTATATGTTTACATTATATTTCCTGAGCATCTTAACAAGCCCAGTTTACTCAGAGACAGAAGAAAGCACGAGGTTTGTTTTAGACAGGTGCAACCAAATGCTGAAATACTGAACCATTAGAAATGTGAGACAGTCTGCAAGGAGCCAGTAGTCATACTCTGGCCAACAGGAGAGGTATGAAGCAGATGAGGGGACATTTCCAGAGTATTTTGTTGGGTGGGGGATAGGCATCAAGTACGCCAGAGGAGACCTGGAGTGCCCTGTGTATAAATGGATCAGGTTTTGTTTCTCTGTCTCCGTCTTTCTTTTCCTCCCTGCCCCCACTTCTCTTTTCTAGTCTGAGGCTGGGGAGAAGGTACACAATCTGTCCCAGCAGCTGTCACTCCGCCTCCCTTTTGTTCATTGTTTTTCTGTTTTCCTTTAACCTTGTGAGATGTGAAGCCATTTCTACATCCTTTCTCAATCCTGGAAATAATGTATTTTTATTAACTCACTCCCTCTATGTTAAAGAACAGAGCCTGAGCAAGATGTGTTTACTTCCTACCTCTTTTCTCTTATTAAGACACGTTAGAAATAAGATGGAGTAAGGATGGCTGTGCTCAGAATCACCAAATGGAATTACATGCATTTAGAGTCAAACAGATCTCGTGGGAAATCCTGACCTTACCACCTATGAGTTGTGTGACTCAAGTGACTTCCTTGATCAACCTGAGATTTGGTTTCCTTACTGGTCACCTGGTGGTAATCATTCCTACCTTTCAGTTTTATTGTAAAGACTAAAAATGAATGTAAGTAGTCTGTCTTTGTACTTACGAAAAATCAGATGCTTGACAAAAAATTCTTTATAATTTGTATCTGATAATAAATGACCAGTACATTTTCATTTTTATCTTTAAATAAATCCCAAAACATTTATATTGCAATGGGTAGTGGGACTGGTCCTTCAGGAATTGAAAAAACAGTAGCAACAGCCATCTATGTGTGCAAAAGTTAAGGAATTAAAACCCAGACACATTTTTTTCATGTTATGTTATGTGTTTTAACATTTTATTATCTACCTTGGTTTATTTATTTGCCTGAAGGGGAGATGAGAATATTACTTTCTCTTTCAATTCTGCATACCATCTCCCCCCAAAATATTAGAGAGAAATTTCCAGGAATGCATAGCAGATTTTTTAACAATTAATTACTTTATTAACTGGCACAGATTACACTTGAGGAGGGGAGCATCTTTGGCAGGAAGAATGCCTGGGTAAGTGACTTTGGATGTGGAATTGAGGTTATAGATGCATAGTTTTTAAAAAAGTAGCTTAAATATATACTTAAGGTACTTTATGTACTAAATACACAGAATTCAGAGAGAAGAAGTTAAAGAGGAGAAGGGATGGGAGAGGGTACAGTGGAAATCAACAATGTGACAAGTAGGTGATCCTACAAAGAAGGTGGTCCATAAGAAATTTCGAGTGGTGGACTGATGGAAGAACTTTTACACTAAATAATATAACATTTAACTGTATGCTCTCTTGATTGCTTAAGGAAAGCCTTTTCAGTTATTTCAAAACCTCAGCAAAATCTTCTATGCACCACATGCTACAAATTGTCAGAGATTTGCACAAATATTATAAAGGGGCCAATTTTGCCTCTAAATTGGCATTGACCCAAAAGAAGTAAGAGGTAACTCATGGAAGTGAAAGAATCCAGCAGGGTCAGTAACTGAAAGACAGGCAGTACCATGAGAAATTTTGGAGAGGACACTGGGCCTCTCAGAGGAAGTGAAATAGATTTCAAGCCATTTTAATTTGAATCTGAAAAGACAGAGAAATCTTATTAGCTGGCATCTAGAATACAGATATAATTCTTGGGAAGATAGTATCCCATGGGGTGTGGAATACTCCATTCCATATTCAGATGAAGACATTTACAGTGGAAACAGTCTTGCATATCTTCAACATTAAAAAATCACTAATCTGATCACAGTGAAAAAAAATGTGACAATGAATATATGCATGTTCACGTATAACTTAAAAATTGTGCTCTACACTGGAATTTGACACAACATTGTGAAATGACTATAACTTAAAAAATGTTTTAAGAAAACCACTAATCTAAGAGAAATCATTTTTTTTCCATAAAGAAATAAATCCACATTGAGTTAGGGACATTGTCAGAACATGGGCAGGCTCTTTAAAAGTTACTGAATCTACAGTCTCTCTTCTTTCAAAGGGGATTACCATTCCACACTTTCAAATGGGAATAGTTACAGTGCTTCAATCCAGGACCAATCACAAGATCATTTGTGAGAAATGTTTAGCGGAACACCTGGAATATAGTAAAAGTTTAGGAAATTTTCATTTTAGAAGAGATGATTAAATTTTAGTTGGTGCTTAACAATGATATCCAAATCCACCTTAGGGAAGAACCTGTACATAATTTGGAAAGTATCTTGAAAAATTCAGTAAGTAGAAAATGAGATCTTCAGAACATTGTATTTTTAAATAACAAATGCAATTAGAAGCCATGGTGGTAGAGGTGGGTAATCAGGCAGCTCTGTAAACCCACTGGAGACTCAGATTCCTCCCTTTTTTCCTCATTGCAACCTCAGGATGTTGGCCACATTTATAGGTTGCATAATGGCTGTTAATTTTTATCAAATATTAAAATCTCTTTTAATGTCCCTACACTCTGAAAAAGGATCTATAAAAGTTGTGTTTTCTTTTAAGCAATAGTTCATTTAAATTGAAAGTCTAATTATGAATGTGTAACAATTGAAGAGTTTATTTTGCTTGTCAAAATGAGTGCTCTTGGTGCCATTTATCTAAACTTGAAAACACAAAATTAAAACTTTTCTCTATATCTATGAAAACTCCAAAAATGTTACATTTGCTTTCCCAAAGCTGAAGGTCAAAATCAAGGGAAAATATGTGTCTAATATTCTGGAAATTACTGGTTTGATTGTAACCAATGTCAGGAAGATTTTTAATTCAAGGTCTTCTGGAGAAAGAAAATAACAAAACAAAAACACAGAACAAAAAGCAACCTGACAACGCATTGCTATTCACAGTAATAAGGCCAAAGGAACACCGTAGGAAACACCCCTGCAGCTTAATCAATGATCAGCCCTTGCACATAAGTCAAAGATGCACTCAATTGCTCCAAATTAGGAATAACTGACGTCAAGAACTGGCTTGATTTCTTACTGACTTCACACCCTGTTGCCTGCAGTGACAAAGTAATAACAAATTCTGTTCCTCCCAAGGCACAAACTTTATTTTGTGTTATCTTCTTTCTACTTGTATACTTCCCTAATTTATGCCAAAGGCAAACAAATACGTCCAGAGAGACTGTAGCAGCAGGGCTGATCTCTATGTTGTTATTAGCTAGAGATGACAGTAGTGTAGTAATTAATCTTGCATCCTTCAGTTCCTGTTCCCTACACAACCTGGAGCACACGATGTTATATATATACTACCACAAAGGAAAAACAGTCACTTCATAGAAAATTGAGCCAAGGACTTTATCCTGTTAAATATTATTTTCCTGATCTGTGGATTCCTTGATAATGGCCCTGCCCATACCTTTGGATATATTAACTAGAAAAATAAAAGTGATTTATTTCAACTTGAAGTTCTGGAACCATCTTTTAGTGATACCAAATGATGAGAATTGGGGAGATTGGATGAGGTTCACTGATTTTACCTTAAGAGAGAAAGATTGATAGCTTTTTATCCTAAATATTTATCCAAGATTGCATGTGAAAATATATGCTCTCTTCTTTACCCACATGTAATACCCAAGGAGGAAATGAACTTTAAAAAATGGGTATTTAGCCAGGGAAATCCTTTGTTAGGAAAGAGAGGCAGAATAACACTGTACTCATTTTATAGTTACTTTAATAGTTTCTCAAGTTCCTGAACTTTGTTGAGCAGAACAGAGGAACACATTGTGTACCTGGTTCGTGAGGGCAGAAGGCAGACCCGCTTTAGGAGCGAAGCTGCTGCTGCGAACTGAACAGGCATAGAGAGTACTCCCCGTAAGCCATCCAGAGTCACTCTCCTTCTTACTTCCTCTTGCCCACCTGCGGAACTTCATTTATAGGCCCCCAAATCTTAGAATGGGATCTTTTAATATTTGAAAGGCAGATCCAGTCCACCATTTTTTAAAGAAATATCTTAAGAAAAACTATTTTGAAAAAAAAGACAAAAGCTAGTACAGAATCTGGCTTGAGAGTCTGATGCAGTGTTTCTGGGAAATGATCAAGTATTGAAAGTTGAAGTTCTAGAACAGGGCTTCCAGAATCTCTATTGGTCGGAAAATGCTACCAACTAACATTCTCCTTGTTTTCTATTGGTTGATCATGTATGCTCTTGAAATACTGAAGGATTCTGAGTTGTCAAGTTGATTTGTGTTGTTACTCCCTGTCGCTTCTGTTTATACTCTTAGCAATTGTGCATTTCTTGAGAAGAGGTCATTCATATTTCCGTATCCCCAAATAACTATCCTTGTGTATGAAACATAGCTAAATCACATGTATTTGTTGATTGAACATATGTTTGAACCAAGAGGGAAAAGTTTGGTGATGTTAAATAGTATTTAGTGTAGCTGATGCATTCTGATTCTTGGAAGGTTGGGAAGCCTTATATAACATATATGGCAGCTCAGTCAGAATGTTGACTAACCAGAATGCTCCACTACCTTGCCAGATAACAGATAACAGATTTCACAAACTGGTGACCCACATGCCACATTTGGCCTACAGACATGTTTTGTTTGGCCTACAGAGGGTTTTTAAATTGTTCAAAGTCATTGCCAACATGGGAAAGTTGGTAGTTTTCACATTTTCAGGATCCATATTTTCTACTTCTTTTGGAGAACTAAGAATAGTTGGCAGTTATGGGCTGCATTTCTGCATTGCAGTGATTGCCGGGAGCCCACTGGTTACCACACACTTAAGACAGGTCATGAAACCCCGAGTTCTCCGCAGCCTCACTCTGGCAGGCACTCATTATTTCTCTCGGTTACCTGTTTGTTTCGTAGAGGCATCTGAGTTTGCAAATGCCTTAGGCAAAGACGGTACATCTTTCACAAAAAAGCTGAAGTGTTAGTGGAGAAAGGAAGAAAGGAATGGAAGGGCATTCTTGGATTCTGTAGTATCCACTGAAAAGTCCAATCCAACTCCATATTCAGGAGTTTATTTTGACATCTATGTTCATTCCATCTCCCGTGGCTTCGAAGCTAGTGAGGTTCCCCTGTACGTGTAGCTTGAGTTATGCAGAAATCTTCTAGCTGGTGTTTCTACTTCCTGTTTCTTCCCTCTCCAACCTATTCTACAAGATCTATCTTCCCACAGGCCCTGAGAAATTCCCCATTGCTGGTAATAAAGTTTATAACCCATGGCTTGCTACTCACGTTCTTCCGTGATCTGCCTTAACTTATATTTCTAACACTATGCATTCACTGTGTCTCCCCGTATACCGATGTTGGTGCTACCCCTAGCTTATGCATAATTTTGCTCAGATTCTTTCATCTGCTCATAAATCATTTCTTTACCTCTCAAGTTGGCCTATCTCAATCCCTCAGCCTAAAATATTCTATTTTTTTTTTTACAAGATCCTACAGTAATGTAGCTTTAAATATCTAATAGAGATCAACATTTTCAGTGTTTTATCAGCCATTTGTGTCAAGATCATATTAAATAACAATAATGAAAATGACAATTGTTCACATTTATAAAAAATGATAGACAGGTAGCACTAATTATGGGGGAAGCACTATTTTAAGTCCTTTGCATATATTATCTCATTTAGTACTCATAATTTCTCAGTAAACTGGTACTATTAGTACCCTCATTGTACAAAGGAAGAAACTGAAATACAAAGAGAATAAATATATTTCCCCCTCCAGCTTTATTGAGATACAGTTGTCATATAACATTGTGTAAGTTTAAGATGTACAATATGATGGTTTGATATACATATATATAGTGAAATGATTACCATAATAAGGTTAGTTAACATATCTATCACCTTACATAGTTACCTTTTTTTTTCTTGTAGTGAGAACATTTCAGATCTATTCTCTTAGCAACTTTCAACTATACAATACAGTATTGTTAACTATAGTCACCATGACATACAATAGATCCCCAGAATTTATTATCTTGTAACTGGAAGTTGGTGCCCTTTGACCAACATCTCCTCACTTTTTCATTCCTTCAGCCCCTGGCAACTACCAACCTACTCTTTGTTTCTGAGTTTGGTATTTTAGATTTCACAAATAGATGAGATCATATACTATTTCTGTTTAATTTGTCTGACTTATTTCACTTAGCGTAATGCCCTCAAGTTTCATCCATGTTGTTGCACATGGCAGGATTTTCTTCCCTTTTTGGTGGCGGAATAATATTCCATTGTGTGTTTGAGTGTGTGCATAATTTTCTTTATCCACTCATTTGTTGATGGACACAAGTTGTTTCCATGTTTTGGTTACTGTGAATAAAGCTGTGAGGAACATGGGTGTGCAGATATCTTTTTGAGACAGTACTTTCATTTTCTTCAGATATATACCCAGAAGGGAGATTGCTCAATCATATGGTAGTTTTATTTTTAATTTTTTTGAGGAATCCCCATACTATTTACCACAGTGGCTGTAGCAGTTTATATTGCTACCAACAGTGTACAAGGGTTCATTTTTCTTCCCTTCCTAACCAACACTTCTTATCGCTTGTCTTTTTGATAATAGCCATTCTAACAGATGTGAGATGATATCTCATTTTTTTAGTTTTTATCTATTCAATTTTATTTTTAAATTGTTTTATTCAGTACTTTTATTAAGGTATAGTTGACACACAATATTATGTTTCAGGTGTGTAGGTAGTGATTCACAATTTTTAAAGGTTGTATTCCTTTTATAGTTATTATAAAATTTTAGCTGTATTCCTTGTGTTGTACAATATATCCTTGTAGCATATTTATTTTATACACCATATTTTGTTCCTTTTAATCCCCTATCTTAGTCCTCCTCCCTACCCGCTCCCCACTAGTAACACTGGTTTGTTCTCTGTATCTGTGAGTTTGTTTCTTTTTTGTTATATTCACTAGTTTGTTGTATTTTTTAGATTCCACATGTACATGATACTGTACAGCATTTATCTTTCTCTGTCTGACTTATTTCACTAGACATAATGCCCTCCAAGTCCATTCATGTTGCAAATGATAAAATTTCATTTTTATAGCTGATTAGTATTTCACTGTGTGTGTGTGTGTGTGTGTGTGTGTGTGTGTGTGTGTGTGTACACCACATCTTCTTTATCCACCCATTTGTTGATGGACACTTAGCTTGCTCTTGTGGTTTTGATTTGCATTTCCCTAATGATTAGTAGTGTTGAGTACTTTTTCACGTAACTGCTTGCCACTTGTATGTGATTTGGGGGGGAAAATGTCTATTCGGGTCTTTTGTCCATTTTTGATTGGATTATTTGGGGGTTTTTTTGTTTTGTTTTGTTTTTTGCTATTGAATTGCATGAGTTCTTTATATAATTGGCTATGAATGCCTTATTGTCTATATGGTGTGCAAATATTTTCTCCCATACTGTAGGTTGGCTTTTCATTTTGTTCTTTCTTTTCATGTGCAGAAGCTTTTTAGTTTGATGTAGTCCCCATTTGTTTATTTTTCCTTTTGTTGCTTGAGCTTTTGATGTCACATCCAAAAAAAGTCATTGCCAAGACAGTAACAAGGGGCTTTTCCCCTGCGTTTTCCTTTAGGAGTTTTACAGTTTAAGGTCTTGTATTTAAGTCTTTAATCCATTTTGAGCTACATTTTGTGAGAGGATAATTATCTTACCTATGGTCAGGAGGTGAAGGGTAGATTCAGACCCTGGTGATCTGACCCCAGATTCTTTACTCTTTACCACCAGACCATAATTCTTATTCACAAAGCTTCATATGTGCCAGATACCAGTGATTTATGTAGATTACCTAATCTGATCTTCTATATAGCTATACAATATCCATTTCAGAGAAGCCATTTTTTTCCCAAATACTCATAATTTTAGGTGATAGAGTTTGGATTTGAACTCAAATCTAAAAATGTAAGTCTAAACTGTAAGTCCCTTCAAGGATCTTTGTTGCCTCTGTGTATCCAAATATCTAACAGAGTTCAATATATCTTTTAAAATTAATAAGTCAACAAACAAATAAATAAACAAATGGATAAACACCCCCCAAATTCTTAGGGTATCCCTTGCTTTTGGCTGTTTGGGTGAGCTACAGTGGCAATTAGGCTAGGTATTTTGACTTTAAAAGTTTGTCCCTCATGTTTCACTCTTGATTTCCTAATTTTCAGCAATGTGAGAAGATTGTGATAGGTTTCATCTTTACTGGCTTTCAATATATGGCTTAGATTTGATGCCTTTTTGTACTGTGCAGATTCTGAAAGGTTGAGGGGGTCTGCTGTCTCTACGATACCAGCTTAACAATTCACAGATGTGAGGTGCACAGAACTACCTCACATAGTGTTTGAAAAAAAATTCTAGCTAATAGGTAAAGATGGGTGAGTATATAACACATATCAAACTTTGGTGAAAAAAGTTTGCCATAAAAAAGAAAACCTTAGAAGTCTTGTTGGTGGATTCCATGATTCAAGACTGAATTAGCCAAGGAAATATCTAAGGTAGCATTATGGAAAGGCGTAGTTGATGTGTACATAATATAAGTTGTGCTAATGGCAAACTGCTTCCTGGTCATTCTAAGAATTTGACACTCTTAGAAATGTATTCCTTATGATTTTAGGCTTTAGAAGACTTTTGTCCAGTGTAAAAATCCTAAGAGATATTTGAGCCATTTTTTGATGACTAGCAGAGTATAAGTTAACAGACCACGAAGGAAAGCAACTGGTTTGGTTCAGAGCAGTACTTAAGCATGTTGGTCTTGAGTAAACTAACACTCAAGAAGAGAGGGTGCACATCATGAAGATAAAGAATGTTTAGTTGAGGGCTTCTATGAAGTGGAGAAAATGGGTGAAAGGCACCAGAAAAGATAGCTGGCTGATTTTCCAATTCTGCATAAATTTTCAATTCTGCGTAAGTTAAGACTTCATAGGAAAGAGTGTACTCAAGCCAAAATTTGTGGTGGTTTGCATGTGAGCAAGTTGACTTTCATCCTTCCTACCATCTTGGCCTCTCAGCATCTTTAGTTACACACACAAAAAAAGTATATTCTATTTCAGCGCCCTGCAAGAGTTAATATTTTAAGATAGAAATGTATTGTTCCTATTTTTTCTGGATTCATATATGAGCTCAAGACTCACATGTCTTGTTCTTTCCCTGACTTTCAACCCATTCCTAATCATTTAGGTGGGAGCCCATTACCACCTGAGTGCCTGCATTTCACTAACTGTGCATATAATTCACTCATGGTTCTGTAATTTTTGCTGGGAATTTTCCTAAAGACTAACAGAGAGGCTGGAGAATTTATCATGTGTGATAAACCTGTTGCCTCTTAGTCACAGGTTCAAATGCTGCCCAGTCTCTGGGGGAGGACAAATCAGCAGCAACAGATGCTGTTTTCATCCCACTCATTCCAGTTTCGACACAATGGTTCAGAGTATGTGCCAAATATTAACCATTAGCTCACCTCCTTTCCAAATCAATGGTAAGAACATCAGAGCTCCATTCTTCACTTAGCAGTATTTTGTGTAAGGTAGCTTCCCATTCTCTCCATTTGGGGGAGGGGAAATGAGAGCTAGCACGTCTTCATGCTTTCCTGTTCTGCACTGCAGTGTTCCTTCCTTAGAATTCTATCAGGTTCCACTCTATGCAAACCTGTATCTTTATTTACTTTTTAATAGGAAAGAAACTGTAATGTAGAAACATACTGTACTGCTTTAAGTATTAAGTCCAAGGTGAAAATCAAGATATAAATACATTTGTGTGAGAGGATTAGACAATCCCACAACTACAGGATGTAGTATGGTAGCATGTCGGAAACATTCCATTTTGATCTTTCATTTCTATACTCCATACTTCCTCACTGTGTTCTTTGTCCCAGGAAGGGCTGCCCTGGAAGACTGACCTTTATGGACTGCTTTAGTGGACTCATTTGTTTGAGATTAGTCAGTGGGAAGCATAGTCATGGGATTGTAGAGTTGGATGACATGTGGTTGGGGTAATTACTTCCAATGGAATTCCCTCTGCCTGTTTACCATGGGATGGCTACCATCCTATCACAGTATTTTGTAATAGATTTATACAATAAAGACATACTTCCCCAATCAAAATGTATGCACTCCTGGCTCAAAACCTTGCCTTCATCTAGCTGTTTCATTGGAAAGCTATCTAATGAACATAACTGACCCATAATGTCAGAATCCTTCTCTGTTACTATTTATTTGTGCAGCCTTAAGAATAAAGCATGGCAAGTTAACTTTTGGGGAGTCTTGTTTTCTCAAGTGTAGGACTTAAAGAGTATGGTTGAAATTCTCTAAACCATCTAGCATTAAGACTGTATGGCTTTTGATCAATCTCTATACAGGCTGAGTCCATCTGCCGTCCTAAAAGAAAGACACAGGCTGGGTGATACCACAGGATCCGTGAAGAATCTGAGGATGGAGAGAGAATTCCAGAGAATGTTTGCTTTTTTATATTATTCAGGAGGAAGTGGTTAGTTGAGAACATTTCTTGGTGAGAGTTATATCTTGAGCTCAACTTCATAGGTATTCTTCAAACATATAAGATGAAATTTATTTGACTGTATCATAATCTAATTTAATTATTACATTATGGAGCCAGTAGCAAAATATTAGATAGTATCAGAAAAAGAGTGAAAAAGATAGTCCAGGATTTTTAGGAACGCATAGTAATCTTTGCTATAAAATTGGCTGGGTAAAGATAGATTTTACAGGGGTTACACAAATTTAATTCTATAATCAAGCCTGATAGTAATTCTCTGCCTAAAACAGATGTGTTACTAGATACACTGGAAAGCACTGACATTGATTTTACTGGTTTATGTAAAGACTTTGGCAAATAGTTTTCAAAAACTGTATGTGTGATACCAAACCAGAATGTAAGTCTTTCCTTTCTAACTGAAAGGTTTAATAATCTCTTTTAAAATGTTGGGTATGGGTTCTGACTTAAGGAAGCAGAGATTTTCTTGATCATAGTATATTAGTATTAGTATTAAAAATTTGATCACAGTAATCTAAAGCAATAATTTAGTTTAGTATTTGAGCCTTCTACACTCTCTGGTTCAGTGGTTATATACTACAAATTTATATAAGTCAAATTTGAAGAGAGCTCAAAACCAAATGTCCAGTGGTGAATTCTTTCAGATAAAATATAGGTGAAATTCTGGGAAGTCTTAGATAAATATCATATGCAATTAATAAAGTAAGTCAATTGAAATTTGATATATGTCACTTTGCTCTTCTTTACTGGGAGGAATTCACTGGGAAATAGGAATTCATAGAGAAATAGATACCTGATGTGGAGAAGTGTCTGTAAATGCTATTCAAATGAGCAAATGCTTATAGCTAAGAGAAAAGTCATATTCTTACAGTTAGGTAAGAACATATTTGAAATTTCCTCAGCATAAATTTCTTTTGTACATTTCAAACTGGACTAATTGTTTATCACATTTTCAAACCAAAGTATAAACCCAATCCATTTTTTGGAGGGTATGTCTTATCCAAATTAGCAACAATTGAATCTAGACTTAGACATACTTTCAGACATAACACCTTAAATTTCTTCTTCTTTATTCAACCCAGTAACCTTGGTCAGATTTCTTAGCCTTTCTAAGCTTCAGTTTTGTCCTCTGTGAAATAGATACATCAAATAGTACCTACTTGACAGAATATTCTGAAGATTAATTGAGAAAATGCACAAAAAGCAGAAAAAAGCACAATACTTGACACATAACAGATACTAAAATAGTAGCCGTTGTTGATGTTTTTGTTAATTTGGTCCTAGTAATATAAGTCGATTTTTAAAAATTGAAAATGGTTCCATTTCCTGACTAGTCTAGAAACCCAAGATTACTGAAAATTCTTAGTGTATCAACTGACACATCTGATATTGAATAGAGTGTGGGTTTTTGCTGGCGAGGAAAAATATAACATATTTTGTAATATATCTTAGTGGAAAATTGGTTCCAAGGGAAAGATCTGTCTTCTATGCATAAGGAAAGTCTGGCCAGCCTTTGGGCTCTGTGTAAAATGTGTTCATATATCTTTAGCTAGGACAAAGACTACACAAAATGTTAATAGCAAACCGCAAGGTCATGGAGATTTTAGGACTTGTACATAAATATGCAAAATGTTCTCAAAAAAAAGTATTTGGTGAATTCGGTTTCTTGAAAACAAGACAGAAAAAAATGTAAATAACTTTATACCTTGCAGATGTGGGTAGGTCTGTGGAATCTGACTTCTGTTGTTAAAGGGTAGTGCTGGGATTAGATTTTTCTCTGTTGATCACTTCTGTTTAATTAGACTGCTCAAAGACTGCTTCCATATGAGGCTTTAGAACTCCTTTGGAGGGGCTGAGGTCTCCCAGGAAAATAAACTCAAGAGATGGTATTAAGCAATTTATCTTAAGTTCAGAAAGAACTAAAGGGCTCTATTGTGCAAAAATGAAAAAAGAAATTAAAAGGATTGTAGGCAATGTAGATTTCATGTGCCTCAAGCAGAGAAATAACTAGATGATGAGATTCGCATGGGCTTTTCTTGTGAACAAAAGAAGTGGATCAATTTAGTTGATTGCCAGTGGTGAGATCCAAGATGGAAGAATGAATGTTATCTCATTTAAGCCTGTAAACAACCATGTGGGGTAGATACAATTATCACTAATAACAAAGATATTTCTAAAAATAGAAAGATGAAATAACTTGACCTGAGCAAATAGCTAGGGAATGACATAGCTGGGATTAACATGAGTTTATTTTATTTCATAAACTCTTTCCATTAAAACAAAAACAAAAATCACCCTACATTCAGGCACCATGCAGCCCAAGCTCCTTGAGAAAAATCTTGATAAATGCCAATTTGGTCTTCCAAAAGTTCACTTGCAAACATGCTGCAACTATATATATTCACACTCATATATACATATACACACAAACGCAGAAAGGTACACACAAACTATACATATATATATGTATTCTATATATGTGTGTGTGTGTGTGTAATATTACACACACACACACACATATCAGTAAATGTTGTTCAAATTGGCCAATTTATGTCACTAGAAGAAAAGTTTATTTTCAAAAACTCCCTTTGGGCATCCTTTTTTATCAATCTGGCTGAGACATGGTGACTGAAAAAAGGTAAACTTTAGAGAACATACACTGACAAAGCAAGCCAGTGGCCATGAGTGGCCCTGAGGTGATCCAGACTCCTGCCCAGTAAAGAGAGGGCCCTGAGGGCACAACTGTCTACTGTGTCAGGAGGCTTTTGGCTACAGTGACGGAAAATCCAAATCAAGCTGGCTCAAAAAATTAGAACTGTTTTGATGGATCTAACAGAAAATGGAAAGGTAGAGCTGATCTTACGAGAGACTCAATCAGGTGGCCCTGGCTCTCTTCCCTGTGAATTCCTTGGCTTTGCTCTCCTCAGAGAGTGTGGTGACTTCATTCTCAGACGAAGCCTTTGTAAGTCACGTCCACTTTCCACAACAGGCAGAAGAAATGCTCTCTCTCTTCCTGTCTTTCTTAAGAATGTTTCCCCCAAAACAACAAAGCATAAATAAAAAACAGAAATAGACTCATAGACATAGAATGCAGGCTTGTGGTTGCCAAGGGGGCGGAGACGGTGGGAAGGGATAGACGGGATTTCAAAATTGTAGAATAGATAAGATTATACTGTGTAGCACAGGGAAATATACATAAGATCTTATGGTAGCTCACAGAGAAAAAAATGTGACAATGAATATATATATGTTCATGTATAACTGAAAAATTGTGCTCTACACTGGAATTTGACACATTGTGAAATGATTATAAGTCAATAAAAAATGTTAAAAAAATGTTTCCTCAAAAGCTCTCAGCCAAATCTAGGTTCTGGTTGACTCCAGCTGGGTCATTTTCTGAACTTATGGCTGTTACCAGGAGAAGGAAATGTTAACTTCATAAGTTAAATGGGACTACCCCTGGAACAAAATTAGGATTCCTTTAGGAAGGCAGAAGGGATAGGATGACCAACATGTTCCCACTGCGCCAACCGGTCTGGCACTCAGAACACCCAGAATGGTTTGAAAAGAGACCTTAAACTCAGTGAATTGAGATGGACTTTCTGATCAAGGTCAGTATGTAAAATCAGCATTAGAATATATGAAAAGGAAAAGTGATTTATTGGTGGAGAAAACAGAAAAATATCTATTTTTAAAAATGTTTCAAAGCATTATCTTTTAATTTAGAAATGATTGACCAACTGTTTAAATTTAACTGCTTTAGTAAATGATTAGCTTTATTATTAAGTGTATAAGAAATTATAAAATTCAATGTTTTGAGAAGAGAACTAACTTTCTGAAACTTAAGTACTTTCTATTGGTAGCACACCTAAATTTTAGGGACAGCATTTTGAAAGTAAATAAAACATATAAAGGGAAAATTTATAAACTCAGAAGTGAAATCTTTATCACAGAACAATAACTAGCAAATAAAATTTACAATCCTGAAATCCTCCCCAAATTTAGGAAGACTAGGTTGTTGGAGTTCTTAGTCTAAAACATGATGATCTACCAAATAATATTTGTTGCTAATCCTTAATTCTGGATTTTTATAATTTTAATTTCATCATAGATCTTTTTCATTTTAGAAAACCCTAAATAGCCAGAGAAGTTCATGAAAAAATTATAATCATCTTTTATCTTACCATCACAGCAATAAGCACTGGGAATATTTTAGTATATTTTTAATCTACTGATAAATATATTTTTTCTTTACAAGAAAGTTTCCATTATACTTTGTATTTGTTTATATTTCTTTTGTAACCTTAATTATTACATTATGATCATTTTCCCAAAAATAATTTGAAAAATTATTTTAATTGCTGCAGTTTTCCAATTTGTCATTTTTTGAGGTATCATTCAGATTCTCAACATCACAGAACTTGCTCTGAATTGGTAAAAATACTCTCAAGCAAGTTCTAAGGGCCACGTGATATTACCATTTACAATATAATATGATAATATGACATTGAAGGGCAGGTCTGCTTTTCTATTTGAACACTGTTTTGGGATAATCTAATTGTCAGATTTGCTCACTCTTAACAGAAGTGAGGAATGTTAGTTCTTTCATCTCAGAAATATTAATTTCTAGTCACAGCTCTCCTAAAGTATGGCCACAATGAAATGATTTCTGTGTTCATGATGTCTCTGAAATATTTCATAATTTGGTAATCAGAAAATAGTTGATGGACCAAATTGGGTACCATGAACTTATTTTCAAAGAAGGGCCCACAGATACTTTCATAATTGTATTCGGTCTCATTTTTGTTAGATAATTATTTGATATATCACACTCACGGAGACGTCCAAAATGGAGTAACCATTGTCAAGACAACTTAGAAGTTCCATTGCCTTTCCCCACCTCACTCTAATACTTTGCTCCCTCTTGTGCCCAGTCTCTGCTGCTGGTAAGAAAGCAATTAGGAATATTTCTGAGCTCTCCATATCTTTTCATCCATTATAGGAAAAAAAATGTTAGAGCTTCTAATGGAAATATTTAGCTCTGCCTTGATTCTCAACCTGATTCTAATCATAAGTCATGAAAACTGCTTTCAAATATAGTAAAATAAAATGCTGTAATATTTTTTCCATATATTCTGTGACACCCCATTCCATCCTGCACTGTGGATATTTCCTTAAATTTCATATTCTCGCTTAACTGTAAATAACTCTTAAGACCGTGGTCAGGTCTTAGTTACTGCATTCCTTACCTGACAGTGTTCTGTAGCCAAGATAGTTTTTGTTAGATTAATAGAGATCAAGGACAGGGGAAGAACATTCATAATCACAGAAATACAACTTAAATATATTTGTGATTCTCTGTCTCTTCCTTTAACAGTCATTAGCAGGTCTACTCCATCTAAAAACTCAACGTTTTGCTTTCCTGATTTATTTTTAGTATTCTTTCAGCATTATTTTACTTGGAAACATAAATTTTACCAATTTCTGCAAAACAATTTGATGACACTTACAGTAAGGCTGTACATAATTATCAAAATATAATATATAGGTCTTCAACTTCTAGCCATAATGGAGTAATAGAGACTAGATGTAGTATTGAAAACAAGGACAAAACAGAGAAAATCAACAAAAAAGAGCAGATTCTTTGAAATAGATAAATCTTTAGCCAGAATGATAGATAAATGAATAAATAATTATTAACATTAGGAATGAAATAGCCTTACAACAGATCCTACAGTTGTTAAAAGTATTAGGCAGTATAATGAACAATTTTCTGCAAATATATATGAATTAGAAAAATTCCTTGAAAGATACAAACTGTGAAGTCTCATTAAAGAAGAAAGAAATAATCAGAACAGTGCTATACATATTAAATAATACACTTATAGTTAAATTTTTCATATCAAGAAAACTCTGGGCAGATGGTTTCATGGGTGACTTCTTCCAAAATTTTAAGAGAGAAATAAATCCAATTCTATACCAAATAGAAGACTTTCCACTTACTTTACAAAACCATCATTTCCTTGATACATAAACTACACAAAGACATTATAGAAAAGTAAATCTATGGAACAATGTGTCATGAACACAGACACAGAAATACTTAAGAAACTGAATCAAGCAATACAACACCATATTGACAAAATAGAGGAGAAAAACTATATGGTAATTTCAATAAATGCAGAAAAAGCATTTGATAAAATTCAGCACCCATTCATAAAAATGATAATAAAAACCCCTCGAATTAAGAATAGTAGGGAATGTTCTCAAATTGGTAAGTCATCTAAAAAAATTCTATACCAAATACCATAATGGGGTAAGTGAGATAATTTTCAATAAGATCACAAATACAGCAAAATTAAATTAACAACCACCACCAAAGATTGTTTTGGAGGTTCTAGCCAATGCAGTAAGTCAAACAATAGAAATATACAGATTGGAAACTAGGAATATAATTATTTTTATTTGCAGAGGTGATAATCACCCACATAGAATAAACTAAGGAAACTACAAAAATGCTTCTAGAACTAATAAGTGAGTTTAACAAGGTTACAAGATAAAAGGTTATAATGGGAGTAAATATTTGCAAAGAAAGTATTTGATAAAGGTACTGTACCTAAAACATGTAAAGAATTCTCAAAATTCAGTGATAAGAAAGTAAACACCCAATTTTAAAAAAGGACAAAAGACTCTGACAGACATTTCACCAAAGAGGATGTGCAAATGGTAATTAAGTTTACGAAAAATGGTTTAACGCTGTTAATCATTATAAAAATTCAAATAAAAACATGAGATATCACTATACACTCACTAGAGTGACAAAAATTTTTTAGAAATTAGAAAAAACTGGCAAAACCAAGTGCTGACAAAGATTTGGAGCAACTGAAACTTCCACACATTGCTGGTGAGACCACGAAGAGTTACAGTCACCTTACAAAACAATTTAACAGTTTCTTTCTCACACAATTACTCTTCTACCACATAATCCAGCAATTCTACTCCTAAATATTTACCCAAGAGAAATGAAAGTATTTGTCCACATATAGATATACACTCAAATGTTTGTAGAAGCTTATTTATATCTGTCCAAACAACCTAAATATCCTTCAACCAGTGATCAGGTAAACAAATTGTGATATATCCATACAATGGAGTTCTACTCAGCATTAAAAATTTATTAACAACCAATACACAGAATAATACCTAAAAATCTCAAAATGATCATGCTTGGTGAAGCCTGATACAAAAGGTTACATATGGTATGATTGCATTTATAAGATCATTTTAGAAAAGCCAAACCAGTAAGGTCAGAAAGCAGGTCGGTGGTAGCTATGAGTTGGGTCTAGGGATAAAAACTGACTGCAGGGGTACAGTGAGGAAACTCTTTGCGATTACAGAAACATTCTCTGTCTTGATTATGGTTGTATGCATAAATATGCGCTCAAATGTATTGCACCATTTACATAAAGTAGTGAATATTATTGTGTGCAAATCATACTTCTATGAAGTTATCCTAAAAACATCAAGGGGGATAAAAAGAAAATAATATTCACCACCTGGCATAACATTCATTGAACATAATGCTTGAACATAAAATTTATCTCTAAGCTTCCTAGCGGTTGAGGTAAAAAGAAAAGCAAAAATACGTTATCTCATGTCTATTATGACACTGTATCTTACTGCGAAGCGAGGTAACGAAAGAAAAGTATCATGTGTTTTTAAAACATTTTCCAATGATTTTACATAAATGTTCTTCATATGTCACCTATCAATCCTTGATAAAAGTCAAAGATAGATCCTTAACATATAACCCCCCCTCACTTGCCAATTCTTTAGAGAACTAAAGTAGCTTTAAATTGCTGAAACTTTAAATTATTTCCAGAAGTAAAGTTCCCTCAGAATACACAGAGGGATCAACAAGAAATTATTCCTCAGAGTCTGCCTGGGGGAATATGTAATACGGTTCTTTGGGTGCTACACCATCTCCGAAGAAGCAGCTTTACCGTTTTCTACCATCAGAGGTAGCGATGGAGTTTTCAGTCTCAACGAGCTTCCTTTATTTGTCTTGTGAATGGCAGAGACTTAGGAAAACCCCAACATGCATGTCACACTCACACCTGCAGTCTATTAAAAGGGGTTCTTTACAAAATCTATTACGTCTAAGTTATGTCTGCCTGGGCAAGAGTTTTGAGCTTGGTCAGATTTGCTGAATAAGTCTCATAAAAGTTATTGTCGCATTTCCAAGACTAAAGAGAAAAGTTTGTGCTACATTTGGAAAATTGTTTTCACCTATGACCCAGAGCTCATTAGTTGAGCTACACAAGCATCTTCTAACAGCCATGTCTTCTGCCTTGTTCCAACCAGTCAACAGCTTTGTTGGCAAGAGAAAGGAAGACACCAGATCTGACCCTGACTAGCTTTTTCAAATTCCACTAGTTGTTTTTTTTTTCTTTAATCTCCTTTTCCTATCACTTTATGTAAATAAAATTCACTTTCCACTCTTGGGAAGAAATGTCATCTGCATTCTTTCTTGCCCTGCTTGTTGTTTTTGCCTTGTGTTTCCAGTCAGCATTCCTGGAAAGTCACAGATTGACAGACAGATCTGAACTGTTGAATTATTGAGTCTTGCACTTGACAATTATGTATTGACATTCTGTGCTCTATGCTGCACATTCAAAGATAAATAAGACCCAGTTCCGACCCTAAGAACCTTATAGTAAGGAAGACAGACGTAGAAATAGTTGAGACAACACTGCAATATTCTAATAGATACTTCTAACATCAGAATGTTGATGACTAAAAATCCTACTGGAACACAACAGCTAGTCCACAACTGCCTAAGGGAGCTGAAGGTTTCAAAAGTACATTAACACCAGAGGTCTTCGAGCCTGTGGTGGTGGGGATGGCTCTCCAAGCAGAAGAAATAACTTGTGTGCAAATAACTAATTAGAAAAGTACCCAGTATGTTCAGATAATAATGAAAATGTATATGGCTAGAGCTCAGGGTAATACAGCCCTCCATTTATCGAACTAATATTTAACAAGCAACTACTGTGTTGTCAGGCATCACTCTAGTCACTGAAGGTACCATAGTGAACAAAATAGAAAAAGCATGCCCTGTTCTTTTAGAGGGTCTATTCTAACTAGGGGAGGAGAATAATTTTTTAAAGATGCAGAGTGCGTCAGACAGTGAAAGGCTATGAGGAAAATTTGAAAAGGAAAGGCATATAGCCAGGAATGTTGGATATGGTGAATAGGCGGTCTGTGAAGACTACGTTGATGCAGTGACAGGATCAGAGACCGGGAGGAAAGGAGAACCAGAGTCATTTGGATATTTGGGGGAAAACATACCAGGTAAAGGAAACAGTCTAAAAATCTTGGGGCTGAAACATACTTACTGCTTTGGAAGACTAGCAAGGGGGCCAGTACTGCAGGAGCAGAGTGAGCAGGGGAGAGCAGGAAGGGATGAGGTCAGCGAGGTAACAGGGACCAGATAAGGAGGACTTTAGATGCAGTTGGAACAATTTACTCCTTTCCTATGAAAGAGACCACCAGTTACTAGAGGGTTTTAGGCAGAGATGTATACTGATCTGATTTAACAATCTGGGTGTCCTGTGAAGAACAGAGTTTGGAGGCAAGGAGAGCCTGCTAGGCAAGAAACAATGGTGGTTTAGGCTGCAGTGGTAGCAGTGGAGGTGACAAAAAATAGTGGGACTCCAGCCTTTTTTTTTTTTTAGATAGAGCTGTGAAGATTTCCTGCTGGATTATAAAAAAGAACTCAAGGATAACTCCAAAAGTTTGCCCTAAGGGATTGGAAGGATGGGATTACCATTCTCTAAGTTGGGAGTACTTTAGGAGAAACACGTTTGGAATAGGGGATGATCAAGAGTTTTGCTTTGGACTACTGAGTTTTCACTATCTACTAGAGACGTAAGCTAAGATCCCGAACAAACAGTTGAATGTAAGATACTAGAATTCAGTGAGAGTTCTTGACTTGAAATATGAACGTGTGGGTTTTCAGCCTTTTGATGGCCTTTTAAATCATGAGGGCTGATGAGATCCTTATGTGATATGAAAGAGTGGCAGTGAATGGATCTAGAGATTAAGGTAGAAAATAGATAAGAAGGGTTGTTGTAACAACCCTGGCAGTTTGACCATAATCCCACTAAAAGTGGGAAATCAATTAGAGCTTTAAAGAAAGAGTGATGTGACACGATTAACTTCATTTTTAAAAGAAAAGTGTTGGCAATGGGCTTCAGAAGGGATGGAAGGGAGACAATTATATCACAACGGTCCAGGTGAGAGATAGGCAGGGTTAGTAGAGATGGAGAAGAATTGCTAGGTTCAGCTGCTTGTTCTAAGGTAAAATCACAGGCTTTGGTGACTGACTGGATGTGCAGAGGATGTTGTAGAGAAGTAACTGACAAAACAATTGATACCATGGAGGTATCAATTATTATTAATAATTATTCATTTCATGTATCAACTTGTTTGGGCTAAGGGATGCTCAGATAGCTGGTAAACATTATTTCTGGGTGCGTTTGTGAGGGTGTCTCTGGAAGAGATTAGCATTTGAATCAGTAGACTAAGTAATGCAGATCAGCATCACCAATAGGGTGAACATCGTCCAACCCAATCTGCTGAGAGCCTGCACAGAACAGAGAGGCAGAGGACCGGGAAAGATCACTCTCTCACTGGAGCTGGGGCATTCATTTTCTCTTGCCCTTGGATATCGGAGCTCCTGATTCCTGGGCTTTTGGTCTCAGACCAGGACTCACATCATCAGCCACCCAGTTCTCAGCCTTGGGATGCTGACTGAATTACACTTTCCTTGGCTTCTCCAGCTTGTAGAGGGCAGACTGTGGGACTCCCAAGCCTGCAGTTATGGAGTTCTATTTCTCTGGAGAGCCCTGACTAATACCGACAGTAACTGGGGAGAAAGTAGGTGGCTGCAATAATGAGACTTTGATCTTCAAAGCCCTAAAGAAAAGCTTTATTTTTATCTATTTGCTAGGTCGCTAAATACTTTTTTTTTTTTTGAGAAGAATCTTTAGAAAATGTTTGGAAAGCACTTGCATAGATGATAACTTCAACACATTCTAGTTTCGGAACTCCATATAACGTGACATCATTGACTAGAAGCATACTGGAGAAAGGTGGCAGGGCAGCTGACCTTGATCTTGCATGTTATGAGATCCAATAGGGCGTTATTGTAGTGCTATATGAGATGAAGAACAACAACGAGATCTTAATGCAATACGGATACAATAACTTCTTCTTCAAGAAGTTCCCATGCCTTTTTATCGGAGATGAGAAAAATAAAAGCCAGTAATGGAGGATGGTTAATATAAAATTCAATGGAGGAAATGCTTTTTCTGTCCTCTTTTAATCACTGACTGACTCTTTGACCCCAAACCTCTTAAAGTAATTTAATCACATGTCTGCCCAAATTGATCTCATTTGCTGGAATCAACAAGTTAACTATCATGCACATAGGAAAGCGGGGATAGAAAAAGTGAAAAGCAAAGGGATGGAAGAAACATCTTAAAATTAATCAATATATGTGCTCCATATTACCACAGTATGAAAACACGGTCTCAGGGAATTTCGCAAGGGGTTGGGATTATTCAGAAGAAAGAAATGATGTTGACTGCTCTCCCAAAGAAGATGAGGAGTGGACTTGGGAAGGAAAGAGTGGAGTGATGAACACGCTAAGGGATGTCTCTGGCGTTTCCAGGGATATTTGTAAACTTAGCAGCTATCAAGAATGGCCCTTCAGAGAAACCATTTGGAAACTGGGACTTTAATAGGTTTCAATCTTCAGGCATGTTAATTCATTTTGCATGATATTGTTTAAGACAAAATGAAATCTGAGTCCTCTTGTACCATCTAGCAGTCAAAGCACGACAGCCATAGTGGTGGTTTTCAACTATGTCTGCATATTAGAATCACCTGGGAAGCAAAAAAACAAAACAAAACAAAATCATGCCTGGGCCCCACTCCAGAGCTTCGAGGTGGGCAAGACTCCCCAGGTGCTTCTAATCTGTAACCAGGTTTGAAAACAACTTCCCATGAAAGCAGCCTCTCAAGTGACTTATCAGCGAGTCCTGGGTATTTGGCTGGTTGGGTTGCAGCTGTTCTCCATTTATTACTTCTGATGTTAATGTCGACGGGCGAAGGATTCACCCAATTTTGTCACTGAGCTGGGGAGTAGGGCAATGCACAGAGGGACAATCAAATCCACCTTCAAACTCTTTGGTGCGTCCCCTTCGTGATTACCAACCTGAACATCTAAATGCCAACCCCATCATTACCTTCGCCGTTCAGATCAGTGAATAGGTTGGCTTTTCGTGTGCACAGATGTGGCATGAAGCAGCAGGCAGAGAACAGATTCAGACAGAAGGGATGCCTCACAGCCTTCTGAGACCCGAATTTCCATCTCCGAGGTTAGAGGCAATTTCCATCAGTTGGCCAACTTCCTACCGATCTAGATGACAGCTGATGCCCACTCACACATCAGGCGGAGGCTTGTTCTTTGGTGTTCGGCATTTGTGGAGCGGATATGATTGAAACAAAGACAATGAAACTAAAGGGAATTATGTTATTAGTGGTATGTTTCCTTTGGGTTTTTTTTTGTTTGTTTGTTTGTTTGTTTTTTGCAACAGGAAGAACAATATCACCTTCCTTCTTTTTCAACATGATCTGGCATCTGTAATCCCTATGATTTCACTTCCTACTGCCCTCCCCCTTGTACTCCAGGCATACTGGCCTCCTTGCTGCTCCTCAGACATGCCGAGCATGGTTAGACCTCACATCCTCTACCCATGTCTCCACTTAGAACCACTCCCTCCTGATGCCTTTCAAGATTTGTTTCCTCCCCTTCTGTTGGGTGTCTGCTCAAAAGTCCCCTCACTGGAGGCAATTTCCCAATTTTTATACAGGATATATCCTGTATAAAATAGTAATTCTTCAATCCTCACCATTCCTTTTCCCCATTACATGGCTTCTTCTCCCTAACACTTATCATCATCTAAGATGACAAATACTTTTTTCCCCCTGATTCCTTGCACTGGGATATCATGGCAAGAGCTGTGTGTATTTTCTTTACAGTTTAAATCTCAGTGCTGGCACGAAGTAGACATTCAATAAATACTTGTTGCACGAATGAATGAATGAATTTATGTACCTTTTGAACTATTTAGAAATAATAACTGTGACTATGGCAGATTATATTTTCTAAAAATGGCCACAAGAGGATCTCCCATCCCACGTATTCTTCTTACAACAAGGCTTGGACACTTCTCTCATCAAGAGCAAGGGTCAGCATTCCCTCCCTTGAATCTGTCAGCAGAAGTGACAGATTTGAATTCCACAGTTAGTTCGTGAAAAGCAATGCAGTTTCCATCACGTTCTCTCAAGATGGTTGCATGTAGAACACAGTTACCGTGTGGTAAGGAAGCCCAGCCAGCCCATGGGGAGGCCCAAGTGGACAGGAACTGACGCTGGTGCCCTGCAATCATGGTGGAGTCTTCAGAGGACAGCAGTCATCTACCAGCCACGTGAGTGAACCATCATGAAAGCAGATTCTCCAGCTCCAATCAGGACACCCCAGGTTACACACACACACATCTCAATTTTAGCATACATAAAAATACAGTTTTGTACACACATAGCTACATTTCCAGAGTTATACATCCACAGGAAACTGCAATGTTGTCCACACACACCTGTTTCCCGGGTTGGAACAGGAAAGAGCTGTCTCTGCCAGGCACTGACAAAGTTTCAGGTTTACAAACAAAATAGCTTATTATTATTATTTTAAGCTACTATGTTTTGGGGTAGTTTTTTTACACAGCCAAAGGTCACTCATGCAAAATTAATTGCTAATGAATGAACAGATATGAATTAAATATGACAATATAAATACTATGCTCACAAACACACATACACGTATCTCATGGTATATATTCAGCAATCTAGCTTTAGTGTTATATGTACACTCATCTAGCCAGAGCTTTACATTCGCATTCTATAACTATAATCATATCAATAAAAATATAAATGCATAGTTGTATATGTTTCCTATATAGTGAACACACACATATATAAAAATCTCATACACAAAACGGTGCAGCCATTATGGAAAACAGTATGGCAATTCCTCAAAAAATTAAAAATAGAACTACTATATGATCCAGCAATTCTACTTCTGTGTAAATACCCAAAAGAACTGAAAGCAAGGACATGAATAGATATTTGTACATGCATGTTCATAGCAGCATTATTCCCAATAATCAGAAGGTCAAAGAAACCCAAAATGTCCATCAACAGATACACAGACAAAATGTGGTAAATGCATACAATGGGATATTATTCAGTTTTTAAAAGGATGGATGAACCTTTTAGACAATATGCTGAGTGTAATAAGCTAGTCACGAAGGATGAATACTGTATGATTCTACCCCTATGACGTACTCAGAGTAGTCACAAAGACAGAAAGTAGCATGGTTGGTTCTAGGGACAGAGCAGGAGGGGATGAAGAGTTATTGTTTCCTTGGTACAGTGTTCCAATTTTGCAAGATGACAAAGTTCTGGAGATGGACGATACTGATCCAGAGATGGACAATTACAACAATGTAAATGTACTTAATGACAATGAACTTAAAATGATTACATTGTAACTGTTATGTATATACCACACAATTTAAAAATATTATATACAAACACACTGTATCTGTAGTGTTCTTCATAATTCCTGTGTAGTCAATGTTTCTCTGTGTACCTCTAATATAATGGTCACATGTATCTGCAGTATTATATATACCACACGCTTCTGATGTTGAATATAAATTCGCACAGATAATATCTTACAAGGTTAACATGTAGGACTTATAAATACATCTCTAATGTTTTACACATACACCTGTATACCTAGTGGTATATTCATAGCTACATTCTAATATTATATAATATAACCTATTTTCATTGCATATATGTGACATATTAGTATATGTCATCATGGTATATTTACTATATACATAATCTATGAAAACATATGTAACATATACACACCATTTGCATACTTTCATACAGAAATTTTATGTACACAAAATACATACAAAAACGTCCCCAGAATCATCATAGTCCTTTTCCAGATATGGACACACACATACACACGCATCTCAACTTTAGCATACATAAAATATAGTTTTGTATACACACAGCTACATTTCCAGAGTTATATATCCACAAGCAACTGCAGTGTTGTCCACACATACCTGCATATTTCTTCAATACTGGATATACACATACGAATCTTCAGAGTTGTTCACACTTACATAAACATATATATGCATGTAAACAGTCAAGTGTGCATAGATCTCTATATGGCCTTAAGTTTTAGAAAATTGTGTGCATAGACGTCGCTCACATTATTTGCAACCCCACACGAATGCCTACTATTACATATGTACACAGATATCTGCAAGGTTTTACAGACATACATACACACACACAGATGACTAATCTCACATGCACACAGAGAGGCAGGATTACAAGACCCTTTTCCTCTTGTGATTTGTGGTATCAGCCTCATTGTTTCATAATCTTAATTTACGTATTATTAAATTTTGTCCTGTGGTAAAGGGTTTTAATTTAATCAAAACCTTGGAGATTAAATAATTAAACCTGTCACATCAGCCACAGTTCCTACTGTTAATTAGTCATGGTGAGGTGCCATTGTCAGAGGAGGCAGGGTCCCTAAATTTAGCAGTGGAATATTACATAGATCACACAGAGAGACAGCCTGGACTCTCTGGGGATCAGCTGCACGTCAGCGAGTGCGTTGTGGCTGAGTCCACCCTTCACCTATTAAAGGGGGATGCTCTTGGAGTTGTCAGCAACAATCTGCTTGTTCTCTGGCTGCACATAGCAACCAGAAAAATCTGCCATTCTTAACCCCTTGAGGGTCCCACAATAGCAACTCGGAGGAGGATGATTCTCTTGATCAGCTCTGGGCTGCCTGCCTGCCTGCCTGGCTGAACTCGAGCCCGTCTCCCCCGGAGAGACAGCTGCTTCTCTACCCAGAGTCCCAGGCTCCCTCCCAACCCTTTCCTTACAGGCTGGAGACAGGAAACCAGCCAAGCATGTTTCCTTCTCAGTGTGCCAGGTCAGGTGCCTCTTTCTGCTCTCCTTCTCTGAGTACAGAATAATGCATAGCACGATGCTGTCTAGCACCCAGCTGCCATGCTCCTGTGTATGCAGACTCTGGGCCTGAAGACCGATCTGCTAAGTATCAGTATGAATGAGCACAGCTGCAAAATTCCTCCTCATGCCCCTTCTTCCACTTGGGCTCCCCCTGAAGTGGCATCCCACTGTACCTGAGAGAGTAAGTGCTCTGGGGACCGGCAGACACAGATTCAGAACTCAGCTTTGTCACTCCACTAGAATCATTATTTTCTCCTACTTTCATTCCAGCTAAAACCTCACTTTCCTCATTTGTGAAATAGGATGTTTTTAGTATGAAGTAGATTTCTGCTGATTGCCCATTCTGTTCTTTTCCCACCGCAGCAAGGTGGAGAAATGTCCTTCTTTGTTATTCTCTTATCTGCTTTTATCTCATTGAGATGGAGAAACTTGATTCTAGGCCCCAGCTGCTATCAGGGCCACTCAGTAGCTGAAAGAATCCTTGGTTGCATAGGATCATTGAGGAAAATGACAACACTGGAGCCACGAATCATAGTCTAGTACTATTAAGTGTTGCAGGCACCTTGCTTTATCTTGTCAGTAATACAGTCTGCTTCAGGTGTTTAAAAACTAAATATTTCTGAGTGCCAATGAGACAGTTCACTGGAGAGAAAATGGCATTTTTCATGTTACTTTCTTCTGTTCCTGGATGCTGGAAGCATTGGGAGTGGTGGCCAAGAATGACTGGAAGGGCACTGAAGTGAAATGCAGGCTGGAAAGGTGAAGGTAGCGTTAGCCGTTCTTGTATTTTCTCCCCTCATATCTTCTGCAGGCTCACCTGCTTACAGGAGTCTGGGGCAGCAGTGCACTAACTGGGTACTCAAAGTCCCATCATGCTTAGCTCTACCCATGGTGGTGAGCACTGGTGAGCGTGGCCCCTTCCACGGAAGCTGCCCAGCAGTGAGCGGCTCCCTCATCTTCTGATGAAACCTATTAGTGCCTCTATATGAATGATTGACAGTTGACAGGTGATAAATGTCCTGTATCAGCTGCTATGCTAAGCACTGGGGCTAAATCAGTGAACAAGTTTCATTCAGGTGCCTGACCTCATGGAGCTTTCATTCTTGTCGAAGGAAAGTAGAATATAGAGAAATCAACAAACAAGATAGTTCTAGAGAGTTGTTAGGTTGCTACTAAGAAATGAAATAGAATGAGTAGGTGAGATTGAGAGACAGTGAGAGACTAGGACTTGTGGTATTGTAGTCCATGGCAAGAATATTCATTTTATTCTAAATGACATTGTAATCAACTGTAGGGTGGAAGCAGAGAATTGATGGGAACTGATTTGCATTTTTAGAAGATCACCTGAGGGGAGACTATATGGAACACTGAGAGCGAAGTGGTAGCATTACGTATTTTAAAAGAAGGGCAATTTAGAAAGAAAAAAGCATATTAACTCAGAGAAATAAAATCCTAATGGTGATATGTATGGTAGAGTAAGAAATCTATGGAGTAAACATTTGGAAGCAACAAAATCTTCTTAGGACTAGTATGTGGTAGTCAACTCTCCCCTGAGCCCACTTATTGGAGAAAGTCTTACACAGGGAAGATGCAGAAATGTTTCTTTTCCTGAGACCTCACTGCTCACCTCTGGGGAAGGGAAGGTGCGCCCCCCCCAATCTTCCATTGCAGAGTTCCATCATACAGCTGCCCTGAGGGAGCTGGTCTGCCTGAGATGCATGGGAGAAGGTAGCAAACTGGGTCTATGCTTTTGACTATTGTGTTTCCCTTCATCTGTTAACAGAGTGTACTTCATTTATGTATCAAGAGATAAGAAAAAGACAGAAATTGGATGACTATTGAGATATGAGTAAAGGGGCATATCTAGTTTTAGTAAGCTCAGTTTAAGTCTTAGAAGGTGGTGGTGAGTAAATTATAGAAGGATTTGAAGAGCTGTTAAAGGTTTCATTCATTTTTAAATTCACTGACCCACTGATTTATTCTGCAGCTGTGGACGGTGCTTTTACTCTGGGATGAACATGTGTAGACAATGAGGATTCAGGGATGAACACAGCATAGTCCTTATTCTTACGGGAACTGGACGTTAGTTGAAAGATGTGCAGTAGAGATTAAACCCACCTGAATAAAGGTTTGGGATTTTGTTCCTGGCTTCTGGGAGTTCATCATAATCTTCTGCCCAATAGAGGTCTCCTTGTTTACATGCAGACCTTTGGTTGTGCCAGATAGCCTGTGCTAACAATGTGACTTATAGGTATCGGCTCAGTCTTTGGAAGGGCATCTGTGACCTCCAACAAAAACTCTGGACCTCAAGGCTTGGGTAACCGCCTCTGCATGGTTAATACTCTGTGCCGGGAGAAGTAAATGCTGTCTATATGACTCCATTGGGTGAGGACAACAGGATGCTCATGCCTGGAGCTCTGCTGTACCCTGTGCCATGTGCTTTCCCCCATCGCTTATGTTCATCTGTCTCCTTTTACTGTAATAAACCATAACTCTGATTATAATGACTTTCCTGAGTTCCATGAATCCTTTTAGCAAATCATCGCACCTGAGGGTGGTTCTGGAGACTGCACTCTCAGAAGTAAATGGCTGATTCCAGGGCAGTTATTATTAGAACAAAGATACATGCTGTAGGGTCCAGAGGGAGAGCAGATAACCTATTCCAGGCGGTCCAAGGGAAACTTACTAGTACAAAAGTATAAAGCGAATCTTAAATATGAGTAAGAAAGAGGAAAAGTTATTCCAGGCAGGAGAGAAAAAAAAAAAAAAAACTGGTGTGGGCGAGGGGCATGGAAAATTAGTAAAGTCTAAGTGGTCCTATATAATCAGTAAGCTGATATGGGGTATAGCAAGAGATTCAAGAATGAGAGATGGCTACAGTAGAGATCTTTGACCTCCCTTGCCACACAGGTGAGAGGCAGCTATTAAATGACATAAAGGATGGAAGTGGCACAGACGGCCTGCCTTTCAGAGTATTCCTAGCAGTGGTGGGGAGGAAATGCTTGAGACAAGGGGATCACTCAAGAGGACATGACAATGTTTTAGGCTAGAATGAGGAAGGCTTAGTTAAGGGCCACAGGTATAGAAAGGAGGCAACAGATTCAAAAAAGGAGGCAAGGATTCAAGGAAGATTTAAGACAAGGAAGTAACACATCTGAAATTCTAATTGATTAGAGTTGGAGATTTTGTTTTAAAGGCTAAGTCTGGGATGAAATCCAGACGTTGGGTTATTGGTAATAACCATACCATTTTCTAAAATAGAAATGAATGAGGAAAAGCATATTTATGCAGAAAGAGAAGCCATGCTTTGGAAGTGTTGAGTTTTAAGCACCAGTGGGATCTCAAGTGAAAATATGTAACGGCACCTAAATACGAGGAAGAAGGAGCCAGACAAGTGGTCTAATCTACAAAGCATCCTGATGGCATGAGGACCTCAAAAGCGATGGATTTTATGAAATAATTCAAAGACATAATGCAATAATAGGTCTTCAGTATTACAAATCCAACATCTCTGTCAAAAATGGCTGAGGAGTGGCATTTGAAATGTGTGGCATATCGTCAATGTTGGTGATAAAGCAGGTATTAACTACAACTAACAAAGAAACCAGCAGATTATTTTTCGAATTCTGTTCACGAGGGGACTAGATGATACAACAGGATGACTCAGGAATGATTTATCCTCATAACTAGCAAAGCAAAACTCATACCACTGTCCCTGCAGTTGCTGGAGTAAGGCTGTCATCTTCTACCCTGATCTATCTCTCTGAGAACCAATGGATTTTTTCCCTGAAAAAATTCCCACTTAGGGAGAGAGTGTGGTATGGTAAAGAATGAGTCAGGAGACTTAGGTTTAAAGAACCACAGGGCCTCTCTCATTAAGTACCAGTGATTGAAACCTTGTTAAGAATTGGGCTTTGGGTCTTCGATGAACAACTCTTCCTGACTGAACGATTTAATCTGAAGAACCCAGAGCTTACATTCTTCTTATGCCATGAATTCTACTTTTTTCATCTGTGACCAGGTGCGTTGCTTTTTTTCCTTACCCAATTTTGTTTTGTAACTTTTGTCAGCTGAACTTAATATGTGACTCCATTTAATTCTCGGGGGACAACACCCAAACTCTGCCTCTCTCCCCTGCTTTACAATTCTAAACCCAGTCAAGACAGCTCACAGAAGCCTGATCCTTTACGTGGTCCCATTAGGATTCCCATTCCAGTGCACACCTCTTATGTGACCTGGAGTAAGTTACAGTACCTCTACTAAATACTTCTCATCTAAAAGATACCGGAACCAAAATAATGACTGGGATCTCT
The DNA here is from genome assembly GCF_048773025.1 of Camelus bactrianus. Lineage (NCBI taxonomy): Eukaryota > Metazoa > Chordata > Mammalia > Artiodactyla > Camelidae > Camelus > Camelus bactrianus. Next base: position 27,815,728 of record NC_133548.1, read on the forward strand.
TCCAGTCTGTCATCCTGTGACTCAAAGACAGAAGCAATAACATTTGAGTTGAACCTTAAAAGAGAAACTGAATTTCATCTGAAAGAAAAGGGATACAATGATTTCGAGTGGAGAAGCACTGGGTTGATAGAATGTAAGTAACAACATATAAATTATGCCATGTAGGTGAGAGTCAGGGGGACTGAATGATTGAACCTAGATAAAGGATGAAGGCGAGATGAACGGGACATGACGGCCTTGGGACTTGGAATACTAAAATTGCTAAAGACCCTAATAGGAACCAAAATTCCCATACCAATCCATGGTCAGGAGTCCAAGACATCAAGGCTGGGAACTGCACTAAAGAGAGGCCTCCCAAGACATTTAACACCAAATAAAGAGTTTTGTGGTCAAATAAGGCTGGGAAACTGGCAGTCATTATTTCCCTCCCAAAAAGGCAGAATGTACTTAAATATTTTAAAGCCATTAATTTCTGCAGTGAGAAAACCATCGACTTTGTTTAGCTCAGCATTTCCTCAATTATTCAGCCTTGGGATAGTCTTATTTGTTTGCATCGCATAAATGATCACACAAGGACTTGTGCTAGTTTAGTGCGGTGGATACCGTATCTCAGGTTTAAAATCTAGGTCATCAGAAATTGTTGAAAGGCAGAATCAGGTCTCAGGTGTTTGGGTAGAGAAGGGTCATTGTCTAGCTGGTCAGGACTTTCTCTCAAAGGCAAACCCTTAAAGATGGGAACCCACCCAAGTATGTTTCTTCAAAAAAAAAAGAAAAAAAAGATCAGATTCTAAACCCTCACTCCCTCTATTTTCTCAGTTAGGGAGGTAGTGGCAGTCCAGGAGCCTGTAGGTAAAAAGAAAGTGGCATCAGCTGTTTAGAGAAAAGGCTTATTGAGTTTAAAGCGGCAGGTGGAGTCCAGATAAACACATCTCAAGCCAACTTAGGTAGACCAAGAAAAGAAGCTGCTTTTTCAAAGTTTTAAAGTTTGCTGGTCTTTCTCTGTGCGATGCACTAACATAACAGGTTTGACTCACCAGGAGATGACGCATAGAGCACGGGGAGTTTGAAGAAGCACTGCTTAACCTTGCTAAGAAATGCTGATTTTAAGAACAGCTGGAATATTGCTTTCTGATCCTCGACCATCAGCCCAGCAAGGACGAGAGATGTTTTGATGAAGAACAACAACAACAGAATATTTCACTGGGCAAATAAATCTAGTGAATACTGACAGAGTTGGGAAAACAACTTGACTAAAAATAATCCTTTTGTGTGTAAGTAAAGGTGGCACCATAACTGCAGGAATCTGGAGATGCATATTGTATGAAGAGACCATTTCAAAGTGTCTTTTTCCATTGACATTTTAAAGAAATATTTTTAATCTGCTCTTGTAGAATCTAGTATTAGTGCTTTATCATCAACAACTTAAACAACAGGTTGAAGTTGAACATTATCAATCTGGTGACTCAAACATGGGTAGGAACTACGTCTGTTTGTTACATGAAGTGAACGCACTTAGAAACAAACAGATAATGATGACCTTTGTGAGCAAACACTGAGCTAATAACTGGGGAGGGGGAGGCATCAATTGCAGAAAGATAAACGCATCGCCATAGATTTATTGAACTCCTACTATGAGCAAACCTCCTGGACAGACTCAAAGGAAATAATTTAGTAGAGAATTGTTTCTGTGGTTTCAGTTGAAGCTGATTACTGCAAGAAGCAGAAATCCATTTGAGCTAGTTCCAACAAAGGGTGGAGGGGTTCACTGACAGGAATACAGAAGAATCCCATATGATCCAAGGGCAGAAAACAAAGTATAAATCAGCCTTCTGGGAACTGGAAAATTACCAGGAACAAAATAAACACCTCTCTATAGCCTCAGTCTCTCTCTATGCACTTAGTTCATAGTCTTTGTTCTCCTATAACACTGAGTGGCACATTACTTTGCCTTATAATGGTACTGATTCCAGCCCTGGAGTCACATAAAGATTAGGTCAGAGGAGAATGCACCACAGTCTTTCAGTTTAAATTCTCTCGTGAGAGAAAATTTTCTGGTTGCTGGACACAAATGAGACTGAAGGACTTTGGTCTAGGTGTCTCCCTCTCCAGGGAGCAAGGACTTAGTTAAGAGTGTGCCTGTCTATGATATGGACTCTTGGTCCTTCTTTGCACTATGGGAGGACTAGGTTTTTAAGAAGAGATACAGATGAGGCAGACCACTGTAAGTGTCTATTGTACTTACGCTTAGAAAAGTTTACATTTGAGATGATAAAAGAAGGAAAAATTAGCAAGGAAATACATACTAATTGCTAAGTAACAGATAATAACTTCCTCTGGGATGCAGATGTGAATTTAGTCTTGGATTTGGACAGGGAAATTCAAACAGAGATGGAAAAGGAATAGGGAGAGTATTTTGGACAGAAGAAAAGGTATGGGACTAGTCATGCAGATGGTAATGCGTAAAGAATCTTAAGGGTAGGTTGGTTCATTTAATTAAAAATATTTTTGGAAAACTTTCTTTGTTCTTGACAGTGCAATACATGAGTATCACCCTTGTTTGAAGTGTTTACTGAGCATTGACTCAAGTGCCAAGTACCATTTTGGGTGATAGAAATACAAAAGCAGACCAAAGTCTTTGTCCTCAGGGAGCTTATATTTTAGTAAAGGGAGACAGGAAATAAAAGCGTAATTTTCAGGAGTTGTTGAGTGGTACACAATGATTAGTTAAATGAATAATTAGCATAAACATAAACAGCTTTATTCTTCAAACCAGCTTCCCCATGAAGCCGGAACCTTAATGACTTCTGGAAATCTGGGTTTACAGCCTCACAGTTTTATAGATAAGCGAGGATAATCTCTTCTGAAAATTCCAGTAACAAAAAAAAATCTTAAAAAAAACCTGTAATAATCTTGCCAGGGTTATGACTATTCCTTCTCCCTCTTAAAACAAACACTGTAGTCAGGAGGACAAGGGTTACATATCTTTCTCTCTGTTGTATCTACAAACATATGTGTGTCACTTAACGACTTGTGGCCTCGGAGATTTTACTAACTCATCCTATTTTACTAAACCCTCTAAGTACTGGAGTACTCCATAACTCGGTCCTGGGACCTCATCTCATCTTCAGTTCCATTCTCTCCAACATGTAATTCCATTCAGTTTCAGGGTTTTTAATCATGTCTTGATGTTACTGACTCCAAAATTTTTTACCTGTCCTTCTATGTCAGTCCTGTGTATCCTTTAACTCTACTGGCTATTTTATGGGCATCCTAAACATGAGTCTCAAATCACACTTGAGATGCCTAGCACACCAGTTTCATCATTTTGTCCTCTCCATGTAAATAAGCGGTTAAACTTTCCACCCAAATAACGAGGCAAAGTGAAGGATATATCTTTGATTTCTATTTCACATGATCTTTCTTCCCACAACGAATCCATTAGCAAGTCTTGTTCACTATACCTCCAAAGCATACCTTGAATTCACTCATTTCTATCCACCTCTAATGCCCCATCTTATTCAAAGCCACAGTCATCTCTCAAATGGAATATTGCTACAACCCTGTAACTGTTCCTTCTGTTTCTACTCTTATTCTCCTCTATTCCATTTTTTCTCATCACAGTCAGAATCATCATCAGGTCACATCATTTCTGTGTTTTCAACTTGCCATGATCTTCCTATGACATTCAGAAGGAAATCCACATCCTTTACCTAGGTTTACAAAGCCCGACAGCATTTCTGTTAGATGTGCAGTATTGATCAGAAAGGAACATTACAGCATTGGACAAGGAAAACACATCAACGTAAGTTGGTAGAAAAATAAACAAGTAGATTCACAGGAAAATGAATTCTTCTGCAACATATTGTAAAGGAGCTAAAAAATAATACAGAATTGTAGAATGTTTACATTATTTTCACCGCAGAGTGGAGACTGACCAATTAAATCTGGGTTATCTGCAAAGGTTGAACTGCTCATGCTCCACATCCTGTTGCCTTGGTGATGGAGTGCCTGCATAATGATATTCATGCAATAAGTAGAAAAGCCACATGCAAATTCAAGGTGGATCAAAGCATGGTCTATTTAGCTACATTTTAGAGGAGGGTATGTGGAAAAGTTTATAGAAGTTCTGCACCAGAAAAAAGATAGAGAGGAAAATAATGTGATTTTTAGGTTAACTGGGGCTTTAGCAGCACTCCCACTGACCTTAGTCATAGGCACTATAAACAAACTAAAATTTTTGAGCATCTCTGTTGAAATTCCACTCCTCTCTGACCTTTTGCTGAATGAAATTAAACCTGGGACAAAAGCAAGGAGGGAGTCAACAGCTGTATTTATGAGCTTGTATACCTTTCAGATTTCATCATCTACCCTTCAGGGTATCAGTACCATTTATTGTCCAAAGTAGGTCACTATTGAATATTAAAAAATGGAAAAGGGGTGCTATTAAACTGACATTAAGACAACAGGTGCAAACTGGGACGACAATCCTGGGGAAACAAGGATATATACATATATACGTATGGTCTCCCTGGTTATTCTCCACTTCGGTTACTACATTTCCTTTCGGCCACACTTACTTTCTTCTGATTCTTCAGACAGATCACATTCATTCTTATGTCAAGTCCTTACAGCAATGGTTCCATTTATTTTGAATACTCTTCTTCCAGACCATTACACTCAAAGAAACATTTTATGCCTCAGTCTAAAGTCACCCTTAAGATGGCCTTCACTGCCAGTCCAAACTAAAGTCTATCAAGTCATTCTTCAAATCAGTTTTTCTCTTACAGGCTTATAATATCTTGATTTTTCACATTTATTTCATGTTTGGGATTTTTTGCAATTTAAAAAAATTTTTTATTTTAGTTTTTATTGAGGGGGGAGGTAATTTGGTTCATTCATTTATTTATTTTTAGAGGAGGTACTGGGGATTGAACCCAGGACCCTGTGTATGCTAAGCATGTGCTCTACCACTTGAGCTATACCCTCCCCCCTCATGTTTTTTTGACTACATCTCCAAATTATGAAAAACATCCCTTAAGGGCAGGGTCCCAGCTACCGAAATGGTGGGCACTTGATTAATGTTTGTAGAATAAATGAATGGATAAATGAAACCAAGTAGTTATCATGTTGGTTCATATTTAAAATAATTTTTAGATTTAGATACTCATACCTCAATTTATACCACAAACCTCCACTCCTTTCTTTTTTTCTTTTTTTTTTTTTTTTTTTGATGTTGCGGTGGTGTTTGGTGGTGGCTGTTACTCTGTTTTGCCTGAAATTTATCTTGAGTATATCTTTTCCAGGGAAGAACATGGTTTTTTTTTCATCTTTTTTTTTTATTGTATGTTTTTTTATTTTCTTCCCAGATTAAATAAAGCTTAGTTGGGTATTAAAAACTCACCAGGGGTTGTTCCATTGTCTTCTGTAGTTTAAATTTATGGAGACAAAGGCTTTGTTCTTTGCAAACTCAGTTTTTCTTCCACAGTGTATAATCCTCCCCACTCTCACTCCCATTTCCTGGCCTGACCCTGAGTGACTGTAGGTGAATTTTCATGTTTTATCTTCAAAACAATCTTCTTTAGGCAATTCCTAGGTGTTTTTCTCAGCGGCTTGGGTTGCTACCACAGATTACTATGTAAGACTGGGTGACTGAATACACAACACAATTTTTTTTCTCATAGTTCTCGAGGCTGGGAATTCCAAGGTCAAGGTGGCAGCAGATTTGGAGTCTGGTGAGGACCTGTTCCCTGGTTCATAGACAGCCAACTTCCTGCTGTCTCCTCACATGGGGGAAGGGACAAGAGAGCTCTCTAGCATCTCTTTTATCAGGGCACTAGTGCCACTAATGAGGGCTCTGCCCTCATGATCTAATTACCTTCCAAAATCCCCATCTCCTAAATCACACTGGGGATTAGGGTTTCAACATATTCACCAGGGGTGGGGTGGTGGGGAAGGAACACAGACATTCTTTAGCAGTGTTGCTTGTTTTCTATTATACTCTCAAATGGGTGCCTGTGACTTAGAGACAGTCCTTTTCAGCTCAGAAGAAGTTTCATTCTATTATTCTCCAATTATCATTTAACATTTTTGGGGGTGAATATCTTATATTCTCCTCTTTTGAAGCACACATTTTTCATCTACTGAGATTCTGCTCTCAGTTACTCCATTACTACACCTCTTTGTTATCTCAGTGCCATTTTTCTTACTATTCATTTATGTAGTAGGTTTCTTCTTTATTTTGTGGGAGTTTCATAAGCTTGTCATTCACAACATTTATTTTCCTGCACAGTTGACTCTGGACCTGCCATTCCTAACGCTCATTGTAATCCTGTGAGTGAATTTTTAGCTTCTTTAGAGTTCCTTTGTGCATGTCTCTCCTATTTTATTATCTCCCGTGTTAAGCTAGGTCCTTTACTTTAAATCGGGTGACATTGTCCAATCCTACATTCTTTGATTCAAATTATGTTGCTTTTATTCATAATACACAGCAGAAACATTTTAGAATATACGTGTTTTCTGCAGCAAATCATTTTTCAAACTATGTCCTTCCCTTGCATCTCAGGGCTACCATCATTTCTTCCAACACAATATATTCAAATCTGCGATAACAACCTAACAGACTAAAATGATAGTGACAAATTGGAGTAGAGATGCAAAGAAACTGAAATAAGGTGAATAAAGAAGAAAAACCACTAAAAGAAAAAGAATGCAACAATGAATGTATGTATGTTCACGTATAACTGAAAAATTGTGCTCTACACTGGAAATTGACACAACATTGTAAACTGACTATAACTCAATAAAATAAAATTTTAAAAAAATTAAAAAAGAAGAAAAACCATTGACTTGGAAATCTGAATCTACAGATTCACTTTTAAGAGTTTAGAAGCAGTGTGGAGATCTTCAAAACCTCTTTTCATTGAAGTCAGTATGTTTGTTTAAATATGAGTGAAGAGAGTGAAGTGAAAGAAGGGAAAATGGAACAGAAGTCCTCCCATTTTTGGAACACTGGAAGACCGTGAGAAATGAAAGATGTTGTGGGTTCTTTCAAGATTTTTCCAAAATCAAGTTTCCTGAGTTGGAGCAGAGTTCTTTATTTCTGGTGGCCTCAACTATATTGGGAAAGAAGAAGATGAGGTCATATCGAGACGAGGGTGGGAGTGGGATCGATATTTGGGGATCTAGAAAGTCTCCTGTGAATTGCTGCTTCCAGGAAGTTCAGGTAAGGCGGGACTTCCATTTTCATTTCAAGGAATCATTCATTAATAGATAATCGATGCACTTTGCCCTGAATCTTTTTTTTGCTTCTGCATGAAGTGCTTCACATTAGACATCATACCTTAATATCTCTGGACAGGATTTAAAATTAATTTTATACATCTCCCCAGTAGCAATTGGTAAGTTAAATATCTACTGTGTAAGTTGTTATACCTCTCAGTGGTCATAATTTTGGCTGTGCAAACCCTCTTGTTGGTTTTGTTAAATAATTCATCCAAACAGTATTCATTCAACAAAAAACATAATGAGTTGTTACTATCAGGGAATTTCTGTGCTAAGTGCCTTGGAGATACAGAGATTCTTGCCCTCCAGGAGATCACAGCCTATTAAAGAAGGCAGTACAAGCATAACACTGTAGGATAGTGTGAGTCTCTTAAACTCCAAGTAACATATCCCAGGCAACAACGGTATTCATCCCCATATCCCACACAGCAACTGGTCTTCTATAAACAGTGGCAGAATTTTGTCTGTTCGTTTTTGTCTGAGGAACCCATGTCAGGTCTTTGAGACTAGAGGATTGATTTTACATTAACATCCTTAGTTTTCCCAAACTAGCAAAGGGTTGGGCAGAAAGGGACTACTCGTTAGGTATCTGCTTCTGGATTTACAGATCTCATAGTATATGGTCACTTTCCAGAGGAGATCATTCTTACAGCATTAGAGGTCCTCTAAAAAGTCTGTGGGTGAACACACTGATGAAAATGAGCTAAAAATCTTGCAAAAATGATTAAATATTTTGCCTTTGTTATTAAAATGTTCAGCTTAATGTGAAGGTTTTAATTGTTGCTACAGTGGGAAAAAGCAGAAAATATATGAAACAATTGTCATTGACATGTGAGGTCTAAACATCGTATTTTTAGATGAAAGGCTCGATGATCCTGCCGTTGCTAATTACAACGATGGCTACTGGGATGGTGTCGCCAGCAGTGACGATGAAGCCAGTGATGGCAAAAACGATGACTGGGATGTTAGCGTAGTGCTAGTGCTAAAATTAACGATAATGGTGTAGCAATGTGGACAATGATGAGGTGTTGCTGATGGATGACACTCGTGACACAGCAAGGATGATTGTGATGGTAATGCGACTGATGAGGTGATTAAATAATGATAGAGATGATGTGAAGGTGACATCAATGGCTGCTGATGATGGGAATGAGGAAGGTGATGAATACAGTGACTACAAAGCTCCAGGACCTGGACGTAGATAAAGTGGGCTGGATAACGTATGTCTTCTTTTTAGCCGGTAGGAACTAATAAGTAATGGATAGAGAGGTAACATCAATGCTTCGGGAGCAAATAAATACTTGGGACTTTTGTATAGTTCTTGAATCCAAAAAGGAATGAAATTGAATTACTTGCTAGACAAGAAGTTTGTGCCCTGAGACTTGAGATTAACTTGCAATAAAAATAAAAATAAGCCATTTCCTGCCTGTTTGCAATTTTGAGCAATGATTCTCTGTGTGAAGGATTTCATAAATTTAGAAAAACCTATAGTTAATTTGACTAACCCTCCAATTGCTTGGCTGCATTAATGGAGAAAATGGAAGAAAGTGACATACACTGAGGTCTGTCATAATCTTAAGTCATTATTTTGGTCCACTAAAAGAACTCAGAGGTAATTACCTTGGGTCAGTTCAATGTATAAAAAAAGACAATATAGCTTCTTGAGCACCTAACTGTTGATTGGAATCATCCAAGAGCTCTAAGAGTAAAAATGCATGTTGAGAGAGACCAACAATGTTAATATAAAATCAACTTCTACGCTAAACTTGCTTCTAAGAGACACTACTGACATCACTAAATGAATGTTGATTGAACGACTACTCTGCACCCAGCCCTTCTGGAGGCACTTAAGAAACATGGACATGAGTCAAAAAGAATTCCTTAAAAAGAACTGAGGTAAATTTGAGGAAAAAGCCAAGATATATACCACATATCATAATGAAAGTGCTTTGGATTAAGAATCAGATAAAATGTTTTTTGTTTGTTTGTTTCGGCTCTTCTCAATCATGAGGCTGCTCATAAAAATTCTTCAGTTTTCTTATTTGTAAGAAATGTATATAAAAATACTTGTCCTGCCTAAACATGAGGATGTATCAATTTCAAGCAAGATTACATGTGAGCAAGTTCTTTATACATTTTAAAACATGGCAGTTTTTTAGGAACTACTGGCAGAAAGTAACTCCCTTTCCCCAAACTTCAACCTTATGAGGAATAATTTTCTTTAAATCTAGTCTTTGCCTCTTTTTACTACTTTATTCTCCCCTCCACTAGGAAGTTGAAGTGACTCAAATTTGGGAGGAATAAATTGGTCCAGTAAGATCATCTCTGCCCTTTGTCTTTGGAGTGAATGTTCACAAAGAACATGAATTCTCCAGTTCATGCTGTGAATTCTACCTGGGAAAACTGGACTTGCCTCCCCTAGTATAGTGCTAACAGAGACTGGGTATAGAGGTGTCTGATTCTTGGGTTGGGTATTAACAAGGCTACATGCCATCAGATTAAAGCCACATACTCAAACTCAGCCTTTATCAGTGGTTGTACGCGATACTTTGGCATTCGTCTTAAATTTTTGATATCCTGACTTTTTGGGTATGGAAAAATCCCCAAACTCATGAGGAGTTACAGTGTAATTAACATTAGCATATAATAAGTTATGATTTTTTTAATCCAAACGGTTCTGCTTGTCTTTTATCTAAAATATATTGCATAATTGCAAAGTATAGTTATCATGGTGTAAATTATTCAGCTAAAACCAAATGTCCAAGGAATAAATCAAGACTTCCCCTCTTAAGGAATTACCCAATAGATTCAGATGGTGATCTTTTCTGCAGGAGATGAATGGTGACATTTGTGTCATGTATTAGCCATTCCTGACATAGATAGCAACTATACTAAGTTAGGGTACCAAGAAAAGAAATTGCTCTGAAATTTATTTCCTTGACTCTATCTAGGCAAATTAGCATAACTTGCAAGACATCATATGGTCCAAGTTATAAACAGGCTCTAATTGGAGATCTTTGAGCTTAACAGAAGGTCATTATCCTTCTAAAAAGACCCTCCCTCCCCACTAGTCAAGACAAAGATTCACTAACCCAAAGCAGTTTTCTGACCTCCTTTTGCATGTCCCAATGATCCCGATGATCTGCACAGTGGGCTAGAATCCTGCAGGAAGAATTTACTGGGGATGAAATTAAATTCAAAGCGATACAACCAACTTATTTGCATTTCTTTCATATTTCAAGAATAGCTCTGGGGAAACAGGGATAAGCAAGACATGAATGACTTTAAAGAACCAACCAGTCTGAAATATGAGGCCAAAGGACAGCAAATGATTATAGTTGATTTGATAAATGCAATAATAAGTATGCGGAAGCTACAAGAGGGGCATCAAAAAGGATGATTTACCTTAAAGGGTTTCAATATGTTGGATGAAAGAAAAGACAGTCATTAGAAATCAAAGCAATAACAAGTGCAAATTCTTGTGGTAGATAAAACAAAATGGTGTTTTCATCAAGTCACGTATATTTTGGTATTGCTAAAATACAGAGAAAGGCAATGGATTTGGAGAGAACATCAAGCGCCAGGTTGTGAAGGGCTTTGTTTGCAACACTAAAAGACTTGGAACTTATTCCACAGTGGTGTAACGTCTAGTGGGGGGTTTTCAAGCACAGGATTGATGTTATATTTCAGTTTTAGAAAGATCCTCGTTAAGGCAGAGTAGAGAATGGCTTGACTGGGAATACCAGTTATATGGCTGTTAAAATATGCCAGGTGAGAACAGTCATAGCTCTTCATGGAGGAAATTAATCTAGGAGCCAGCTTTTGAGGTAAAAAATGAATTGAGAAAAAAAGTAATGAATTATGAGTAATAAATCTCTGCCCAAATGGCATCTCCGTATGTCCTTATTTGTACTTAGTTTTAAATCAGTAATAACCTTTTGTTTTTCCTGTTGTATTTTTTTAAATGTGGGTGAGAAGGGAACAGTAAAAGTCACCTAATGATCCTTGTAATGGGGCTGAGGCTGGGTTTGGAAATCAAACTGAACAAGAAGAAAAAGCAGCCACTGGAGTATCAGTGGAGTTCCACTGCCAGGATGGGGGAAGTAGCCAAACTACAGTTGATCAGAAGTTGGTTTGTTCTCATCTAACCCATGATTTATGGTTCTCTGACCTGTGACTTCTTTATCCTGAGCTGGCACCTTAAAACAAGAAACTCACCATACCATGAGGTTCCAGAAAGTAGCGATTAAATCGGCACTGCCTATGCAGACTTCAGTTTCTGAAAGACTTCAGACTTTCCTCCTTGCATCCGCTTTCCAGGTAGGCGGCTCTACGTGTCTTGCCTCACCCTTAAAATTTGTTGCTGCCTGTCCGAAGCATTTGACAACCTCCACTACTTAAGCAGTCATCCTCAGATGGCCTACCAATTAGAATTCACTCCCATACAATTGCCCCACCTAGTCATAACCCTACTTCGAGTCATTATATTGATATTGTAATTATCACTTCAAATTGTTACACTGCTATATAACACTACGTGAGATTATTATAGTCCTTATAATGATATGTAATATGTTAATGATGTAATGTTTGGGGTTAGGCAGCTCTGGTGTACTGGAAATAGCTCAGAGTTTAGAATCAGACTTATATGAGGTGTAGTATACACCGATTTTTTTTTTTTTTTAACTGGGTGATTCTGTGCAGCCAACACCACAGAGTCTATTTTTCACATGTGAAATGAGAACAGGAATGTGTATCTCAGGGGAAGTACCTGGCACATTTTTGGTCTTTCATACAGCCATTTTACTGGAAACCTTCCTCTAGAGGAATTTTTTCTAAAAAATATTAGAAGCACTATGTTGAATGATACGAAAATAAAACACCTGAATTACTACCGTGTTTATGCTATAGTGGGTATTACGTTGGATTTGAATAGTCCACTCTCAGATATTTCCAAGATTTAAACAACAACAGGAGACTATTCCATGAACAGTCTTATTTAACTTCACTTTTTCCCAAGCTTCTACAAACACCTCATATGTTTGGAAATGCAATTGTTGACTGAAAACAGGTGGTGTCATTAGCTATAGGATTATGCCTTTCACATCAGTCCTCATTTTTAGGGCAACAGGCACTCTTTTAAGTAGTCACATCATCAAATCATTTCAATGGTGGGACTGGATTTTAAAAAGATTCACTTTTTTCCCCCAACTGCAGAGATAACTGGGAAAAAAATAAGCACATTTATTTGTTCACAGAGAAATACTTGACTTTGCTATGATATTGCAACTAGCAATAAGGAAATGTGAATTTCAACAGAAAGAGCCCCTGGGAGACTACAAGAAAGGTAAACATGACAGGGAAATGCAAGCAAAAGATGTGCCCGTCAGTTGCAAGCAATTTTAAACCATTTTAGGAACATGACATATTTCCCTCTTAAAATTGTGATGTTTTGGAAATGTTAGCGGTCTCTCTCTCTCTCTCCTTTGTTTGAGCTCGCTGCAAACTCTCCTCTTTGATATCAAGTCTGTTTCGACTTCCTGTCATGGGAAATTGGGAATTGAGAACCAATGTATGGAAAATTCTGGCTATCAAAAGGAGAAGCTACAAATGGTCCCAGAACCTTCCCAGCCCATAATGCTAGGGATGAGCATAAACAGGAAAGCAGCTTGGATGACAGCGACTGACTCACCCTGGGCGCCTGGGACTTGTTTTGCAGTTCACCTAGCAGGTGCAATTATGCTGGCAAAGAACGGGATGAAGAAATGACCTTTGAAGGCAGCTCTGGGGTGTGGGAGTTATGTGTGGAAACCTTATTAGATATCGGAAGCAAAGCTTCTGAAATAATAGTCCAAGTGTAAAATAGCACCTCTGGATAATTGTAGCATAATACAATAGTTTTGGCAGGAAAATTTGAAGAGATACCAGATAAAATGTGAATTGAAACTCCACATCCTTACAGGAAGTTCATTTAACTTCCTGAGACTTTTCCCATTTGAAAATCCAAGAAGTTTCACTGAATTTCAATTAAGTGCATTTTGCTAATTTGTATGTTATTTGTATTATATCAGGAAACCCAAATATTAGGTTGATGTAATCGAACAACGTATGTTGTACATGTGCTCCATAAAATACACTGTGTTTGGCAACCTAGTAGAATAAAGGTAGATCAGTTATTTATTTATAAATTTTACTTCACCTGCTTTTAAATTTATTTTGCAGTGGATACAAGCATACTGTTTCCTTAAGAAAACAGAAATATATTATCCAAATTATACTGAAAGAAAGAAAATCATTTTACCAATATCCCAGCAAATGTAACTATTGCTTTTGAACCTCAAATTTTGTTTTACAACAAAAAACATTCTCTGTCCTCAAAGCAGACATAATATAGTAGCTGGACTGCATGGGAGCTAAGAGGACAGGCTCCACTCTAACCACTCCATCAGATTCAAAATCTGACTCTACCGCTTATAACTAAATGCTTGTGATAGCATCATGTTTTTAGACCTCAAGTTTCCCCTCTGTAAAATGGGACACTACTACTACTGATATCTAAAATTTATAGAGAACTTACAATGTGCTAAACTCTCTCTGAAATGTTTTCCATTTATTAATTCATTTTATTCTCACACTAGCCTGTGGGACTGGAATTATTATCCTCATTTTAAAGTTGGGAAACTGAGATATAGGCTGATTAATTAACTAAGACATATCACAGAGCTAGCAGAAGACGGAACCAGGATTTTAGTAACTACTTTGTGGACTTATTGTGAAATTTAAATGTGATAAAGGGAAATGTTCAGGATGTGGCAAGCATTCGATAAATATTAACTATAATTATGATTATTATTGAAGAGAAAAGTAAAAATAAATCAACTTAATTACAGTGTGATACAATTTTCAAATACACTGAAACTAGTTGAGAATGAGATTATACTGCTCATAACAGTACACGAGAAAGTGATAGAACTTGAGCTTCTTTAAGAATTGAGTTGAATTTTGAAAGGCAAGGCAAGGTGGTCGTTGTAGAGAAGGAAAACAGAATGATCAAGGCTCAGGGGTGTAAAATTACAGCAGGTTCTCCAGTTAAATAACGTCAGAAAACATAAGGAGAAGAATATATTTCCAGGAAAAATACATGACCTGGAACACCAAGAGATTTAGATGACTCTGAGGCAATAGGGAGCCACTAAAGTTTGAATAGGATTTGACATAACACAGGGATAATCGAAGAAGATTAATTCATTATAGTATATAATCAGAATGAGTAGGAATCTGAAAGATGTGTATGTGGATAGAAGGAAGGTACTAGAGACAGATCGAAAAGCATGAATTTCCCAAGGCTTAGTGTGGAGCCTTCTGTTAAGTTTTACTTTCTTTTTTTGTTTTTGTTTTCTTTCGCTTTTTTATTCATGGTATTCATTTCTCACTTGTGTTAGTTAGGGTTCTCTAGGACACAGATGGCATACGAACATGGACAAATGAGGAGAATTTAATACAAGGACTATTTATTTAGATGTGGGCAGGGTTAAGGGAAATTAATGAGGAATTGTCTAGTACCCTAGACCTAGCTACAACAGGCAACACATGCCAGGACTAGATCTAAGTAAACAAGAGAAACAAATGTTACCGGAACCTGGTACAACCAGCTGTGGTTGAGGAGAGGACTGCCCAAAGGAACCATGGCCCTCAACAAAGGCGCATCCTTTACCTAGAGCTGCCTGAAAGGGGGTGAGCGGAGGACACGGACATCCCACCTCACTCCTCTCCCTCTCACCAATCTTGCCAGCGCCTGGCTGAGCCAGAAAAGAGGGCAGACAGCAGGGGGTTTGGAGAGGAAGTTCATAAAGATGAGCTTTGGGGGACACAAATCAGGGTCAAAAAAAATAAAAAGGGTGAGAAATGGATTTGGCGGGGAAAACAGAAAATATCTAGCACAACAATAAACCTCAAAGTCAAACTGATGTCTATTTTGGGGAATGGCAATGGCCACCAAGATCACAGCAGTTTTAATGCTGGAACAGACCCTAAAAATGATCTACTTAACTTCTTCCTGCTCCTTCTCCCATCTAAAAAGTAAGAAAATCAAGGCACAAGTCCTTCTTAAGGTTACACAGTCTATCAGTCAAAATGCAATTCAAGAAACAGAAAGGATTCTAGATAGTTCCTGCAGGGAGTGATTTTGTATAGAGGATTGGGTGTTCAAAAAATTGTTTGTCATGCTGGAGAAGGACGAGTTCAGAATAGCTACTGGGCTATCGATGTCAAATATAGGCAGCCATGGCTGGTATCCAGAGCCACCACCACCACCGTCAACTCTCATCACCCATAAAGGAAATTGCAATTCTACCTGCTGGAACTGTCACCCAAGATTCATGTCTCTTTAATTTTGCTTCTAGAATTGTAACCGAAAAATATGGCCCCTGTCTTCCTACCATGTTCCAAATTTCAGGCAAGCATATCTAACTAGTAGATCTAATTCCCATCCAGAACCATAATGATAAGAAAAATTTAGAAAAGTAGAATTTCCTTTTCCAGACTTGGAAACACAAAAAGACACCTAGAAGGGGAATGGATGCTGGACCCAGTCTGCCATACCCTGCAGTCATAGCTGGTATCAGGTAAGCTGAACTACTCACTGCACATCCACAGACGGAATTCCCAAATTCCAGAGAATGCGGGATTAAACTAACACAATCATAATTAAATGATATTTCAAAGGGTTTCTCCTTCAAGAGTATTTTAATCTATTGATAAAATGATGACTATTCTGTAAAATTCTAGGCTATGTCTGTTACAGAGAAAACTGCCAGGAGACATTATATCCAATACCATCAACTCCAGTTTCTGCGCCAGAAGACTCACTGCAAAGACAAACGAACCTCTAAGTGCTGTGGGACTATGGACCCCATCTGTGGTTAGGCGTCCTAAGCTGAAACTTTAACACCACGTTAAGCACTTAACCTATGCAATCTAATTTAATCCTTATAAAAATCCTAAAAAGTATATGCTATTATCCTCGTTTTATCTATTAGGAAAGTGAAATGCAGAGAAATAAAGTCATTTACCTAAACTTATACAGCTGATAAGGAACAGAGCTAGGAACGAAGCTTAGTTTTGTCTAATGCTACACATGGCATTTTAAAAGTTTGTTCTTGCTCCTGAGGAATGCAAAAGGCACCGAGCAATGAGAATACCTGTGGATAAGGGTGACTTCAAAGATGTTCCAAGAATTTGACCAGTGCTGACAATGTCATTAAAGCCCTTCTCTTCTCAAGCTGGTTTCCTATAGAGACTCTGTCCCAGCAACCACCCCTCCCCCGACCCCAGCCAAAGCTTTTTCATTTTTAATGAGATGGGGATTCCCCTCTTTTTATTTGTTCTTTTTTGTAAGGTAATAATTCGATTCGGTTTCAATGTTTAAATGAGAAGATTGTGAAATCCACCCACACACTTCACTTTTAATTCTATTGTGAGGGACTGCAGAATTGGAAAACAAAAGGAATGATGTTGACAAATGTATGCATAAGAGCCCCAAGTAGTCAGACTGTCCCCTTCTGGGCAGAGTGGCAGGGTTAGTGGGGGTGTTAGTAGAACAGGTAAAATTGAATTCAACAGATTTTTTTTCACATTATAGAATTCAATCTCCAATGCCAAGCCAAGTAAGCCACCCACACTATTTAATATTTTCCATCTGTTCAACTCTACAACTTTGAAAACAGTGACAACTGATGTATAAAAGGTGTTTAATGTATTAATAGGAGTTACAAATAATCTAGCAGTGGAGAGGAATTTTAAAGTAATGTTAGCAATTCTCCTAAGTGACTGCATTAATTTTACACTGCTATGCTAAGGACAATTGTTTTCCCCTGCCCTCTAAACACTGTATTTCTCTTTTATTAGCTTTCTGTACAGACTTGATATTTTGTTTTCATTTTATGGTTTTATTATTTATATTTCTTTCATTGTAAATTCAAATTTTTTGGAAAAAAATGCTGAAAACTTACAAATGATTTATAGTGTGTTTGAAATGATGATAACCTGTAAACCAAATTTGGAATAATAAATATAGGGCTGTGGTTAGAGAGACATTAACTCTACAAATTGTAAATAAAAGTGATAATGGTATATTTTGTAATTAGAGAAGATGAACGTATCATTTTAGTACATTTACTTTTTTAGATTTTTAGAACAGGTTTTAGATTTACACACAGATTGCAAAGATAGTACAAGAGTTTCCATATAGTGAACTGTATCCAGCGTCCTCTATTATGAATATCTCTCATTAGTACAGTACTTTTGTTACAATTAATGAATCCATATTGATGAACTATTATTTAGTAACTAAAATCTTTATTCAGATTTTCTCAGTTTTTACCTAATGTCCTCTTTCTGTTCCAGGGTCCCTTCCAGGATACCAAGACATTACGTCTTTTTAGGCTCCGCTTGGCTGTGAGTTAGGTAGTTAATTTTTAACCATAGAGAAATGATTAGTTTCTTTTGAGACCACAAGGGAATCAAATAGCAAAGCATTCTGAAGAGTTATAGAGAAAAATGCAACCTAGTTCTGTTGCTTCTAACTTTTCCAAGGGTTTCTTTTGCTGATTAAATCCAGATAAAGGTGGCTTCTACCTGTGTGAGCTCCTTTGAGTTACAGTTGAGGCTTTAGGGCATTGGTTCCCAACTCTACCTGCATGTTAGTGTTACCCGGGTAGCTTTGAAGAACAATACTGCCTACGTTCCACTCCAGACCAATTAAATGAGAATCTTAAAATGAGCGACCCAGGAATGACATTGGTATATTTTACAGCTTCCCAGTGATGTCAGTGTGCAGCCAGGGTTGAGAACTACTGCTTTAGGGTTTGAGCTTTCTCTCCTCAAGTTATAAAACTTCTCTGAGAGTGAACATGAGTCAAGTTGGCAGCTACTGGTTTGATCTCTTACAGCACTGGATCTCAGCTGTGGCAGAACTGGAAATCAATTTCTCTGGCATCCATTAAGGCAGACAACGTGTACAGTAGAAAAGGCACTGATCTGAGTTGGGATGCGGTTTTGTTCCATCTGGATGACTTGGAAAGTGTGCTACATAACCTCTCATGGTTACGGCTGAACATTACAGGTTTGGGCTAAATTATGTCTAGGACAATTATGCGTTAATTGTAAATCTTAACATTCTAGCTTCATCCTAGTCACTCTTATTGTTATTTCTGAAAGTGACAATAGTGGACAACAGGGGAACAAAAATATGGAAAATGAAGGAGAATAATATAAGTATTCTTAATTTACTGTTTTTCTTAGGCTAAAGAAATGTTTCATTCATGCAAACTGCAAAAGCAATTAGAAGATCTTCCTGCTAGGTGAATATCTGAACTTCTAGGAATCAAAGTTTACATCTAATTTAATCTCTAAGAGTTTAGTTTGTAACCACTTCTTATTAGCGCATCCTCTTAGCTGAAGGAGACTGAGACTTAGTTATAAACACTCCAGTTGCTGATACTTGCTGTTCAATGTGTATGTGTGTGTGTGTTTAAAATATAAATGTGACAGAAAGAAGGGTTATTTATGTTCTCAGAGTTCACTGTGGAGAGGGGAGTTTTCAAACATTTATGCTACACATTCCAGACTTTTAAAACATTAGGTAAGCTGCTCTGAAATATTTGTAATTTTAACCCCTTAACCAATTCAATTTAATACAATATGCATTTATTGAGCATTAACCATCTATGTTACTCTAGAATGGAAAATGTGACACTAACGGAAATCTGTAACTTCATGGTGTCACAAACACAAATAAGCTATGAGAAAAATCAAACCATTATCTAGAATCTGTCTGTATGTTTCTGAACACTATAAAATCATATCCTCCACATGTTATCATCTCCTTCATTTGTTAGACGTTGTTATGTCAAGAGTATACAACCGCAGCATCACAGTGTGTGTGTCTCTGTGTGCGTGTGTATACTCATATACACACTCGACCACATCCATTTATTTAGGTAGCCATTGAGATAATGCTTTTCATACTTTTCCTTTTGTCAAAATAATATTATAAGGTAATTATGGTTAATTTTTATAGATGAGGAAACTAAGCCAAGAGAAGTGACTTAAATTTATCCCAGTTGTCAGAAGGAGTCTGTAATGGATAGTACCTTACTATCATTACCTGTCTGACTCCAGAGTCCAGACACTTAGGCACTATGTATACTATTTCACTAATGTTTGAGGGAAAGGGTAAGCAATGTTAATGATTCACCCATTAGTTTGGAAACTAATATGGTTAGATATTCTAAATTTAGGAATGGAAGATAACTAAAGCTCATGGAATAGAGATGTTTCCTTTGAAATGAGCACATTACAAGCAGCGTATGAATAATATAGGCTTGACTTATATTTTTGTGTTTTTTAATAATTAAAAAATTTTAAACTATATAAAAATTAAAATAAATGTGAATTAATATTAATATTTTAAATTCCAGGTGGTGAAAATATGAATAGTTACTGTATTTTTCTTTATACTTTTTTGTTTCCATAAAAAGTATCAGAAAGTTATTTTAAAATTTAGAATATGCAAATATAAGTCACTTATAAAAATATATTAGAATTATGGTGGTTAGTAACCAATCCTATTCAAATTTCACACTTTTTTTTGAGGGAACCATGACCCAGAGAGTTCAAGAGTTCTTGCTGAAAGATGTTTATTTAGTGCCTTAACTCAAGAATAAAATACAATCAAATATGTACAAACAGAGTCAAAATTATGACAGCTCATGATTGCTACTTATTTTTATTTGAAAACTTAAGATGGTATTTGTTTTGTCTTTTTTGTTTGTTTTTTTTTGTTTGATGTACTAGATAGAGTCTTTGGGTTTTATGGGATATAAAAATCTACTCCAAAGCAAACTCATCTATCCAGAAATTAAAATTCACACCCTGAAGAGTAAACCAAGTTTGTCTACAGCTACTGATTTTAAGCCCAGAATTTCAAAGATGCTTCCTGGTATACAATAGTGAGTCAACGGGGCTTTTGGTGTGGACCGATAAATTTGAGTATGGTGGAGATGCTGATGGAGAAGTACGATATGAGTTTGGGATGGACGGCCAATGCTATGAGACTTCAGCTAGAAGGGAGATCCTTGCTGAGACAAGGCCTGTTGACTCGTTGATACTAGCTGAGTGGGACAGAAGCATAACTGTGTAAGTGCCAGAGACACTGTGGACCAGAACTGTCAATAGCAACCCAGTTTTTATAAGCTGAAATATTGTATCTTTGTACGTAGAATCTGTTCAGGTCCAGCCTTTACATGAATAAAAGCTTCACAATCTCTACGCCAAATTCCCACGTTAGCTGCCCATTCAGAAAAAAGTGGCACCTAATTGTGCGCATATTTATTTTGCAACTCTATAGCCATCTCTGAGGATGCTGCATGAAGGTTTTCTGACTTCTCAACAGTACAACCAGAGGAAACCCCAGAGCACCTCTTAAGGTACGGCAACCAGTTTCAGCTTTTCTACTTTGTACTTAGAGGCTGGATCGAGCAAACTGTTGGAACTCTGCTGACATAGTAAGAAACCAGTCCTATTACGGCGTATAAGAAGGAAAACAGTTACTAGCTTTTGATAATGTGAACTTAGGCCATCAGTGAATTGTCTTTTCGGTAAAATGGGGTCTTTGATAGTAGTAAATAGGTATATTCACTAAATTTTCTCACAATTTAAGAAGTAGGAACTTCAGGCTTTTAGTTCATTGAAGGAAAGTTTCTGAGTTAAATAAACTTTCAAATAATGACATAAAGAAATAAAGTCAGTATATACCAACTTCTTACCACCTTCTTCTTTTCTTTTCCCTCTTCAGAAGCCAGAAAGTCCGGTACTTAATTTCCCAGTCTCCCTGATGCTAAAGGACATGTAATAGTGTAGGTAAGAATAAGTCTATTGGGGGAAGGGGGGGCTTCTGCTAAAGCTGTCACTTTTTCTAATAAAAAGTGGCAAAAACGTAGCTACTGTAGTATTTATTCTGTTTTCCTTTATCTTCCAGCCCAGAATACAGATGTGATGCTTGGAGCTGTGAAGCCATCTTAGAAAATCAGATAATATGCTAAGGATGGGCCTTTTATGACTTAATTAAAAATCTGCAATATCACTGAATGCTTATTTTAAAACTTCCTATTATGTTAGAAAACATAGCTCTATTGAACCCACTAAATAATTTTTTTAATTACTTGTAGCTTGGCATTTGACATATTCTTAACTGAAATAGTGATAAAATGTTAAAAAGTGATAAGGTACCTAAAAATCTCTCCAATGCCTTTCAAGATAAAATGGCAGACTTTGTAAACATGCCTCCTTCCTTCCCTCCCACTTCCCACTGATCCACAATTAAAATACTGAAAAGGGAATAAATAACATAAAAATTCCAAGAATAGGAAGAAGAGGTAAAATAACATAAGACAAGACAATTTTGAATAATTTGTATCTCATTGAAAAACAAATCACAGTGGAGGAAGCTGCATCTCCAACACCAAACAGGTAACAAGAACAACAAAGGTGGAAGCTATTTTCTATGTATATAGTCTGCTACCCTCATCTAGACTCCAGGCTTAAAGAAGGCAGGCACAGACATCAAGAATTAACTGTGAAATGTCATTCAATGTAATGAATGGAGAACTATATATAGAAGAGTTGAGTCGGATTGCCAACTACCTCTATGCAAACAGAAAAAGTTGGCAGTGAAAGAAAAGTCTCTTCAAATAGCTGAGATATGTTCCATAATAAACCATAGGAAGTGGCCTAGAATGGAGATCAGGGATTAGTGTATCTTTAAAATTCCCTAGACTCTGTAGCTTAGAGTTGAGAAACATTTGTCTGGTGGGAAAGAGATACATCATTATATTTTATCATTCAGTACTATACATTATCAATGGTGACAGTTAACAGGTACTGTAGGACCCTCTAAGGAAACAAGAGCCAAGGGAAGGATTCTCCAAAGAAATGACATCTGAGCCATCTGAACAGGCTCTGACTATGCCGATCTCTCTTTTTATTCTTTATAACCTTATGTTACCCTCTTCTGAGTTAAAAAAAGTTTGAGGGTTGGGAGGAAGATGCTCCTGAAAAAAAACCTAGCATATTCAAAGTCATGCAAAGTGAAAAAGAGTGTGGTACAGATAGATGACTGCTGGGCACCGGGTGTGGCTGGGGCACATGGTGTATAAATAGCATGGCAGAGAAGTTACTAAAGAAGTCAATAGGCATTAACTTTACAGGTATTAATAAGGGATATCTGGGGGAACTATGGAAGGATTCATTCATGGGACTGACATGATGGGGGTCTGAATCTTAGAGAGATTGTGATGAGTTACAATATAAAAGACAGTGAGATCTGAGACAACGCCTTATAGGGGCTTTGCAAATAGCCTTCAAGAGAAATAAAATGACCTAAAGCATAACAATAGGAGTTGAAGGAGGGGGTGCACTCCAAGCAATGAAAGAGGAAGACTTAGCCAGACTTGGTAACACACTGAAATGAGGATGGGGTGAAATGATCATAAGGTGCAGGGAAACCTATCAAAAAATATACAGAAGAAAAATATTTCAGTGAAGTAGACTTCAGTTTTTAAAATGCTGAATGCCTAGAGAAAATTCTTAGGAACTGATGTTTTGAATTTGCCTCTTTCCCCTGTAAAAAGGATAAAGGGCTGCCTTCTTCAGTCTCTACTTATGGAGTAGCAGGACTGTCAGTTTTATGTAACAATTCATAGAAATTAATAGATCTCTTAGGAAATCTTTCAGTCACTCCTTTTTCTTTAGTCTTAGGTCATTATTTAACACATGACTCTACCTGTTGACCATAAAATAGTGAGATTCACTTTCATAAGTCACACCATCTCTTCTCCTATCTAAGCTGACCTCAAATACAAGTCAGCAAAGTTGTGTTTTAAGAGGTAAGTAGCTTATTTTTGGTCTTCCTCACAGGTTCAACTCTTCCTTTTTTTTTTAATCATACTCCCTATTTTTTCTTAATAAGTTAAAGACAATTGGTCAAATATAAATGTCTCCTGAGATAACAGAACTCATTAAGCTACCATTAACCATGAATGCTTTGTGCATAAAAGCGTTTGCCAGTTTAGCCAGAGAGTAAGTTCTGAAGCTGTGGGACTAGGAACATAAGTAAAGTATCAGTTAGTTTGGATGGAGGGAAAGTTATGTTTATCTGTTAAGAAAGCATCTCAACCAAAGGTAAAGTAACATCCTACTAAAGACAGCTTAAACAACTGGGGCTTTATTGATTTCACATAGCAAGAAATCTGGAGGTAGGCGGCTGCTAGCATTTAGTTAGTGGCTCAACAATTTCATCAAGAACCCAGGCTCATTTCTACATTTTCTCTGCCACTCTTCGTGGGTCGGCTTTTTATCCTCAATCTGTTGTTCCACAGTCAGAAGATGGCTGCTCCAGATCTAGGAAGGATGACCATGGAAGGTCATGGTCAAGCAGGAAGTGAGGGAAGGGAGGCAATAGGATAAGCAGTTATAAAAAGATGCAGTTATGTTCTTTTTTTTTAACTTTTTTAACTTTTTTTTATTGATTTATAATCATTTTACAATGTTGTGTCAAATTCCAGTGTAGAGCACAATTTTTCAGTTATACATGAACATACATATATTCATCGTCACATTTTTTTCTCTGCGATGGGATAAGCAGTTATAAAGAGATGCAGTTATGTTCTTTTTAGGGAAGAAAGTATTTCCCAGAAATACCTTTAAAAATTTCCTCTTACATTTTCATTACCCAGAAGTTGAATTTGGGCCTGTCTTCCCAAATATCGATTATTTTGGCCTAATATCTAAATAAGATCTGGGTGTATTGACAGGCAAATGTGGTAGTGGAATTCCTGTTGGGTAAAAACAGGAGGTTTGATCTAGCTATCTGGGCATTCTGGAGACAGTTTAAGAAACTGATTTCCATCTTCATAGGCTTTTGCTTCATTTTGTTTCACACAAGGAAAAGGATGTGTTTAGACGGGGAACCGCAGAATGAAGTGATATTTTCTACTTGATGGGAGTAGGGTTTGAGGGTGTAGAGGAACAGCTTTCTATTTTTCTTATTGATACCAGTTTCTAAAATGTATATTCTACCCATATGCTAAAATGTGTATGCTAGATACATATCAGGACAAAATTCTGCTCTTCTCTTTTTGAAGCAATGGAAGATGAATTGGCTGATTAAAATATGATTTTTAAGGGGTATGGGAAAGATTGTGATTTGGAAAAGTAAGAGGATTTACTGTAAATGGTCAGGAACTAATGACGGCTGAAAGATACAAAGAAGTACACCTAGGGGCTTACAAACACAGTGCAGCTCCTACTGAGGGAGCATTTGTCCTAGGGGAGCAACTAAGCCCTCCTCCTACCTAATCCTGGAGACAAAAGGTGGCAGAGGGCGTAAAGTATGAGCACGGTCTGAATAGTGGCCTCTTTTGCTATAAACAGGGTGAGAAACAAGGAATGTCAGTATAGAGTATAAGCCACTATTCAGACTCTGAAAGAAACATTGCAGCCAACAGCTCTGCTCTAAACCACGAGGCTGTCAAGACACCTCGTGTCAGACACGGCTACTCTGGCTCCTCACCTCCATTATTTTATGGTTTCTTAGTCACTGGTCAGCTATAGCTCTGCTAAGAGGAAAATATATAGCCCTATATGCATGTATTAATAAAGAAAAGCTGAACATCAGTGACCTAGGCAACCATCTCAAGAACTGAGAAGAAAAACTCAAATTAAACCTAAAGAAATGAGGACAAGGATATAACATGGATAAAAGCATAAATTAATAAAACAGAAAATAAATGTACAATAAAGAAAACACAGAAAGCTCACAGCTGACTCTCTGGAAATATTTTAAACTCTGCAAACCAATCTACATCTGGACAAGGAAGTTGCTTCTGTACTGAAGCGCGTGAGGGGTTCACAAGATTCAAAATAGTTTTTTAACATCAGGATCATGGAAATATTAACAATGCTTCATAATATTTCAGAACAGCACAAGAAACAAAATATGGCCATGCTACCCAAAAGCTGAGGTTTGTTTCTGGCATCTCAGTTTCCCTTCTTTTTCTGATGCTGTTTTCACTGTCAGATCATTTTGGGATATAATGAAGTTTTAGCCTAATGGGGCTGCTGCCTTTTAGAAATCTGCTCTTTACCTTACATGGTAAGAGTAGTGCAGAAATATTAGACATAAACGAACACGTTACTTCATGGGAAAACAATGGAATCTGGGCAGAATGGATACCTGCTTTATTAAGACTCAGTTCTCCCTCATGGCTATGGTATTTGGATTGTTAATATTCTAATACAAACAAAGGGAAGTGTTTAGGCTCCTGAATGAAGTTGGAGTGATAATGTCCTTAACAAAAGGTGGGAGTTTAGAGAAAGGGAGAAGAAAATGGTCTTGATGGAGGCTTTTGAGGTAGCCTCATGTAGACAGACACTGGAAGATGGAAACTGGAATGCACTTTGCTCATAAGGAACAAGGCTGGTTAGACTCATATTCATTATTGCCTTGAAAAATGCCCTTAACTCACAGAGCTTTATTCACTTCTGGATGTAGCTGAAGGTCATCCATTCTTTCGAAGAATCCCTTGTGAATGAGTGCATTTTGCACAGAATGAATGAATTTTCATAGACACCGGTTTTGCCCCTGTAGGGTCCACTAGCCATCTTCAGATTTCTAACTTGCTCGTGACCATTAGAGGTAAGATGGTGGCTTGAGAAAGACTGAACCAAAACTCCAATTATAAAGGGAGATTATCCGCAGCATGACCTGGGGCAGAGCAAGGGAAGGCCGTAGGGGACTTGATGCAGGCCTTAATCATCTCCGTATTGTATTGTAGAAGCCACATGATCTGTTTTCCTTTTAACTGAACTGAATTGAATTAAATTGGATTGAACTGAATGAGGCTCTGGATCATGAGAGACAGCCTGAAAGGAAAGTCAGATCTTTGAAAATACACCAAGTGTGAAATGAACCAGAAGAAAAAGTGATATTTAGAAGGAGAGTGACAAACACTGGTCTATGACCAAACTGCCCCACACCAAAGGCATACAAATCGATGGAGGAAGAATGGATGGGATGAAAGAGAAAGACAATATGCAGAAATCACATACACAGAGATGAAGAAAAGGGTAACTCTCTTGTTGTCTAAACACAGTGACCCAACACACAGTGAGGGCTCAATTAGTATTAGCTGCTTGTTTTGCCTGTGTTCTTAATCATTAGTAAAAATAATTAGTTTAAGAAAATAGTAATTAAACCATATTATGGGCCAGACTGTGCTTATGACCTACATGCTACTAAATCTCACAAAAAGCTTACATTACTTTTAGTATCTCCATTTGACAAAGGTTTGGAGAGCTGTAGATAGATTAGAGAAAATTTTCCAAAGTGGCATATGTAGGTTCTGAATGAAGGAATGAATGAATGAATGAAAAATCAATAAATACATGAAGGTACGAGTTCATCACCCAGTTGGCTTAGTAGCTATTGCTCACACATTTAGCTTTTAGGAGAGATACAAAAAGCAGAAAACACTGGAAAAAACTTCTTAAGAAAATTTCTTAAGTCCTAAATTCTTACTGGGACGTCACCAATCCTGTCCTTTCTTTTGCACTTTTCTCTTAGTATTATTTGTATACTTAGCCTATTTTTAATTTCATAAATGTAAATATTCACCTTGTATCTATTTTTAAAAGTCTATAAAAGAAAAAGAAGAGGTGAGGTTTTTTTTTTTTGTTTTGTTTTTTGCTACTTAATTAAGGAACTGTGAAACTAAGAACAGGGCTTAACTGCTTTGGAGAATAATATTTATATATGTGTGTAATATATATATTGTATATGTGTAAGATCAATATATATTTGATAAATACATCCCTCCTTTCAAGTCCCAACAGTTCTGTCATTAGCTAACTACATCCATCAGCATAAACATCTTTAGTAGCATTATTCTAATACTCTGAGAAATATGCCAACAAGAGCATCTCTGTGCAGACACCGCTTGGCAAACGCTCTGCAGCCAGACTGTTTGAATACTTGCTCTAGTACTCTATACCCCTGTGACCTCGAGCAAGTTTCTTAGCTTCTCCATGCCTGAGTCTCCTTACCTTTAAAATGAGGATACAAATACCACTGACTTCAGCTTGGTTTTTATGATTGGCTGAGTTATTCTCAGTAAATTACTGAGAAAAGTACACAGGAACCACACTATATAAATGTTAGTTGTTTTTCTGATTTTCCCAACTTTATTGCCCTGCAGAGCAAGGATATCCCACTTTCCCCCTAAGACACACAGAAAATGGGCCGATGAAGAGGAAGACAGGGAGTAGAAGATGAGCAACTAAGAATATGAAACCGATCAGGGAGGTTATGTTCTCCTTATTTCAGTGACAGACTTGACATCTGACCCGGGTTACAACTGAGAAAGGCTTGACCCCCTAGAATTAGATTTCCCAAGGAATTCAAGGTACCATTCTCTCTCTGCAAGTAAAACCCTGGCGTGCAAGGGGGAAGCTTTAAGGGATTTCAATGACACAGGTCCATTCCCCTTGGCAGTAATGTAAGATGAGGACAATTTTGGGGGAGACTGGACGTTCATTCTGACCCATGACTTTCCATGACACTGTGTTTCCCCTCTTGGGGAAGAAGTTTGGAATGCGTAGCAACTCTGTGATCCAAAGCAGCTTGCTTGCCCCATAACGTGACACCAAGTGGCAACAGTCAGGAGCCTTGAGAAATGAGTCAGAAGGAGATATTGCTATTTGGGTTCTGAGTTGCGGAAGCTTTGCTGGCATCCACTGCCTGCAAAGCCGTTTCTGTCCTAGACAGAGGTGAGCGACGTGAATGTGGGGGAGGACACAGGCCATGGCAAGGCCTGCGTACTAATCTGATCAGTTAATTCAATGAAGAGTGCCATATGACTATGCCGACAGGGCTGTCCGGTGGCAGGAAATGTGTAAGGGCCCCACAGTGAAAACATGATTTCTGTTAATCGCCTGCTTTCATCCTGCAGATCCCTGGAGGCAGCCTAGCTGGCATATCAAAGGACCTGTCACTGCATAACCTGCTGCTTCAGGTCTTTCGTGGGAGAAATCTGGGCCTCAGAGTTACCTGAAGTATGAGATACCGTTAACTGCTGTCTCCTCCAGTTAACCCAGCGTGTGGCCCAGAGCCAGGATTTTCCAACACCCCCTCCCCTTTCTGCTGTCAGTCAGTCCTTGGCGACTTAACATGTGTATCTGTCTGTCTCTTGCTTTAATAGTGACTGTGGTTAAAAGCCAGAGAAGGACTGACGTGACCCTGGGTATGGGCCAAGTTACTGCTCATTACTTGCTTGAAAAGGAAAAAAAAATGCAAACAAAAATTATTCTTCATAAACTTGGTTTAATTCTTGCGAGCAAGTTTGTGAGTCATTTTATGAATGGCTCCCGCTTCAAATTAGGGCTCCTGTTTCCGTTTCCAATGAGCCTCTAGTATTACATCTAATATTGTTTCCTCTCAGCAATTGAAATGTACATCCCTGCTGGGTTGGTAAGAATAGAATTTCTTTCCGGAATTCTTTCTTCTTTCTGAATTGCTTCATTTTACTTCCCCCCAAACTAAAATAAAGTAATTTGTACCTAAAACTAGACAAAATTAACCTCATGGCTTGTTCTCCTTCCAGTGTATGGCCTGACTCCCTGGCACAGAAGGCTGCTTTCACTCAGGGCCCCACTTCCTCACCTCTCCTCACCTCCTTCGGGCTGGGAAAAAATGGCTTCCGTGGAAAGTAAATGGGTTCAAGCAAGAGAAACCGCTCAGAGGGTCTCAGGACTCACTGATGTGAAGGTTGGTAAGAATGAAGGTTCGGGTACCAGGGCCTGGGCTTCCCAGTCCCTGGGTGTCACACTATTACTCTGTTCTAGGTGAGCGCTCCCTGTCCCCAGGCCTATCTGTCTGCAACAGACCAGCAACTACAGAGGTCAGGCTCCTGAACGCTCCAAACAACTATCTCATCTTCTTTCTGTGTTCTTGAGCAGACAAGCCTTATCTGAAAGGCTCACCTCACCTTCCTTCCTTCAGAGGGAATGGCTTCACTATGATAATAGAAAGTGTATGTTACACATCTTCCTTCCGGTGTACATGGCAGACGTTACTAGTGAAGGCAAGATTCTTTCCTGCTGACACAGAATCCTTCTCAACACAATGTTTGGGAAGGCTAGCACCAGTTAATCAGCATTATCATGCTTTGAAAAACGATACCCTCCACAAAAAAACCCCACTATAGTTACCCTGCTCTAGGCTTGAAGAAGCCAAGTCCTTCATCATATTAGGCAGCAGATATGAGACAGAGAACACAGAAATTTAACAGAGTAAACCGCGTCATGAATGAGGCACGTTTCTCTACACCTCTGTTGAGTACTGGTGGTGGGGGAACAAACACAAATCCCATGAAAATAACCATCAAGAATTACTGTCATCTAATAAATTTAAAAATTCATTAAATGGTTGCCATATGGACACAAATATTGATGTTGTCATTAATCGACCATTATCACATATACCAGACAGGAAGAAGAAGAAAGGATGCAGTAAGGAGAGACGGTCATCAGGAAAGCAAAATCTTCCTAAAATTTCCAGCATCCTTCCTTCTATATCACTGGCCAGAACTGTGTCACATGGCCACCCTAACTGCTGGAGAAGCTGGGAGATAATTGTTTTATAAAAGCTAACACATACGTGCCCCAGACACAATGGGGGTTTCTGTTAGTAGGAAAGAGAGAATCCATTTTGGGTGAGTAACTAATCAGGTCTGACATAGTCCCTGTTAGTACACACTTTCATAATAACAACTACCTTTATTTCCTCAGAACTTATCACAGACAAAATTAGGTACTTGCTGCCTCTGCCACCAGATTGTGAGCTCTGAGAGGGCCAAGCATGTGTCTGTTTTTTACTGACCATTTTGTTTCCAGGAACCGGCCTGTAACATAATAGGCACTCAAAGCATATTTGTTAAAAAGTGAATCAATTCCCACCGCACTTTCCTAGTTCAGGCAAGCAATGTCTCCAGCCTGGTTTATGACATTTCTGCCTAACAGCTCAATGAGTCTTCTTGCTTTCACTCAACTAGATGAGTGATCCCTCTAAAATGATTTGTAACCCAGTTAAGCCACTCAGCAGTTCACCATTACCTTCAGGATAAAGTCTGGATTCCTGAACGTGATTTACAAAGGCCTTAGTGACTCGACACCCATATATCTTTCTGGACTCATCATTTACCTTCACTTCTTCTAACTCTATTTCTATAGTAACTATTTTTCAGTTCCTCAAAGGAACCATACTTCCTTTTCTTACACGAGGTATAATTTACATACAAAAATTTTTCACCTTTTTGTACACATTTTTAAGAGTTTTGACAAATGGATGGAGTCGTGAGACTAATACAATAGTCAATACATAGAACATTTCCATTGTCTTCCAAATCCCCTCATGACCCTTCGTGGCCAAGCCTCTGTCCTTGCCTCCAGTCCCTGGTAAACAATGATCAGTTTCCTGTCCCTGATCATGTTTCCAGAAAGACTTATAAATAGACCCATACAACACGGAGCCTCTTGAGTCTGGATACTTTCAGTTAGCATAATGCTTTTGAGATTCATCCATGTTGGAGCATATATTCATCACGTGTTCCTGTTTATTGCTAGCAGACTTCCATTGTATGGATGCATCACAGTTTATGCATTCACCAATTAAAGGACATTTGTGTTGTTTCCAGTTTGGGATAATTATGAATAAGATCATTACAATCATTCACATACAGGTTTTTATATGAATATAAGTTATCATTTCACCTTGGAGTGGGATTGCTAGATCATATGGTAAGTGTATGTTTAACTTTACAAGACACTGCTTTCCAAACTGTTTTCCAGAGTAGCTATACTATTTTGCTTTCCCATAATATCCTCTTTTAATGGTGGCCTTTTTGCTTGTCTTGCTGTTACTCCATCCATCTCCTTCACTCTACTTACTCGTTCTTATACTTTAGATTTCAGCCTGGCCATTGCTCTCTTTGGGAAAGTCTTTGCTGATCCCAGGTCTAGATTGTTGTCTTTCCTGCGTTATGTCATTACTACTTTATATCTCTTCAATTAAGGCTGCATACTCTAAAAGAATGTAAAAATAAGGCTATTTCAGTCTCACTTTGAGCTGAATTTGCAAGATCACAGATGCCAACTACTCCATCATTCAAAGGGATGTCCTATACAAAGGAGGTAGCCTCTATCTGTTTTTTCAAGTGTGGCTTGGCATTTATTCAAGGATATATAAGAGAATGGAGATTAGAAGTCTGGGAGAGAAATTTTCTTTGGAAAAACAATGTGGAGTAAGGCAGCTTATTCTGTTCTTCACAGGGCAAGAAGAGGGCATTTCTATTTTCCTTCAAGACAAATGAGAGAGGATTTCAGAAAACCACTTGGGCAGCTTGATCTTTGTTCCCTAGCATGTGTGGGATCATAACAACTGATGCCGAATCCTTTTCTGAAAAGGCCTATAATTGTGAGATTTTGATTAGATAGCTACTATGATGGTGGGAAAAGAAGAGGTGATGCCACTGGGAAAGTCATGGACATCTAGAATTTTCAGGACAAGGGATGTGTGAGTATTTCTTGTGAACCACCTGGGGGCTACATAACAGATAACTTCCTGCACTTCCAGTAAAGAGAATGGACACCAGGACTGCGTGGAAGGATAAGGAGCCCTCCAACAGAGTATGTGTCAGGTGGATTCTTAATAGAGGCATTGTCCAGGGTAAGGGAAGTAAAGGTGCAGAATCCCAGTGATGATGACGATCACCCACAAATGTACTCCAGGGGGGATCAAATGCAGGTGGCTGTACCACTTATGTACATCCTTTCCTCCCATTTGCCTTATTGTCTTCAGATGAACATTATCAAACTAGAAGAGGCAGTGATACCCAGTGAGGGGGAGGAAATAAAAAATAATTCATTCATCACATATATTTTGACATTCAGCTTGTGGTCAGTTATTTACTACTATAATTAATGATGCAAACATTTTGATAGACAGGTATCTCCCACTTTTCCGAAGCTCACTTAGTTTGCTTTAGCCACTTTGCTTTAACGGAAGACTAACATCAGTACCTGTTTTTGCTAACCAAAAGAAACCTCAAGAGGATCTTTGCCTTTACAGAAAAAAAAGTGGGGGGGGCAGAAGGGGAAAATAGAATTTAGTGTTTGTTTTGTAGGGAACTGTCACAGAGGCATCGCACATCCTGAGCAGCAAGGAACATGGCACCGCCAAGCCAAGCTCCTTCCCAAACATCTCAGCATCAAGCCTCCACAGCTTTGAGTTGTGTCTGTAAGCATCTGTGTTTTGTCTCAATTTGTCTCAGTTCATCTTGTGCATCCGGTAGCAAGATACGTCCTAAGGAAGATGTGTCCTTCTTCACTTTATGCCATTTTGGCTTATGAAAGGTTTCATAGGAATGTTCTACTTTCAGATAGCAAGGGGAATCTGTATAAATCATTGTCTCTATTTCCTATTATTTTCTTAGGCAACATTCCTAGATATGGGATAATTGGAACTCGAAGGCCTAACTAACAGTTTTGAGACTTCTGAAAACTAATTTTTAAATTATAGCCCAGAAAGTTTTATGGTTTGCCTTCGCACTAATAATTTATAATGGTCTATACATTGCTTTATCCTCACCAACAAAATTAATTTTAAGAAAAATGTGTTAAATTGATAAATGCAAAGAGAAATGTCACTGTTGTTTTAATTTCAATCATTCATGGGATTAAATTTTGTTGTATGTTTATTTTCCACTTATATTTTCTCTTGATGACTTGTTAGTTAATATCTGTTAATGTAATTTCTATTCAGAAGACCGTATTTCAACCTAGATGAGGTGAATTAAAGCAAGGAAAGTACTTCTTGATCTTTCTATGCTACTTCATGTTCTGTGTATTTATTTCTGAGAAAAACTGCATTTCCAAACACAAACAATTGTGTTATCCTATCAATCTTTCTTTAATGCATATTCCCTTCCTTGCTGGTCCAGAAAATCAATCCAACCAATTAATGTGTTGGAGAATGGAAAAAAAAAAAAAAAAGATGATGCTTCTGCATGGTAGCCCTTCCTGTCACTTGGAAATGCATCTTAAATGTTTCAAGGAACATTAGCATGAGTTTGTGAATGGACATCCCCAGAGAGTGAAGGGAGGAGGAAGGAAGAAGAAATGTGGATGCTCATGTGGGTCATGTTGGGGGTAGAGGATGCACAGGATGAAGCTGTTACTTCAATGCTTCTCTTATTCTACCTCAGAAAAGGAGGAAAGCAAAGCCAAATTTTTCATTTCAGACACGACATATTTTCTGAGACGGCTGACGGGAGTGTATTATGAGAAAGTACAATTCCATTGAATTTGATTGGAAAAATAGGAAATAAAATGGGAGTTCTTGGTGGGACCTAGAAACTAGGGTGAGAAATAAGAAGGGGCATACTTCTCAGCACTCTTTTCTTCTTTATAGGGTCCTTGTCAAATACTTCAATGCAATAAACTTGGTCTCAGCCAACAAAGACATTGAGTCAAGAAGAAAATAAAAAATAGTTAGAAGTAACCGTGTTTACCCAGTGCTTACTATGTCTCAGACACCAGTAAAACAATTGCTCCACATTCACTGTCTTATTTAATCCTAAATCAGGCTTGTGAGCTTAGTATGATTATTATGCTAGGTTCACAGAAGCAAAAAACGAAGCATAGAGATGGTGAGTTACTTACCCAATATCACGCAAGTAATAAATAGCAGGACTGGGGTTTATACTGCGAACATTTAAAACTCCAGAGCCCATGACTGTAAAACCCTCAGCCCATTGTTCCAGCCTGGGTCCCATCAGGCTCTGGTTACCTCACTGCCTTCATCCTTTCCAAACACTCCAAACCAGCTCCCGACTCTACCTTTGCAGGACTGTTCTGTATTCTATTATTAATTTTCGTCACCAGGGATAGCTACATAATTTGAGGGGCCAGTGTAAAATGAAAATGCAGGGCTCTAGCTGGGGTTGGAGAGGTCAGCTTTTCCTTTCCTTGGGGTGCCACCTCAAACCAGAGTAGATGGGGGACAACCAAGGGATTACAACTTCGGCATCAGGAGGTACAAGGTATCTGGAAATATGATGAGGACGAGGCCCCCGCCAAGTTACCCGCTGAGTGAGACATGCACTGTCACGTAAGGAGGCAGATGACTGCTTTCTTGCTTTGCCCAAGGATATCACATGACGTGCACACACACTCAACCCTCCTGCAACCATACCCAGGCCCTTGCCAGGGGCAGAGTGATGGTTAAATACAGTCCTCCCTATCCCCCAACCAAAGTGATCAAGTCACCAACTCGGGAAGAGAGAAGGAGCAGTAATGGGGTGAGAACACGGAGGGGGAGACTTTGATGATCCCTAGGCACCAGGCAGCAGGGAATGGGTAACTGAGGACCCATCCTAGACAGGAAGTGGGAAGCAGGACTGTGTATAAGCCAAGCCTCCGGGTCCCCAGTGCATCCTCCTCCATTGTCCTATTAGATTTCACTTACAAAACCATAAATTCAAAGATAAAATTATTAAGTATCTCAAGATGGCAACTGCAAAAAGTAAAACCCCAAACATAGGGTCCTTCTGAGCACGGGGTCCTGTGTGATTGTACTGCATGGCTGCACACTTATGAAGCTGGCCCTGATTTTTATTCTCTAAGTTTAGTAAGTGAGGGAGTGAGAAGGGGCGTTTTGTTTAAAGAAACCGTATTTTGAGCTCGTGCAGATTTGTTATTTTGGGGGCAGTATAGTATAACGGTTAAAAGCCTTAATTTAGATACATTCAGACATGGATTTGAGTCCCAAGTCTAGAGGACTTGAAAAAGGATTTCAATCTCTCAACATCTGTATATTCCATTGCAAAAATGGATTAAAGCACATCTCAAAATTTTGAGCAGGCTAAAAATATAATCTATATAAAAGATTGAACACAGCACCTGGCACATACTATTGTAGTTAATAAATGTTTGCAGTTATTATTATTGGTATCTGTGATACATTTGAATTTGTAAATTTAAGTAAAATATTAGTAAAAATGCCTGTCTCCTGGCAGTGTCTTACCACAGAGGCACATCTAAAAATCCTGAGAAATTTAATCACGACACTAATAAAAAGGATTGAGCAGTGACCAAGTACCAGGAACTCCCTAAGTATGTTATGTTTATTATCTTATTCCATTCTCATAACAGCTTTTTAAGTAAATATTGACAAGTCATTTTATAGATGAAGAAGCTGAAGGTGAGGAAAGTTTACCAGATGCCGAAGACTGAATAGCTGATGAGAGAGTTAAGATTCAGCTTTCAGTCTGTCTGACTACGAAGTCTATGTCCTTAACCTCTGCATCATCTTATCTAGATGAGTGATTCTCAACTGTGGCTGCTGACTTAAAATGTTAAAAAAAAAAAAAAACAACCAAACGCTGATGTGGCGGGCCCAACCTAGATCACTTTAATCAGGATCCTGAGGAGTCAGGACCCCGAGACAACCAAAAATACACCGTAATGTGTTTCAGGTGATTCTCATGTGTAGTCAGATTTAAGAACCAATTGGTCTAGATACTAAAATTCACCGAGAGAGCTCTTACTTTTTATGTATTATATGTTTACTTATATTGGCAGGCCATTTTGAATTCATAAAGGGCAAGGGAAACTCCAATTTATTCTTTTTATATTGTTCTATCCCAAAAGTATTTTAAGGCAAACACCAAAGAACATCCATTGAAAGAAAGTAAAGTTATTCTTTTTTGCACAGGAAAAAAGAGTTATTATTGTCATGACCTTGAATAATCTTTTATAGATGGGTGTGGGAGTATGATTTATTTTTTTCAAACTCAGAGAAGTAAAAACATCTGTGTATTGACCTGAAAGAACGTGTGGAAAACATAGGATGAGGAGAAGAATTACTACATAATTTGGATCAGGAAATGTCAGAGTGGGCGGCTGTGGGATGATGGAAAAGGAGTGTGTCATGAATATTTCATAGGTGAGCCCCCGCCTCCTTCACATTTGTAAGTGTCATTTGTAATGGGATGAATAATAGTGTTAAGATGTGTGCTCTGTGATATGTCCCTTTATCCAAACAAATACATGGCAGCCAAGATAAAACTATTACTCAAGGCCAGCACACACATACCAGAGGTGTTGACGACTTAAGCCCCAGTGCCAACTGGAGGGTAATTTTCCAGATAATTGCCTAAATTCTTCCATTTTGTTCAGAAGAAGGAGGATTATAAACAAAGTCATGAGTCTCCTAAATGTTCCACTCGGTAATTCTGTTTTCCAGTACACCTGTCTAGAATGATATAAAATCAAGGGACTGATGTGTGTAAAGAGATACAGGCCATGCCTACAGAGGGATGTTTCCATTGATTTAAAAGAGGAAACAACCTGACCAACTCATGTCAAAGGCTACCAAGCCAAATGAAACCCAACTATGAAACTGCTACCATTATATAATTTGTACATCCCCAAGTTAAGAAAAAAATAAAAACTCAAAATGATGAGTATGTTAGGGAACTCAGGACAAATCTCCATAGATGTTGACAAAAGGTATGAGGACAAATTGAATAGTGTATTTCTGGAAAAGAATATTTTCATTATGCCAAACAGAAGTGTGAAGTACCTTGGAACTTTGCTCTAATAACATTAAAAATGGGGCGAAATTCATGACAGTTTGGAAGGCATTTCTAAAAAGAGTACAGGTTTTTAAGTCAGGATTGGTTGAATTCAATTTTGGTTTTTTTTTTCCACCACTAACAACATATCCTTGGGCAAATGACTTAGTGTATTTGACCTTAGTTTTCTTTATCTGTAAAATGGGACTAAGAATCAGCATTTAAGATAATTCTGATGCTTATAGAGGATACCTGTGAAGAAGTATAATTTACCTAGAAATTATTCCATCATCGATGGTTATCAGTCTATTATATTCTTATTGTTAGAAGTTAACCCTCTCTTAACATCTTGCCAAGGGCCCATGCTTTCATACCCTGGGACTCAGCTATGCACTGCCCAATTTCTTTCAGAAGAATAAAATTTTACTGGCATAGAGAGCAGTCCTGAAATTAAATCTACCCACCAGGAAAGGACATGTGCTGGGGAAACTGGCCAAACTATAGAAATCAAGGGAAAGTTCCTAATGACAGGCAAAATCCAATGCCCAAGAAATATGGTAATAACTAAGCACATGTCACATAAGTTGCCAGCAATAGTTTCAGAGCACTGAGGTAGGTCAGCAGGTAGGAAAAGTAATGTTCAGGAGCTCACCAGGGCTGCTGGCATACTGTCTTCTGGTTAAGGTGAGTTCTAAACTCTAGTTCCGGGTTTTGGAGTCCAAGGTCATAGGCAGATGAACCAAATAGGTTCATAAGGATAAAGACCAGAGAGAAGTCCACTTATAAGGAAGGACTGTCCTATGACTTAAAATTGCAAAACAACATGCCAACTTTAATATTCAGGTAGAAGACCAGATCTAGAGGCAGCAAAGACAACCAGATGCAGAACTGCTGTTACTATTACTATTCAGGCATAATGTTTACTCTTCCTAACAAATCTACAAGAAAAGAGCTGGCATCTTCACATGACAGATAAAGAAACTACAGCTTAGTAAGGATAAGTAAATTTCCCAAGGCCAGATAAATAGGTAAGTGAATTCCAGATCTGGCATTCAAATCCAGGTTTATCCAGTTTTTAAAAAAAAAAAGAATGGGTTGAACCGAGGTATAGTGTGCTACCCCTAAAACAAACAAACAAAAAACAGAAAGCAAAAAGCAACAACATAAACAATTTTAGCTCAGAGTGGTTTTGGCAGCAGGTGGCAAGTTTGAACATGTACCTAATGATCAAATGG
Source organism: Camelus bactrianus (assembly GCF_048773025.1). Taxonomy (NCBI): domain Eukaryota; kingdom Metazoa; phylum Chordata; class Mammalia; order Artiodactyla; family Camelidae; genus Camelus; species Camelus bactrianus. The sequence goes on from NC_133548.1 coordinate 27,853,991, forward strand.
CTTTTGCTGGGGGAAATCAGATCTGAGGGGCCTAATGTGGTATGACATTTTGGTCCCTAACCTAAACGACTTCAAGGTCATGCAGCTGCAACTTCTTGATCAGATCATCAGTAGCAGTTTTCATGACTTCCTGTTCTTCACCATTGCTGGAGATCTCTGAAATCTCAGGACCTCTAATGCAGTTCATATATATATTTGTGTGACATTATAATGTAACCATCCTGGTCACCATGTTTCTCACAATATTTAAGACAGGGACTGCCCTTGACTCAGTGATTAGGGAAGATTCAAATACTGGTATACCCACTAGATTACTTCCTTTTCAGCACAAGTTGTTTGCTAATATCCATAGGGCTAAGGGTTTATTTTACATAACCTTATTGAGGATTCTGAGCTTTCTTTGGAGAATTACTGAAAACACTTCCCTCCCTCCCTCACTGTAATTAATAGTCCATGTGCCTCTGGCTCCTCTGTGTGAGACTTCAGAGGCATGTGCAAATGTCCAGAAGAATAAGGCTATCTTCTCATCGGTCCACCCAGGAAATGTCAGGGAGGCACTTAATTCCCCTGTAGATGGGACGAGGAGCAAGTAAGAGGAGTTTAAGCACTCTTCATTCCTGTAAAGTTTGGGGGGTGGGCAGGGTTTGAAGAGAGAGGGAAATAGCCTCCTTCCCCCCCTTCATAATCCCTCTTTTAAAGAAATTCTTACCAGGATTTTGGAAGAAGTGATGGAGTAGAAAAACAAAACCTCTCACCTCGTAAGCAGAAAAATCTGTCCAGTAAATGCTAAGGAGACAGTCTCTCTAAATATTTTGTGACCATATTTTATGCCATGAGAATATTCACTTACTCTAGTTATCACTCTCTTGTTCATCTTCATGTGTTCAGATCTCTAACTCTCATCCTACCTGAGACAGTCTTGAAGGAGTCATAATAAAGTGCAATTACGATAATTTAGTTGGGTACCACCATATAGAATCTTTCCCTCAATGCCCCCTCAACCTCTTACCACTCTCCTAGTAGCCTAAAAGACTTAAACACACCTTCCAAAACACTTAACTTTCAATCTCAGAGGAATATCTGAATGAGGAAGAATCTAGTTCAACAGAAAAACTACAGAGCAATAAAGAATCTACTTTCTATGGTGCATTAAGGGAGGTACAATACCACTTCTCACCAAATAATTTTACAGAGTAAATTGAGTCATGGTTTATTTCTTTTAGGAAAACATGTTTTCTCCATTTAAAACTATATTGAAGATAGCTATTCTCAGTGGTATCCAGCATTAGCAGGTAGACAATTTACAGGAGATGAATTTCCCACTTTTGGAGGCTATAGTGCAGCGAATTGGTGAAGGCCTCTTGAAATTACTGAGATCATCACATGCACAAATGCACTGAATGCTATTTATGTGTCTTTGTAGCTTGAAAATTTAATGAGGCTGAGATCTGAAGAATAAAAATATTTCCACTACAAAAATGAAAAAAATGTTGGAATGAAATCTAGGTTCACTGCATGCCTAAGATCCAAAGACCCAAACAAAATTTTTCTTTCATAAGATCACATGGAGTGAAAATGAGTCAATGTTCATTAGGATCTTTGTTTAAAAGACATCAAAGGGATGCTGACAATCTCACTCCTTTCCCTATCATTTGTGTAGACATAATATGCTCAACTTTCAGGAAACCTGGAGCATCTTATAAATTGTTGGTACTCCTCATGGAATGTGGATTGCGTAATTACTGGCCCTGAATGTATAAACTATGAATTAAGTGTCACTTGAATGGAAAATTATTTGAAGAAAGTACACCATGATTCACTCCTAATGAATGCTTTCATATGTCTCTGCAAGTGCATTCACCCCAAGAAGTTCTCATAGAAGCAGGCCAAGAAACTATTCTTTCCTGTGATATTTTATCTAGCAAATTTTTAAAGTCAAATAATTCACTAACACTAAGAAATTTCCTTTTATTTTTAAGTAGCACAGATAGAAATTTCCTGTGCCAGGTTAAATCTCACTGAATAGCCAATTGAGATTAAAATATTTTCTAACCCACAAAAGCATATTCCACAAAAGACAATGAGAACACTTGATAGAGATTTAAAAGCATAAACTACACGCTCTGCTATTTAACCTGCCTCGTGCGACTAATGTGCACCGTATTCCATTTTAGAAAGCGAGTGGCAATCAACAGTGACTCAAAAGTAAACGTTCAGACCCCGATTCATTGTTTTCATGGCTCCTGGTTACAGTATTTTCTGATTAAAGAAAAACTAAGGGTCTTGTATAGAATGAAGACTGTAAAATAATCAAACAAAAATAATCAGTACCTCCTTGGTTCCTGGTATTCAGGACTCAGCTCAGTGTTTCTGGCTGATAGTTACATAATATTATCAAGGGCAGATTTGTGTGCTGTGCCAGATTGCAGAGGCCCTTCCCTGCTAATAAGAGATGTGAGGACTAATCCAAAGACAAAGAGCTGGTAGTAACTGTTAACAAAAGGATGCAGTGATCAGTGTTGTGTTAAGTAACAAAAATTTGTGGTACTTTTTCTGTCATTTGAAAAAATGGAGTGGCATCCAGAGCATTTGGTTATGATCGCAGTTTTTCCAGTGCGAGATGATGAGGGATCGGACTTGCCATGGTGGCATTTGGGAAAGATGGGGGGAATGGATCTAAAAAAAAAATCTCTAGTTACAGCTGACACTTTATATATTGTTTCAATGGGGAGAAGGGATTATAGAGGAGGCAAACATCAAGAATGGTATCTTATGCCCTCGTTTGGGAGGCTGATTCAATGATTTTAAGACAACAAGAGAGGTAGAGACCAATTAGAAGAAGAGAAGTTCTATTTCAGAGAGGCTCAACTTCGGATGCCTATAATTAAAGATGGTTGCATCAAAAAGACAATTGGAACTCTGAAATGTATAAAACCATGTCTGGAAGACAGGAAGAGGCACTATTTCCTTTCTTTTTACTTCCTTTCTCCTTCAGGAAGTTGACAGGACAGCTATCAAATGAATCAAATATCCCTGAAGAAGTACGCTTACAGCTGTGTTGCAATATACATGCCTCAGGATCTCTATTATTGTTTCTCAGTAGTTCAGGGTCCTACATTCAGAACTGCCTTGCCCTGTCCTTCTGCTGAATTTTAAAAAGTAGGGAATGATCTCTGATTATCTGTCGTCAACCAGTATCGCCAGACAGGTATGTCTCAACAATAGAAACCAGAGAAATATTTGAATATCTTCTTACCTTGAATCCTAAAAAACCCAGCCACTTACTTTTATACCATTATTGTCATAGTCTGGGAATTTTAAATGCTTTAATTCCAGTCTGGTTAAGTGGAAAGAGTACTGAATTAGCACTGAACTATTTTTGTTCTTAGCAATTGTAGTAATAAACTGTGCTATTAAAATTTTGTTTTGGCATTTTCTGAACATCTACTTGAACTGCTAGGCACATAACTTTCTTTATCTTACTTAATTCCCTCAATGGTACTGGTATCTTGCAACTTTTCTGTCTGCACTTTCTCTGCTCGGTTGTCTAGCTGCGGAACACTAGACATAATCTACGGTAGCTTCTGGCTCTAAAGCCATGAATCCACAACGTGCAAAGCTGTAGAAGGAAACAGTTCATGGGAAAGACAAACTAATTCTATAGACATTTTTATTAAAGAAAATGTCTGTCTTTGTATTTCGTGGGATGGAAAATGTGAAAGTTACTCATCAGCCTTGGGAAGAGAATTCTCACGGGACTCCATTTCTGGAAGACTTTACTGTTGGAGGTGAGATTTTAGAAAACCCTTGAGAAAGAGGAGAGAAGGTAGACTTAAAGTAAAAGGTTATTCTAAGAATAACAAATGGCATGAGCGAGAATATAAGTGAGAAAGGCGTTGTAGGGGCTAGGGTAGGAGGTGAGAGTGTGGAGGGAGCAGTGGGCTCTTGGCTCCTCTACCTTCTGCATGATCATCTAAAAAGGCAGAAGAGTAAGGGATGGGAAGGCAGCATCGGCCGTCCCACAGCCAGTCTAGGGAAGGCCTTGAATTAGATCCTTAGAGTCTGGGCAAAGAAACACAAATGTTATGGTCTTCACGAAGGACAAGGGAATAGGTATATTCTAAAGGCAGAGTGTGGACCCGTGATTTGGCTGGGTATCCAGAAGGAAGACCAGTTATCGGTAATGCATGAGTCTAACTATCAGGACACACTCACAGACTCACATACAGAAAACAGGAAGTAGGCGCCTCCTCCTTACAGGACCGGCTGGCCATGGGGTGCCGGGCAAAGGAGCGCAGCTGCAGGGAAGGAACACTTTCTCTGCAATGGAATAAAACTGGCTTAAAAAGAAGGAGGCCCTAAGCAGCAGCTTTGGGCCAGGCAACCAGTTTTGGTTAAATCCCTTAATTTCTACAGCCAAGTCTCCTAAACTTGGGAGTTTGTTAGAAAGGTAAAATCTGAGGTCTCACTCCACTACCGATCTGAAAATCTACTTTGAGAAACACAGTGCTCAACACTCTTATTTTTAGTTTCCTCATCTGTTAAATAGGGAGCATGGTTATTTTATAGGGATGTTGTCAGGATTAAAGTAAATAGTATTTGTGCTCCCTTCAGGAGCACATGTACTAAGTTAAATAACATTCCTAACGTGTTCAGTAGCACACTTGGCACACTGGGTACAAGTGGAAGAAATGTATTAACATTAGTAATAGTAGCATATATTGTAGAATTAGTTTTAAAAACTAAAATAGATGTTGAAAAGACTAGTTAAATCCTGTTGGGCATTTTAATTTCTAATCCATAAAAAGAATTTGACCTTGATCAATCTGCAATTAGACCTACTTTTAGTAGAAGATGACCAGGTGAATGAATTTATTTTGAACGGTACCTAAATTGGCTGAATTTTGCTAAGAGATTATTATTACATGAGGTTTCTGAATCATTTTCAGTATCAGTGACTAAGATGGGGAATTGTGAGCAAAGAAACCAACAGTCAGACTAACATAGTTCTAATATGCAATGCAAATATTATGCTCCTGAAATAAAAGTGCAGACCTGCCCTTAATTACTCAAACCATCTCTCTCTGGACATAAAAGGGTTTGTTTTGTCACTTAGCTTTAATTTATCCCAAATATCCTTGATCAGGTTTGCAAATGGGTTCAAAAGACCTTTAGTCCTGACAACGTTTTAATCAGCCCCCAAATCTTCTTTACTCTTCTAGCTCTGTCTCACAGAATTGCTGCACTCTCCATCACCAGTCCACTTCCATGTCTGCTTTTTCTTAATTACCCAAATAGATAAAAAACAATTATTTCAACATCACAGTCTCTATACTAGAGCATATCTTCAAAGGGAGCCATGATTCTGGTATCCTCACACAGGAAAACAGGGCCAACATAATGAACATAATGATGATGATGGTGATGATAACCACAGCCGTAATAACCTCCAACAACTATGGAATGTTTAACTCCACCTTCTGGTCTGAAACACCATCTTTTTTGGTGTACTCCTATTTTCACCTTTACTGGGAAACCTCTCCAACTGAACTTTAGAGACATGTATCCAAACGCTACTCAACATCTCTAACTTGGATGTCAATGGGGCATCTCAAACCTAACCTGCCCAAAGAACTGGTTTCTATAAATTCTGGCCCTCCTATAGTCATTCCATCTTCATAAATGGTACCATTAAAATGCTTTTTTTCCCCACATCCTGTCTTATTTACCAGCAAATCCTGCTACTTCCATCAGTCTGACATTAGCACCCATGTTCTGTTCTACTATGCAATTCTGCTTTGCAGGAGGAATTATTACTGGCATCTTTCATGCCATTGAAATATCAAAAGAGTTTTCCAATTTTGATATCTATGAAACCCACTGAAGAACAGTAGTGTCTACTAGTCACAATTCATAAAGTAAAAAACATTATAGAATATATAGTCAGCAATTAATGATGGGACAAGGAGATGAAATCCATAACAATTTAGGCTTCAAAAATTGACTTTAAGCCCAAATGGGGTGTGTGTCTGTGTGTGTGTGTGTGTGTGTGTGATAGTGGGAAAAAAGCATAGAAGTATATGGGAATCCAACAACAGCTTCTAATGGCAAGCGTTTATTAAATACTTAATGCTGGAAGATGTCTTGTACTATACATTAAGAGAACGGAAATACAAAGATGAAGAAGAAAAAGTCCACATCCTCAAGGAACTCTTATTCTAGGAAGAGAGTCAGGGAAATGGTTTCAGTAACCATAGACTCAATTGTCCCGACTTACTGTAATGATTCAGAACACTATTCACCTGGTGGGAGCAACCCAAATGGATAAGGAAATAAACAAAATCCATATGGCAACTTAGCAAACCCAAACTCCATAAGCAATGCCAAACATCACAGGGCTTATGATTTGTCAAATCCCATAACTATTCATATTAAAAAACAGGAAGAACAGAGCCTTGTAAATGGCCAAGAATTGTTTTTTTGTTTTTGTTTTTAAATTTCCACATACCTGAAGTAACTATGCTGTGATACAAAACGCCTCCTCATGGTGAAAGGGTTTCCAGAACTGATGTTAAAGTCTCTATTAGGTTTATTTCCTAAGAGTGTCTCTGTATTTGGGTGATCCATCCTTTAAAGTCACGAACATTGCATTGGGTTATTCCAGTAAATCAAGTAAGCTACTGAGTGATATAGTGCTGGGAGCACTGAACTCCTTGTGAGCTTTATTCAAGAATGACATAGAAAGATGGAGCACCAGAACATAAGCCAGGCTTTGGAAGCTTTTCTTATATACTCTTTGTGTTTTAAAACACATTTATTATCACTGACAAGAAAATGTTTCTACTAAAGTGCAATCATCATGGAAACTAAACACAGCCTTAAACCAAAGCTGTTGTTTAAATAATTGCTTATCCATCAACTATTTTGAGAACCTACTATGTGTCAGACACTCTGGAAAGAAGAAATACAAAGATGAAAAGACTTGGTGCCAGTCTCTAAAAGGGAATAGAGAAGTGACAAGCACACTTTTAAACAACCAATTAATACACAAAATACTTGGATGTGGTGTAGGTACAAAGTATTACAGATGGGAGTCTGTTTCAAAGATTCAGTGAAGCTTAGTTTGGAAAGTGGAAAACAGTGTAAGTTAGCAGACAATTGCTGGAGTAGGTGATTTAGAAAAAGAGAGCAGAATTTTTAAAGGCATAAAGTATTGGAAAATTCACTTGAGAGGGCAATTTTTCTATTTCTTAACATCTTGACATTCTTTTTAAACTGTTGCTTAAACATGACACGTAGCAGAACTTTTAGCCACTGGATAGTCAGAATGACTTGTCACGGTAGACAGAACGGAATGGGTGCTTAGTCTCTGACTATGTTGACAAGGTTGCAGTTGAAGTAGTAATATTTATTTTTCTGTCATAGGTATTGTAAGAGGTCATCTTCCTCAGAAATATGATTTTCATTATGCTGTGGATTGTTGAATCTAAAGGATACAAAAGAGCAATTCTGATGCAGATAAAATCTCTTTGTAACTTATGTACATCTATTAATTGTTTTTTCATTTATTTATTAAGACCACAGATACCTACTGAGAGAATACCAGATATCAACCACTCTGCTAGACTCTGGCAATACAGAAATAAATAACACACAGCCTCAGCCTCCAAGACTCAGAGTCTGGTGGGATTTTCAGATCCATTTAAGCAGATATTTATAAAACAGTGTGATCAACGCAAGAATAGAAACAAATGGGTAACAGAAGCATGAACAAGGATGATCTAACAAGAGTGATACATATGGGGGAAACTAGTAGCACGCAACTTAGCTTTCAAAGAATGAGAAAGTCATTCTAGGTTATGAAGTAGCACAAATGTGTGCAATATCATGGATTGTTAGGGACATTCCATATAAAATTTACAGTGCAGGAAGCCTGCTATAACCCAAGATACAGGTAATGACTTAAAACGTATTTCCACTTTCAATGTCTTATGTTCTTTTTGTGTTCACTGACAGCCTCCTCTCAGCCAAGTAGCAGGATTGTATTGTAGGCTGCTTAATATGGCTCTGGGCTCTTTAACATGCAATAAAGAAGCAATGCTTTTTGATACAGTTGAACAGCTGCTGTTAAGAACAAGATTAACAAATGAGTCAAAACGTGCTGCTGAGGGTTAGTTAATGCATTATATCAGCGTTAATTAAAGTATTATTAAAAGGCTGACTGTTGCCTCTCGTTTTCCTAGAATTTATACACACACTTCATTAATCTTTGCCCTCCCTGTGGGGTAAGTCACTGCACCTGTTCATCTTCATGAGCAGAAGTATTGCCTGCCAGATAGCTGGTGTGCAGCTCAAGACAAGCAAGGATGACATGTGGCAGATCAAAGAGAAAACAACCGAGAGTTTGATAGAAATTTTACTTTCACCTCATTTTGGTGACAACACTGGGGCCTTTTCTTATTGCTTATCTGAGTAGATCTGTAAGACATACTCATTAAATTCCTTCTCCCAATGATGCCCTCATCAATATCAAACACATATTTTTGTGTCACAGGCTTATTCTCCAAGATTTAGAATTTAAAATACGTGACTCTATTAAAATAGAGTGCAAGTATTAGGAGAATGTCTCTATTTTACACCATGGAACTATGGCTGAGCAGAGAACAATGAAAATAAGAAGTAAAATATTGTTAGGGCGGGCAAAGCACAATATCACGTGCAAAGGATTACTTGGAGACATGAGACATAGAATCTCTCTAGAGATGCTTGAAGGTAAGATTTTGGAGCTGTAAGGGGCAAAAGAAATAAAAATAATAGCAATAATAGAAGTCGTCATTTATGAAACACATACTGCATCAGATAACCACGTTTTGAACTTTGTATATTTTATTTCACTTAATCTCTAGAGGCATTTATCTGAGGTCAAAATTACCCCCAGTTTATAGCAGAAGATTCTCAGACTCTAATGATCAAGTGACTTTGTAAAAGAAAAGAACAAATCTGACTCCATATTAGATCTGTTCCTTTGGATTTAACCCTGTGTTCTGTTTCCTGGGCTTAGTCATGCTGGTTTTGCACCTTTTGTAAAAAGAATGTTGCCTACAGCCTGAAATATACAGGATAGCCTATTCTTAAGGCTCTAACCTTTAAGAGTACTAACAGTTCCATTCATATAGAAATAAAAAAGAACAGAAAATAACATTTGTTTTGTTGGAGGTTTACAGGGACACCATGACCTGACCTATGTGGACAGCTGCAAGAACAAAGGATTCTAATACCAAGAAGTCTGCAACAACCAACCACACTCCATCCCCTTTTTAGTATAAAAGGAGCCTGAATTCTGACTTGGGAAGATAGTTCTCCAGGACATTATTCTGCCATCTTCTCGGTCTGCTGGCTTTCTGAATAAAGTCGTTATTCTTTGCCCCAACACCTAGTTTCCTGATTTATTGGTCTGTTGTGAGGCAAGCAGAACGAGTTCAGACTAGGTAACAACTTGTGCGCTGTCCTACAGCGAGAAAGAGGCAGAGCTGGATTCAAATGTAGGTGAATCTACCTCCACCAACTGTGCTCTTAACCACCGTCTTGAGTGATTTATATATTTGGCAGCAACCAACTGCCATCAGAATTCCAACTATGACTTCCAGTCAAGTGACTGGGCTTTCGGGGATGGTAAACACCAACCATGTGGATATCATGCTTCTGTTATGACTGGTTTGTTAGAAAGTTACTGCTAGAAGAATGGATTTCAAGGTAAATTGGGAGGCTAAGGGATGGCTGCTTGCCAATCAGGAAGAGTTTACTGGAAAAACATTTGAATTCCCCAAACTCTAAAGCCTGGCCTTCAACTTTGTAGGACCAGACCCTCAAGTCCGTCACAGCTGTTCAAAAGTGATGTCTTTTGAGGTCAGAGGGACTACTGAAATCAAACCTGTGAAAGACAACTATGCCCATTTAATAATGTCTAATATTAAATACAACTGTAACTCATATCGGAATGGCTCATTTCAGCTGAGGAACATAACCTTGTCTTGTAGGATATTATCCAGGAAGACAAATTATAATCAGAAGGCTGCTTAGTAAGCATGGAATCAGAGCAAAAGGGGCTGAATGAACATATCTGTCTCCTCTAATGAGATATACCTTCTGATTGGACTAGAATGCAAATGATCAGGGCATAAGACCTCCTCAGATCAATGAGAAACACGCTGACAAAAATCCTGCTTTTAGCCTCCTCTCTACTCTGGGTTCTATGTAGGTCACTCCAGCTTTCTGAAAGGCTGTGGCTTACAAAAACACACTCAAATTCCAATGATATATTTCTAAAGCTGCATTCTGGTTATTATCATTGGACTCAAATGGCTGCACATTTTCAAAGTATTGTTAAGTGTGTGCCTTGTGCAGATAATCAAACTCCACTTATTTCTGGGTGTTTTTTTTTAAAGCTATCCTTTAGAGGTGACTCTGATGTTGTTTAAAACTCATGTACTTCCAACATGTTAAGAAAAATGGCCACTACGTGTCCCAGCATTACATGCAGTGATGGGAGTGCATGGTGAGCCCTTCAGTAGGCTCCTGACTGGTCTTCAGGAGTTCTCTCTTGCTTCTCTATCATCATTTTCTATACCGGAGCCAGAGTGACCTTTCCAAGACAGTAATTCATATGCATCCATTTTCTACTGTATTTTCTGAAATAGATGGACTCCCACTGTACTTATTATAGCCTCAAAAGCTTTAATAAGAGCTGAGGACCCTGCAGTATTTTGCCCCTACCAGCCTTGTCTCTCACCAAGGTCCTTTTGTTTTTTGTGATCCAACCACACTGTTTGTCTCTCAGTCACTTGAATGTACCGATGTATTTCCTACCAGAAAATTTCTTTACAAGCAGATGTTCTTTCCCCAATTCCTATTTATCTTTTATATTTAGATAATATTTTATTCCTTTGAGAAAGACTCCTCTGCGCTTATGATCTAGGTCGGTTCCCCTATTATATACCTTACATTACTAGGAACTCTCCTTCATATACCTGCTCTAAATTATAATTTGTATTTATTCAAACAGTTATTTGATCAATATCTGTTTCTCCCACTACACTCCAAACTACACAAGGATTCTGTCTGAAAAGCAGCACATCACTGGTGACAGGACAGTGACTGATACAAAGGAAGTGCTCCCAAACTTTTATTGAGTAAATTAATGCAAGTTATGGTAATTTTCTATATCTCACTGAGATTTTTAATTTTTTCCTCCATTTGATTTTTACGTATTTATTTTTGGTCAGGGGGAGGTAATTAGGTTTATTTGTTTATTTATTTTTAATGGAGGTACTGGGGATTGAACTCAGGACCTTGTGCATGCTAAGCATGCACTGTACCACTGAGCTATACTCTCCCCCGATTTTTAATTTTTTTAATTGAAAATTTTAAATTATTTTATATCATTATAAAATGACTTAATAGTCATTGTAAAATTTTCACCATTACAGAAATTAAATACATTAGAGAATAAAAATCTGACAAAATTCTTGCATCTCTTCCAAGAAATGATACCTATTTCCATTAAAAGAATATCCTTCTAGTCATTATTTTCTCTGTGGCATGGAAGTATGTGTGTGGTTTTTCCATGGATGAAATCATAATATTTGGGTAGACTCTTTTCCCATTTAATACAATGTGGAGACTTTTTACTACCAATACCTATAAATCAACTTCATATTTTTGATACCTATCTGGAATTCCATTGAAAGGATGTATTAAAATTTGTTTTACCTGTTCCTAATTGATGTACATTAAGCTTAATTCCAATTGTAAATAATGCCTATTGCTGTAGACCCACTGAGTTTATTTTTTTCAGTAATGTATTCACATACATTCCTAACAATGGCATTGCTGAACAAAGAAAAGCCTGTCTTAAAAGTTGACACATTTTTTTCAGATTTCTTCCATAAAGATTTTACAATTTAAGTATCTACTAGTAGTATCTTCAGAGTATCTTCAGTTAGGTTGAACACTTTCATAAATTGAAAGGTTTCATTAACCTGTGAAATTAGCCTCTATATTCCCCTAAAACTTAGTGCTGTGAGTAATGAGACAACTCACATAAAGAAAACATAATAATTGTATATGAAAAGATAATAGGTATATAATTTTAATTACTGGGTAGATTTCTTAAGGCATACGTGTTTGGAGTGTTTGAGGTAGCAACTGACAAAAACACTATTGAAAAGGCCCTGACTTTGAAAACAGAATACTTAATATTAAAGTATATTAAGCCATGGAACTTGAGGTTTCATCATAAAAAAATAGTTCTGTAAGAGAAAAGGTGACCTAAAATTATAACGATAAAGGAGATTGATCAACTGTGACCATGAAAATAATGGAACTTTCCATTTGGATGGTTTCAGGCACAGTTTTCTAAGAAAATCTATCCAATTATATTCCCTTCTATACCTGTTGCCTCACATTATAAATATTATAACAATAAAAAAAATCAAAACAAATTATTACAGAAAGTTTCAGGGTACTTGACACACACCAAACATTTTACATTTATTTCTCCTTGTGTTTAGAAGCCTTCTGTAGACTGCCATGAATACTCAAAATATACCAATAAGATAGAGGTTGAAGTCATATGCTGGGAGGAAGCCAATCAAGAATTATTTCAAAATACAAAAAAAGGAAAATAAAAAAAGTGTATCTATCCAGAATTTTGTTATAATGTAGACTGGCACTTTGTTGGAGAGTCCAAGTGTTAAAGACGGTAGGGTTAACAGACAGTTGCAGCTAGCAAGACCTGACAGAATTCAAGCCATGCTCTCTTGCCATCTAACTGATTTTTCCTGATCACAGTCAACTGGGGATAGAAAAAGACAGGATGACCATCAATGTGAAATATTACAAAGAAAATAATTTCCCTAGTCTATCTTAAAATTCCAGTGCCAGGGTTAAAACTGTATTTCTATACTATTCGTCAGTTCAAACTAGGCTTCTTGTACCTCAGACCTATTTCCACTTGATCAATCCTGAATGGAAAGAAAGTGCAGCTGGTCACATCTCTACTCAATAGCCATGACAATCCATCAGACTTTGTAAGCCTCTGGCTGTTTCCATATGACATCAAGAAAACATTTCAAAAGTGACGATTTCAAACACTTGCTGGAGATGATTTTATCAGGCCAAAGTTCTTCTATTGAAATTTGTGGGTCAGATTTGTTACGGAGGCCATTCCGTGCATTGTAAGATGTTAAGCAGTATTCCTGATACCATGACTACCCCCTCCAATGTGATAACCAAATATGCCTCCAGCCATTGCCAAATGTCCCCTAGAAGGCCAAAATCACCCACCCTATAATGAGAAGCATGGTACCGGGAATACCGAGTAGTTAAAACTGACAAAGGATATTTTTACATACCAAAAAGGGTCTTGATGTCTTCAGTTTATCAGTCAGATGAACACAGTCTGGAATTCTAGTTCTCAGGAGATTAGAAAGAACTTCCTGTTATCATCAGGCTACATCCAAGCCTGAAAAAATAGACTGTTTGTTCCAATAAGCTCATTGGGATGTCATGGAGGTAGGCATCTTCCAATAGATCTTAATATATCGACCATGATCCTGCTTTATGCCAGGTACAATTCATGAAAAATAATCTTGAGTTTCAAGCAATCAACACTGTCCACATCTAGCAGCATACATGTGCCCCCAGAGACATGCAAACACATGCTTAAATCCTCATGTCAGAGATGGGATATTTGAAAATCAACTCATTGACTTCTTTGGTTAATTTTTGTTAGCATTAAAATACAAAAGGCTTATATTTACTTATAATTCCCTATTAGCAGAGAAAGTAAGGGGGCTAACATTTGCTGGTCCACTCCTGTTTCACCTGCTTTAAATACATTAACTTATTTAATCTTCATATTGATGCTACTCAATCCCTATTGTTCTAATTTCATTAAAAGAGAGAGAAATTGAGACTTCATAGTTTTAAGTGAATTGACCAAGATATGAGACTGTAGGAAATCACTAATTTACGAAACTATCTTAGGTCTAATTCCAAAGCCAAATTCTCTTTCCACAATATTATGGGTCTATTTTCTTCAAAAAGTTAAAAAAAAAAAAATCCAAAAACCCTTCTTGAGGAGTCCATTTGTGGAGAAAAATATTACACAAGATAAAATAAAAATCACTTTGGCTTTTAAAAAATAATTCTTAAAGTATAAAAAGAACATTTACAGGTCTGAATGATATGATAATGAACACACATTTTAAGAATTGAGATTTAGAACCATTTAAAATAGAAAATGAATTCTTAGCCAAAATATGTGCTCCTGGAAAATAAAAAAGGAACATAACCAAAAGGCATTGAAACTAAATCACTTCCTGAGCCATAATGAGCTTAGGTTTTTAATCAGACTAATGAGAAAAGATCTGTAATTCTGCACGGCTCATGAGTCATACCATAAAGTTTCTCCCTACAGTTTCATGGCAGCCCTTGATGTATCATTCATTAGGTACTGGAAAAGTAACATTTTCAAGAACACAATGAACTCCAGACACTCAGGAAAAACAATGAGGGAGCAGCCCCTGGTACTTCCTTCCAAACTGCCCTTTATTTCCTCATCAGTGTGCTCTCATTCCCTCAGGTCCAAACTCTGATTATTACCTCTGCTCTATATTAATCTGGTCAATCACTGGTGGGTTTGGAAATTGCGTTCCTTACAACCTATGTAACAGAAGTATGGGATGGTAGGGAAACTCTTGCCGGGGTTAGGAGGTGGGGTAGAAATAATCAATTAACTCTTAATTAGGCACTTTGCCCTCCCCAGGAGATCAAGAATATGGATTCTTAGAATTTATTGATACCTGTCTCTGATAGTCTGTGCAGCATGGCTTCAAGTATGCTAAAGAGTGCATATCTGTAGGTGGGGAAAGCATGAGTGATGGTGGTCTGAATGTGAAAACTTATCACACATGAAGCCAAAAAGGATCTAGAAAATCCAGACCACCACCTACAGAAAAAAAAAGTAGGTTCAGAGATACTTTGAAAATGACAGATAGGTACAAGAGAGATATAACAGGAAAAGGACAGAGTCTGGAATCAGAAGATAAGAAGTACTATATGGGTCTGACATGTTTAACTGAGTGGTTAGTAGCAAGTCTAAATCACCCTAAATCTCAATTTCCCCATCTGCAAAATGGGGATGGTGAGAATTCTGTTTCGTAGGTTTGTTTAGCTAATACAATGAAACAATGCATCTGAAAGTTAAATTTATTGTTATATTTTGTAATTATAGCTATTATTTTGTTATTAAGATATATTGAGTACGAATCTTATAAGATGCATGCCCAGCCCTCATTATTTAATAACTCTTGGTTCTTCTATCAAATTCCATGTGTTCTTTAAATCCAGGAGAGGAGAGGTCATTTCATCCACAGTAGTTTGATTCCTAGAAGAGCCCCAGTCCCTCATGCATCCCTTATGTAGAACGCACTCCCCTAATTTCTAGATGGATTTTCTTCTAGGCAGGCCTGGACAAGAGACAGCTGACCTATACCTGCATTTCAGCATCTGACCTCACCATAAGCTTTCTCCTTCCTTCCTCCCTTCCTTCCTTCCTTCCACCTTTCCTTCCTTCCTTCCTTCCTTCTTTCCCTCCCTCTCTTCTTCCCTCCCTCTTTTCCTTCCTCCCTCCTTCTCTTCCCTACCCTCTCCTCACTCTTTCTTTCCTTTCTCCCTTCCTTCTTTCCTTTCCCTCAAGCAAATCCTTTATTTCCTTGAAATGTTTACTGACAGCACTATGTTCTTTCAGACTCCTGACTCCCTTCCTTGGAAACCTCTGCCAGAACTGTAGGCTTAGATGCAATTACAGCTATGAACATTAGGGAGCAGCAGAATTCAAAGGAGCATCACTGCATCTTAGAAAAAGCTCAGTAGCTGAAAAACAGAAGCCTGGTCTCCCCTGACTCCAAAGTCAGAAGTCCTGGCTCCAAACCTGTCTGGCATTCCAGGAGAGAGTAAGGAACAGCGGCAGTCATTGAAGTCAGAAAAGCTTGGGTTTTGAAACATTTTACAACTGTGTGACTTAGAAGTTACTTAATATCTCTGGGCCCTGAATTCCACTACTTAAGAGGTTAGAACTAAGGTATTTTCCAAATAGGATTGTAATAATTTTTTTTTTTTTTTGGTTGCAAAACAACAAACATGGTACTGGAGTCATAGAAGGTGTTCATTCAATAGATATTGTTTTCCTTCAATAACTTTTTACTATCTTACTTATAATGGACTTTCCCAATCTTCAGTTCAGGCCAGCCGAACACCATTTAAGTACTAACTGTCTAGGGCCACGCCTCACTAGCTTACCAGCTAGTCAGAAGCCTGATATGCCTTCACTCCCAACTCCTGCCCCTGTAGACACTGAGATATCACTACAGTTAACTCTGACTGTATTGTGACCTATAAAATGAGAAGACTGCAGCTTTATAATAACCTTGGATTAGGTATAGAGTCAATAGCAAGAAAGACCAGTGTGATAAGAGGCTCTATATGGCCCCCAGTGACTTCTTGTTACCACCTTGTTACTCAGGGCCTTGTGTGATGCCTTCCCCTTGCGTAACTTACTTCTAACTAGTAGCATAAAGTAACATCGAGGGGACGCCACTTCTGGACTTAAGTTACAGAAGATTATGACTTTTGCCTTGCTAGTCTTTCTCTTCTTACTAGACTTGAGGAGACAAAAGGCATGTCAGAGAGGGCTGGATGGCAAAGAACTGAGAGTAGCTCCTTGCCAGCAACCAGTGAGAAACTGAGGCTCTCAATCCAATAGGCTTTTGGACATAAATCTTCCCAACAGCCATGTAAATGAGCTTGGAAGCAGATTCTTCCTTAAGTGAGCCTTTAATTGACACCCCAGTACTGGCTAACACCTGGACTGCAGCCTCGTGAGAGGCCTTGAAGGCCTCTGCTGATTGCAGAGAACCCAGCTAAGCTATGCTCAGATTCCTACCTCCTAAAAATCGTAGATAAGATATGCGTGTTGTTTTAAGCTGCTGAATTTGGAGGTAGCTTATTGCACAGCAGCAGATAACTAACACAAAGAATGAAAGAAGAGTTGCTCAGATCAGAAAGCATGTAAGAGCCACATCATGTAGGGCCTGGTAGGCCATAGCAAAGAAATTGATTATTATTCTAAGTGCAATGGGAAACCTTTGGGGATTTTTCCGCATAGGAAAGACACGACTTGAATTGCATTTTAGGAAGATTACATTGGGCTGCTATGAGATGGACCTCATAGGGCTGCTCTAGTGATATTTTACATGTGTTCTTATCAAAATTAAAATTATTTTTTCTTCAGAGGAAATAGAACCATTCTTTTTCTACTATCTCTTTGGTGACACTCAGGACAACTTTTGTTCCCCTTGGACTCATCTAATTCAGAATCAAAAATTCCAGTTTGGGACGTTTTCTTTTTTCTTCTTCTTCTTTTTAATTTTTTAAGGTAAATCTAGATTCACACACAGTTGTAAGAAATAATCCAGCAAGAGCCCATACACTCTTCATTCAGTTTCCCCCAATGGTAATATTGGGGAATAACCAAGATACAATATCACAACCAGGAAACTGGCACTGATAGAATCCACTGACCTTATTCAGATTTTATTAGATTTCCATCTATTCATTTGCGTGTTTGTGTACATGGCTGCGTGTGTTTAGTTCTATGTAATTTTATCACATGGGAATTTTTGTCATCATCACCACAGTCAATATGATAGTTTTGCCACAGCAAGGATCCACTGTGCTGCCCTTTTATAGCCACAACATGTACCTTCTCTCTCCCTCACCCATGATCCCTGGCAACCACTAATCTATCCTCCTCTATAATTTTGTCATTTTATGAATTTTACGTAAATGGAATCATACAGTATGTAATCATTTGCAATTAGCTTTTTTTTTTTTTTTCCCACTCGGCACAACTCCCTTGAAATTCATTAAACTTATTATGGTATCAGCAGTCTATTCCTTTTTATTGCTGATTAGAGTTCCATGGTTTAGATATACCATGGTTTGCTTAACCATTTACATGTTGAAGAGCATCTGGGTTGTTTTCAGTTGCTGGCTATAATGGATAAAGCTGTTATGAATATTCCTGAGTACAACTGTGTGTGAATGTAAGTCTTCATTTCTCTGGAGTAAATAACCTAAAATGCAATTGCCGGGCCATATGGTAGTTGCATGTTTAGTTTTATGAGAAATTGTCAAATGATTTTCCAAATTGTCTGTACTATTTTACATTCCCACCAGCGATGTATGATCCAGCTTTCCCATATCTTCATCAGCATTTGGTGTTATCACTATCTTTTTATTTTGGCATTTTTATAGGCTTATAGTGATATCTCATTGTAGTTTTAATTTACAGTTTTTTTTAGTAGCTAATGATGTTGAACATCTTTTCATGTGTTTATTTGCCATCTGTATATCCTCTTTAGTGAAATGTCTGTAATATATTTTACCCTTTATCTAATTGGATTGTTTTCTTTTTTACTGTTGAGTCTTGAGTGTTTTTTATATCTTCCTAATAAACAAAACTACTTTCAGATATGTAGTTTGCAAATATTTCAAACAAATCTGTAGCTTTCATTCTCTTAACAGGTTCTTTAACACCAAAAACTCATATAATATTGTACATCAACTGTACCTCAATAAAAATAAAACTGAGAAATTAAAAATAAAGTAAGAAAGAATACTAACAGCTCAACAAGAAGATACATAACCCAATTTTTTAAATGAGCAAAGGATTTGAAAAAAACATTTCTTCAAAGAAGATATGCAAATAGCAAATAAGCACACCAAAATAAAACTGCTCAAGTTCATGAGTCATTGCAACAATGTAAATCAAAATCACAGTGAGCTATTACTTCACACATGCTAAGATGGCTCAAATTTAAAAAGACAGATAATAACAAATGCTGATAAGGACATGGAGAAACTGAAACCTTCATTTATTGCTAGTGGGATTATAAAACGATGTTGCCACTTTGGAAAACAGCTTGGCAGTTTCTCAAAATATTAAACATACAGTTACCATACAACCATATACCCATGAGAAATGAACACATATATTCACATAAAAACTTGTACACAAATATTCAGAGCAACATTTTCCACATAGCTAAAAAAGTAAGTAACTAAAAATAGCAAGCTGGAGCATGAGAACCGGGATACCAAAAAGTGGAAACAGCCCCACATGACGAATGGATAAATAAAATATGGTATATTCATTCAGCGGTATATTTTGGGGCAATAACAGGACACAAAGTACTGGTACATGCTAGAGGATGGATAAAACTTGAAAAGATTATGCTAAGTGAAAGAAGCTGGTCACAGAATACCACATATTGACTGACTTCGTTTATAGTAAATTTCCAGAATGGGCACATCTATAGAGACTGAAAATAGCTTAGGGTTTTCAGGGGTTGAGGAGAGAAGGAAATAGAGAGCTACTGCCAATGGATATGGAGTTTCTTTTGGGGGTGATGAAATGGTTGTTCTCAATTTATATAGAGATGATGGTTACACAATTATGTGAATATTCTTTAAAAATAGATTTTTTTTTCATTTTAAAAGGATAAATTTTATAGCATACAAATTATGTCTCAGTAAATCTGCTATTTAAGAAAAAAACCAAAACAATCAGTTTAGCATACATGCATGGATCTATTTCTGACTTTCGTATTCTCCTCCATTGATTTGTGTGTCTGTTCTTCTGCCAATACCAGTCTGTCCTGATTACTATGAGTATAAGCTAGAATGATTCTTCTAATTCCAAGTTGTTTTAGCTATTCTAGGTCTTGTGGGATTCCATGTATGTTTTAGAATAATCTATCCTGTATCTACAAAAACCTGCCTGTGATTTTGATAGGAATTATATTAAACCTATAAATGTATAGATAGCTATATTATAATAAATTTTCCAAATGCATTAGCTAGGTTCTGAACCCCCTTTTTAGCAGAATAATACTACGCAGAACATACTTTATGAAATCCTCTTTAAAGTAATTTCTTTCAATGACAAAACCACAAGTATAAATGGAATTTGAAGATGTTTGATAATTCTATCTAATGTCCAGGAGTGCCACAAATCCAAATTTTATTACAGGTAACAGATGAGATGACTTATTTGAAATTTTAATTTTTGGCTATGTATACACTCTATAATTTAAAAAAATATATACTTGACCCTTTAAGACATTTATCAGCCTATAATTTATAACAAGATCAGGCAGAGGTGCTAGAAGACCGCTGTCTGCTGGATGAAGAACTATCGCAGAAATTATGATTTATATGAGGAAGTCGGCATTCTTAAGCTTGATCAGCAGAGTGTGATTTGGAGAAAGAGAATCTCTAAATCTGATAACTAATGAATATCAGCTGAGAGAAATGAAATGAGAAAACTGGCAGAGGAATAATCGAAAGTTAGTTGGATCAGGAATCAAGAGACAGTGTATTTATTAGTCCTATTCCTGTCACTAACCAGCTGTGTGAATTTAAGTCAGCTTCTTAATTTCTAGAAGCTGCTGCTTCCTCCTGTATATAATGAAATAGTCAGCATGTAGTAGTCATTACGAGCATGATTTAGAAATTACAAAGATCGAGGACTGAATCCTGACTCTGCTACTTCCTTACTCTGTAACACTGGATAAGTCACTTGATCTCTTTAAGCTAGTGTCCTCATAAGGTTCTCATGAGGATTAAGTAAGATAATGCATATAAAGTACTTAATGCACTCAAAAACTGGTGGCTATTATCATTTGGACACTGAATTCATTAGTGATTGAAAATACATGCTCTGGAATCACACTGCTTTGGTTTTAATCCCACATCCATCATTTATTAATCACTGAATTTGGAAAAATAACTTAAATACTCTAAGCCTCAGTTCTTTCATCTATAAAATGGATATAACAAGAGTTTCTGTCTCTTCAAGCTGTTGTAAAGCTTAAAATAATGTATGCAGATAGAGATTTAGCTTGGAAACAGACACTTATTAAGCACTAAAGAAATGTCAGAGAGAAGAATTGTTAAAGATACTCAAATAAAGCTAGGCAGTTCCCATAGACCGGTAGAATTAGGCCTATGATCTAGTTACTGGGAGGTCACAGCTGTAAATCCTAATATTTTTTGGTAACTTAATAAAAGAAGAAATATACAGGGAAAGATAGAGCTGCCTAAATTGAGTCAACAATTTTCAGTAGCCTACGCTGTGCAAGACTCAGCAGTGGACATTACATAGACTTAGAATGGACCAGCACTGTTAGTAACAGAACCGGAATTGTCACCCAAGTCGCCCCTTGACCTTGATCTTTCCACTAGACTGCATTTCTCATAATTTATATCCCAATTCTCAATGTCTCACATTCAGGTTTTCCCATACAACTGAAAAGCCTAGGTTGATGTGGTACTCCCAAAATTCACCTCATAGTTTGCACTTCTGCTGGGAGCAGTGGTCTTATGATTAGTTCTAGCAATGTTCACAGATGACAGCACTGTATGAGCCACACAGAATTCCCTGAGGCAGAATACTACCCTTCTCAGAAAACGGGATCTTCCTCCTAATGGAAAAACAATCCTTTCGCATGGTGTCATTGAGTTATTTATTGGAATATGAACCTGTAGAAAAAGTCCCATGGAGATGCACTACATAGCTTTTCTTCAGATTGGCTCATTATTGTTATTATCTCAATTGTTAATATTGTTATTATTTAATTTAATTAAATTATTAATATTGTTATCATTTAATTGATCTAGGGTTCAACCCCTGTTAGAGAAATAAAAAACATACCTCTATATAGACTTCTTTTGTTGTACTGTTCATTCAGAGTTGTCAGATAAAACACAGGATGCACAGTTAAATTTGAACTTCCAATAAATAGCAATTTTTAAACTATAAGACGTCACACATATTGAAAGAACATACTTATACCAAAATAACCTTTTTATCTGAAATTGAAATTGAATTGTATCCTGTATTTTTATGTGCTAAATCTGGCAATCCTAGGATCCAGGAGACTAAAATTATCGAATATATTTTTCTTTCCCTCTAAGTTCTAAAGGGGTAGAGAGTATACCTGTCTAACACATCATTTGTTTCCTAGTGTCCATCGCAGAACCTATTACAGACACTTGATATGTACATACAGATTAAAATGAGACTGATGGAAGTTTCTTCCTTAATCAAAGACATACATGCCACTTGGCTATTAAGTTTTCAGAAAGAAAAGCGTTTATTTAATTAGAAATTCAGATACCATCAAATGATCATGTGGCTTTAGGATGAATCCTAGGGAAAGTGAAGGATGAGATGCAGGCCTGCCTTGTCAGTCAGATAAGAGAAAATCTCCCCTGACAGTCAGTGGGGTGATGCATCAAAGCCACAGAGCCTGTAACATCCTTGTTAACTTAGAAAACCAATGACCCTAACTTTTGAAACACATTTTCATCATCAATGCATATATCATTGATTCACTTTATTATTTTTTTTTCCTTTTCTCGTATGTTAGTAAAATCCATGGTGCTGATCTAAAAGGATGCTGGACCATGAACAGCTGTCTCCATTCCAGAGAAAATTTTCAGTGTTATTTTCCAGGATGCTTTTTATAGTGTGTTTAAAGTAAGTCTTTAACTATGTTGTTGGCTTTTGAAATTCACAAACAGTAATCAAAAAAGATGCAAATTTCGACAGTAAGATATTCTTATTTTAAATGGGGTGATGACAGAACTTTAGGTGGATGATTAGAGATGGGACTTGGGGTATAGGAGGGCAAAAGGCATGAGTATGGGTGATCTCAAACTGAGCACACTGTATCTGCCCAAGAGGGGCAGGTCCCAGGCAAAAGGACATATAAAAGGATATGAGAAGTCATTTACAAGTATGAGATGCACACATTTTGTATTCCTTTGGGTAATCATGACAAAGTGTGTAACAAGAGAGGATAAGCTATTTTTGTCAGACAAAAATCTATTCCTCTTACTTCTGAAATGAATACCCTTCAACTTAAGGACACTACCCCTCCTCCATTGCATATTATTTTATTAGCATAGCTGTCATTCAAGGTGTCCTGGTCTCCATGGCTAAAATACAGGCACCTGAACAAGATAAATCAATCAGATTCTCTCTTCCTGAAATTCAGATCTTGATTTGTGTGACACAAAGACTGGAAAGTATTTATAAGTATTATAAATTTACTCACTTCCCCAGAGTGCTCTGAAAAGACTATAATTTCCAACTACCCAGATGCAAGTAATATCCTAGTTCTTGGGCTTTCCGTGTCCTTCTAACACATTTTTCTTTGCCTGAGTTAGCAAGAGTAGTTTTCTACTCCTTCAGGTGATTGGCAGTTGCTGTTGGCTATGTATGACCTGGGGGCTGATCTAGAAGTGTTGACAGTAACACCTGCATGTGGATCCTCCATTATAGTGGGCTTAAAGTAGTCAAACATCTTATATGGGAACTGGCTTCTCCCACCTCAAAAGAACAAAGTGAATGTTCCTCATTCCATCTGGGCTCTGGAAAGCTGAAAAATAACTGCTCTCACTCTAACATCGTCACCATCATCAATAGGAACAATAACCAAAACAATAAAAGGATAAATTAAAGAAAAAACGGAACAGAAGAAATATCTGAAAAAGAAAATAGTAGCTAAGAGCTTTCAAAAAGTTAATAACAGACACAAAACCACAGATGCAGGAAGCTCAGAGGACAGCAGGCAACAAAAGGACCCTTAGATACACTGTATCCAAACTGCAGAAAACCAAGGACAGAGGAAAAAATCTTAACAACAGTCAGGAAAAAAAGATTATCTTATCTAAAAAAGAAAAAGAATAAGAAGTAAAGCGAACTTTTCATCAGAAATCATGGAAACAAGAAGACAGTAGAAGAAATATTTAACTTTTGAAAGAAAAAATCTAGAATTCTATTTTTATATTAAAAATATTTGTCCAATATTCTTTTTTAAATTGAGATATAATTGACATATAACATTATATTAGTTCCAGGTAAATAATATAATGATTCAATATTTGTAAGTATTGTGAAATGATCACCACGTAAGTTTATTTAATATCTATCACCACATAGTCACAATTTTATTGTTAACTATAGTTGACGTACAATATTGTGTTACTTTCAAGTATACAGCTTTAGATTCTTTTCCATTATAGGCTGTTAAAAGTTACTGAATACAGTTATCTGTGCTATACAGTAAATCCTTGTTGTTTATTTTATATATAGTGGTGTATGGAATCCTATATCTGCAAATATTATCCCTCAAAAGTGTAGTAGAAATAAAGATTTTTCTCAGGCAAACAAAACCAACTCACTCTGCAAGAAATGTTGAAAGAAGTTCTTCTGGGAGAATGAATATGATACAGGGGCAGAACTTAGATCTACACAAAAAAAAGGAAGAGCATTAAATAAGTAATAATATAAGGTAAAGTCCAGTATTATTTTTCTTTTTCTTAATTGATCTGAAAAAGAAGTTTTAAAGTAATAATAGTAATGATGCAGTGAACGATTATAGCACAGGGGAAAGTGAAACTAGTAACAGCAATGTTACAAGGGAGAAATAGGAAATACTATAATACTATATTGTAAGACATAATACACAGAAGGATGGTGTAACGATAGTGTTATTGAAGGTGGTTACAGTCTGGTAAAAATGTATATTGAAAATTCTAAAGCTACATTTAAAACATTTAAAAAGAAGTATAATGAGTATCTCAAGAGGAGAGATAAAATGGAATCATATAAATTGCTCAATTATAACCAGAGAAGACAGCAATGGAGGAAAAAAGAAAAGCAAAGAACAAATGCTACAAATAACAAATAGTTACAAACATGGTAGATAGTAATTGAACGATATTAATAATCACTTTAAATGTGAACGGTCTAAATACACATATTAAAAAGCAGAGATTTTCAGACTGGATAAAACAAAAACAAACAAAAAAACCAAGACCCAATTGTATACTGTTTACAAGAAACACATTTTAAATACAAATAATCAAACAGTTTAAATATAAAGAGGCAGAAAAAGATATACCGTATTAACACTAATCAAAAGATCTTAAGACAGCCAGAGTAGCTATATTAATTTTAAAGAAAGCAAATATCAGAAGAAAGAAAATCATGAGGTTTAAAGAGGAGAATTACATTGTGACAAAAGGGAAAAATTTCCAAGGAGGTATAACAACCATTAATGTGTATGTCCCTAACAACAGTGTCGTACTACGTGAGCCTACAACTGGTAGAACTGAAAGAAAGTGTAAACAAATTCACTATTAAAATTCGAGTCCTCAGCACTCCTCTTTAGGCCAATGATAGATCAAGCTGTCAGAAAATCAGTAAGGACAGTTGACCTGAAGACCACTGTCAATCAACTTGACCTAATTGACATTTATAGAATGCTCCTTTCAACAAGAGCAGAATGCATGTTCTTTTCAAAATTCATATAGAATATTTACCAATATAGGTTTCATTAGGGCAAAAAAAAAAAAACCTTAACAAATTTAAAATGATGGAAATCATGCAAAGCATATTCTCTGACAATAGCAATGTAATTAAATCAGAAAGCGGTAACAAACAACAACAAAAAAAAACCAGCTGAAAAATACCAAAATATTTGGAAATCAAGCAACAAACTTTTAAATAACCCTTGGGCCAAAGTGGAATAAGACAAGTTTTTAAATATTTCAAATTGAAACAAAAATAAAAATGCAACTTTTCAAAATTTGTGGGATATTGTGAAAGCAGTGCTTAGAGGGAAATTTATATAACTAAACGCATATATTAGGAAAGAAGAAAGATCTAAAATCAATCATCTATGCTTACATTTTAGGACTAGTGAAAAAGAGCAATTTCAGCCTAAACCAAGAAGAAAAAAATAGGTAAGAGAAACTAGAAAATAAATCAACAAAAATAAAGCAGAAATTAAAAACAAGTTAAAAAATAGGAAAAAGTCAGCAAAACCAAAAACAGGTTCTTTGAAAAGATTGATATAATTGATAATCCTCTAGCCATATTGACCAAGAAAAACACAGAAAAGACACAAATCATCAGTAATGAAATAGAGAGGAACCATTACTACTGGTCCCATAAAAATCAAAAGGATAATAAAGAAATACTGCAAACAGCTCCACAAATATGATAAACTAGACGAAATGGGCCAATTTTTTTGAAAGACACAAGCTACCAAACTTACACAAGGAGAAACCGATAGTATATGTAGGCTGATATCTACTAAAGCAATTGAAACAAAAATGAAAAAATTTGCAAAGAAGAAAGTGCCAGGCTCAGATGGTTTCTTTGGTAAATTCTACCAAATATTTATGAAGAAATAGTATTAATTCTCCATATTTTTTTCCAGAAAATAGAAGAGGGAACATTTCCCAACTCATTATGTGAAGCCAGTATTACCTAATACCAAAATCAGATAAGGATATTACATGAAAGAAAAAGTACAGACCAATGCCTTTCATGCATAGGAAACGCAACATTCTCCAAAAAAAAGTAGCAAATCAAATCCAACTGTGCAGAAAAACATTATACCATGACCAAGTAGAATTTATTCCAGTCATGAAAGAACAGGTTAGAATTCAAAAGTCCATCAATGCAATCCACTGTATCAGCAGACTACAGAAGGAAAAATCACATGATTGTATCAATTGACACTGAAAGTATTTGACAAACTGCAATATCCATTCATGATAGAAAAACACTTAGGACACTAGAAATAGAGGGAAGCATTCTCACTTTGATGAAGAAAATCTACAAAGAAATTCACAGCTAACATCATATTTAATGGTGAGAAATTTAGTTGTTTCAGGCAGAGGAGGACATTTAAATAAATAAAGCACATTTTTTATTTTTTAATTTGAGTATTGAAACTATTTTGTATGCTACAAAATACATCACTATGCATTTGTCAAAACTCATACTGTTTTATAGCACAAAGATTGAACCTTAATTTGTGCAAATTTTTAAAAACTATTTAGGATTGGGGGGGGTGTCTCATGACAGAATACAAAACATGATGAAACAATCTAACTGCACTAAAAATGTATGAAATCACCTCACTGAAGGAAGTGGAGGAAAAGATAGCTGACCTAAGTAATACTGGAAACAAGTGGAATCTATAAGACTAAAGGTAAAAGGGACTGTTTCATCTGAGTTTGACAAGAATTATAAAGGTTTAGCCCCTCAACATTTTATTTTTTCAGGAACTTGCCTGAATGGAGAATAAATACAGCTCTACTACAAAACCTCAAGTTTTCTTGCTAGGGTTATTGAAAAGTGAAAATATATGCTGGAAGTATTTCCAATGGTGCAGGAAAGCTTCTCTGCTCCAGAGACAATCTATCACAATAGAAGGTAAATCTGTCAGGTGGAGACCACACTCAGAGGGAATTAAAAGGCTGTGTAAGAGATGGCGGCATGGTTGGACAATGGCGAAGCCCTTCTTATGATGATGATCGAGATACATTTTTGGTCAAACTGTTGAATTCAAAGCCTCATGAGTTTCTTACGGTAAATTCTCTCCACAGTGACTAATATCCCAAGCATGTGAAAGGAGTCTGGCATAACAGAGGAAGCATAAGAAATGGAAAGTAAAGGGGCCTTGAAGAGAATCAGAAACAGATTTTTAATGGCTGTATCCAATGGCATGTATCTCAACTTCTGTGAGCCTCAATTCCTTCATCTGCCAAATAGCGTTAATAAAGAAGCATCTTATAGAATCATGGTAAGGATTACACACGATATATCTCAATATAAACATATATATATTAGATTATAAATAATGGACTGCTCTTGTCATCACTACCATCATCAACGTGCCAAGTTGATACCCACAGCTATTAAACATAATTCTTATGGATATAGTACCATTGAATTATTTCTCTCTGGTGCCTTACAGTAATACAATAATGATAACAACAGAAATGACAACTACCAATACATGACAGCACTAAAAACACTTACTAAGAGCCAACTCAGCAACAGGCACTCTACCAAGTGACACCTGCATTTCATGCATACTTCCCACAGCTTTATCTTATTCAAAGGGCAATTCTGACCAGGGTCTGGCTTCACTCGATGGTGGGATATGATCATTTACTAGGGACATCTGGTGAAACATAAATAATCCAAGATTAGACCAAGCAGCTCATAAATTTTCCTTCATCAAATCATTACAGATAAACCAAAAATGAGAAATTAGCTTTGCAATGCAGTATGGTATCCATATAAGGCTACGAGTTTCCTGAAGAGATTAATCTACTTCCAACTCTGAAAAATAACATAGCAGTCAGGAAGACACAAACTTAATATTTCTAATTTATTTAATATTCTGTAATATCTATTAAAATAAACATGAGCAGGATGATCTCTATCGGTTGAGCATTAACTGAAAAAAAAAACATTCATGTTTTGTAATGCTGGCAGCTGATTTTGAAAGAAGGGTAAAAATTGAAAAGACACTTCTGCATCTTGCAAAGACCATTTATATAATTTAATTTAAAATAGACTTCTTTTTCTTTACCTGAGGATATTTCTGAAATCTTTGTTAAACTTCCCTTGGGAAAATGATATTTTAATTATTTCTGGTACATGCCAGAATGCTACTAAAAATCATGTAAATGGTCTCTCCTCTTTCTTCAGGAGATCTATTGGTTCTTTCTCATGTATTAACATAAACATAATATCCACTCTGTCTAAAGTGGCAGCATATGTGGAGGATGGCTCTTCAAGTCAGACTTTTTTGTTTAGCTTTGTTTTTATATACATTTTCCAATTTTACTGAGATATAATTGACATATAACATTGTGTAAGTTTAAAGTGTATGACACAACGATTTGATAAATGTTTATACTGCAAAATTACTACCACAATATGTTTAATTAAAAGCCATCACCTCACATAGTTACAAATGTAGTTTTTCTTGTGATGAAAACTTTTAAGATCTACTCTCTTGGTAACTTTCAAATATATAATACAGTATTGTTAATTATAGTCATCATGATGTACATTATATCCCCCAGAACTTATTTATCTTGTAACAGGAAATTTGTACCTTTTGACCACCTCCACCCAGTTCCCCTACGCCCCAGCCTCTGGAAACCACCAATCTGATCTCCGTTTCTGTGAGTTTGTTTTTTTCAGATTTCACATATAAGTGAGATCTTACAGTATTTGTCTTTCTCTGTCTGAAAAGCCAGGCTTCAATTTCAATATAAACCTAACCATGACTGTGCTCTATGACTGGGAAAATTGCTTAGTGTCTTATTTTTCTCACCTGTGGGTGTAAGAAGTGTACACATTGATCAGGGGTATCGAGCTGATTAAAAATATATATTTACAAAGTGCCCACCCTATGTGATATATAGACATTCAATAAAGATTAATTATATTTTTTCTTCAATTCATAACTGAGCCTTCAGTGTATCTCTTTGGAGAGACAGAAGTGGTATTTCTCTGACATCAATCCAAATTAGACTTTACATGTTTATAATTATAAACTATGTACAAATGCCTTCTACATAGTAATATCCAATGAATATTCATGGTAATACTGAAAGCTATACATCCTTCTTCTCATTATATAGGTCAGGAAACCATGCTTCAGAAAGTATTAAAGAACTTGTTTATGCACACCTAGGACATGCTGAAGAAGATCTGAAGCCATGCTCTAGAAATTCTGATCTTGAGTCCCCTAGCCTGACTTTGAGACTTTAACTAACCACTTTAACCCTTTCAGGCTGATTGAGAACTTGGTTGCTTTCCCATGGAGTCGGAGACCTCGGGAAGCTTGGTGTGGCTTCAGGTCTTCTCTGACTCAGCATCCAGCATCATCTTCTGTGACGATGATCCTGGAAATTCTGTGACGCTATCACCTTTCAGGGCTCCAGAAAGGAAGTGGAAAGCAGGTCTCTCTTACTGTCGGTCTCCCACTCATCTGGAGTATTTATTGGCCCCTATCTACCCGGAGGACACTTGAGTTGTAAAAATGGGCAAATTGAAGCAATTCTGCAACACCCACTAACATATACATTGCAAAACCACTAGAGGCCAACCCATTCACAGTTTGCAAGTTGTTCTCTCTTGGTAATATCACATCACTCTGATATTTAGAGATAGAAAAGGTTCTTGTTCCCAGTCCTTCCTCACTGCCAGATTATTTTCTCACAATGTGAACAAGTCTAGAATGGTATCTGCCACAGGTATGAGCATGTCTCAGCACGGGTCCCCAGGCAGTCATACAACCTGTCCTGCAGGCTTAGTACTTTCTGATTTTCGCCCTGTTAAGCCCCCAACAGTCTCCTTGAGTGAAAAGTTTATTAGGAGGCAAAGGCAGAAATGATTCCATGGCAGGATGAGATATGCTTGAGGTTGGATCACACAGGATAACTTTGCTCTAGTGAGGAGGAGGGGTAGAAACCAGGGCAGCAGAAACTTTTAGACTAAATGTATAGTTCCAAATTTGGCTGCTGGGCCAACCAGGTTTTTATCATTTTCAAATTCCAGTCATGCAAGAGCTGGCATGCCTGTACTGTATTTGTAAACATCTCATGTTCTGAAAACTGTTTACTTCAACACAGAAGTTGTTTCTATTATATTCTTAGCCAATTTGCTAGTACATTTTCAGAAAGTTTTTGAAGTACTTGCTATGAAGTCTTGGGGAACATGGCCCCCTGATGAGGGGGTTTTTTTTGGTGCTAACCAACAATGCTTAGAGAGTTCATTTGTGATTAGAGTGATTTAAATGTTAACTAGCTGCCTTTTGATTGTAAATTAACTTACCTACACATGTATCTAGGTCATTCTATAAGTGTTTTCCAAACTGCAGGTCTCAGTGATTCATTAATGAGTAATTAAAACAATTCGTGTGTCAAGAGCATTTTTACAAAAATAACATAAAACAGAAAAAATATCAGAATACAGGGACATAAAAAGGAAGGGGAAATATTTCTCTCAACATGTTTATATCAGTTATATGTCTATGTGTGTAGTCACACATGCACATGTGTGTGTGTGCCTACACACTACTAAATTTTAATATACAATGTACTTCAAAATATGGGTTAAAGTAAAAACGTTTGAAAACTACTCATTTTCCCAGGAGCATTTTAAAGT
Organism: Camelus bactrianus; assembly: GCF_048773025.1. NCBI lineage: Eukaryota > Metazoa > Chordata > Mammalia > Artiodactyla > Camelidae > Camelus > Camelus bactrianus. The sequence continues at coordinate 27,885,174 of NC_133548.1, forward strand.
AAATTATAGACAATATAACAATCATACTCTTTTGTTATCTTCTCTAAATCTCTCTCTCTTGCATTTCAGAGAGGATTTATCACTTCTAAAAAAGAGCAAAAAAAAAAAACAAAACTCATGAAGTATTCTTACAAAAATTGCACTTCTTTATAACAGGACTTCTGCTTTCAAATATTGAAAATGAAGGGTTTGGATCTTTGATTCTGCTCTGATCCACTCCTCTTGGACAACAGAGGTCTCACTAGTGGTCAAAATTGGTGAAGTCATGGATTTAAAAGAAGTTCATAGCAAAAGCAAACCAACACAGTTTAATAGTCACATTATCATCCTAGCTAGCCTAGTTTATAGTATCTGCTTTCGGTAAAAATTCCAGAAATATCTGGTGGGTATGCATGTAAGGCTGGGTTATGAGAAGAGTCAGGAAATCTGGAAATAAGAATGGGGAAAAAGGGGAGAGATTTGGAATATATTAAAACCCCCAAATTAGTAGAATTAACTAGGGTGGGGTGGGAAAAGGGGGGTTAGGACAACTTTAAGATTTCTGGCTTGAGGGAATACTTAGGAAGGAAATGCCGTTAAATGAAAGGGAAACTCATATGCGTTGGGGTGTGTGTGTGTGTGTGTGTGTGTATCTCTGTGTGTGTCTGAGGAAAATGAAAGTAGGTATCATGTTGACTTTGAGGTCTCTATAGGCCAGACCATTGGAGATACTCAGCGAACAGTTGTCTGAATGAGCCTACAGCTAAAGGGAAAGGTCTGCACTAGAGATGCATAGTTTAGTGTCATTAGCATATCTGGTGACTGCTGAAGCTGTGGATGGAAAGGAGACTTCTCAGAGAGAGCATGCTGACTTAGATGACTTGAAGGTCAACAATGGAACTTGACAAAATATAACATTTCAAGCATGAACAGAAGAAACTTACTCATCTCCTGCTCTCTCTGCTTCAGAAGGAGGTGTGCCCACCTCCACATTGTTCTTTGAATGCTTAAACCAAACCTCCTCTCATATCCTTTATACTGCATACTCTCACTTCTGGGAATTCTCCTCTCCAGAATATTCATTAAAGTTAAGTCTCTCACTTCCTTCAAGTCTTTGCTCAGATTTCACCTTATAAAAGGACTTCCTTGACCACTTTATTCAAAAGTGCCACATCTCCTCAGTAATTTTTTGTTTGTTTTGTTCTCTGTTGTGTTCTAAGTACTTAGGACAGTTCCTGGCACATAATAGGTATGCATAAATATTTAATTGTTGAATGAATCTATGAATGTGCAAATTTAGTCTTTTCTGAGCACTTGCAGCTTGCAGAAGAACACCACCCTGTGTGGTACTGACAAGATATGTATATATAGGTAGTTTGGGACATCTTTATGTTTTAAGATAAACATAATTTTAAGTGCCAAGATACCAACAGAGTGTCATCTTGGAAAGTATTTTAAAATAATTACTGGGGACCAAAGGCTATTTCTGGGGAAGAGAATATTCACAGGAAATGGAATCAAATCCAGTGCAATAATATGTATCCTCTTCTGCCCCAAAGGACTGTCTGACTCATCTTCATTCAAAGGAGTCTAAAGCCTCAAGGCAAATCACTTTGTGTACTACAGTAAAGCTGCAAGACCCACTCCATAGGACACCAGCCACACCGGGACACTATTATTATAATACGCCACATTTCAGAATTGGAGTACCTGTTACATTATTTAACTAGGTAGATTTGGGAATTGGGGAAAAGTTTATATTCTGTTTTCCTGCTCCAAACAGGACTGCCGCATTTGTTCAGCATACCCTACGGGTAGGGCAGTCATAAAATTGATCATCCAATTTAGGGTATTTTTGTGATTGAAAGGGAGTAGTATTAATAATGATGTCAGGGTACAAAACAGGAATATGGTCACCCAGCTATGGATATGAGGTCTCCCTGTGGTAGTGCTATGAAAGGTCCTAGCCATTGTCCCTTCATTGGCTGCATCACTGGTTGGTTGGCCTGGCTGGTCCTAAGGGAGGGACTGAAGCGGTTCAGAAGCTTTAAGAGGCACTCAGGGAACTTGGAGCACTGGGCATCTTCTCACTGGTGTAGATAAAGAACATCTACATTTTAGCAACCATACTGGCTGAGTCTTCTCTCTCTGACTTTACATCTTAACTTGCCTCGGATGGTTCTGTGTGAGGCCTATTGTCAAAGTGCAATTATTAATAACTTCCCTTTTATTTTCAATTTTTCCTAGTTTGGTTTATAAATTATTGCTTTATTTTACTTCTTTGAAAAACTGCTAATGTTGCAGAAAAATGTGTTACAGCTCAGTGTTATAGCTCAGTATTACAGCTCAGAGTTACAGCTCAGTCGTGACAGCAACCCAGATCTGGATGAGACACCAAGCAGCACTCAGAGATTTGGAGAACTCAGGTTTATTACGCCAGTTGGCCCAGAGAAGTTAACACTGCAAGCTCTGGACCCCGTCTGTAGGTTTTCACTGGCTTTTATAGGTTGCCAGTTTACACTTTGCAACATCATATGCCAATGAGGTATAACGAAAGTTGACTAATTAGGAAAAGACTTTGTAGAAATGGACCAATCAGGAGGGAGAGAAACAACCAATCAGGAGTGAGCTCCATGCAAATGAAGTACTATAAATGGACCAATCAGAAGTTAGGGAAATGGACCAATCAGGAGTGAGAGAAATAACCAATCAGGAGTGAAGGAAATAACCAATCAGAAGTGAGCTTAGGGAACCCATAGCATTTTAGGGGTAAGTAAGCCGTTTCAGAGGCAAAAAGTGAGATAGAGCCTCTGGGCCAGGGAACCGGGTGGTGCTGGCAGTAGAACAGTGGCCCTGCTTGGGGGTCCTGCGTGTCTTTTTATGGGGCTTCCCACCTGACTATAACATCAAAATCTGCAAATAATACTGAAGGACTGAAATATGTGACTTGGTGAGCAAAAAAAAAAAAAAAAAAAAAGGAGGGTTCAAGAACTCATGTACCCATGTGCTACAGACTTAATAACTCTCCACTCAAAGTTACCTAAATAATATGATCCATCTCTCACCTCAGTTCTGCTAAACCAATGCGGTCTTGATAACAATCAGACTCATGCCATTCCTCTTCCACTTGTTTTCTAATGTATGTTTACCAACCATTTATTGGTTTTTAAATTTTAAATATGTGAGCTTAATCCTAATATGGCCATAGAGCTATAAAATCCTTGGGCCAGTTTTGTACTGTCAGTCCTTCATATATGCACATTCTGCATCCACAGACTCAACTAACAGCAAATCAAAAACATTAAAAAAAAAAAAAGTTTCAGAAAGTTTAAAAAAGCAAAACTTGAATTTTCTGCTTACTAGCAATGATTTCCATAATATTAATATTGCATTTACAGCTCTTTACATAGCATTTATATTGTATTAGGTATTATAAGTAATCTAGAGATGATTTAAAGTACACAAAAGGATGTGCATTGGTTATATGCAAATGCTATGCCATTTTATTATAAGGGATTTGAGTATTTGTGGATTTTGGTACCCATGGAGGTCCTGGAACCTATGCCCCCACAAATACCAAGGAGTAACTGTAAATTCTCTTTGGTGTTAAACTTTGTTACAAACTAGAACACTTTTCCATGCTAGATTACAAAGTATATATTGCTTAACTTATTCTGTGAATAATCAAAAATGGTTTGTACCTCTTTGCGTAGCCTTCTAAAAACATCAGCACTAAATCATTTCTCTGTGTCTCAAGCGGACAAAGGCTTTCATCATGACTCTCTATGGAATATTGCACATTATTTCTCCCACCATTATTTATCCTCTCTTCTGATTTTAAAAATTTATTTTTGTTTACCTCACTTAAACTACAGAGATTTTATTAAACTTTCCAGCTACAATATATTAAAATTGTTATATTATATATATATATTCTATATTTATATAAATTATCATTTAAATTATATATTTATACAGTATTATAATATGATGATTATATATTTTAAAGAAGTATGATATAAATAATTACTTTAAAACATAAGAAAATTTATTTTCATGGCAACAAGTTGCCACTAAATTTCTTATTATTATGGACCAGTGAGCAAACATGCATTTCCTACAGACGACTGCACTGAGTCTCGAGTCAGACATCTCAGCTTGAATTTTGCCTCCATATTTAATAAATTGTATGATATTGAACAAGTGACGTAATCTATTTTTCCTTAGTTTCCTTTTCTATAAAGTGGGGAAAATAGTAATACTTACTTTATAGGGTTGCAGTGAGGATTAAATGGATCACTACATGCAATGGTGTTAGAATGGTGCCTAGCTCATAATAAGCACTTTATAAACTTGAGCTTAAAAGTACTTGAAAAGGCAAAGTGGTATCCAGTACAATGTGAGTGAGGTTAGCAATTTGATGATATGGCTTTGGATCCGCATATGCATTTACTAGCCTTGTGACACCGAGGACGTTAAAACTCTCGGAAATATTCTTTCTTTCTTTCTCTCTCTCTCAATAAAATAGGGATAATAATACCTGTACCAAAGCAGTGGTATAAACTTGGGATAACTTATTTTAAAGCAATTATTAAGGTCTTAATTATAGTTTTCCAAACTGGCGCTCTTAGAGTCATAGGTCTTAACAGCAGTTGGAATTTCTTTGATATAATCCTCGGCAACAAAATCCTTCCAATTGCATGGTTTGATGGATCGCTGACTCTCTGACCTAAAGTTTAAAAGAATTCATCCACTTCCCTCAAAAGTCCATTTCAGCAGTGAACACAGAATTGTCACATAACTGAGTTAGTGTTTTTCAAACACTAAGTCGTGATGCATCATTGCTCATAAAATCGATTTGGTGGATGGCCATCACCAATAGAATAGAGGAAAATAGTTTTTAAGAAATACATATAGTATAGTAGAGGTAAGCATTTTCTTACAAACTTGCATTTCTCTTATATATTTACATTTACACAAGCACATGCATATATACATGTACTTATATGTGTGTAGATATGCACACAACACTGTATGTATGTATATATATAACTGTGGTAGTGGGTCATGCCAATGTATGTTTATATATACATGTGGTAGGATGCCCTTGTGATGGTCATGATGTTAAATGCATATCTTACTTGACTTGAGGTCAAGGTTTTAATGAGATGATTTAGAATCTATTACTCTTCTAACTTTTCCCCTCCAAGAATTTCTTTCTTTCCTTTTCCTCCATTAAGGAAACAGCTCTTTGTTCATTGCCTCAGAGTATAAGTGTAACAGGGTACAATTTAAAAATAATTTTAGGGTCTTTCTGGGTTTTGTATTCCAAAAGCTAAAGTCCTTAAGACAATTTCGAAGACTGGCATGGAAAAGAGAGGACTTGGGCCAAAATAGGAGGAAGCAATTCTCTTCCACCTTAAGAGACGGCGGCGAGAGAGAAGGAGGACGGCACTGCCTTCACAGCAGCTCCCTGGAAAGTAGTTCTGTCTGAGAGAGGAAGCTGGTCAGCTGAAGCAGGTGGGACCATGCGGGACTCACAGAAAGAGTCTCAGGGCCAAAGTGGTCCAGAAGCAGAGCCACAAAGCAGCCACCAACCTGACCATGGATGGGGACATTTTGGTAATTACTTGTATATCTAGATATATCAAAGACATATATTCACTCTCATCTCCTACAAAACCCTGAAACTACACATATGCTCCTGGAAATAATGGTACATCTCAGGAAAGAGTGATTTAAGATTCCTCCAAGCCTAGCAACGTGAAGGCCTAAAAAAGAAGCTATGTTAAGTTATAAATGAGAAAGTCATATATTTGTACACCTGCATTTGAGTACTGAGGTTCTTCTCTGATTTGTGACATTACAAATCTATTGTTCTAAGGATATGTCTGGTTACTGGTCATGGGATGAAAGGTAGATCTAGGAGGGGTGGTAGAAAAAAAAAACTTATGCTTCCAGAAAAAATGGAATTAGTTATTCCTCTTGACAAACTATCCTGTATAGATCCCCTATTAGATCCTGGATCCACCTCTGGAAAATTACATCTATTCTCTGGCAATGCATTTAAAGTATGTATAGTGCCAAGAGATTGGCAGAAGTGGCCATCTTTGGACAGCACAAGGCGTCCCTTGTGCTGCACAAGGATAACCCTTGCATATATTAAGAAATGATGTGAAGGTTATAGTCCTTCAAGTAGAAAAGAGCAAACAACTACATAAAGTCTGTTTTAAAAACCCTAATAATGTGTTCATTCTATCTTCCCCCATCATCACTCAATTCTGCCCAATAACAGGGGGAAGGAAACATCGCTGAGGTCTCCGTTAGACTCAAAGGTCCTGGGCACAGGGAAATGACCTTCAGGAGAATACCATCAACTGACCTAAAACACGGTTGCTCAGGGTCCACATGTAATGCTTACCTAACTGTACAGTTAGAAGGAACATTCTCCACTGATCACTTTCACTTCTAACACCAAGTTTAGGGGGTTCCCAAAACTATCCTCAGGTTTGATAATTCACTGGAACTCACACAGCTCACTGAATGCTATTATACCCATGACTTATTACAGGAAAAGGACACAGGTTAAAATCAGCCAAAGGAAGAGATTCATAGGGTAGATCTGGAAGGGGTCCAAATGCTGAGCTTCTGGTTATCCTTTCCCCATAATCACAGTGTTATCTCCTCCTGGCCACGAAGTGTGACAGTACACACAGAGAACTGCTAACCAGGGAATCTTTCCTAAGCCTCCAATGTCCAGAGTTTCCGTTAGGGCTTGATCATACACATTGATGACTGCTAGCATCCAGCCCCTCTTGGACATCGTTGGGGTAATCGTCACCAGTTTTTCTGATAATGTGTGTCTCAAAATTCCCAACATAAATCACATCATTAGACTATCTAGTGGCCAAAGCCCCCACACAGAGAGACTCTCCTGTCATAGAGAAGTTCCAGGGACCCAGAGATTACTTCTTAGTAGCCAAGGATAAAAGCTAAACTGCTCTTTGAGTAAGCTTAATTCTTTACTGCACAGGGCCATCTGTGGATCTCTGGTCAGCTGTCTTGAGAACACGAGCCTCCATTGGATTCAAATGAATGACAATGATGAAGAGTAAACCCAGGACACTTTGGGGAAACACAATTTCTAATGCTCTTCTTACTCTGATTGGTTATTCAGACATGCTTTCATCATGATAGAAATAGTCTAGAAAAAATGCTGGAGAGGCTGTGGAGAAAAGGGAACCCTCCTACACTGCTGGTGGGAATGCAGTTTGGTGCAGCCACTGTGGAAAACAGTATGGTGATTCCTCAAAAGACTAGGAATAGACTTACCATATGATCCAGGAATCCCTCCCCTGGGCATATATCCAGAAGGAATCCTACTTCAAAATGACACCTGTACCCCAATGTTCATAGCAGCACTATTTACAATAGCCAAGACATGGAAACAGCCTAAATGTCCATCAACAGATGACTGGATAAAGAAGAGGTGGTATATTTATACAATGGAATACTATTCAGCCATAAAACCCGACAACATAACACCATTTGCAGCAACATGGATGCTCCTGGAGAATGTCACTCTAAATGAAGTAAGCCAGAAAGAGAAAGAAAAATACCACATGAGATTGCTAATATGTGGACTCTAAAACAAACAAATAAACAAACAAAGCATAAATACAAAACAGAAATAGACTCATAGACATAGAATACAAACTTGTGGTTGCCAAGGGGGCGGGGGGTGGGAAGGGATAGAATGTGATTTCAAAATTGTAGAATAGATAAACAAGATTATACTGCATAGCACAGGGAAATATATACAAGATCTTATGGTAGCTCACAGAGAAAAAAATGTGACAATGAATATATGTATGTTCATGTATAACTGAAAAATTGTGCTCTACACTGGAATTTGACACAACATTGTAAAATGATTATAAATCAATAAAAAATGTTAAAAAAAATAGTCTAGAAAAATCATGACGATTGTTCACTGAGAGTATTTTCAATAACTGAATTACACAAACATGCTTGAACCAAGCAATATGCTTGTGCTAAAGATTCAAAAAGTAAATGGAGTAAGACCACACAACCAAAGAGGTCATTTCAGTCAAAGAGAAAGAGTCATCAGACAATTTTTAATAGAATGGAGTAAGTTATAAATGGGCTAACTCTTATCTGTGGAATCACAGAAGACAGGAGCTTAATCCTTCCTGGAGGTTTAGGGAAATCTTTGCTGAGATGGCCCTTGAAGGATTGTAATTGGCAAAACGTGCAGCAACAGCAGCAATTGTAATGAAAATAGTTGACAATTACACAGAATCACAATGTCAGACACTACTCTAAGTCCTCTGAATACATTAATTTATTTGAATCATTAATTTAGGAGGGTTGGCAAAATTAGTGAACTCTGAGCCTCCGCTCTCTCCAAACTCTTAAGGTAAAACAGTCTTGAACCTTTGTCACCATTTCTCAAAATGGAGCTGAGGGAGTTTATACACCTCTATTCAAAAGGCAAGTATGCCATTTGGCTAGAGATATTACTCAACTAATGCCTGTGCTAAACCGCAAGTGTTTTCAGACTTCACTTGTCCTGTAGCATCTGTACAAACCAGGAGCGCTTTTCTTCAAGCAAGAGCGTTCCTCTTCTCATTCCTCATTCACAGACTCTCCTCCCTCTCACTAGGAAGTAGGAAGCTGTGTTCTTCGGAGGCAGTGACAGTGCCTGGGGCCCGCGTTTCACTCAGTCTTGCATGCGGCGCTCCCATTGAGGCCACTTAATCCGATTGACGTCAGCCGGCGCTCCGTGCACAGAATGTGCCGCTCGGAATCTAGGAGGATCGATCATCCCTCAGCTCGCATCGCCGTGACACCGACAGCCTCCAATTTATTTCAGGTTTGAGATTTCTTTTTCTTTGCTTTCTCTTTCCTCTCCTACTAAGAGAAGGCTGTCCTTTTTTTCTTTCTTTCTTTTTTCTTTAATCACAGCCAACACTTGTTAGAGCCCATATTGGAAAATTCAGACTATTATCACTTTGCACTAATCAATACGTTTTGTTTGTTTGGTTGGTTGGTTGATTTTTTTTTCTTCTTCAGTAAAGCTGAAGAGCCAGGTAAGGCTCAAAACAAAACAAAACAAAACGAAAAAAAAAAAAAAAAACCCACGCATCTCAGATTAAACATTCACTGCGATGAGGCCATTAGTAGACATAAAATTTCTTTTGAGGAAATATAAGTACTTGATGTGGAATTTCATTAGCCTCGTTAAGGAAGGGAAGGAAAAGGAGATTCAAGAGACATCTACTCTGTTCTGGGCATGTCACACACATTATCAGATATAAGTTGGTTCTCAATCAGGTGTCATTCTCTGCCTCCCCCCTTCCTGAGGGAACCTGACAAAGTCTGGAGACAGTGTTAGCTGCCATACCTGGGGGACAGGTGCATCGAGGGCTGGGATGCTGCTGCACATCCTGCCACGCACAGAATACCCCTCCTCCGCCTGCAACAAAGAATTCCCCAGCCTCAGCTCCCAATACTACCAATGTCAGGAAACCCTGACACTGACTCTCACAAAGCCTTATGTGGTGAGCATAATATTCTCAGTTTATAGATGACGTCATTGGAAGATATTAAGTGATTTGCTTGTGTTCGCGAAGCTGGTAAGTGGCAGGATTTGAACCCAGACCGCTGGAGCTGCTAAAGCTGGACCCTTCTGCACCACGCTGTGACTGGGGAAACTAGGACTCCGAAAGGCTGGTTTCTGGAGCCATCTGTCTTTTTCTATGTATAGCAGTCCCTTTCCTAATAAGTTTATTTCATAAAGATAGGAAGGCACTGCTCTGGTTCTGAACAATGAAGACTTAGCCAGAGAGAGCTCTGTGGAGTATGCAGGCTACATGTACAGAAGATAATTTCACTTAAGCTAATACCAAGTGCTTGCTCTGGCTTCGTGTGCATTGGGAATCAGTATGTATGTATGTATGACTGACTCCTCTACCCCCGTCCCCCCAAATACATACATGAATAAGTCATGAGACTCCACCTTAGCTTGCCCGGTATAGTGAAGAAAGACTGGCGATACAATATACTAGACTAAAGTTATATACCAAGGGCTATGATACTGCTAGTAGCTGCTGACTTTCACACCGGATGACTAGTTCACCCATCAGTCATTTATCTGGCAAACAAATGTTTATTACATTCTTGATATTAAACTCAGTACATCCAGCCAGACACATAGCAAATAATAACAACGTCTCAAATAATTACAACAATAACTATAGTACTAAAACAGAGGTGAGAGTAAGGTGGTTTGGTAGCACAGACAATGGAAAAGTTCTCCTAAAAGGATCATATATAAGGTGAGTGAAATACTGAGGCTGGAGTTCACTTGGTGGAATACTGATGGGTTAAAGGCAAAAGCAACAGCCAGACCAAGAACCTTGTGGAATAAAAAGTTTGAATTGGATTCTGAAAGTTAATTGAAACCAATTAAAATTTCAAAATGAAAAGAACTGATCAGATTTATATTCGATATTGCTAAGTATCAGAGAAATGCAAATTAAAAGTACAATGAGGTATCACCTTACACCAGTCAGAATGGCCATCATTCAGAAGTCTGCAAACGATAAATGTTGGAGACGGTGTGGAGAAAAGGAAACCCTGCTATACTGTTGGTAAGAATGTAGTTTGGTGCAGCCATTATGGAAAACAGTATGGAGATTCCTTAAAAAACTAAAAATGGACTTACTGTATCATCCAGCTAGCCCACTCTTGAGCATATATCCAGAGGGAACTGTAATTTGAAAAGATACATACACCCCAACATTCATAGCAGCGTTATTTACAATAGCCAGAACATAGAAGCAACGTAAATGTCCATTGACAGATAACTGGATAAAGAAGTTGTGGTATATTTATACAATGGAATACTATTCAGCCATAAAAAAGAATAAAATAATGCCATTTGCAGTGACATGGATGGACCTGGAGATTGTTATTCTAAGTTATATAACCCAGAAAGAGACTGAAAAATACCATATGATATCACTCATATGTGGAATCCAAAAAAACAAACAAACAAAAAAACCCCAAATGAACTTATTTACAAGACAGAAACAGACTTACAGACATGGAAAATAAACTTGTGGTTACCAGGGGGTGAAGGGGTTGGGAAGGGATAAATTGGGAGTTCTAGGTTTGCAGATACTAACTAATATACATAAAATAGATAAACAACAAGTTTATACTGTATAGCACAGGGAACTATATTCAGTATCTTGTAGTAACCTATAATGAAGAATAATATGAAAAAGAATAGATGTATGTATATGTATGACTGAAACATTATGCTGTACACCAGAAATCGATGCAACATTGTAAACTGACTATACTTCAATTAAAAAATAATAATAAAATAAAATCAGTTAAGAAAAGGAAAAAGAAAAGATTTACATTTGAGAAAGACTGTTGCACTGTTAGCATGGATTTAGGGCAGTGGGAGAGAAGGGAGTTAGGAAGACACATTTTGAGTCTGTGGAGTAATCCAGGTGAAAAATGATAAAGGCCTGAACTAAAGTGAGAACAGTGAGAATGGAAGGAAAGGCCAGAATCAAAACAGAATTAGTGGTAGAATTTACAGGTCTTGGGTGTGGAAGTTACAAGAGAGGAAGGATTTCTCTCTGGGGGAATGAGAGTACAGAAGAGACAAATTCCATTTGGACAGAGTTACCTTTAAGACACCTACACTGAGTGAAGAATATTGTGGGCTAACTAAGTATCAGAAACTTTACTGGACCCTTCATATTCCAATCATCACAAAAGCCCCATGGTGTAGGTATTAATCTTTTTATTTTAAAGTACTTTTAGTCTCATAGAGATTAACTTGTTCCATTTAATACAGTAAGTGCCAAAGCCAAAATGTTACTGCAATTCTGGATATCATCAAGTATATACTTGCTAACTACTCTGAAAGACTGCCTCTCTTTACAAAGCGGGTGCTTGGTAAGACTTAAAATACATTATTTCAGCTAGGATTACAATACCACGGTTATTGTTCCTATAAGTGGCAGCTGAGATCTTGGATGGATACAAAGCCATTTATGGAGAATGCTACTTAGGAATGAGTAAGAAAGAACCAGAGGTACCGAGGATTGAGGACTGAGTCCCAGGAACACACTGACATTTGAGATGAGCTCTTCAAGGAGGCTGACCAGAAACCAGGCAAAGAAGTCGGAAAAGATCGCAAGAGGAGGATGGAGTCACAGATGCAAAGGGAGAAGCTGTGACTGGTCCTCCTAAGGGGTCAGATCTGTTTTGCACCCTGCCCCCCAAAAAACTTTATTGCACAGGCATGATTAGGATCCCTGCTGGGAAAAACTCAATTGATTTTTTTTTTCCAGAAGAGGTGACATGGTGTCTCTCCTCTTACCCCTGAAGCCATCCTAACTCAAGACCTATTGATTAGGTGAAATGATGGGTATCATGTCACGAACACATATAGATTCTCAGAAATGGTACACTGTTCCTTCTGCACCACCCCAGGTATTAGACAACAGCTCTGATGGCAAGGAACTTCATTTTTAGCAAAGAAGAAAATCTGAATCTTCAGCAATTTATTAAATGTTAGCACTACTTTGCAAGCTAATTATTATGATTTCCATTGTATAGGTGTTGACATTTGAATACAGAGAGGTTAAGGACATTTTCTAGGGTCTCCGAGCTAGTGAGTGGTCAGCCTTGCACTTGAATTCAGGTCTGTTCAGCCCCAACGTCACTGCCCCTTCCCCAGTTGACAAGCTTCCTCTCTGAGGAAGAGGTATATCCCAGAGAGACAGCTGCCTCCCACGCTCACTGCAGTATTGCAGGCATACGTCACTTTACTGAGCTTTGCAGATACTTTGTTTTTTTTACACGTTGAAGGTTCTTGGCAACCCTATTTCAAGCAAGTCTATTGGCACCATTTTCCCAACATCATTTTCCCACTTTGTGTCTGTGTGTCACATTTTGGTAGCGCTCAAAATATTTCAAACCCCCCACCAGCAAAAAGATTACGACTCCACTAAAGGCTCAGATGACAAATTTTTTAGCAAAAATGTATTTTTTAATTAAGGTATATACATTATGTTTCAGACATAATGCTATTGAATACTTAATAGACTACAGCATAGCATAAACATAACTTTTATAGGCACTGGGAAGCCAAAAAACCCATGACTAGTTTTACTGCAATATTTATTTTGTTGCGGTTATCCGAAACGGAGCCTGCAATGTCTCTGAGGTAGGCCTGTATTTAAAATAGCCAAGACATGGGAAACAACCAAGTGTCCATCATTGGGTAAACAGATAAAGAAAATGTGGTATCTATATAGATATATAGATATATAAAATAATGTGTATATATATACACACACTATTCGGCCACAAAAAGGGAGGAAATCCTGCCATTTGCAACAACATGAATGGATCTTGAGGGCATTATGCTAAGCAAATCAAGTCACACAGAGAAGGATAAATACCATATGATCTCACTTACATGTGGACTCTAAAAAAAAAAAAGAAAACAAACTGTACTATAGGAACAGAGAACAGATGGATGGAAGTCAGATATTGGGGTTAAGGGTGGGATGGAAAAATTGGGTGAAGATGGTCAAAAAGGTACAAACTTCCAGCTACAGAATAAGTAAGTTCTGGGAATGTAATGTACAGCAGGGTGACTGTAGTTAACAATACTGTATTATATATTTGAAAGTTGCTGAGAGAGTAGACCTTAAAAGTTCTCATCACAATGAAAACATTTGTAATTATGTGAGGTGATGGGTGTTAACTAAATTTATTGCATAAGTAAACTTACTGCAGTGTGTGTGTGTGTGTGTGTATATATATATATATATATATATATATATATATAGCCATTATGTTGTATACCTTAAACTTGTACAATGTTGCATGTCAATTCTATCTCAATAAAACTGGAAAAATATTTTTAAAAGAAAGTGATATAATTTAACTTCCAAAACGCATACTATTGCGTAGAAGAAAACATAGATGTTGACCAGGGTTTAGAGACCCCAATCACACCCACCCCTCCATCCCTCCACCATGACCCCCAAATTCAAGCTGTAATTGTGAATGGGACTGATCTCCTTCTCTTGGTTTTAGAGCAGGGCTTCTAAACCTCAGCATGATTGATTTGAGCCAGCTAATTCTTCACTGGGGGTGGAGAGTGGGCTCTCCTGGGCACTGCAGGATGCTTAAAAGCATCCCTGGCCTCTACTTAGTAAATGCAAGGAGCACCACCCCAATTCACCCCCCTACACACACACTTCCCACTGTGATGGGTAAATGTGTTCCTAGATTTTGCCAAGTGACTCTTAAGGGAAAAAATGCTCCCTGGTTGAGAACCACGAGTTTAGACATATGGCAGTCCCACTCTAAGAATTAGTATTCAACCTGAGGTTTGTGCTTGTGACTTCTTTTTCTGAAAACTTCACTTGCTTATGCCCAGCCCTCTTCTCCGACCTCTTTGCCCTGTCCAGCCATCCAGCCATCCCTGTCTCCCTGCTTTAGAATGGTTCCAGCACAGGGGCTCGGTCAAAGGATCTAGAGCCCCTTGCCTGATGAGACAGCTGAAATGGGTTCTCGATCCAGAGACCAAGGCCGTGGAAATGAGCTTCCAATTGCTCTGTAGCACTTGGGTGGAAACGGCCTCATAAATCACCTTATTGTTTTTGTGGGCCTTTGAGGGTGCTGATGGGACCGGCAGGGCCCGTGACTCATCCTGCTGTACGGCTGCAATATTAAAGAAAACAAATAACGGAACTAAGAAGGCATTAAGTGAGGAAATGAGGCAGGGGTGCAGGAGGCAGAAGTGATCCGACCGCACTGTATCAAAGTGAGTATCACCCAATTACTGCGAAGCAGAATTTAGGAAAGGAACTGCCGAATCACAGTTTTCTGAATGAACTGCAGAACGTACAGTCAGATGGTTGTGAATTCCCCAGGCAAGCCTTTTCCTGTGAGCTCCCTTTCTGAATAACAAGGAGGTACATGCAATTGGGTTTTCACGGCTTGTTCTCTGTCTTCAGTAATAATGGTAATAAGCAGACCTTATGTTTGGGCAGTGTTTCCTGGTTTACAGAGCCCTTTCCCATTCGTTACATCGTTCTACTCACAAAGCAATCCTGCAGACACCCAGCCAGGAGGAAGACAGTGTTCAAAGGGGCCTTTCTACAGGTTTGAGACAGCAGAGCATGCTTATGAGAGCACAGGCTCTGGAATCTGAAGATCCAGGTAAAAATATTCACCCAGATCAGCTCTGGAATCTTAAACCTGACACTACACTATCAAACTCAGTATTCTCCTCTGTATAGTGGGGATAATAGCAATGTTACAAGGTATTCAAACAAATCAGACCTAGAATTGCTGAGCACTAAATCTATTTCACCATAGGCAGAAGGTTTTTAATCGTTGTGGAAGGAGTCATGAACTCAGGATGATCTGCAGATTATAAAAGTAAAAGTAGCATTTTGCATTGTGCAATAGTGAGGAGTAAAGACTTTTAAGACAAGTGACCAGGGTCTGAATCTCAGCTCTGTCACTTGAAATTGTGTAACTTGAAACAAGTTTCTTAACCTCCCTGTGCCTCAGTGTCCTCATCCATAAAATGGGTGCTTTGAAGATTAAGTGGGTTAGTACACTACACGCACTGTCTTGCTGTCTGAGTCATCTGCACATGGTTACTCCCTTGTTTCAGGCTCCCATGCCTATTTTCATATTATTTTCACCCCAATTAATGTGATTACTCAGAATTGACTGTAGGTACTGTATTTAACACTAGATGCTAGCACAGATAAATCTCCGAATCTCAGTGGCTTAACACAATGAAACTTCCTGCTCATGTCATATTCCAGTGCAGGTAGTCACTGTGTGTGTGTGTGTGTGTGTGTGTGTGTGGTGTTGTGGTGTACTCTTGGAGACCAAAGCTCCTACCATGCTAAGTCTCTACCCTCTTCCAGACCCTCAGATTTCTCTCCTTTTGGCAGATGAGAAAAGCATGGAAATTTCTAAGGGTTAAGACTGGAAGTTGAACACACTGCTTGTGCTCTCATTCCTTTGTACAGAACTCAACCATATGGCCACACCTCACTCGAGTCTGAGAAAAGGAGTCTAACCACGTGCCCAAGAAAAGGAGAGTTCAAATACCAGAGAATTCTAGAAATCTCCACCACAAGCGCTAAGTACAGGGGGTTTTTGCTTCCCAGCAGCAGGCTTTATAAACTGCTGTTCTACTAATGCGGGTCATTGTGCCCTGCTGCTCTCTGACCTGTGCCCTTTCTCCACAGGCATCCTTCCTCCATGACCTTGTGAGCAGTGCTTTATACCTGTGCAGCACAACTGGTCATACTTCTGGTTGGTGTCCAAGCAGAAAATAATCTTCCCTTTGAATTGAAACATAGTTCTTTTGACATGAGAATATGTCAAGAATATGCTGTTTAAGAGGTCAGTTGAGGGCGTGACCCATGATGGAGAAACCCAGTGCCCTGTGGAAGATGGTGCATGTGCTTTCAGAGGCTAAACATCAGAGCAATGGGTTTTACCTTGTCACAGGGACAAGGACAATGTGGACCTACAGGATATAGCCGGCAAATGGAAATGAGTTGAAAGCCAAAAAATTAAGATCAGAGATTGGCAAGCGAAATACAACTTTAGAGCCAGGAGGAAATTTACAGACACAACAGAAAACTAAAAAACTGGGAACTGGGGACATGAAAAGTAGTGACATCAGAAGAGTATGAAAGTGCATGTAAAAGGAAGACACTGGGGTAGGTCCAGAGAAGATACCCTCAGGCAAAAGAAAACACAAAGTAGCATAGAGGAAAGGGTTTATAAAACATTGGTTTTATGACTTTTCAGACCCAAGCTCAAATCCAGGGCTCAAATCCTATGGGACTGACCAAGGTTCCTAACATCTCTGAACCTCAGTCTTCCCATCAGCAACTTAGGAATAAATAGTATTTATCTCTCAGAATTGCTGAGAAGAAAACCTGACATAATATACACATCTCAGAAAGGGGTTTTCAATCCTGGCTGCATCTCAAACAGACTTGACGACTTGGTTTGTTTTTGTTGTAACACATTTGCTTAAGTCCCCTCTTCGGTGAGTCTCATTCGGTAGCTCTGGGTTGGGGCTCTACCTCTGTAGGGTTCTGAAGTGTCACAGGTGATTCTAATCGTCATGGCCCCATTTCCTCCGTTTAATACCACTAATCTATTAGATCAGGGGTCAGCAGACATTTTCAGCAAAGCGCCAGGAGGTAAAGAGCTCAGTCTTTGCATGTCATATGGACTCTGTTACAACTACTCAATTCTGTTATTTTAGTGTGAAGGGAGCCATAGCTGTGCCATAAATGCACCAGAGACCTTTATTCATGGACACTGAATTTGAGTATCAAGTAATTGTCACATGTCACAAACCATTATTCTTTCATTTGATTTTGGGGGGGGGAGGATAATTAAGTTTATTTATTTATTTACTTTTTAAAGGAGGTACTGGGGAATGAACCGAGGACCTCAGGCATGCTAAGCACGTGCTCTACCACTTTGAGCTATACCCTCCCTCTCATTTGATTTTTTCATCTTTAAAAAGGTAGAAACAATTCTTAGCTAATGGGGTGATACAAAAAAATGTCTGCATGCGAGATTTGGCCCAAAGGACACAGCTTTCCCCCCCACCCCCCACGCAACAGAGCAGAGGTTCCTGGATTTCAACATGCACCAGAATCATGTAAAGGGCTTGTTAAAACCAAGACTGTGGGCACTGACACACGCGCCCCACCCCCGTTTCTGACTCAGTGGATCTGACTGGTACAGGATGTGCATTTCTAACACATACCCATGTGATACTGATGCTGCTGGTCCAGAAACTATGTTTTGGGAATCACTGCTCTAGACAAAAGTCCAGACTACTTGGTCTTCAAACAGGCTCAATTCGATATTATCTCCTGTTTTTGAACTTCGGAAAATTATTCAGTAGTTGTGCATCTTAGTTTATATTGTTCAAGAAATACCTGAAATAAAGATATTTTCAATTGCCTTAGCAGTTATCGCAGAGTCAATAAGTTATACTGGCTTAAAGAATGGGCCCTGGAGCCTCGGGCTGATTCCTGGCAATCCTCCCTCAGCTGTACGATCTGGAGGAGGTACTTATCTTCCTGTATCTCAGTTGCCTCCTAGGTAAAGTGAAGTTAATGAATAATATATATGTCACAGGATTGTTGTGAGGATTAAATGGGAGTGAAAAGCATTTAGAAGAGTGCCTGGCCCATGGTAAATATTCAATGAATGCAAATTACTTCTGTGTCAAGAAGTAACTTATGACAGTTAAGATATTTTAATAAGAAGAATATTCTAAATGGAAGGTCTACACTGAGGTGACCAAGGGTATATAGATGTCAAAAGGGTCAAGATCTTTTTCTCAATAATTTAAGACTTACTTTTAAATATGTGGACAGTTAGGTAGTCTAGGCCCACAGTAATGTACAGGTAGGTCTATGACGTTTTCAGCCTGAATATTTTTTAAAGCAAATATTACCAAATGCCCAAGAAGCCATTCAAAAGAAAATGAATAGGGTATCCATAGGAGAGCTAAATTTAAAGTTTTAACTTTATTCTCAGTCCCTCAAGATGAAACAGTGGCCAAATGTATATCTAGGTTGTCTGTTGATTTCATTTACTCATCAAATAATTACTGAGTATCAAGTGGCAAGGTAGCGTGGGAAGCACCAGGGATAAAGCAGAGTAGACAGTAAGATAGGGAATGATCACGCAGACAGTTAACTCCTTACAAATGTAATAAGTACAAAGAAAAAGTGCAAAGTATCATGAAGGAATAATGCAGAAGGAATTATTTGCAGGTGAGAGTCACAAGGAAGCCTTCCCTAAGCTATGTGTATCTATCCAAGACAAGACTTGTTGGCTAGTTAGAATTTCCAAGACATTCACTAAAAGAGTGATTATGGTCTAAAAGTGCCCGACAGAAGTCTATAGAAAACATCTGCATGTGGGGCACAGAAGAAAGGAATATGTATCTTGTCCATCCAGTGTTATTAAGTCATTTCTATATGAATTAGAGAAAGAGAATGGGAGGAGTTGCCAAGTGAAAACGTATATATTTTTAAACTTAACTGAAAATTATGTTGCCCATTAAGAGACCATTTCAAGTAAGTCTGACACTTGGGGTGCCACTGACAGGCAAGTTCCAAACATATATCCACTTCTATGGATCATTTTGAACCATACATTTCACCCAGTAATTAATACCTGTATTCTGATGGAAATGTCCATAAATGTTGCAAATCCTGTTATGGTTTTCTTGACATATTTTTCCACAATGTGATAAAACATATAAAAATAATTGATAGAGAAATAGCTGTGCCTAAAATTGGCTTCCTTCTCTTGCAGAATACTGACCTGAGAAACTTATTTTACAGGTATGTGTAATAAGCAGAATAGTGGTCCCTTGAAGATGTTCACATCCTAATCCCTGGAGTCTGTGAATATGTTATGTTACGTGGCAAGGAGAGGATTGAGGCTGCATATGGAATTAAAGTTGCCAATCAACTCAATTAATATTGGGAGATATTCTTGGACTATCTAGGTGGGCCCAATATGGAAGAGAGGCAGAAGAGTCAGTGTCAGAATGATGTGTTTTGAGAATGACTCAGTCACCATTGCTGGATTTGAAGATGGGAGGGGGTCATGAGCCAAGGAGTGCCAATAGCCTCTAGAAGTTAGAAAGATGAGAAAATAGTTTCTCTCTTAGAGTCTCCGGAAAGAACAGCATCCCTGATGACACTGGTTATAGCCCAGTCTATTAGCCCCAGCCAAGTAGCACGGTTCTGGAGGGAGGTCAGAAGTCTATCTGTGTGGGTCTCAGTCACTTCTGTTCATAGTTAGATTATTGCTGGCTCTCCTAGTATAGGAATGACTTCCAGAAATACTTCTATCACGTAGTGTGTCAAATCACTGAAAGCTGTGGCATGAAGGGACAGGCTTAGAGGTCATGCTGGGCTATGAATACGTCCTAAGCATCCATTGCAGAAAGTATGTAAGTAGTAGAAGACAAACAAAATTTAAAAGGTCTCAAATGAGAAGCTAGATGGAGAATTTTTTTTACCAAATATGATAGCTCATATTTGAAGGAATAGGAATTGTAAGATGATACAGAATTGTAAGATAATTAATTTGAGTTTTTTTAAGATGCTAATTTTGTGATAAATAGCAATAGGAAACTAATACAACATGCCTTTCAGATGAAATGTTTAAATAAACTAAGCATTCCAAATTTTAAGAAGATAAATGTTTCTTTTATTTTAAAAAAGCAATCTATACTTTGGAGCATTCTAAAGCCCACTCTAATCTGCAGTTCTGATTCTTGACAATCAGTAATTCTACTGACCTGACCCCAGAAGGTTAAGTTTCTCCTCTAGATTCACCAGAAAAAAAATATTTTGTAAAGACAAAAACAGGGAGAAAGGTTTATTTCCCAGTGTCTCAAATGAGTAGACAGTGAATAACTGTTAAATATATGGGCTTATTTATTAAACTGCTCTTTGACATCTAATTATATATATAAGAAACAGGTATCCCTAACTTACCACAGTTTAAAAACTCCTGACCCCTGACCAGCTTTGCTTCTTTCTTAATTTTCTCCAACTCCTCTCAGCCCTAACCCTCAGAATCATGCTTATCTTCTCTTTCCCTTTCACAAATTCTTACACTGAGTTTTTTTTTTTTTTTTTTTTTTTTAATCTGTCAAGGAGCAACTGTGTGCCAGGCATTGTTTTTGGCTCTGCACAGAATCACAAGCAAGTCCACTGATCTGATCTTCAAAATAAATCCAAATCTAACCACTCCTTACCTCCACCTTCATGACTCCATTCCAAAACCACATATCTCAACTGGAACTGTGCAACAGCTTCCAAACCCACCTCCTCCCTCTACTCTTGGCCCCTATAATCTATTCTCCACATAGCAGCTAGAGTGATTTTACAAAGATCAGATCTTGTCATGTACAGCTCCTGCCTATGACATTCCAACAGCTTATTGTCATAATCATATAAGAAAGAAGCTTGACTGTGGTCACACCACTACATGATCTGTTCCCTCTTATTTCTGACCTCATTTCTTACCATTCTCTCCCCAGCTCACAACACACTGTTCACACTGGCTCCCTTATTCCTTAAACATGAGCAGTATTTTCTCCCCTCAGGACCTTTAACCTCACTGCTTCCTCGCCCAAAGGCACTTTTTCATCAGATCTTCACATGGTGCACTCACTCAGGCTTCAGCTTACCCTATACTCTCCAGGTCCAAAGTCTTCTCATTTTATCAAATATTTTGAGGAAATTAAAGCACTTGAAATGTATAGCACATTATGAACACAGTAGTTTAGTTTAAAAAATGTGATTAGTTTGTCATAACTTTCTAACAAACCCATGTTGACACCTTCTGTTCTTAAGGCTTGTCACGCCTGTGTTTAATAATCCACTCTAGAGTTGCATTAACGTTTGACATTGGGTTCATCAGCTGCAAGTGTCACCATTTCCTCCTGTTCTGCCTTTGATCAGTTGAGACATCTGCCTGTCTACAGTCATGTACAGTTCTTCAATTAATCATTATTTCTCCAAAATTAAGCATCAGTGATACTGAGATCTTACTGGAAAAATTCTTCACATCCTAATGGAAACTATCTGGGTCTTTAAACTTGAGTGGCTACATGACTCGCTGAATAGATTCTCATTTACATCGGATTTTATTGAAGAGGATTAAAAATAACGGTGTATAAATTGAAACAGAACAAACGATGCCGTCCAGAGGCTTGAAAGCCAACGGTATTCTTTGGAATTCTTAGTTCTGCCTCAGTGGCTTGACCCTCCTCGCCTTGCCCTAAAGGCTGTCTTTTGTTTTGGGGTCATATAATAAAGACCTGCATTTATTTTTGTGTTTTTGGCTAAGTGCTATTTTGTGAAAGTCTGCATTCCATTTTATTTCAGAGCATTTTAGAATTCCAGATTGTGATCTTAGTGTCAGAGTTAAAATTCTTTACCGTCTTGAAATGTGCTGTGTAGGGTAAATGTAACCTTGGTGTTTATCTCTTTTTTTTTTTAACATTCTAATGTACTGAAACTGAATAAGCTTGCTCCTTCCAGGTGAGTTTAAGATATCCTGTTGTCTACTCCTGTGATGTAGACATATGACATGATGTTATAAGATCATCATTAATCTTTATCTTCACTGTATTAAACGGGTGTCACCAGGGAGGCCACATTTGCTGGGATATTTCCCATGCTATCCTTGTTGTCAGTTCCTTCTTTATAATTGTTACGCCCTTCACAGTTAGCAAATTGTTTATTTCCACATTCAACAAAGACTTACTGAGTACTTAGGTCAGGGACTAGCTAGATGTTGAAAGTACAAGTATAAATAAAATCATAATAATACATAATTTGTAATAGTATTGATAAGGTAGCAGTAAAACAGCTGTAGTAACAACAGAAGGGTGTCCTAAGGAATTCTTGGACAGTGGGTTAGTTATGTAACTAACTAACTTATAGTGACCGATTTTACTTTGGTTAGAAGAATCTCTGTCTCTTTTCAGAGTAGGTATTGATTCATCAGAATATAAGGTAAGGTGTTTCTCCTTCCATCCAGGGAGGGGAAACTGGCCCTTGCATTTTCAAAATACAGCACTGATTTATAAATATTACCTCGTTTGGTCCTTTATAAAAACCAAATGAGGTATATATTATCATTACTTATGTTTTATGTAGAATGAGAACATTGAGGCTAACAGAAATTAAGTAGTTTGCTCTTGGTCACTTGCCTCCAAACACTGCAGTAGAAATTCTCATAATAAAGCTGAGACTAAATAAATTTACCTCTCCACTGTGATATCTTCACATTATACCATATTCACCAAGCAGTGGAATTATCACTTTACTGACCAGATCATAACTCACAAAGCCAGCATTTTTATCAGTTTTTCCCTTTAACACACAAACTTCATCTGTTCTGGCCCTTAGCCTCCCTGAATTCACTTGTGACAATCATACTTGCTTCTTCTTTATCCCATTGTTTTATTTTAGGTTTTCCTTAAAAGCAGAGCTGGAAATAGGGATTTTTGTGCAGGTAGCTTATTTTGAGAGGTGATCTCAAAGAATAAGAGTAGGGAACCAGAAGATGTGGAACAAGAAAGCAGGGAAAGCTGATCCAAAGAGTGGGTTACATGCTGATCCTATTGTGAGCAGCTGGGGTTCAATTCTGCTAGAAGTCTCTGAGGACTCATGTACCATGCACTTCAGAATTGTCTGCCTAATGATCAGAAGAGGCAGATCCAGAATTCACTGGATTGTATTTCCCACTGGTCAAGGGTTGACCCATAACTCCCTCATATTTGTTGCCAAATGCATCAGAATGGCTGAATGGAAGCCTGGAAGCAGAGAGTGAACAGCTGAGGGGAGGTGCTCTTCGTTTATAGTCATGCACCTCTGGGTTCCACAGTGAAGACTGGAATAAAATGGGAGGCTAAGAGAGGGTGAGGATGGATACAAATGCCATCCAATACCTCCATCTTTTGTCTTGACTTGAAATCTTACCTCATCTGAGCCTTTCCTATGTAATCACATTGGTATCATCCATGTTTATAGATTATCTCCATCTCTCTACATTTTTATGATAGAAACAATAATTAATTTTAACCCTACTTAGTAATTACGCTACTTAATTTTTTATTGACAGAAACACTACTTAATTTTTAGCCCATCCTCCATGAGCCACCTTGTTTGTAGTCTTTGGCCAATGTGACTGTTTAAGAACAGCTATTCATTCTTAGGTAGAAGGTGGGTGAGTAGAGATGGGCCACGACTCTATGATTCCTCCCATTTGGAGTGTGTGTGGAGTCCTCACACATCAATGCAGGGGGTTACAATCAGCATCTAAGATTCCATGTGTTTTTTCAGTCTCTATCAGAGAATTCTCAGATATCTTCATACCATAGGTTTTAGCAGCAAAGTAAATAGCTTTATAATTTGACTTCTACCAATATCCCAAATTTAAGCATGTGTTAGGCTGCATTGTCTTCAATTCCTTAAACCTTTCTTCCATTACTGCCACTCAGTTGACAAATCCCAGTTGTATTTGCCCTAACAACACTTCACTGATCTTTTAGTTCCTCTTTTTCACCTTTCAGTTGTCAGTTTTCAATCGACTGCATCCTCTTTCCTGAACTGTTAATTCAGCCTATATTTACTCTGCATCTTAGACTTGTCTTATTGTATTATCAGTACATTTTTGGTCATCACTTCTCATTTCCTAGTTGCAACAGACATCTGCTCGTTTGGGCTGTCCAAGAGCTCTTTCTCCATTCTCCTGGCAACCACATCCCCATTACTTTAGTGAAATACCTCACAATCCCCCCACTCATTTGTTTCACATGGGAGCTAAACATCATAGCCTCCCACTCGCACAGCCAAAGGACAGACATACGACCTATCTTGCATTAACAACAGCATGTCGTCTACAGGACAAAATACTGGTGCCAGCACTAGGTACATGACCCAAGCAAGATCATTCTGGGCCTTACCTGCTCCATCTTCTAGGAATTTCCACTATCCAGGACTTCATTTTCCTGGTAACAAGAGACCTGAAAGACATAAGGTAACATGAAGACAGAATTAATGACGTGAGCGGATGGAAAGAGAGTGAGAGAGATTGAGCAGACTTTGATTCTACTTAAGACTAGATTTATTGATTTATAGATTATATTATTATAGTATATTAACAATAAGTATTAATAGAATATTAATAAAATGTATATGATTTATAGATTATTATTTATAAATTTATTAGCTCTGCAAATCAAACTACAAACAGGATAAAAGTACAACCAATAAATACTACCTTTTCAGAAATTACTTTAAGTTGAATTTCTGTTATTTGCAACAAAAGAGTTCTGATTGCTTCACTAAACATAACTCTCTTCCAAATAATAAGTGTCAAAAAGGCCTAAACATTTCCAGCTCCTATACCACAAGTATTCAGTAGTCACCGTTCAGAAGCTTTAAACTTCTGCCTTTACTTAGGAGTGAAAGTATTTTTTCCTAAGAACATATTAAGCTTTGAAAAATTAGAAAGTGTTTTTACTCCCTATGCCTAGTTTCATGTAGAAACGTAGGACAGAGTTATTTCCTTGACATGATAAAGAACTTTTTAAAACCAAATGCCAACATCATACTTATGGTGAAATACTACAGTCATCCCCATTAAAATCAGGAACAAGATAAAGACTTCATTATTTTTTAACATTATCTGGAAATTCTGTCCAAAATAGTACGGCATGAGGCAGAAATAAGAGATATTACTACTGGAAATGAAACAAAATTAGCATCTCTTGCAGGTGGCAGAATTGTATATATGAAAATGGAAGAGAACTGAGGTATATCTTAGATTGAATTTATCTTAAGAACAGTAGTTATATTTCAGATTAATATAAAAATCAGATGCTTTATTATATTTGAAATACAGTACCAAAAATATGTTAGAAGTTTTTCAATCAAACATTCTAAAGCCAAAAGCATACCATTTTGAAAGCACATGAAATAACACACATTTCACACACATAAACATGCAGTCACTGCCTAGGGATATCACTGTGTCATTCTACATAAAGAAAATTATAAATGCTTGTATTATTCTGGATGGTTATGTTGTGGTGATAAGTAATCCCTCTAAATAACCTCAGTTTGTTTCTCACACACGTTTCACATCCTTGGTCAGCTGGAAGGGCAATCTATTCCATATGGTGTTCATTCAGGGACCCAAGTATTGATATCTCTGCACTGTAGCATGGGGGAAAAAAAAAAGGAAGATGAAAATTGTTCAACAGAGTCCTGCACCACTTCTGCTTACATTTCACTGGCCAAAGCAAGACAGATGAAACGCCTAATTTCAAAGGAGTCAGGTGGTACAATACCAGCCACAATCTAACTAAAAAAATGCAGTGGTTGATTGCAATATGCAGTCTAGACACTAAAATTTCAGACTGCAGAAACAGTGCCTGGGTTCAAACCCTGGCTCTGACAATTGCCCGTAAACATCCTTAGGTTACTTTCCCTTGCTGTGATTTGTTCTTCTTATCTGAAAAGTAGAAACAATAATAGTATATGGCTTACTGAATTGCATTACTGCTTTGTGAATTTATGAAAAATATTTATTGAGCAACTATTTCGTGCCTAGAATATACTGGGTGCTTAGGTATACCCATGGACAAAACAGACACAACCTTTGGGGATCACAGATTCTTGAGAGAAAAATAAATCAGGAGAAAATTAAATCAGCAAATCAAATGCTAGGACAGCTTACTAGGTTACTATAAGGATTTTGGCTTTATTCTGGTTGCTCTACTAGGAAAGGACCCCAGTGGAACAAGGATCAGCTCAAGGAAATCCCTAAGGAGGCTACTGCAGTAATCCAAGTGAGAGATGAGTTGGATCAAAGTAGTAGTAATGGAAGTGCTGAGAAATACATCAAGCACAAAATACATTTTGAAAGCAGAGATATTGTTGGATATATTTTGGGATATATTATCAAAGTAGAGCACGTGATGGATATCATGTGCTGTATGAGAGAGAGGAGAGTCAATTGATACTGCCAGGTTTTTGAATGGAGCCATGAACTGAGATGGGGAATGCAGCAGTGAAGCCCAATTTGGACACATCAAATTTGAAATGCCTATGAGACATCCAAGAAGAGGTGTTAAGCAGGAAAGGGATATTTTTTATAGAGTTCACGAGGGTGCTCATAAGAAAGGGAAATGTGGATGTTCTCATAGAAAATGCATTCAAAGCCTTGGAACTCAGCCAAATTATCAAGGAAGTGAAGGTTTTTGTCCTTAAATGGGAATGACTTCAAATAACAGTACATAATAAATATCTAATAAATGTTAGTTACTGTTATTAGTATGTTCCTGAAAGAGACCATTGTTTAAAAATTCTTAGATCTTACCAGATTATAGTCCTGAATACATCTCAATAAAATTCCTCTGACAAAAGGAGTTGATAAAACTAGCCTAAAGATTGTCTGGAAAGGAAATCAACAGTGAAATGATTTTGGACATTTAAGCAGAGTGGTACCAAAGAATGAGGCTGCGAGTGGTGGCCTCATAACCACCTCATATTACACAAATTGAACAACTTCATTAAGTATGGAATTGGTTCAAGAGTTAACAATAAAATAAAAGGAACAGAATAGACAGCCTCAAAACAGATTATATATCAATGGTTATATCTATATTAGCTTGATGCATTAAAAAACAATACAATATAAACTGAAGTGGGAAGGTATAATCATGAATTAACTGTGTTGGGAGAGTTGGCTATCCTAAGTTAGTAGATTATTACATCCTTACCTCAGATTTTACACCAAAATAAATTTCAAATGGTTCAGAGGTTTTTAAAAAAAAAGAAAAAAGATGAAATGAAACACTAGATGAAACACTAAATGAATATCCATCTACTTTTTACCTAGAGAAATCTACTCTGTGCACAAGAACAATGAAGAAATAACAAAATATTGAAACATTTGGCTACATAGAACTTTAAAGTTACTACATATCATACATCTTAGTGTCACAAGAAGCAAATGACAAAAGGAAATATATTTCAAAAGATAATGCTCCAGAGTAAAAAAATTGGTATTTTAATACGTGTTGCATATTATTAACAAAATAAAAGCTAATAGCCTAAAAGATACCTGAGCAGATAACTCAGAATTAGAACCACATGTGCCTCCTCTAACATAAAACTTCCTAGTTAACAAAGAAACGCAAATACGAAGAAAAGTCAAGAATTTTTCAAAATATTAAATGTCTGCGAATTTATAGTGAAGCAAATAATCTCACACACTCCCAGGAATTAAATTCACAAAACTTTTCTAGAAAGCAATTTGGCCAACTAAATCCCAAGGTCCAAAAGACACATATGCTTTGCTTTAACTAACTAATTATGCTTTTTGGAATTCATCGTAAGAACACATCAAAAATGTAAACAATAATTCTATGCTAAAGAATTTTTACTACAGTGTTATTTATAACAGTGAACAGTTGAAAAGCATTGTAAACCTTAAACAATAGGGAATTGCTTAAGTAAGTAATGATCAATGCAAACAATATTATATTATGTAGCCATTGAAAATGATATTTTCAGATTACTTTGATGAAATAAAATGTTTTCCCTGTGACACTAAGTGCAAGAAGCAGTGTACAGAACTTTAATCAAAATATCTATCTATAACTATATGTTATATAACATTTACCTACAGATCTATATATTCATACATAATAAATAACAACAAAATGTTATTTCTGCGTGTTGATATGATTTTTTTCTTTTATATTTAAGTATTATGTACTTTAAAATTTCCTATATTGATATGCGTTACTATCATCATAAAATAAAATTAAGTATATATAAAATACAACAAAACATGTTAAGAAGCATCTATGCAAACTATGTATCTGTGTGTTCCTGCACTGTATCAAGTACATGAATACTTGAAATAATACAGAGAGAAAGTTTCTAATCTGCTGAAAATTCAATGCCATGAGGAAATTCTAGGTAGGTACTAGTCAGTAATTATTGTCATAAATGGTTGTCCCAAACTTTTAATTGTTTTAATCCACACATCGAGCCCCACTAACTCCCACTTTACCCTTTGCAGGACTAGGCATTCCACACTGCTGACAAACTCAAGGTTGTACTGACCCAAGAATCACTTCTTACGTATGCAAGTTACTGCCAATGAGTCATGTGTGTGCACTGCTTTCCCTCGATTTGGAACACCAAATAAAATGAAGGACTCCAAAGGTACGCATGTGAAATATATCCTTACTCGCCAACTCTGGCAGTCTCAAGGTTCACCCACTTCCACCCCAACACCCACCACACGTTTTTTACACTTGTAAAGCCCTCCTTACATTTTAAGACCAACTCCAATAACACATTTAGGATTCTCCCTTGAAATCCACACATAACATTTCTTCTGTGACCCGTCACTTGTTGAGTATTGTCTTTCAACATTCACATTGTTTGTTAGTTCTTTATATGTTAATATGCCCTGAAGTATTGTGAGTCTTTGAATAAAAATACTAATTACCCAGAAGGTATTTGAGCATTTACCTCCTGCCTGCTGGTACATGGTAAACAGAAATTAGAGGTAAAAGAACATGGTGGATGAAAAACACCAACCTCTGACATCTGACCAGATTTTATGATTCACAGTTCAGAACCTGTTGTGCTATTACACCACGGTGCTTAGAAAGACTCCTAAGACTCCATGTTTGAAATTTCAATGAAAGTGCTCATATGTCTGCCTTACAGCTACTTTGGAGTTTATTTTTACGGAGAGAAAGGCTAGGTGAACTTGATAACTGCCGGTAATAAATTCCAAAAGTCAGTAATAGCAAAACAACTCCTCAGTATCCTCAATCACAGTTTAATACTGCTTTTTAAAATGTTTAATTTCTGAATTGTTCATCGTTTTCAAAGGTCAGAACATTCATACCAATAGCAATGACAAGAACATAATGGAAGAATTTAATGAATGTGTACTTTCAAATTTATTTGGCAGTATGAATTAAAACTGGCCACATTTCTTGACAAAGCATCTTATATGATTAATACAGTGTGATGCTTGAGCTAGGGGGCCTTGGAAGGAGTTCTACTTCATTACCTTAGAATTTAAATTTTAAAAATTATCTACTGAAACCAGTCATTCAGTGTACAATTGTACAAGGAAGTAAATATTTAGACGCCTCTCACAGTCATGAGAATATCATTAGCCCTTGTGCCATCCATATTCAACTAACGAGCATTAGTTTTATATGTGGGTGTGTACATGTTACACAAAGGAGTAACATCTCAAATTTAGAGTTGAGTGAGTGGAATAGAAAATGCTTAGGATCTCATTTCCCACCTAGTTCTAAATTTGAAAGACTTCTCCCATTTGTTTAACTGTGATATCCTCACTTCTTTTTTTAAAGGGTTTACCTCTTCTCCTTTCCTTTCTCCAGGCACATGCATAGTAGCAGACACCTAGGACATGAAATACAGCACTCCAGACAAGGAAAGCATCCTACTGTCAGCATTCTCAAGTATACTCTTTGGGAGCTGCTTGTGAAAAGCAATTATGTGCTCAGATTAATTTATTAAATGCACTATCCCCACCTTAGGATTCACACAACGAAGATGATTACATTAAAGATTCTGAGATGCTTTGCAATGAAGAAACTAATTTAACTTTGATTAACCTGGAACTTCACAAAATTATTTGTTAACAGACCATTTTTTTCATATCACCATTTTGACAATATTCAGGTCATGTGGTTTATTTTAAAATTGAATCTATTTGTAAATAGAGTTTATAAGGATTAAATATTTCTCTAGTTATTGTCTCATTTTAATAAATTTAAGGAATTTCTAGTACTTTTTCACCTGTTGAGTTAATTAAAGCTAGATTAGTGATGTTGGCTAAATTAATTATCACTAAGGTAAAAGGGAAAATCATCCTCTTATGACAGATAGGATTTATAACTCTAAGTAAACAGGTAGCATTTTATCTAACAAACACTGTAACACTATAACAAATGCTATTTTCCATATCTGCTATGTACTAATGTTTGTATCCCTCCAAAATCCGTA
Source organism: Camelus bactrianus (assembly GCF_048773025.1). NCBI lineage: Eukaryota > Metazoa > Chordata > Mammalia > Artiodactyla > Camelidae > Camelus > Camelus bactrianus. Next base: position 27,915,908 of record NC_133548.1, read on the forward strand.
TGTTGAAGCCTGAATCCCCAGAGTGATGGTACTAGGAGGTGGGGCCTTTGGGAGGTAATTAGGTCATAAGGGTGGAGCCCCCACGAGTGAGATTAGTGCCCTTATATGAAGGGACAGGAAAGAGATGCTGTCTCTCTTTCTCCCCCTCCCCATATGCAGATACAATGAGCAGACAGGCCATCTGCAAACAAAAAAAGTGCCCTCACCAGACATCTGATCTGCTGGTGACTAGATCTCGGACTTCCAGCTTCCAGAACTGTGAGAAATAAATGTTCATTGTTCCCATTTGTCTAAGTCTGATCTCCTCACTTCTTTAGCTTTGTTGTCCAAGCCACACATCTATGGTAATTTGTTATAGCAGCCCAAATTGACTATGACAGTATCCTTAAGGTTGTAAATCCAATAGGAACTCAGACAAAAATCTATTAACTATAAGGTGACAAAGTTAAATTAAATTATACTTTCTGATTTCTAACAACTTCCTATCAATGAAGAGCTCAAACCACCTGTGTGAAAAGACTTCCAGTCTCTCAATTTTCTTCATTAAGTACCAATTCAGCCTTATGAGTTCATATTCAGTTATCTTTTCCAGGCAGGGCTAAATTACATAATATGAGGCGTATACATTTTCAGTGTCTACAAATCCTTGTAACAGCCCACCGAAATTTATTAAGCATTTACTTTGCTCCTAACGCACTGCTAGGTGCTGGGATATAATGTCAATAAAGCAGACAGTCTCTCTCATTATGTGGTTTACTGTCCCTGTGAAGCATGGGAAAATCAATAACTACACAAATACAGTAAGCTTACAATTGTGATAAATGCTGTGAAGAGAAAATACATTTCTGAGGAAAATGAGAGTGAGCTGTGGCGGGAAGAAATGAAAGGTGCTAATTACAAAAAGAACAGTAGGAAAGAGTGACAGAGGAGAGAGATCTGGGTGGAGGCTGAACAGACGCCCCAGGGCAAAGGCAGTGTAGCCATCTGGAGAAACTCAAAGGCAGGGAAGCCACTGCTTAGAGAATGGGATTGCTCCATGGAGATTAACCTGGAGAGACAATCAGGGCCAGCACACAGAGCAGATCCTCTTAGGAGACATCTGTGTCTTTATCCTAAGAAAGCCCAAAGAAAAGGCATTCTGTTACTTTAAGTAAAGATGTGAACAATCATGTCCACATTTCCCAAATATACCATGCCTCCAATATAAAGAAGAGACTGGAGGAGGCCAGTGTAAAAACAGTAAAAAAAAAAAAAAAAAACACTTGTGATGCTATTACAATTGTCTACATTTTAACAACTCAGAAATGCAATTTCTTTTTTTTTTTTTTTAAGTCCATATATTTTCTTGATGTGTAGGGAACTACATATTTAGATAAATATAATTCTCTTAGCCAGACTGGTCTCAACCTTAAATATGTTACTTTAGGGAACCCTGCAGAAAAGCTAGAGAAAATGAGGTGGAAATTTTGAGAAATTTTTATCTGTTGTATTTTGTTTTTAGGATAGCAAAATGACAATCAAGAAAATAAGCTGGTAAAATGGGCCTGTTGAAAAGATAAAGATCTTGTTCTTGGATCCCTAAGTACTTGCTTACCGATGTATGACTTTCACGCCACATATCTTCAGCTTGACCTACTATGCCTCCACATGACTAGAAATCAGACTTGGATTCAAGACCCCAGAGCACTGGAAAGTCTTTAAATGTCAAGGAAAGTGTCATATATCTTCAACAAACTGACATTTGTAAATTTACTCTTTATGATTTGGACCATTCAAAAGCCACCCCCAAAGAGCCATGACTTCCAGCGGTCTGTAATGCTGATGTCACAAATTTGAATCCTAGTACTCAGAGGATGCTACAGGGTAACATTGCTGCCTACAATTGCTTCTCCATATTCATTTTTGTCATTCTGCACTCATTGCTGACTATCTAAGGATTGCCAAAGAATGACTTTAAAAGTCTTTGTTTCAAAAGGAGTTATACCAGTACTTACTGAATTTGGGTATTTGTGAAGGACACATGACTTATTTATTTCAAATGGCAAGGTTTTTCTCTTCTTCCTAAGGCTGTGAAAAGATTTCAAAGTTATTTTCCAGCTCTAAACTGTTACAATTTTCCCATCTTGCAAAGATATTCTGCATGGTAGAAACAAAAACATGTAATTATATGAATGTGACCATTCATACTTCTAGTAACTTCAGTTTTCCTCTGTGAAAATTAAGAATTACATCTATTTCATAACATTCTTATCAATATTAAAGGAATCTGATTTACAATAGAGTAGTGAAAAATAATAAAAAATTACTGTTCAGTCAAGAAATATAATTGTCAAGAACATTCCATTCCATGGGCATTCTGATCACGTGAAGTTTTTAGTTCCGGTAATGAGACACCTAGGCCTATTAGCATTATTTGTACAGAAAAACTTGTTACCAAAATGTAACAATCATTCTCCCAAAAACTTTTTAAAATTGAATTTCAGTGCTGACTCTGCAAGATATTATCCGTATAGTTTAAAATATATATACCAACTGACCTCACTGAAATAGAATTTGGCTAATTTTTACTCTATAGGCAAAGTGATTGTAATTTCTTTGGTCCTGTGATTATATTTCTTCTCCATGGGTTCCTCCTTGTTTATCAGAGCTTTCTTCATCCTGAGTTAATAGGCAAGAGCTTTTCCTTTTTAACACACAAAGCCCAGCCACCTTTTCTGAGAAGCCCATCAAACACCACTCACTCACTTACAACACTCTCACTATGTGCCAAGCACTGTGCTCTGTACAGATGCAGAGAAGAGCAAGACCTCTGCTTCAAATTCATATTCTAATGGCACAGAGAGGCTGAACGCAGGCTGCCGTAAAACACTGCGGAGAGTTACGTGCAGACGGGATGTGACTGGTGTGCAGAGGAGACACACCACGGCAGCAGAGAGGAGGGAGGGAGAGGCAGCTGGGTAAGACAGGCAGTCCTAGAAGAGTTTGTAGACCTTGCTGAACAGAAGTACAGACTTCACCCTGAAAATTCTGGTAAGCCCCCAAAAGGTTAAACCATAATTTTATGGCTTCTCAGTGGGTGGCAGAGACCTTTGCAGGTAAAATTTTGCATCCGTGGATACTTAATAGTGCCACACTTGTCAGTATCACCATATCAACATAACTCTTCAGATGTATAAGCCCCATGTTTTCACTTTGAGGGTAAATTTTAGAGAACAGGAACAATGACTATGCTTCCTTGCATCCTCCACAAAATCCTGCCTTGCGCACAATATATATTTCATAAGTAAGCATTTATATTTTAACCAGAACAAGCTTAATTTTATTCGGGATAAGGCTTCTACCCTGATTTTGAAGATGATGTAAAAACAAGTATCTTGATATAGACATTATGATGTTGGTATCTTGATATGGATATTCATGCTTACATTTATCCATTGGAGGCTAACATCATTAACTACCCACTGTGCGTCACACTGCCGACATATGGTGTGCATACACAGTGTGTGTGTGCAAGGCATGATGTAATCATAACTCATCATAGATATCAGGTTAGAGAGATACTATTAAGATCATTTTAAACACTTTGTAGATGAGGAAACAGATTCAGAGAGGTGGAGTAAGTTGTCTGGAGACACATAGCTAGTAAGTAGTACCAGTGGCTAGAAAGTGGTCATATCAGGACCTAAGGTGCCATAGTTATTAAACAGAGTCTAATGGCAATGGCCCTCTAGGGAAATGATTTCTCTCAAGCTTAAAGAAGAAATAAAGAGTGTTCTTTTGCTTTTGAGATTCTGAGACTAAAATAGCCTTTTTTAATGAAATAGTAACAAAATGATACCATCACTGCATTTAAATATGTCCATGAGTGGGGATAAGAATGACTAGTTTCAGCCAAGTCGCCAAGATGAAGCATCCCTGTGCCCTTTTAATGCTCCTAGAATCTTTCCACATGGCATCTTTGGGCAATCTAAAGGAATTATTAGACACTTTGCTCTGCTTTTGACTTTTGTTTTCGTTAGTCTTCAAGGTATCATGAGAGCCTATGACCAAGATTTTAAAATGGCTGCATTACTCAAAGAGACTGGACATAATTTTAATATGGATAATGATAATAACTGTAATAAGAATTACCATCATTCTTTGCATGCGATAGCTAAGCATTTAGCTAAATCCTCTACATGGCTTTTATTATTTAATCTTTCAGCAGCTCTGTGAGTAGTTATTAGTAGGATTCCAAGTTTATAGCCGAGGACATTAAAATTTAGAGTTAGGCAATTTGCGAAATATCTTACAATGAGGAAATGGTGGAACTGGGATTTGAAAGAGGGGAGCTTGACTTCAGAGCATTTTCTCATGTTTCTTTATGCTCTGATGAAAGGAGTTAAGGGATTCCAGGCATGTATGAATATAAGGAACACCACAAGATATTTGGGAAATTTCCAGTAATCCAATGTGAGGGAAGATATTTTGGCAAAAGGAGAATATGTTGTCTCTTTAGAGGACAAGAATTTATGACAGAAGAGCTCTCTTCCATGTTATTACAGTTCTGGTTTATATAAATAAAACTCAAGTGTACTAAAGGCAATTCAAAGAGCTTGTTGAAGCAAAGACGAGATGGTCACATCAGATATTATCCTCCTAAAGGACTAGGAAATTGAAGAAAAACAGAATCCAGGAAACTTTAAAAAAAAATATGTTTAGTTTTTCAAAGTGTTTTCCGTTCTAAAAATTCAGTATGGATAAAAAAGAATCCAATTTTGCTACTGTTTGTGCCTCTTTCTTCTCCTAAATGGTCAGTATGCATTTACTCTGGTTCCTGTTTCTAATCAAGGACATAAAGTGATTACTCTAAACGAAGACTTGTCTTCTCAACAGATGCTCTCTTTGCAATTTCATTAACCTCAGGGGTGCAGAGAAGTTTTCCAGAAATGAACACTGACACACCTTATTATGGCAATCTGTCATTATCACGTCTTCGAGTGTTAAATGAAACTTAGTCTCAGTTATTGTCCCATTCAAATAATCCAACTGCCTCTTACAGTAGCCACTGATGTAACAACTCTTGGTTGACCTCAGATCTGGTATTTTTTTTCTGCTCTAACTAGAATGTTCCCATTCATTCATTATATATTACTTCTAGTCATTGCAAGCAAGGTTTAATTGTCCCATGACTTGTTTTCATTACATCACAAAGGACAATAATTTTTTTGGTAAACTGTACTATCCAGACTCACATATGAGGCAGAAGTGTACTTAGACAGAATCTATTCTAAACAGAAGGAGAAGAAAGAGACTTTATCAATTAGGTCTCTGAGAAAACACCACCTTATACATCACCTTATATATAAGGTCATAGTTGGGACAGAGGCCAGGCTCAGTTCTGACTTACTCTCATGTAATCATTGCAGTAGTAATATCTTTCCTAGCGTTTGGCTTCTAATTGCTTTCTCTGCCTTGTTCTAAAACTTCATTTTAAAGATCATATATTATAGACTTAGGACATTCTCATGTATATAGTTGTCAAATCCAGCAACATAAAGGATGTCCTCTTTTAACTATGTTTTTAAAGGGTTTTTATTCTTGCTCACTGGAAGTCCTCATGAAGTCACAGTGTGTCAGGGCTACAAACTGAAGGATTCTGCAGAGGTGTTATTTATTTCCAGTCACCTGTATATCTGACAGAAGAAACTTCACAGTTGTGATTTTGACTGTACTCTGCTTGCTTTATGGCAGTCCTCAGATCATTTCAAAGAGGAGAGAGAGAATTGGTGATATGGTGGCCTTTGAGATAAAATGTATGCACTGTTGATCCCAATCATACACATCAATTTATATATACTTGAAAGTGGGAGTAGAGAAAATCCTTTAATTTGAGTTTGACCAAAGCCTGGGGCTCACTGCTTACCATCAGGAGGCTGATACACAGCATCACATTCGGCAGTGGAGGGGAAAGTGTAAGCACACTGGGCCACCCTGCATTTCTTGGGCCACAGCAGCGGTGCCTGTGATACTGCAGTGCTCCCAAATCGTACCCGAAGCCCTTAACAACCCAAATTAAGTATCTCCTAGAGGCAGAAAGCAGGAACATAATCGTCTTGGATTCAAATTCTGACTCTCTTTCTTAACAGTCTGTGCTCTTAAACAAGATAGTTAACACAACTTTTCATAAGAGTAGAGATAATAATGGTATCCATGCAGTAGGTTTACTGTCAGGATTAAATGGGCCTATGCACATACAAGTCTGACCCCAAGCTTTACATATTACAGTAAAATTTTGTTACTTACTTTATTTATTTAGTTTAGTTTGGTTATTAGTTTACTATTCACAACTAATGATCAGAAAGACATAATCCAGGAGATAACTTCAAGTTTTTTCTTCCTTTGGTGTATAGAGGGGCACATAGAAACACTGGAGACACAAATGTATCTTAAGATTCAATTTGCTCACTTGAGACAAATAGAACTTGGGAAAAACCTTTGGTCAGATGCTTTGGTTATGAACATAAGCAAAACAGAAAGAAGAAAATATCACTGCTTGAGAAATAGTTTGGCTTTGTTTGCAAGTTATCAATGAAAGTCATCTAACCAATATTCAAGCTCCAAAACTGTTAGGTTCAAACTTTCCCAGCGGTACTGCCTGCTCCCATTTTGCTGATGAAGGTTACAGGATAATAGTTTGGAAACTGTCACTCTCCCGAGGGTTTAGATATACTGGAATTGCAAAGTACTGGTAATCTTGTCAGAAAAACTAATCCTTAATACTTGCTGGAAGGTTTCCAAGCCAATGTGGAAAATCAGTAATTACCATATGGATTTGAATAAATGTCTTAATTCTTTATAGGTTTTTATTCCTTAAGTCACTTATTTTTCCTCAAGTTTAGCACTTTCCCCTGTTAATTCTCAACAAAAGTAGCTGATCTTCATCCAAATCTTTCTCAGACACCCAACATTACTGCGAGGGAATGACAAAAGCTGCAACTCTGGAGACTGGGGAGGATTTTTATTGGCAGAGGGAAAGAGAAAGATGAGAAATCTCACCATGGTGAGTGCTAATATAATCAGAAAACAGTGCCAAGTAGAAAGAAATGATGAAATAATATTGAGGTTAAAATTATGTTGAATTTCCTGTTACCAGCTCAACATCACCATCAGTGATTTCAGAGATTTGGGGTTAGATGTCAATAAAGGCATTCATGTGACATTTGGAAGACAGAAGACAGACATGGAGAGTCCATCAATCTTGAGGGCACGCACAAAGCTTGAGAGTCACAGTTGGCTTCAGGGGAAATCCTTGACAACTACTCTCTGGGCTGTTAGGCTCTGTGAATTTACTAGGTGACCTTGAAATTCACAGTGGTCTCTACAAATTCAGAAGAACCACCCACTCTGGTGTTCAGGCTGAGATTGGTGGAGAAAGAGTCTTAAGGGTTTCCCAGAAGCAGATCCTGAGTCAAGGATTCAAATGCAAGTAGTTAGTAATCCCAGTAAACACCAACACAGAAGTGGAGAAAACAGGGAAGGGAGAGATAAAAATAAACAGTGCCCTAAATCATGTTGTCCCTACAGGTAAATTCTGTTGAAAATTTTAGATTCAATGTGGAAGTTGCATCTCAAAGTTAATTTGCTTGAGGAATAAGGAACTGGCTTTCATTTGTCATTGGTTGAGAGCTGCTCTTGAAAGACACCTTTTGTTTTGTTTTGTTTTTTGTTTTGTCATATTTAGCCTACTCTGAGCTTGGGAAAAGTGAATTTCATATAATAGATGGGTGGTGCCAAGTCAGCTCTTGTTTACTATCATGGTAATAAGGCCAGAGGGGCTATGGCCCCTTACCATATCTATCTGTCAACATTCTGTTTATCCTCAATGTCCATCTCAAATAGTATTTGTGAAATCATCCCTAATTTTCTCTACTTGGCACTGATTATGTCCTTAGTGCTACTCCCTTAGCACTTCTCTTAAAACTTATTTTAACCAGTCAGTCTAATGGAGTATCTGCCTTTCATGCTGTAAGTGAACATCTTGGTGTCAGGAACTGTGGAAACACACTGCCTTATTTCCCAAGTCATTTTGCATAATCTTTGCATGAAATATTGAGCTTGTCGAGTTCGAAGAACTTGACAAAGCAGGAAGTATAGTGGTTAGAAACCCAGGTTTCAAGACAATCAGTCCTGTGTTCTAACTCCAGATCCTGCACTTTATAAATGTACGTTTTAGGCTGGGAATTTATCTCTTTAAGCATCAGTTATTTTTAACAGGTAAAATGGGAATGCTGATTTATACTGCAGAACATTGTAATGATTAAAATTCCTTTCTTATGTCCTTTTTAAAAATTCTTAATTGCTCTAGTAGTCAGAACCCAGATCCACTGGGGGAAGTTAAAGAAAGGAATCCTATACATGAGCAGGGAGGTTGAGTATAGGTCACGTTTACTGTTAAATTCCAAAACTTGACAAAATAACATAATGCATATTTCCCAGGCTTTGGCTAGCCCTGCAGTAAAATTAGGGTCACTTAATGAAGTTAAATTAATAGTTTCAAACAATCACTGTGGCTCTAGCCTTACCAGCACTTGTGCAATCTCCATGTTTTCCATTCCAAAAATTCTCTTGACTATTGCTGGTAGGTACCCTCCCTGAAGTCTGAGGGCGAGAAATGTTACTGTATCATTAGCATTTAGAACATTGCCTGGAACATGGTACGTGTTCAATAAATACTCGCTACTAAATGAATGAGTAAGAGAAGAGTGTGTATGTGTGTGTGTCTGTGCGTGTGTCCGTCCAGACGTTGAATATCTAATCACATGAATGAACACACTGCACTCAATTACTAAACTAAATCTGCTACTAAGGATGTTGCTGATTTTTCTTAAGGCAAAGATATCTGGGCCTAAGCTCACATTACATTTGCCAAAACTCAGAAGGATGCTTTGAAACTATAGAATGATCTTCGAAAATCCTGTGGGAACAGTTCCATTTGAGTAGGACATGGAGTCAGGACACTGCCAACAACAGATCGTACCTAAAAGTATTATAACTTAGGGCAAGGGGAATGCCTGATGCAGCAAATGCACATTAAAATGGGATTTTGGTATTAAGTTATAAGGTTAGACAAGAGCCCCAAAGCCTCTTTGGATCCTAGCATTCTATGATTTTAAGTGTATAATGGGGTCATTAAAATTTTCTAAATAGATTGTTGAGAATGCCATGAAGTAGATAAATGCGGGGAACAAGTAACTCAGCATGCTAATGAAACTCTAGCAATTTAAGGGTTAAAATTGTGCCCCTAAGACTTCAGAATAGTGACTAAGAAAATGAGACTGAGTGTTGGCTATACCTTAGATTGTGTCCTGCTTCTGGCATTTCGTAGCTAAGAAGTTTCAGGCAATATAGTCACCCAAAGACTCGGTTCTAAAAGCTGTAAATTATAAATAATGCCTACTTCACATAACTATTAAAGATTAAAAGTCCTAATGTGTGTCAATGTTTCACATAACCTCTGAAACATGGACATGCTCAGCAATAGGTGGAGTGTTTTTCTTTTGTTTTATTTATAATCAGAGAGACCTAACAGGCTAAAATACCAGGCAAAAGATTTTTGGTTTTGGCCATCAGAATGCTGTCAAGACATCTTCATCGTGTGTTTTCTATCTTTTGATCCAAAGATGAAATAAAATGCATTCCTCCTCATATTTCATAAAGTTAATTTGAATCCAGTAGATTAGAAAGCAGATTGCCTTAATTAAGGCAAAGCATTTTGGTTAGTGCTCAGATAGTAAGAACTTTGTTTGCTATCATCATCATTAAAGTAGCCTATTTCATGTCTGATCTGTCAAACACAGATTCCTTAAAAAGTAATTTGCTTCACAATCAATTTCTTATTTTGAAGAACAGTGTATTATTGCTTTCAAATATGCATGTTCATTTACAAAAAATAAATTGGTAAATATGTCCAAGGAATAATTTTTTAAAATTCCGTAATGGCAGCACCAGGAGACACCCTCCCACCTTGCTAGTATTTTCCTCTAGTTTTCTTCTTGTATTAATTCATGTGCTTTTATTAATTGAAACTTAATTAATAAAAATGCATATTTACATGGTTGCCTCCATTTTTACCATCTTTTATTCCAGAAGCGTTCTTTCTATTATTAAATATTTTTCCAAAAAGCATGCTTTGTAAAGCCTGCTCTTTAATTATTATCCTCCTATTGGAAGTGTCAGTTGTCTCCAATTGTTTGTTACAATAAATTCACTGAAGTTATGGTATTCTTGGACATAAGTCAATGTTGCATATCTGATTATATCTTCACGGTAAACTAGGAAATTTAATTACTAGGTCAATGGAAGTGAATGTTTTTCAATCTTTTATTTCATCTTGTTATATTTCTCTCTAGAAATGTTGTTCAAAACCCTAGTGGTTCTCCATTTCAATCAAAGTAAAAGCCAAAACCCTTATAAGGTCTACGCATCTGGCTGTTAAAGCTCTGACCTCCCTTTCGCTTCTTCCCTTCTCAGCTGTTCCACCGCAAGCATGCGTGGCCTCCTGGTTCTCTTTTTACACAACAAGCATGTTCTAACCCCTCAGAGCCTTTGTTTCACTTAGATCCTCCCTGTAAATTACTCGTCTTTCTGTAATCTTTTTGGACTCCACCATATCTCCTGCAAATTTTCCTTCGAATTTCATAGTGCATCCTTAACATCTTATCTCTTGTACAGTGTCCACCCTCAAAGTGTTGACTATATCATTTAACTCTTTATTAAGTTATTTTCAACTGTCTGTCTCCTCACTCTGGACGCTCTATATGGGTAGGGTATCTTTAACTCTTTTGCTCACTGATGTATTTGATTCATCTATAGTGGTGCCTTGTATGCTGTAGGTGCTATATATTTGTTGAGTAAATGAACACATTGACTTATGCTACCCGTAACCATACAAGCAATGCATGCTTTCTCCTCATTTTCCCCAGGTGTGTTACTCTTTACTTCTGTATGGTATTCTAAGAGTTTCTGGGAAGTTATTTAACAAATAATCAAATCTGTTTTCTCAAAAATTTATTTTTGAAATTTGCTGTTTTTAATGCTTTAAAAAAATCTCATATTGTGTTTTTGTGTGTCCATCGCTTCTTTCATAATCTTGTGACTAAAATAGCTGCCTTTTCATTTTTTCCCTCCTCTCAACAAGATCTTTTTTCTTAGTCTATTGTTTCATTAAAGTTTTAATTTTATGAAGCACTTAATTCTTTGAATTATATTCTCATGTCGAAGTAAATATTTTCCTTGAATTAGTTTCTTACTTTCACAATTATTGTATGTTCTTCTGTTTCTTGAGTACTCTTCTTTTTGTCTGTGAATCAAGTATAGAGTTCCTCATGGTCATGTTTTTGGTTTGGTATTTGTTTACACTTAACTGAATGAAAAGAAATCCAGCAATACCTAGCATTTTGCCATAAACAGGCATTTCTCTTGGTTTCTATCCCTGTTTCCTGGTTACAAGTAGCAGAGTTTCCTCTCAGGACTTAAGCTAGAGGACCACAGATGTACACATCCTCTAGCCAAAATCTGCATATCTAGCAATAATTTTTCTAATGTGTCTACAGAATTGAGGGAAGGGATCATCTGCTAGCTCTAACTGGAACTAAGAAAATTAAAATTTATTCCTTAGTAGTTTTAACTAGCAGTTAGTTTCCTCTTGCCAAAAAGCCTGAATAAAAATTGAGATGTTTAAGGGAGTACCACTCCCATGGCTTTTCTGTCACAAAATACTACTAGTCTGATTTCAAATTCTAGAATAAGAATATTAGCATCTACCCATTAATATATTTCTTTATTACAAGAAACAGAATGTCCAAATGCATGAATATTTTACTAGATTAAAGGGAGTAAGGGGCACAACCGTTTTCTTCTTAGTAAAGATCTTGATCTCTGAAACGGAGAAAGGATATCTTCTCATCTCCTTCCCTAAATTTTATTTCCTTTTGGGACAAAATTGTGTTTCAGCTTCACTCACTGGGAGTGGTTTTCATTTTACATTTTCAAATCCATAGTTAGTGAAAATGTTTCTTTGATTCTGTTTTCATGGTTGTAAACCTTAGTATAAAAGTCAGTTTTAGTTAGGGCACTCCTTCACCCCATACACAAAAATAAACTCAAAATGGGTGAAAGACTTAAATATAAGACATGACACCATTAAACTCCTAGAAGAGAACATAGGCAAAACATTCTCTGATATAAATTGTACCAATGTTTTCTGAGGTCAGTCTCTCGAGACAAAAGAAATAAAAGCAAAAATAAACAAATAGGATCTAATTAAATTTATAAGCTTTTGCACAGCAAAGAAAACCATAAATAAAATGAAAAGACAACCTACAGAATGGGAGAAAATATTCGCAAACAATGCCACCCATAAGGGCTTAATTTCCAAAATATACAAACAGCTCATACAGCTCAATGTCAAAAAAAAAAATAATAGTAACACCCAATCAAAAAATGGACAGAAAGCCTTAATAGACATTTCTACAAAGATGACATACAGATGGCCTACAAGCACATGAAAAGATGCTCAACATTGCTAATAGAGAAATGCAAATCACAACTACAATGAGGTACCATCTCACACTGGTCAGTATGGCCATCATCAAAAAGTCTACAAACAGTAAATGCTGGAAAGGGTGTGGAGAAAAGGGAATCCTCCTACACTGTTGGTGGGAGGATAAATTGGTGCAGGCACTATGGAGAACAGTATGAAGGTTCTTTTAAAAACTAAAAATAGAGTTAGCACATGATCCAGCAATCCCACTTCTGGGCATAGATCCAGAAAAAACTAGTTTGAAAAGATACACACACCCCAATGTTCAAGCAACACTACTTACAATAGCCAAGACATGGAAAAACTCGTGTCCATCAACAGATGAATGGATAAAGAAGATGTAGTGTGTGTGTATATATATATACACATACACACACACATATATCATATGATATGATATATATGATAAAATGTTGCTCATATGTTATATTATATATATATATGATAAAATGTTACTCAACCATAAAAAAGAATGAAATAATGCCATTTGCAGCAGCATGGACTAGAGTTATTATACTAAGTGAAGTAAGTCAGACAGAGAAAGACAAACATCATATGATAGCACTTACATGTGGAATCTTTAAAAAATGGCACGAATGAACTTATTTACAAAACAGAAACAGACTCACAGACATAGAAAACAAACTTATGGTTACCAAAGGGGAAGGAAGGAGAGGGACAAATTAGGAATTTGGGATTAACATATACACACTACTATATATAAAATAAATGAACAAGGTCCTACTGTATAGCACAAGGAACTATATTCAATATCTTATAATAACCTATAATGGAAAAGAATTTTTAAAATAATATGTGTGTGTGTGAGAGAGAGAGAGAGAGAGAGTGTGTGTGTGTGTGTGTGTGTGTGTGTGTGTGTATATAAAACTGAATCAGTTTGCTGTACACCAGAAAGTAACACAATGTTGTAAATCAACTATACTTCAATTAAGAAAAATCAGTTTTTGGCTTCTAGTTGAAAGAATTTATTCTGCTAGTCAGAAGCCATTTTAAACTAAAAGGGTTATATAGAAATTTATTCCAGCTTTTGTAATTCTCAATTTTGCATTCTTATGTTGTTATAGTAACTTTAAAAATTTGGTATTATATTTTTAATAATTTTTGGTTTGGGATCTCATCCTGCTTTTTTCTGCATTTCACCCAATACTATCTCTCATCTTCCCTTCTAAAAGTCATATTTTCTTGTATATTAAAGACAATTTCATACAATCTTCCAAAAATAAGTATTGATTGATATATAATAAATTATTTTAAGAGGAATATTAGCCCTAATTCTTGGTGGAGAAATGTTTTAGTTCATTCAGGCTGCTATAACAAATTACCCTATGTTGGGTAGCTTAAATACAACAGAAATTTATTTCTCACAGTTCTGGAGGAGGCAAATCCAAGATCAGGATGCCAGTATAGCTGGGTGAGTTCCCTCTTCTGGGTCACAGACTTCTTGATGTATACCATGACATAGCTCAAGAGGCAAATTACCTCTGTGGGACCTGTTTTATAGGCACTAATCCCATTCACAAGGGCTCTACTCACATGACCTAATCATCCCCCAAAGGCCCCACTCCTAATACCATCACTTTGGGCATTAGGTTTTCAGCATATGACTATTCAAGGGACAGGAACATTCAGCCCATAACAGAAGACAACTAGCAAAAACTCAGATGTGAAGGACCATATTAATATGCCTCCTAAATTTCATCTACAAGGCCGGCATACCCAGACACTAGCCACTAAGAGCTATGAGTTTTGGCTGTTAATGGCTCACAGCTGCTCCCTTCTTCAAAGAATTGCCTTTGGAAATTATCATATAGAGAGATTATGTCTCCTGACTTCCATCATGGGACAGGAGCAGAAGACAGCCTATACTTAATGCCTGACTGACACTAGGAACCAAAATGTTGAAGTCTTTACCTCCAAGTGGCAATGTCTATAGAGATCTTGCTCATCTTTCTTTAGATCTATTCCTAGGGATCTATAATGTTTATTGCTAGAAATAGAAATATAGACTATATATTTACCTTATATCTAGTCACATTTCTAAATTCAGACTATATATATATATATAGCACCTAAAATATTTATTTATTTATTTATTTATTTATTTATTTATTTATTTAACTAGGTATACAATCATGGTGTCTATGAATTATGACTTTTATTCCTCCCATCAAAATCCTCATGAAATTCATTTAGTTTTCTTGCTTTATTGCATTAGCCATGAAGATTTCCATTAAAAGCAATGCTAACAGACATCCTGTCTAATTTTTTATTTCTGGGAAGAGCTTTTAATATTTCAATATTAAATATCATGTTTGCTCAAAATTTTAACTTAAACTTCACATATTAAGAAAGTTCCATTCTATTTCTAGTTTGCCAATTTTTTAGCATGAATGGCTGTCAAATTTTTATTGACACTTTTTGCACCCACTGAAGTGAACACATGATTTAGTTTCTTTTCTAATATGGTTTTATAACATGGTTTCCTTTACCAATGTAGATTCACAATAATTTATTTTCAAATAAACCAACAATACATTACTGGAAAATCCAACCTAGTTGTGATATATTACCATTTTAACATATTGCTGGATCCAGTTTTCTAACGATGTATTCAATTTATATCTACTTTATTGAGATAATTAAGACTATAATTTTCCATTGTTATATTACCTTTATTTCTACAATCTAAGGCTCTTTAACACTCAGTATTTTTATGATATGTGTTTTATATTTATTCTCTATTTCCTGAAATTTTGTACAACATTGGTGTTATTTTCCTTAAATATTTAAAAGAATCTGTGGATGAAGCCTCCTTTAGGATTTTTCTTTGTGGAAAGGTTGGGCATTTTGAGTACATTCTTACGGGACATAGTGCTATTTACATTTTTTCTTTCTTTTGTGTCAATTTTGATCAATTCCATTTTGGGGGGGAATATTTCCATTTAATCTCAATTTTTAAATTTTGGAATGAAGTAGTCCATAACATCCTCTTATTAACTTGTTATAAATACATTCTTTAATTATCCTTTTAAGTTTCCCAGCCATTAAATTAGTGTTTTTTCTACTTCCTGGGCATGCAAACTTATACTCTTTGTACTGTCATTGTCATGTATTGTATGCTTGCATTTTTTTAACATGTCAAAGAATTATTGTTGTTTTAAACAATTATACAATATATAGTCATTTAAAATATGTATATCATATATATGTATATAGATATTATACATATATACAATATATACACATATATATTTTTTACTTTTACCAGCACTCTCCCCTTGTTCTTATACTACCATGCTGCCATGTATGAACAGTTTTTATCTGTTTAAAGAACTACCTTTAATATCTCCTTTATTATTTATTTATCTGCTTTCACAGATTTTGTGGGATTTTCTTAGGGGGAGTGGGGGAGGAGTCAGGGGTGTCCATTTTACCTTCATTTTCAAAAACAGTTTTGCTGGATATTGAATATTGGGATGATATATTTTAATTTAGCACTATAAAAACACCATCTCATCTTCAAACTTTATTTTATGGTAGGTAGTTACTCTTGAGTCTTACTGTTTGAAGATAGTGTATCTTTTATCTCTGACTGCTTTTCTTCTCATCTTTTTTTTTTTTTTTTTTACTAGTTTTACTGTAATGTGCCTAAGCGTGGGTAATCTCTGTATGCACTCTGCTGAGTGTTATCAAAGCTTCTTAAATCCCTGGGTTTGTATCTTTTTAGTTTTAAAATTTTCTTTATCATTATCTTTTTGAATACTGTTTCTGATCCATTTACTTTCTATTACTCCCTTACTGAGATTCAAATTATATCTGTTAAAACTTTTCACTGGGCCCTACATGAGTCTTACTTTTTTTTTCCCCCTCTAATTTTATGTTCCTTTTTGATCTGCATTTTTCCAGCTGAATTATTTTCACCAACATAACTTCCAGTTCATTAATCATCTGTTCTATACTACCTAATTTGCTGAGTCTATTGGATTCTTAATTTTGTTCTATTTTTCAGTTCCATTATTTCAAAATTCTTTTTTAATATATTAAACTTCTTCAATGGAGTTCCTTATCTAGTTTCTTAAACATGTTAATCATTTTTATTTTAAAGTCGTTAGATGATAATCCCAGTATTTTGATACCTTATTGGTCTTTCTGTATAACCCCTCTTCTTTGTTTGGTCTTGGTCATTTGGATCTATTTTCTACTATTCCTGTCAATTTTAGATTGAATTTTAGAAACTGACAGGAAAAAGTATAGAGAGTCTGGATGATGTATGATGTAGTAGACTAATTTTCTTCTGGCAGCATATCGACTATGGGCAGTATCACTTTGACTAGTCTATCTCCAATCTACCACTAGTCTTAAATCCTATCCTTTTCTGGATTGATAACTGTAAAGGCTTTGGTACTTAACAGTACCTCTATTTCTAATTGGGCTCTCAACTCCAATTTTTGTGTCTAGCACATTAGAACTGCCAAAATACCTGCTTATCTTCTAGCCATTCACTGACTTCTTGCATTTTATATTTTCAGCATTTTGACCTACAGATGTTCAATTTAGCAGCCAACAAGCACCTCAAGAAGAAATCACGTGCAGAATTCATGGCTTTTTTTTTTTTTTCCTTTTTTTTTCTTTCTTTGGGTTCTCTTTTCTCTAGATCACCCTCTCAAATTGTGAATGTTCTGACAGCCCTAAATTCAAATTTTAGTTTCCCTTGTTCAGTGAGACTTTAGTATCCAGATTCAGAAAGTAGATCGATCACTACTTACCTTTAAAATCAACAAATTCCTCAAAAAGAAAATTTAAGAATAAATACATAGCTCATCTAGATGTGTTTACATTATCTCTGATTATCTCTGATATCTTTGGTTCATTAACCCTTAGCTACTATCTGCTGAGATTTTTTTCCTTAAATTTTACCCAGATTTGATAGCTGTTTTTTAGGAAAAAGTCAGCTTAACACTAACTACCTCACCATAACTGAAGTATAAATATTCCAAACACCACTTTATGTTTAAATTCAACTCTAGATTATGCATACAAGTTAGTTACAAAGATGAGATTCAAACCTGTGGTTTCATTTTATTTGGTTAACTATTTTGGTTTTTTATCAATTGAGCTATTTACATTAACAATGTTTCTACTTTATACAAGTTAATAATGGATATTTTTATAAACAAATAAAGCAGTGAATTAAGTAACAAAAGTTCCAAATAATATGCTGGACTTATTAAACACACTCTAGGCCTCCATCAGTTATTCTTGAGAAAGTAAAATCAGCATCTGAAATGGGGATTGCCCAAAGCCTCTAAGAACTCTACTAACTAAAATGCCTCAATGAGAAAATCTAACTTATGTGTTTTTGATATTTCCCTAATAGAATTATCTTTTAAAAATCAAATGGTTTTCATAATGATTTTTACTTGTGTAAATTTCTTTTATCAGAATCTCATTCCCAAAATATTTTTGTGACTTGAAGACTTTTTTCCTTATTGATAACAAATTTCTGTTGAACGTATACAGTTTAAATGAGTCTATCCATCTGTGAAATCAGTATATGATCTATATTACATGAAGTATTTTTATAGGTTTACTTTTTTTGTTTCACAAATAATACATTCCATCAAAATTAATTCAAAAGTCGCTGTAAGAACTATTTACAGTAAGAGGAAATTAATAGGAAATACTCATTTCTACTTGTTAAATTTTATACGACCATTATTAATGTATTTTTATGTGCCAAATTTGGTGATTGTTATTTTGAATAACATAAAAGACATTTCTCCCTGAAAAAACAGTATAATTTAATTGTGGTGGAAAAGAAAAAGAACCAATAAATGAACAATATACTACTATTCACATCATAAGGGTTTAAAGTAAGCAAGCTGAAATTTGAAAAATGAGGGATAACTCTTTGGCATTTTATTGTATTTAGTATACAATACAGATAAATACTGGTGTAGGATGGAGGATTTAAAGAAATCTTACAGAAGGCTGGTCCAGATGAATTTTAAAATATTTAGGCAGTCAAAGAAAGAAGGAAATTAAATTCTCATATTTTCAGCTTCTTCTCAGAAAGACTGCCTGATGTTTAGCAGTGAATTCAGTAGAATCCAATCAGATGTAGCATGCTGGAGGTGTTAATAGTTGACCTTTCATATGTAATATTTGACTGCTACATTATACATAAATTTACCAACATTCCAAAGAACAAATATTTTTTTCTATCTACATTGTAGAATCTATATATTATTCAACATTAATTGAAGATACTAAATGGAGTTTCACTATATTTATAACTTTTTGGAGGAATATCAGTCAAATCAACCTGAATACTGAATTTGATAGAGTTTTTCCTTCCTCTTTCTGAGAATTAGATGAAAAAACAGAAAAAAAGTATAAAATAAGTGAGAATCTAATTGGGCAAAAATGGAAGATACTGGTTAAAATGTCTGTATTTAACAGTTGTTAAGCAAATATATTTTGATTTACCATTAAATCTTTAATAAAGTTTTGATGTGCTGCTCATGACTAAGTAGTCTTGCAAGGAACTAATGGGATTTCATGTTACATTCAATTATGTCATTTGAGTTACACAAATTGCAAATTTATAGAATACTCCAAGTTGAAGGAATTTTGAAGATCATGTAATCTAGGGATAGCAAATGGTTTTCACCATGTATGTCAACGTTGACTTAGTGGAAAAGAGACCAATGATCCCATAGCAATGTTTATCATTGTGATGGGAGGGAGAAGTTACAGCATGTACATAACATTTTTATTATATCTAATTGAATCCACCCCTACCTCTCTTTATGGAAATCTGAACACCAGGAGGCAAGTAACTATTCAATAGTTTCTGGTAGAGCTATAACCAAAATCTAGCTTTTTTCCCCCACTGCATTATATTTCCCTTACATCATTTTCAGTCTTTACTTTCAAAAAATTACTTCTAGCTAACCCTTGTATGAATGAAATAAAACTCTTCTCTGTAAAAGATAAATTAATCTTGGGAACTTGGTAATGTTTTATACAGGAGGTCTAATTCATTTAAGACTTATGCTCAAGCCTGATACCATTTTAGCCATGCTACAAATAGTACAGAAATGTGTATCTTTATTTAAGATATTGCTCACAAAATGTATTTTGGAAGGAGTAGAAATAATAACTAATCATACATTTTTTGAAATCATCATTATAGTAGCTAAAAATACCAACTTAATCCTTTTAATATAAAATTCTCTCATTTAAAATGTTACCTTCTCTGGAAACCTTCCTTGAGCATTTCAATCAGTTATTTTCCTCCATATCTGTCCTCCAAGAGTAGTTGGTTCCTCTTTTCACTCAGGGCCTCCTCTAGAGTATACAAGGGCTCATGACCAGTGAATATGTTTATGTGGCTCCTTTCTATATAAACAAAGGGCTGAGGCAGGATCCCGATTTATCCAGGACTAAGGATGGTACTGGTTCTATCCTGCAGGATTTTTGTTACAAGTTTTTCCTCATTAAAGTGATGATTTGCCTTAGGGTCTATATGCATTTAATATTAAAATTTGCTTACCAAAAAGTTAGAAATTGGTTTTTCATTCTTTTTTTCATCCCTAACACTTGCTACAGTACACAAAATACAGCAGACACTTAGTAATTATTTATTAAGTAATCTCCAAAAATTGATAAAATAAACAAATATCTCTAAGTCTCACTGGCATGCACCTTCCTTCTTAAAGTCTTTATTAAATTTCCTAGCCAAAAATGTGTGCTCCTTATACAGTGAGGTTATACCTTTTATTTGATATTGATCTTTTTACTTCATTATAATTATGTATGTTATTATCATATCTCCTCTAAAGGAATGCCAGCTTCTTAAGGGCAAAATTCATGCCTAATAATCTATGTATCTATCTGGCAAGGGGTACTGTCAGTATTTGGAACACAATCAATGTCTTTGGAAAGAACAATTAATTACACAGAGAGGTGTGACTGGAGATACCGTTCTGCTTTATTCTCCAACTGTGTTGCTGTGAAGCTCAAATGAAAACAAGAAGTCTATAAATGTGCTTTGTAATATATAAAGTGGTATACAATTTTTAAAGGATCAACATTATTTTGATGATTTCTTCCATGTAGACATGGAACTCCATAGCAGCTTTAGAGATCTCTGGTGCTCCGCCATGCCTGTTGCTCATAAGCTCCTGAATATTTCTCCCAATTCAACATAACGTGGGTTAGACATCAATCATGATTGATGGGTAGGGAAAAACTATTTACTAATGGAAGCCATACTTAGACTAGGTTTCAGGATTCTTCAGCCCAATATTTTTATGAGACTCTTTGAATCAAACTGAGATTATGCAACATCTATCCACGAAATATTTTTGAATGCCTAGCATGAGCCAGGCAATATTAGATAAGGCCACAGTGATAAACAAAATGGACATGGTCTTTGCCCCCAGGGAGTTTATTTCTTAAAATAATTTATCTCTAACAATATAGGTGTACTTTTATAGTTTTCTAATTGGACCTCTTTAATTTTTTTTTTTTAAATAGATACTTTAGCTCTTTGTAAGGTTTAGTGAATGCTTTAGAAAGAAATTCCTCTGTGAAGATTTCAGTAATCAAGTTTAACCTTTTGGATCTGACAGAAAAATGTCCCTGTCACTCAGGACTAAGTCATTAACATTACTTGGTTAGTAAATCTTTTGATTCTCAGTATGAAGGGAACTAATTAATTTAGAGGGATGAGAATCAGTCAATAAGCTTGTATACAGCAAAGACAAGTTATGTGTCCTGTCCACCTACACTCTGTTTACAACTTTGTGTCTAACGGAATAAGAGCTCTGAAATTTTGTGCCCTACTCCTAAACTAATAAAAGGAGGAAGCTGACAACTTTCTTGAGAAATATCTGGCTGATAAATACCTGGCAGAGTCCTTAAATGCTGTCAGTCTAATAAGAAATTTCTCCTCAGAAGACCCAACAGCCCCCAAGTTTCTCATCAAATATGCTGAATTGTTTTTATATAAGCAGTATTCAATGAAGAAAAGTCATATACATATATATATGATTTCATACATTGTTCTTGTTATAATACATATATGTATGTCTCATATAATACACATGTGACTTAAATCATATATTAACTGGCTGTGAAATGCCCTCTAGTCTGTCTGCTCCTTTTTTCACACTGGCTTACAAATGCTCTTTAGTCAACGGAGCCCTACACAGTGATGCTGAAAAATACTGACTTGATATGATATGGGAACTACTCTGGATCAGGTTGGGCCACGAATAGGGTCTGGTGGGCCAATATGGTTCATCACTACGAGGGGGGAGAAACTGAGGCATGAGGCAGATACTAAGTTCAGGAAGGGATAGGTTTAGCCCAGTCCCCTAACAGCCCTACCCCAAGCTGTCGAGGTGGGAGGTGGGCAGGAACAAAGCAGCTTCAGGTGGGCCATAGCCCATGGCCCTTCTGGGTGCTGCTCCCTTCCCCTGTGTTGTGAGAAGCCCTCCTGCCTGGGAGTCTGTTCTCCAGGCAGTGCTGGGCCCAAAGTGGCCACAGTCAAATAAAATGGTAATAATTCCACATGTAGTTACTAAAATAACTCTATGATAGGAACTCTCTTGAACATGTTTCATGTATTGTATAGTGTCTGTTGTGATTTATGCATCCACAGAAATATCAGAGAGCTGAGGAAAACCGTTCTCTACAGACACTGAGGAAATAAAAATTTGAAACTGGAAGAAAGGATTAAAAAAAGCTCTCTCTCCACTGGGACTGGTATCTGTAAGAACACTGGGCTGTCCTTCGTGCCCCTAAAAAATGACTATGGTCCATGTATTATCAAAAAAAAACAATTCCTCTGGAAATACTCTCTTCTGTGAGTTTTCTGACACTACATTCTAGATTTTTCCTACCTCACACCACCTATTTTCAGTCTTTGGCAGGCACCTCTTCCTCTGGCCATTCTTAAATTGTAATGTTCCAGGCTATCATTTTCTTCTTCTTCTTCTTCTTCTCCTCCTTTTTTTCTATCACTGTGTAAATTCTCACAGTAACCTGATCCTGGTGAGCAGCTTAATTACCACGCATGTGTTGATGGCTCCTAAATTTAGAGTTCCAGCTAATAACTTTAATAGGAAATTTAGATCCATGTTTTTAAATGCATACCAGCCTTTTATATTTGAATATTTTACAAGTACCTCAGTCTCAAATATCAAAAAATTAAACTAAGTTTCCCCCACCCTATACCTGCTTCTTTCTTTGTAACTTTTACCTCTTAGTGATACAGGGAAAAACTCATCATTGAGGTGCTGGACCAGAAACTAAGGTGTGCAGGTCTCTCTTCACCATAGCCCCACTGAATCCAACACCAATCCGGACAACTAGAGCTCTTTAACGCTTCCGAAATTCATCTCGTTCTTTCAGTTTTATTCCTACCACCCTAAATCAGGTCATCATTATCTTTTACCTGGATTACTCTATATTAGCATATCATTCTCTCTTCTAATCTGCTCCATTCACTGGACTAGTCTTCGACAATGCAAATATGTTAAGGCCACATCCTTACATAAAACCCCTCAATGACTTCCCAGTGCCCTGCAGGTAAACTATAAATTCTTTCCTCTTCTGCTTGTC
The DNA here is from genome assembly GCF_048773025.1 of Camelus bactrianus. NCBI lineage: Eukaryota > Metazoa > Chordata > Mammalia > Artiodactyla > Camelidae > Camelus > Camelus bactrianus. Next base: position 27,939,147 of record NC_133548.1, read on the forward strand.
ACCATGAATTCACCTTTGCTGACCTTCCTGACCTTAGCACTTTCATTTTCCCCTTTGAACATCAGTAATATTCAATCTCTTGCCTCTCCCGGAAAGCAACATGCTAACACCAGTCCTATATTTTCAAATTTTATATACGCCATTCTCTCTGTCTAGAAAACTCTCCTCCTTTTGGCTTCTTTGCATGCATTGTTTTTTCAGGTAACAATTAGATAAAACATCTGTCTTGACTTACATATCTTGAGCTCCAAATCTCCAATTCTTACTCCCCAAATCCACGGTCCCATAAAACCTCTATTTTCTTCATAATAATTCTTATCAACTTGAACTGCAATTGGCTGGCCACTTCTCTGCCTTCCCTACTAGATTTTTAATTCAATGAAGACTAGGCATGTTGCATTATTGTTCGCCATTATAACTCCAGTACCCAGAGTAGTGTCTGTTACATAGTAAGCACTTGAAAAAACATTTATTCATTCTCCATTTTTCCCTATTGTTTCTTGTTTACACACAATGGCAGATTATTGCCTTTTATAAGCATACACTCAGCCCATCTTTACTTTAACTAGTGTACCTCTTTTATCCAATTAGCATAATGGACTTTCAACTAAGATTTAATTTGAACAACCAACCACAAAATAAAATTGGCAATTTCCCCCAGCTAAGAAGAGCCTGCATATCAGGATTTTATTTCCTAATATGTTAAGCAAAACATACCCCTCTTTCTAATTATTCTCCTCTCTTTCTTTCTGAACTTCATAGGATAGTCTCTTGGCTACTAGTCTGGTTCTCTAAGGATGGAATTCGAGATTTATTCATCTTTTTACATCTCAAAGCATGCACCTAGTGTACCTATTCTGCTCTAAATAAATGTTTGTTCAACTTCATTGAACATAAACCCAGGGAACTATCAGCTCAATCTTTCATTAGAGAGGATACATAGAATGATGCTCCAATGTGACCCTTCGGATGTACTCTCCATCTGGCTCTGTGTGTAGAGGGGCAGACCTCAAAGGACTACACCAACAAGCCCCCTTGCCCTCTGGTTTCTGGCTAGGTTTGGCCAGTGAGAGGCCACAGCAGAAGACCAGAGGTAAGAAGAGTGAGCTAAGCGTGTTTATCCCCCTGGATCTCTCCTTGCCAGGTCACCACTAAGGGAGTTCCAATAAGTGCTTCCCCCCATGACATCTCTGAGTCCCAGTGGCTGCTTACTGTTACAAGAACACACAGCCAGGATAATGTGTTGTTTTTGGTTGTTTTAACTCTGCTCATACTTTTATTAAGTTATTCCCAAATTCACCATTTTGAATACACTTATTTTTCATGTCAAAATCTTAACTGATAGTCTTCCCATATAGCCTCTGACCACACCCCTCCTCTACTTCCAGGTCTTCTCTCCATCCCCTCTGCTCCCAGATTGATTAATTTTTTACCATCAATATGTTTTAAGACATACTAGGCTCACCGGCATAGGAATGGGCAATTGTGAGGAATTAATAAGAAAGCAGTGACCCACTGCCACCAATTCAGTAACCAGACTGGTCTAGCATGAATCTATAGGTGAGCCCAGTGGAAGAACTCAACTCTGGGCCAAATCTCATCCACAACTTGCAACCAGTACACAGCAGCCATAATCATGCTTTTCACTTTTGACATAGTTCTTGTCTATGAGGGTCTGCTGGTCCCTTTAAATAACGTTAGCCACTGTAAGCAAAGTAGCCACCCAGAGTGGAAAAGCTAATGTAGTTAACCTTAGCTTTCTTCCTTGTTTTCAGACATTCCAGAGGCTATGATCTTTTGTCCACCACCATGTGTTTTCATGAACTTGATTGTTTTCTGGTTCTCACTGCTATGGCGAGATAGTCTCATCAGGGTAAACTGCCTACTTACAGAACCTTATATACTTTTATCTGGAGGGCAACAATACACAGATTAACTTGTTGCTGCAATTTTGAATTACCTCTTTGTGCTCCAAGCAGAATGGCATGCAACAGAAGCATAACTATTTCCTATGTTTTGCAGGTTTGTAAATAGTCTATTACTTTGCTAAATCAACTGTAACATCTTGCATAGTCTTCTGTAGTTTAATCCCTAATGCTAGCTAATGTGGTGCACTTAATGTTCAAGGTCAGTGTTAAACCTCCTCCCATTTAGTTTTCTCTAAATGTCAGATAAATGTTAATCTCAAATTTTCCTTCATTAATTCATTGGTGGGGTACCCAATCTTATTTTTTTCTTTTCTTTTTATTTCATTTTTTAACATTTTTTTATTGAGTTATCATCATTTTACAACATTGTGTCAAATTCCAGTTATTTTCAGTTATACATGAACAAAGATATATTCACTGTCGCATTCTTTTTCGCTACAAGCTACCACAAGATCTTGTATATATTTCCCTGTGCTACCCAACCTTTATCACCATTTCCAAGAATAGAAACTGTAGACAATTTCAGTTTTGCAGATGTGTCTCATTTCTGTTAAACTGAAGTCTGAAATAGGTTATTAAACCTTCCTAATCTCTTTCCTTATTTTTAAGTATGAATGAGATAAAGCATGTATTGAGCCTACGCTAATGTCTGGTATAAGTGAGCACTGTGTAAGGTCAACAATGTACTTCAGATCCCTATAAAACTGGTTAGTTTTTAGTCTATTTCTCATTTGGCTTTTCTCCAATATCCAATACTGTTAGAGCAGGCAGATAGACAGATATAAGCAGAGAAAGGGGGACACAGGCCAAACGGCAGGAAATGGGCAGAAAGGAGGGGTACAGGCCAGGGAACCATACATCATGTAAGCACCAGCTGTCCCTGGACAGAGAAAAAAAGCAGAAAACTCTGGGCTGATAAGTGGTTGCACCTTTTTGGGTGACGAGTGGTCCTGAGACTTACAAAGAAAGGTGGAAAAAAGGCAGGAATCTTGTGTCCAAATGTAATCTTTTGCTCATTATGCCCTCATTACAAGAAAGTTAGCCATGCAGATTAGAAGTACCTATCATGCACTGACACCATGACACTTCTGATCCAGACTAAATAAGGACAAAAATCCCTCCTCTCTTTGGGAAGATGTAGTTGGGATGAAAATCAGGGAATACGACCCCAAACCCTTCCCTCCCTAATTAATATTCCACTCACTCATTCTTACACTCTATGTAACAAACTTGCCAAACAAACTCAGGGCAGCCGCTCACCTGAGCCTGCCCGCTCTCCCCTTGAGAGTGTACTATGCATCCCTTAATAAATCCTCACTTTACTTTCTTAATTTCTGTGTCTTGTCTCTGAATTCTTTTTAGGACAGGACAATAACTTGGACACCGGTTACAGCTACTGGCAACAATATTATATACTTTCCTTATTGCAATAATATCTTCTTGGTTTCCATGACCTTATATTTTCTTCAATTCCCTCTACTTTCTGACCAGTCTTGTTTCTAGATTCATCCTTTGTAAGTTTTAAAGTACTGCCTTAGGCCATGTTATTTCTTCCTTTGAACTAAGTGACCTCATCTTTGCCAAAAAATTTCAGTTATCATTTATATGCCATAAGGTCCAAATTTTATCTCTAGTTCAGTCATCTCCTCTGAGCTCCAGATCCAAATACAGCACCACCTATGTGACATCTCCACTCAGACGTCTAAAAATCAAAATTTGTGATCTTAATCCCTAAACTTCATTTTCTTTCAGTGGTTTGTCTCTCAATGTATGAAAACCAGATATATTCATTTCTTGAAACTTGGCCTTGATCCCTCCCTCTATCTCACTCTCCAAAAGTCATCCATCTCCAGGTCCTATAGATTTTATTTCTCAAACATCTTTTGAACCCACTGATTTTTCCCATCCTACTACAACTGTTTTAATCCAAGTTTTTCATCTGGACTACTGAAAAAATACACTAACTCCTCCACCCATGCCTTCGCATCTGAGTCAGAGTAAACTTTACAAAAATACCTTGTCATATCATGCCTCTGATTAAGTACATGAATGGTTTCTCACTAATCTTAGAATAAAACCATTTATCCTATTATGGACTACTTTTACCTTCACCCTCTGCACTCCAGCCACACAGACCTTATTTTAGACCCTTGTATGCACCATGTTCCTTACGCCCAGTCAGGCTTTAACACATTGTTCCTACAGGCTCATGAAATGTTCTTCCAGAAAAGCTACCCTAATCCCCTGGGCTCATTCAGGTTCCTTGACTATATGCTTTCATATCTCTGTGGATATTTCTTTCATAACATTTGATTCATTCGTTTACCTATTCAACAATTATGGAGACACTGTGTTGTTGCAATAGACCTTGTAGATAAGACAATGGATGAGATAAAGTCTATTTCTGCCCTCATTGCATTTACATGCTAGCTTCTGCACTTTGCAATTAGAGTTACAGTTGTTTGCAGTCACACTAAATTAAGATGTGACTCCCTCAACAAACTGTTACCATTGTGAGGATGGAGGCCTCTTTTTCCTCTCTGTCACAGTTACTTTGGCCACCTAACAAGTTATTCTAAAACTTAGTGATGCTAAGCAGTAATTTCCTTCTTTCTGTGAATCGAGAGTTTGGATAGGGAAGAGTTCAGCCAGTGGATCAAACACGGAGGGCTTGAGTTATCTTGAGTCTCATATTGGGTCACTGATTCAGACTGTTGGCTGGGAACCTCAGTTCCAGTGTTCCCGGACCTCTGCATGTGGTCTTTATGTCTACATAGAACCTATCAATGAACTTTCTGAGACAGAGCCAGGTGGAGCTCTATCACCTTATATAAGCTAACCTTAGATATCACGTAGTGTCACTTCTGCTGCATTTTATTGATTGAGGTGGTTGCAGAAGTTTGCTCAGGTTCAAGATAGAGGTACATAGATAGCCCTCCCATATAGACACATCTAATTAGGAAGAGTGTCAATTGTATTGTAAGAAGAGCACTGTGGAATGGAATGTGCATACTTAACACACACAGACACACACACACATCTTTAAAAGATACAACTGTCCACAGACATTATTATAATCTTATTACCTAGCACTTACCTTGTATATAGTAAGTGCCCATCAAAAATATTGGAGTAATTAATGAATGAAATTAAGAGGTCAAATCATGAAGGCTAAAATGTGAAATGTCCTATGTATAATTCATTCATTTATTCCCAGATATTTTTAAGCTGTTATAAGGAGTTGTGCTACAGCATACAATTCATTGGATTTCTGACAATTCAGTCACTACTGCGTGTGAGTTTTTCTGTTATGTAAGTACTGAAGCCTATGAACTACAGAAAGGGTTAGAGATGGTTAGAAACTTCTCAAACCAGTTCTATCTCCATGCATTTGAGCTGAGGACAACATGTAGTTCAATTCTTAATTGTGCCAGCTTCTTCTGCTCTCATTCTACAGATACAAGAGATCATTGCTTTGGGGGATGAGTGGATGGCGATTAGCAGAAGTTAATGCCAGTAAGTGGCATTTGGAATTGCCTCTGTCACTCAAGATTAGTTGAAACATCCATGCATCCCACAGGATAAGTCACCTGTTAACTATGGGATTTACAAGTGTCATTGAAACAGTGGGAAATGTCTTCTCCCTGTTGTAGAAGAGGAGGGACAAAAACAGAATTGGCAGTTCCTGTAACACTGAATTTACAGTCAACTAGAACTGACCATACTACGGGATTCTTGAGGATTTCTCAAAGGTATTCTTTCTAGACTCTCTTATGAGAATCAACAGTTAAAAGGAAAAAAATCAAAAATGGTATTTACTCAAGACTTTAGATTATTGGTTTTTGCAGTATTCACATATTTCTGACTGTGGGATATGTTCCTGGTTCCAGTTTATTGAAGTTGTTATAATCTCGTCCTCTGGGCAAGTGGAGTTCTTCTATATTTGTGCAATATTTACTTCTCTTGTTTTATCTATAGAAGTCAGAGATGATGACTTAACAAAACCCAGTCAGAGTCAGAGAACTGAACCCCACCTGGCTCTTTGGGTGATTCTTTAAGCAATCTAGTTTTCCCACTTCTCTAACACAAACAGCAAACCACTACTTGGCTAGACAAATCAGAGGTCAAATGTAAGTACTATAACTCATTCTCTTCCTCTTTACCTTTGCAAACACAGCAAGTATGGAGGTGGGGAGGATCCTACCCTTGTCAACTTCCTCCCAACTATTCCTGGACAATCTCGACGGGTTTTTCATACTTGTGCAACCAGAGATTCTCTACTTGTTGCAAACCCAACAAAAGTAAATTAGAGCCCATTTCAACTAGAGGAATCTCAGTAAAACTCAAAAAAGACAGAAACACAACCAGATTTCAGCAAGGGATGGAACCAAGGACTGGGTAGCTGTCTCATCCACTCCTACATTTATCTGTTCCTTTCTAAGTATTATCTTTCTGTCTCCTCTCCTTTCTTTCTTTTCCTCGCTCCCTCCTTCTGTTCCCAGATCAGCTTTCTATGTATGTATGTATGAGTTTATTTTGGCTTATGATAGGTCAAAGTTGGCAGAATACAGCTGCCCCTCAACAGCAATAATAAAATTCACATGTCATGTTAGAGACACATGAAACTTAATTAGCCATCCCAATTAAGCTCTCTCTCAGTCACAATTCCAAAATCCTTGGAGACAGATTTGTATCAGCTAGTTGTTGTTGTTGTTTGTTTGTTTTTCCAAACTACCATGAACTTGTTACTTAATCTATTGAGTGAGTTTGGTAATTTGTATTTTTAGAAATGAAAAATAGAATAACAGAAAATATCAGACAGTAAGGTATATAGTAGGTTTTACACATATATGAGTATGTATACTTGGTACTGATGTAAAATCTACTACAGGTCTGAGTCAAAAAGTTTGAAAAATAGTACCATAGACCAATTTGGATGTTTATGCCTACCTAATCAAACCATATATACCTTCTTCAAAAAAGAACAAAGGAACTAAATGTCTTATATACCTGGCTATGGGATTCCAGCTCTAGGGAGGGGGTGTGGCACGGTCCCTAAAGAAGAGAAATATCACACACAGATGGTGCAGAAGTCTCGAGTCATCCATGGCACCTGCTCTCAAACCTTGTCTCCACAATCTATCCCCGGTGTCACCTGAGGCAAGATAATTAACTCTCTGGACCTCATATTTATCATATTTTAAATGGGATCTTAATAAATTTTATTTTATGTCTCTCCTACAGATTTATTTTGGGGATTGTATCAAATAATCCATACTGTTAACACACTATGGCACAGAGTTCAAAACTTCTCTTTTATTATCAGCCATAAGTATTATTCATCTTATTATTCCTATTGGCAAATGGTACTAATAGCATTGATGCCATCTAGAGCTTGAAATACTATCAAGTTTCTTCTCCAGGTTGGAAGCTGCTCACTGCATGAATTTCATACTTTAATATTAATCTTCTAAGAACTTCAAGAATTCTTCCCCTTGTTGTGGGACTACTCTTCCTTACACAGGTGACAAACAGTGGAAACTCCCTTCTGACGTGTTACAGAGATGGTATTAAGACATCCCTATACTGATCTGTGCTCACTCTTTAATACGTCATCCTTTCCTTAGGCCTTCCGATAAGTCCATTGATACTGAGTACCCTTAGATTCAAACACTTTAAACATCCAACTCTTGTAAGAGCAAAATTTGCTGAATGAACTTATTCTTAATTATTTTTTCCTTAGGGAGTTCCTTTGTCTTCAAGTAAATACACTGGAGAGTTTATACACATAGTTTCAGAATATATCCAGATATGACTGAATATGAAGGTGAAAATAATACACAACTTTAGGCCCTCAAATAGAGATGCCCAGTTTCAAAGGCAACAAGCAAGAGTAGACAGGGCCGCCTTTATGGGAGTACAATTGTGCAGTCACAGAGGGCCTTGACATCAGAAGGGCTTTGTACTTGACTTACTGCTCTGTAGTCACCATCTCTCAATTCTTAATGATTTTATCTTTGAACTTGAATTTTGAAAGTGACATATAATGGGGCAATAGAGCAGAAAAGATTCATGCAATCTGTGTGTCCCCGGTTCTTGTCACCCCATTTGCATATAGCATTCACTATAGCCCAGGAGGATAGAATTCCAATAGACTCAAAATGGGTGGTAGTTCAGTGGGACTCACATAAGTAAAAGTTAAACCTGTTAAGCTTCTAACAGAGCAAACGGGGATGCTGACAGCCCTAAGAGGTCACACTTCATCTGAACTAGAACTTGCTTCAAACATAGAAGGAAGAAAATGGTACTCTTAAGAAATGAGTGACCAGGGAACCCTAGCATATCCTTCTTACTCATGTTACTTCCCTGTATTAGCCAAACACTTAAGCTGAAAATGATAACCCAGAAAGAAAGGGAAATACAGAGCAACCCATAGTTCCTTTTCCTTTCTCTTCCTTTACTCATCAACAAGCCAAAGATAGATGTACTTGTATCAAGGAATAGAATTGAAAAGTTGAGTTAGTTTTGAGAAATGTTTCTATTGTTCTGGTAAGAACAAAATACATATGAATGTATGAGCTACAAAACGCAAATTACATAACTTCAGAGAATCCGCATAAGAGTTATGGTTTTATAACTGCATTTAAAACTGCCATTGCACAATATTAAGATGAATGGTAAATCTATGCTAATAGTTTAAAATTTTAATTTATGCTTACGTAGGATCATATTAAACAGCCAATAATAAACACCACTGCAAACTGCAAGTCAGATCATGGAAGGAATAAAAAAAAATTTATTATAGTTAATATAACTTTTTTTTCTTGCCTTTTTTACAAGGAAACCCACATTTTGATTTTGCACTGGGCCTCGCAAACTACGTTATCTGGGCTTAAAAGTAGAATCAATTAACTAAGAAATTTGATGTAGGAAACGTGAGCCACTTCTCGACATTTAGTTTCTTTTTCTGAAGTTCTTTTCTTTTTCTCTCTCTAAATTTAAACAGCATTTTGCTTTTCTGGGCAATTGCATTTCTCAGGAGACCTTACTTAAAAAGAACAGTTGTTTATTATTTAAATGTTTGTTTAGTTTCCCTGTTGACGTGCAGGAAAAGAAACACCACTCTATCTCCATATTTCGACTTTGTTTTGTTCCCTTCTCACTGGACCCTGCCCCCACTACTTCACACTTAAATTTCATGGGTGATGACGAGTCAGATGGCATTTCTCGCCAAAGTTCCCTTGGGTATCCTAGCAGTTTAGATCACCTCCACTGCAGACAAAGCTGCTAGAAACACATCTAAAACTCAGTTCCCCTCAGAGTTATTCTGAGAACGTTAATTCACTTCAGAACTGGAGGACGGCAAAGAACTTCAGCCCACACTCCAACTTACAAAGCAGAGAAAAACACTTGACTTTTCTGTGATGACAGATCAGAGGAGAAGGCAGTCAGAAACAGCATCACAGCAGTGACGGTCAGAATATGACAACCTTCACAAGTCCCAGGCAATACCATTTCCCTCTTGATAGCGACAGTTTTCCCGAGGTGTGGCTAGAGGTGTAATGAGTGAAATGTAACGTGTGGAATTGCAAGGAAGGGGATGGGAATGTTGACATTGAACCAAACGATGAGACTAAGGAGGCCCGCAAGGAGGAAACATATGGCCATGCATATGCATGGTGATTTGGATCAGGAGCACATGTGGCTGGAAGACAGGATGGCAAAGCTGGGGGAGAGCAGTCAGAATCAGTCCTAGAAACTGCTTACTTTCTACGGAGTGCTTCTCCGTGGTGGGAAGATAGTTCTCAATTATATTAAAATGGATTTCTTCACTCTCAGAAGCTGGGGAATATCTGGATCTGAAGACAAGTACAAATAAAATGTATCATGTTTCGTACTTGATTTTGCATTGGAGAAGCTGAGTTCTTTATATATATATTAGATTTTCATGGATTTTTGCCACCTGTGTTCTTTTTGACCGAGCAAGTCCTCATATCTGTCTTTAAAAATAGATGATGATGATTATATAGCATATCAATTTCATCTGTCTAGCTCAACATCATCTTATTGAAAATTTAGAGGAGCGTAACAGTGTTGTTTGAACCGTAACAATGAAGAGATCACACTGGCCTCCATACAGTGCAGCACTTGGCACAATAAGTAAGAAAGGAGGTCTATAGCATTTAATAAATGCCATCTTGATGCTACTCAGCCGATTAGTTTTGCTATGTGTGGAACAGGAATATACAGTGGGGTCTAGATGAACATCCTTCGCAGAGGAGATAATCTGGCATCAACGATAACCATAATAGAACTCACAACTTGTGAAAGATTTGAAATGATGTAAGATGCTGCTGTGTACCTGGTGTCAGAAACAGCTCCTTTTAGAGGCTTCTTCACTGTGAATATAATATAAAACATCATTCTCTATCTATAGCTCTAGAGTGTACTGTCTGAACACTGTGCATATTAAAAATTGACAGTTATTTTTCAGGCAATTTGCTTTTCAGAAAAACTGCCAAATTAGAAGAAAAACCAAATGAAATTTGAAGATTGAGAAATTTCACCTTTATTCTACTTAAAAATTCAAAATATGCCCTGTTATTTCTTATATATGAAACATTTTTGCTGTATGCTCTGCTGTAATTGTGAGCTCTCTGGGGCTGTTTGGGGTATTATTGCTAAATATCTAATCCATATTACACTATTGTCTTTAAAATGAAGAATGTGCATCTTCCAACATTAAAGAAATCCACATCCAACAAAGACTCAGAAGTATAGAAAGTGCAAAGTTAATTTCCATTAAACAAATATTTGTGGAGGAGCATAATCGTTGCAAGGTGCTTTGTGAGGTGCCACAAATGCAGAGATGAAAGAAACACTTCTTTCGTGGAGCTTACATTTTAGTGAGAGAACACAAACAATAAGTATATGGACAAACAAGCAAACAATTTCAAATATGAGTTTTAAAGAAAATAAAGGAGGGTAATAGAGAATGACTACATAGAGGTGCTTCTTTAACAAGGGTGGTGACAAAGATCCTCTGAGTTGAAATTCAGCTAATGAGAAAGGGATCTGGGAGATGAACTTCACCCAGAGCAGGAAACCTGAAGAACTTGAAATGCAAATCATTTTAGACTGAGGTACAGAAGAAAGTTCTGGATGGTCAGAGCATAGCAAGCAAGACATGAAGTAGGAGTATAAGTCAAATAGGAAAGATCACATAGCAGGAATCAGATCATCAATAAAACAGCAATGTGTTTCAACTTCTCCTATGACCTTAACCCATTTTGACATGTTTTATATCTACACCTGCATCATCTAGACTCCATCCTTCGGTTCCTTGAGGACAAGGACTCTTTCTAATGTTCCAGATATCAAACTAGTTTGCTCTACTCTTTGATATTTGAAAGAGTTTGACTTCAAATACTCAAATATCAAGTAGTGAGAAATCCAACAACTGCTGCAGTCCTTTTAAAGATGTTTATGGGAATAAGTAACATCCAGTGAATTAGTTTAATTTGAAAAGTAATTAATTGAATTAGAAAATTTGAACATCCAGAAGAGCAAAATATTTTTTAAATTTAAAAAAATCTCATAATTCTCATGTGAGAATGATTGAAATAAAACTTAAAATCAGAGTTCCAATTTAATGCTGTAGTGATTGAATAAACTTTTAATGAATAAATAAATAAGGTTTTATATTAAAAAAATCTATCAACTGAATAAACATCACTTCTTGATATTAGATTTATCCAAATACTCAAGGAACAGATACATAATCTCTATTTTATAGGACATGTTCAAGAGGATAGAAAAAAAGTGAAAATTTCCAAACTTATTTTATGAGTTTAGTATGAATGATCTTAGTGACAAAGGCCAAAGATGACTGTGCAAGAAAGTAAAAATATAGGCACATCTTACTTATAAACATATTCAAAAATCTTATTTAAAATATTAAAAACTAAATTTAGGTATATACATTTTTTAACATTCACAGCATGACCCAAAACTTATTAATATAATTAGCTACATAGATTAAAAGAAAAGTAAAATTCAATACTCAGTCATGAAAAAATAAATTCTTAACAAACTCAAAATAGAAAAGTTTCCCTTAACTTGCTGAATTCAATCCACAAAATTCACTAAAAATATAGTAGTTAACAATGCACCAGAAATTCTAGCCACTACATTACCCAAGAAACACAACTAATGGCCCTAAGGATAGCAAAAGAAGGAATACAACTGTCTTAACTGACAAATAGTTTAATTTTCTGCAGAGCAGATTTGGAAAAATATAAACAAACATCATCAAAAACAAGTAAAAACACTAAAGTTGTTTGTTTCACTACAATAAGATCAATATACAAAAACAAAAGCTTTCCCATTTAACAGTAACAAATGATTAGCAAACAGAATTTTTTTAAAAGTATCCTCAACAGTAGTGAATGTCATAAAACCATTTGGCTACATAAAAGGACATGATGATGATGATGATGATGATGTGCGTGTATGTGTGACTGCACTGAAGCTACAGACCAGTTTGTAGAATTGATATATGTATGATGGTAATTATTCCAAGAACAAGAATATTTAAGAACATTGTCTCCATATGTTTAACAATAATGAGTCTAATCCAATCGGCCTTTTCAGTTTGACATTTTTTAGTCTGAAATTCTGGGAAATTCTTGTATTATTTCTTTGATGACTTCTTTCTGTTCTCTTTTTCAAAGGCACCTATTATTTGTATGTTGAACTTCCTTTACTTTTCCCTTTCTCATTTTTTAAAAATTTTGCTCTACTTTCAAGAAAACCTTCTCAATTAGATTTTCTAACCCTTCTACTATTATTTTTATTTTATCATTGCATTTATAATTTCCAAGTGTCCTTTACTTTATATAGCATCATGTTTCACAGATACAACATATTCCATAATTTTTCTAAGAATATTAATGATAGATAACGATAATATTAATGAAAGCTTGTTTTTAGTATCTTTTCCACCAAGCTGGTTTCTCTGATTTATTTGTTTTTGTCTATTTCTTCCTTATTGTTAACTTTTCCCTCATGTATAAATATATTTGGCTCTCTAGAAATGGTTTAGAATTGGCAATTTAAAAAATTTTGTGATTTACAGCATGGTAGAGATGTGTCATTTGTTTCTTGAGCTAGTCATGCATTTTTGGAAGAGTTCTCCAACCTCCTTAGTTTTGGGAAAGAATTTGGTTCCCAGCATTCTGGAGGTCAAATTGGGGTACAGATCTAACAGTCTCTATTTTTACCCTTCAGTATACATATTATTATCTCATCTTCTTCTTTCTTAGTGGGATTCTCCTGATCTCAACTGTGCCTGGCATCGTCAGTTCAAAAATGCTCTGAATTACTCTTTCACGATAGTAAATCCCTAGACATTTATGAGGGCAGAAGAAAAGCAGTCACCTAACAAAGCAAAGGCACAGTAACGATCTAGAAATCTGTTTGTCAAACAGCTATAAGAAATAAAAAAATATACAACTGCTAAATTGTAAAAATTTAAGTTGGAAAACCATTGTCATGATATAAAGAATAAAAACAAAGTGTAATATAATCCATAATTTTAAGACAAAATATGGAAAAAAAGTTCAGAAAATACTAAATGTTTTGCCATATATATACATATGTGTGTGTGTGTGTGTGTGTGTGTGTGTGTGTGTGTGTGTAGAGAAAGAGAGAGAGGGAGAGTGAAAGTAAGAGAGCAAATTTATGAAAATCACCGTAAGAATACTACATGACTTCAAGAGAGTGGTTATCTTCTCTCTAGAGAAGGTGCAGCGTGGTATATAAGGAGACTTTGATCACATCTCCAAATGTATTTCTTTAAAATTATACTTATAAAAGTTCACAGTGCTAGTAAATGAAAATAATAATAACTGAGCCCATATTTTCTAATACAAGTCCCTTGTTCTTTCTATTCAGCCATGGTCCTATCACTTGAAGAAATTCATAAAGTCAGAAGTGATCAGAAGTTTCCAGAGGCAAATACAACAACTTCCTTAATGCTTTTATCGTCTGTGAATAACAACTTGAAAACAACAACTCAGTTCAGAAAAAAAAAAATAAAAGAGCAAAACTATGTGTTCACAATTATACATGAAAAAAGACATTTATTAACTGAATGTTTTCATTGTTTTCTTCTGTGTTATATAGATCCTATTTAAAACTGAGAATAAGGATTCTAATCCTCCCGTAATTTATTCCATATATCTCTCCAAAATTCTCTTTATCAGATTTTATATGGCTGTTATCCTTACGTATCCGTGCATAAGTGTGGGTTTCTGTGTGTGTCCATGAATCAAATAGCAAAGATCAGAGGCTGCACTGCACCAGTATTGTGAGGTGTGCATTCTAGAAGACACAGAAATGCAGAAAAGCTCTTCATTTTGAAGAAACTATTCCCCAAGAGTCAGTCTTTCCAAGAGGTTTTCAATGAATTGCATAAATAAGTCCTTTGGGTCTAAAGCCTTCAGAGTATGTCCACAAGAGATGATTTTTGTTTGATTTTTAAAAATCCATGATACCTTGCTACATTATCCTTTTAATTCATTTATTATTCAAATAATTAAAGTTGAATAATAAAATGTGTATACTTGTGCACTTTCATCAACATGCTGAAGAAAGGGAGAACTTGGTTTGCCTCACCGCAAATGAGATCTAAATATCTGCATAAGAAGGAAAAGCAAAGCTGCTCACTTGTACAGCCAATGAGATACAGAGCTTAGCTTGCTCATATAAAATCATAAAATACCAAGCTATTGTCAATTCCATAACAAATCATTACTAGCTATCTTTAAAGCTCTGATTTATTTCACATTGCCTTATAATTTTAATGACCTCGAGATTTATGCAGATTGTAGAATGTCCTTCTTGGCACACTGAGGAATTACCCATCTAGCAACCTTCACTCTTTAGAGTTACAAAATATTTATTTCTTCGTCTTCATGATAAGTACTATGTCACCTTAATGTCATTCCACCCACAAAAGAAGGTGAAATATGTAACAGCATCCAATACTCCTGCTAATGCCAGCAGAACACTGTGACAAAAAGAGAATTTGAAAGCTTCTGAAATGTAAATGTTGAGTGTTTAATAATAGAAGAAGTTAGCATTAACCCCAGGTGTGAGATGAGGAAAGTACAATTACTTTCTACCCCTGTAAACAATGAAAATAACATATGAAGCAGACAAGTATACAATTTCATGAGCACTGAGTATGTTTTCTAGCACAATTCTACAAAGGTTTATCAATAAATTATTTGTAAAATAAATGTATAAGTAATTAATGCAATGAAGCACTGCAAAGAGATCTATTATATTTTTTAAAAATAAAGAATTCCTAATTTCCAAGATTGCTTGCCTGATTAATTCATTCATTAAATAGTTGTTGAGTATCAACCAGTTTCTGATCCTCTAATGAATAGACGTAAAATGGTAGACAAGACAGAAAGATATTGCTCTCTTGGGGCTTAGTTAATAAGAGAAAAAATAATTCATTGAACTTTTTGAGACAGGAGGGAAGTGGGCAAGGCACAATCATTAAAAGAATGACACAACAATTGAGGATAGGACATAAACTGGCTGGAACCAACCAGGTCCAAGCTGGTGGAAGAGTAGACTTCCAGTAGACTTTGAGCCTCATTATATGCTCATGGTAAACATTAGCATGCTAAATGACACACCAAAAGGTGCCATGACAGTTTCCAGTCTGACCATAAAAGAACAGAAATTCCTGGAAATCCCTGCCCCTTCCCCAATATAGTTGAAATATTCCTCCCACTTGGTAGCTTATGAAATTACCCACCCCATAAAAACTAACCACCCCTACACCTCAGGCAGCTCTCAACTTCTGAGAGAACCCCATGGTTTGGTTCCTCCTCTCTTGCCTTCTGAGACAGCCCACACTCTATCAATGGATTATCCCCCTGAATAAATCTACTTTCAGTTTACTATGGCTTGCTCTTGAATTCTTTCCTGTGCAAGACAAGAACTTATTCTCTGGCAACATTATGACAAAGATTAAGAGATCTCCAGACTTCTTTAAGCAAATACAAGTGTCACCTAATCTAGTTTGGCATAAAGAAAGACCTTTATGTAGAAGTGACATTAAAAACCTTCCTTTAAATGCTGGAGTAATGAACTGGATTAAATGTTTACTATTTCTTTCATCTATATTTCTAAGAAAATGTAACTGCTCGTATATTTATGCCAACTGAAAAAATTAACTCATAAAGTCAAATTTCATGCACTACGAAATTTTTAAAACTCTCTTAAACCTTTTCTACCTCCATCTTGTCATCTGTAAAATGAAGAAAGTAACACACATCAAGACACTTTCAAGGCATGGTCTAAGAAATATTGTTATGCAGGAATACTGAAAATACTATCCCTTACACAAAGTATGCATTCTGAATGTACCCTGCCAACTAAAAATTGGCACTTGCCATCCACCTATACAAGGATGAAGTAACTAGTTGCTGCACTCGTCGACCTTCAGTACACCCACAAAGGAGTTCAAGGTGGAGATCAGGAATGAAGCACTCTGTGGTCTGGGGAAAACTGACAGAACAGGTCTTCAAATAGTCAGATATTTTCAGGAGAAGATTTTATAAGGCCAAATTCTTACACCTCCTCATTTCTAGAAAAGCACTAAAATCATTAATGGAGACATCTTCTTCTCATGATTAGCAGTCATCTTCATGAGACTAGCAGTCATCTTCTGCAACAACGTGTGCTTGATTACATCTGTTCCCCTTCACCAAATCACATGTATACTGACCTCCCCCCACCCCATCTCTTTGGCGTAGTTCCTCAGAGCTATCTGAGATGCTGTCTCCCAGGCTATAGTTCTCATTTTGCTCCATATAACACTGAACTCACAACTCTCACATTGTGCATTTTTTTTCAGTCAACAGTTTCCAACACAAATGACATTATGATTTTTTTTTTAATTTTAGTTAAGCATATTTTACTTAGTTAATATATCCACAATATTACCATTTCAACATAATATTATTAGTAAGATTTTTGTCTTCTTTTATTTTTCTCATACTGAGTATTCAAAACCCAGTGTGTATTTTACACTTACAGCACATCTCAGTTTGGACTAACTGCATTTGAAGTGCTCAACAGAACTCAAATAGTACAACAGGTATTGAACAAAGAACAGGGAGTCTGCCACCTAGACCCACAATTCCCCTCACTAGATGCAACCACTATGAACAGTGTCTTGTGTATTCTTTCCAAAAATGCTTGTGCCTATGGAATCAAAAGTTTTATATACGACTACAAATATATATATATACACATATACCTTTGTGTATATATATAAAAACTATGTGTATATATATAACTTACGGAACATATATTTACACTATAATTATACATATTATATATAAACTTTAAAAATTATTATGTATAGTATCTAACTCTATCGATACATTGATTTAACATTGCAAACTTATGCTGACTTTTTTTGAGCTACAAGACAACACACTGTGGCTTAAATGAATGTTAATACACAGAACATAGATAATTGATCATTTCTTTCCTTGCCTCTCTCTCATCTTCAGTCTCCAATCCCCAATTCCAGACAGTACCCTCTCCTGAAATGACTCCTGTTATCAATTTGAAATGCCTCCTTCCAGTATCTTGCCATGTATTTTAAATGTCTATACACCACCCCAAGCTCATTTCCAAATATGACAACATTATTAATCAAAGTATTATTTTGCCCAACTTATAATGGAAGATATATATGTATTATATATATATAATATGATTTATGTCATACATGGGAAGTCTCAAAAAAGGAAACAAGATTTATTAGTGAATTCATGAATTAGTCCTCAGTTTTATTTTCTAATGTAAAAAATAAGTTTTTTGACACAGACAGTGTGCCTTGCTAAGAAAAATCAATTATCTGAAAGCTACCCGAGCTTGGTTTTTATTAAGAAAGTCTCATACTTGTGTAATTACCACACACTTGTGAAATTCCAGTCCAAACATTCTTTCTCAGAGGAATTTCAAACAAATAGTATAATTGACAACAGATAGTAACCATTACTCAATTACTTAACATGCCATTAGTATTAATTGAAAAAAAATAATCTTTGTCAATAGTTAGGTCAGATTTGATAGTTAAAAGCACAAAGATTTAATTACTACCATCTTCCCTCTTATTAACATAGGTTGTATAATTTGATATTCTGAGATTCGCGGGCAAGAGGATTATTGAGGAGTATTCTAGGAACAGAATTCATATGGTCACCACTTTTAGTGCTCTTTATTACTCATATTTGTCTGCGTAATTACCCTTCTGACTAAAGAACTTAAACATTTTCTGTAGTGCAGGTTTTCCAGCAATGTATTCTCCAGCTTTGTCAAAAAAAGTTTTTATTTCACTTTCATATTTGAAAGATATTTTTATTGGCTACAAAATTCACGTTTAACAGCTTTTGTCCCTCAGTATATTAAAGATGTTGCTCACTGTCTTCTTGATTGCTTGTTTTTGATGAGAAATCTGCCATCATACTTATTTTGGATATTTATTATTATTTTTTTCTGTTTAAAGGTTTCCTCTTTATCATTGATTTTGAGTAATTTGGAATCGTGTACCTTGATGTAGCTTTCTCCATTTTTTTTTTTTTTTTTTTTGTGCCTGGGGATTATTAAGCTTCTTGGTACTGTAAGTTTATAATTTTCATCAAATCTGGAAAAATTTTCTAGACCAACTTTTCCAAATATTTTTCTCCCTGTCACCTCTTTAGGGTGACCTAATATATTATTAGGTCATTTGAAATTGTCTCACAGCTCAGCAATGCTCATTCTTTAAAAATCATTTTTTCTATCTGGTTAGTTTCTGTTATGTTTTCCAATTCACTCATTTTTTCTTCTACACTGTCTAATACGCTGTTAATCACATCCACTCACGCATTGTATGTATTTCATCCCACACACTGTAGTTCTCATCTCACCAAGTTTGACTTGAGTGTTTTTTAGGTCTTTTATAGGTCTATTTAACTTTATAAACATACATAATATACCTACAATAACTATTTTTAAAGTCCTAATCTGCTAATTCTAACACATAGCTCAGATCTGAAATGTCTGAAGTGGTTACAAATGATTGTTTTTCTCCTCATTGTGGGTAATATTGTCTTACATATCAGGTAATCTTTGACTGGATGCCAGACATTACAAATTATACTGTACTGGATGCTGGGTATTATTATATTCTTATAAATATTATTGAACTTCATTCTGGGATGCAATTACTTGGAAATAGTTTGATTCCTTCATGTCTTGCTAAATGATTGTTAGTAGCTTCTGGACCAAAAATAAAATAAAGATGTTAATAATATCTATTAGACACATTTTACGAAGTATTAAATAAGTTAATATATGTTATTTTAAACATTACATGTTCTAGAGTGTTTAGAATAGGACCTGGCAAGTGGTTAGTTTGCTATAAAAGTTAATTATACAAAACATTTTGAAGATGACAATAGTTGAGATCTGCCTTTATAATAATCTGTTTAGTACAGTCATGACAAGCATGTGGGCCTTTCATCAGATATGGCTAGGTTTTATTGTGAGGGTCCTCTTATGAATATTAGATATTTATTTGGGTATTTAATATTTATCAGAACTGAATTTTTTCCGATTTTAGGAAATCTCTATAAATAACCCAGGGAGGTTACTAGTAATCAATACAGAACCAAGCAACCATCAAGAAAATAAGAAATGAATTAAGACAATTAACTTGCAGGGGCAAACCCTTACTTCAACTCAATTTTCAGATTTCCTACTGTCTACCCTATGGTGCCACTGCTGATGAGACAGGTGTTTAATTTCAACTTGAGAGGAAAATTGTCCCTTTCAGATCTTCCTATTTTGCTAACCAATTTCTGGTTTAATGTTCTATACTATTATGAGACTATTTCTCTACTTAAAATTCTGTAAAATCCCAATGAAAGTGAGAAAGAGCCCAAGGATGATTTGTTCTGCTCTCTCTTTGGTAAAGTAGCTCGGAATCATCAGGGTGACTTGAAGCAACATGGAGAGAATTTCTGGATTTCTATGACCTGCTCTCCATCCCCTTCTTTGCAGTGATTCTCTCACGATTTGCACTATGCTTCCAGACAAATAAACAAATAAACAGTCACTGATCAGCACTGGTACCTGGTAAGGTATGCTGGTAAAAGAGAATCAAGATTTCCTGCATGCCTACTATGTGCCAGGCTTTTTTTTTTTTTAATTGTATGTGATTTCTCTCCATCTCTCCACAGTATCCCTCTTTCATTACTCCCATTTTGCTGATATTCTCTTTTTTTAATAGGAGAAATATAGGGGGCTCAGGTACTTGGTCCCATTGTTCATCCCACTTAATTAAGAAGTTAGAATTCAAATAATTTTGACAGTAACAGTGGCATTTATAGAGTATTATCTCAGTTAATTCTTTCAACAACTCTCCGCTGTATGTACTATTGTCCACATGTCCCTTATAAAAACCTGGGGCTTAGGGAAATTGCCCCAGGCTTATCAATAAAAGGCAGAGGACCACTCTAAAGCTGTATACCTAGAAATATATGTACAACCTTTCGCCCCTTATCTGTTAAAGTTTAAGGCAATGCACTAAGCTGATACACAGTATATCATTAAGATAGACACAAACAAAATGAAACAAGTTCATTCTAAAAGGAAGCTAAATTAATATTTGTGTTTTAAAGTTTGGTATTGTGTTTAATTTGAATTCCACATGACAGGTTTTAAACAGTGGGCACTACCATGTTTTTATCATTTAACACTTACAGAAGTTGAGGGTGTCTTAATCTGGCCCTGATCTAGAAGTAAAACAGACTCACTTCTGAAGGCACTGTTTAGGGATGGCTTGGATCTGGGGTGCCAGAGGCAGCAGTGGGGAAGCTATATTTATTTGGTCATCTGTCTCCTTCATTTCACCGCATAGATATCCATACCAATGTGGGAACCAGAGTAATCTTTTTCCTTAATTTTTTTTCTTCTTAGCATCACATTTTCCATCCCTTCTTCTAAAATGATCTTAAATATACCAAAATTTCATTTCTGAATCACTAACAGTCAACTGATATTTTCACCCACCCCTTAAAGGAGGGCACTTCGCCAATTTCATTTTCAGTATGTTGCTAGTTTTGAGGCTCTTTTCTCTCTCTCTCTTTGCCAAGAGAGAAAAGGAGGTGAGAAAAGAAGGAATCACCAGACAAATCACTACAGGCATTTTTTTTCTGAAACGTCCCCTATAATTTTATGACATTTAAGTTTATATCAAGAAGCAGGATGTCTGACTAAGGAAGGAGAACTAGCCATCCTGGCTTAAATCCTCCTGAAAAATCACAATTTGATACAATCCCACTGCAATATTTGTTTGCCCCTTCGCTGGCTAGACAAAGAAATTCTCACATGTGTCTACCCACCAGCCCTATGAGCAATGCAAATCAAGGATTCTGGGGAGGGGTTTCACATGAGGAGAATGATGTACACAATATTCTGAATGTTTTTCTGTTTGTTTGTTTTTTTTAAGTGTTTTACAGTGATTATATTTCTTCTGGTCAGTCAGTGAAATTAGACTAAGGACAGTCTAACTTTGGAAGAAGCAAGTTGGGCAGAGAAGCATTAGAAAAGCTGGCACAAAGGGTAATTGAGACAACATAAGCAGTGGGCCAGCAATGAGATGGAGCTGAGGAGTGTGGGGAGCAGGTGGGCAGGCAGCTTGGCCAGGGATGGGACAGAACATGAATCATACCAAAGGCTTGATAAAACTGACTACAAATAAATAATTGTCTCTTAGGCATAAGAAAAATCAAACAGCAAAGGAAATTTTTTGATACTACAAATCAAATAGCCCCCAGATTTAAATATCAGTAACAGCAGTAATGAGTTGGATTTTCTAAAGTTCTTTCCCCAAAGGCACACCATATTTATGTGAGAAGGTAGAAATTTAGCTTCATGATATTCTAGTGGGTGCTGTCGACATCAACATATTTTAATTTTGTAGATGAGAAAATGGGAGGGGCTATAGTTGGAATCACCATGATGGCAACAATGACTTGCACTATTGTGAAAGTCATGGCTTGCAAACTCTGTGCAAAGCACTGCGCTGAATTCTTTGTCATCATGATCTCATTTAATATTTCAGATAACCCCATTTGGTTGGTATTATTCGTTCCCTTGTAGAAAAGACGTTTAATGTGGTTATAAACCTCAACCAAAGTCAGCAATTTCTAAGCAATGAGGGAGGTAGGGGGAGGGCAGATTTGTACCCAGATCTCTTAAGATTTTGAAACCTTCCTGTTAACCACTAGGAAGAAGTGTTCTCAGTGAATGCCCTATGTGATGACACAGACTTTAGGTCACAGAGCAGACTGACCCACAGAATACTGATGTTCAGTCTGGGAATCTGTATTCAAGAATTAGAGCACCCCATATTTTCCCAAAGCAGCTGCAACATGCGGTGATGACCACACTGTGGAGAACAGGCTGTCATTCCCTTCATCAGCACAATGTGTCAGGAAAGATGAGTGGGGGCCGGCACAAGTGGTGGATGAAATGGAAGGGTGGTGAGTCATGCTCTCATCTTAACGTCTAAAAATAATCGCAGCATATTAAAAGAACACATTTCCTTCCATAAAAATGAATAATTTTTTTTACCTATATGTCTGTAATTTTCCATTTCCAAACTATTCCATTGGCACTGAGATATATCCCTCGAAAATATTAACTATCATCCCAAGAAGCCAGGGAGCCAATTTAAATTGTGGCACCTACACAGGCCATTGATAATGCAGGCTGAGCATCAGTTGGTGGCCAGGGATGTCCTTTGAAATAACTTTAAGAGAAATGGGCATAGTTCAGAGGGCTTTTAGACACAGTTAGTATCTTTTGCCCACAAACTCACTCACCAGAGGTCTTTAGGAGGTAAAATAATTTTGTCCAGCTCCATAAAAATCCCCATCTAGGCCCTCACATTCATATGAAAGAGAAGCAGACAGATTTCCCCCATTCCTTGTAATCACAGCAATAAATCTGCCATTACTGAGGAGATCAAGCCCTGGGTGGTTTTTGAAGGGGCACCAAAGGGACAAAGGCATACGCCTAGGAGTATAAAAATACATCTAAGATCTGCATAGTGAATCACTGGTTATTTTTGAATCTGAAACTGAATTGATCTGAAACTTAGTTATATATGCACTACAGACATGGAAGTCATCTTGCATTTTTTGCTGACATCTGTGGAATCGGACAGAAAGAAAGAAAAATGTGACATGCCCAGTTTTTCTCCCATATCCCATGATTAGTGGCCAAAAATTGCACTGATGTTCTGACCAATTAAAACCTCAAAAATTATAGTTTTACCCCTGACACATCACCAATTGGTAACTTTGTCAAAATAGCTACTCGGGAAATGTTCAATCAATAAAAATGAAGGTATTTGAATATGTGGAAAATGTCAGAACCTTGGGGAACAGATAGCAGCATGCAGATGTTTGTTAATTAAGTTTACAAAGGCAGTAAAGTTAATGAAGCCAATATCTCATATATGTCGTTACTAAAGAGACAGCTGTTTCCCCTGTTCTGATTCAATCTATACATGTCCCACCCCCACAATAGCTGTCACATTTTGTGAATATCTGCTTCGCCTATAAACTTTAATCAACCTTAGAAGAATTTACCAAAAACGTTATCAATAATTAACACTAGGGAAGGCGATGGGTAATACATGAGAATGTAGTTACAGGACCTCCTCAACCCACAAGTGTAGCAAAAAACGACGTATCACCTATCTGATTTTTGCCCCAGGGGTAGACAATGATGGCCTTCATCATGGATCGTTGCATCCATTCGGCAACTCAGTTTTTAAAGACTTTTATTCTGAGTTATCAGATTTCCATTTTGTTTTGGGAAAGTACAAGAAGAAAGAGATGGGTAAGTGAAGAAAGAGATGGGTAAGAAAGAGTTACAACCCAACTGCTAAGATGCAGTGCATCCTAGGACCTGCTTTTTTTTTTTTTTTCAGACAAGAAAACTGAAAAACAAAGAAACAACACAACGCCCAAGCAGTTGAGTTATAATCACCATTTTATACTGTCATTATCTAGCCACGTATCCAGATCCAAGGAACCACCGTGCCTCTGGGTTGTACCTTACTTAGACCTCATCAGGAGTATTGTGTCCATTTTAAGACATCATTAGTTATTTGCAACACTGACTACTTTGAACACTCTCAGAAAGGAGATGAGGGTGATAACAGACTGAAATCCATTTCTTACTAATAATTCCAGCCAGGCTAACATAAGAAGCTATTTTAAGGGCAATCCGAAGTAAAAGATGTGAAAATACCTTTTAGAAATACGCTATAATAACTCCCATCATTATCACAATCCTCATCATTATTAATAATTATTTTAAAACATTTTATAGGTGATTCATAATTATATACTTATCATAATTTTAGTGTTTTAGGTAAGATTATAATTAAATAACAGATATTGATTAGTTTCAGTCTTAGGGAACTAATTCAAATCATTACTTTGAGTATTCGAATTTTATGACTCAGTTCTACATTGGTCTAAAACCTGATTTTCTTCCTTCTCGCCTCAGATCCTTCCCTCACATTCCAAGGCTCAGATCTGGTTATAGTTTTTCATGACAAAAAGTGGTAACACTAACCTATCCATGGAAACACTGTGAAGTGGTGACATGGTGAGTCTATGAAAAGCTATCTCTAGCCACTATATATAGGAGTTTTTCCTTTTACTTCTTAAAAGGATGGCGGAGGTCTAAGTAGTTACTGTCAGTGAAATGAGATTTTTCCAGTACTTCCAAGTAGAGACTGCCCACTACCAGAAATGTAGTAGGTGAGCAGGCGTCCAAGGCACCAAAGAAAACTGGCGTTCTCAAAGGCATCCAGAAGCCTAGTGTTCCTCATTCCTTCCTCTAAACTCTAAACCTAAGTGTTTCCCAGTCTAGTAACCGATGTTACCATTCACTGTTCAGACCAAAAATCTTGAAGCCTCATTTATTCCTCTCTTTCCCCTCATACCTCATATATTCAATCTTTCAAAAATCATGCAGGCTCTAGTTTCCACATACCCAACTGCTTCTCATTCCCTCCATCATTTCCACTCTAGTCTAAGCAATCGACATCTTCTGCCTAGATTTCTGCAATAGCCTACTATTCCCTGCTTCTTCTGCTATACATTTTATAATACATTTGGCATATTGCTACGAGTAATGCTATTATATCATAAGTCAGATCATAGCATTATTCTGCTCACAATCCTCCAGAGGCTTTTTGTTACAGTGGAAATAGGAGCTATCATACTTACCATGGCCTAAAGAAACCCAAAAGCTCAACATTAGTAATGGCATGGGTCTTACCCTCTTCCTACTCTGCTCTGATTGTAGGTGAGCTGATCCCTCCAGGCTGCTCTTCCAAGGTTCCTTTGTCATTTCACTCCCAGATCAATCCAGCTAATGGAAAGCATGGCCAAGAGCCTGGAGGTAAGGGAAGGGAGAGTCCAGGATACGTTTTTCTCCTGGTAATCTATTCAAGTCAAAAGCTATACCTCCTCTTTGGCTCCAACTCCCACAGAGTACCCTTTTCAAGGTCCTGGTTTCCACAAGGCCCTGAGGTCTCTTGGTTAGCATGGCAGAAGGTTCCTGCTGATACTAACCTCTGGTTTATCTCTCTGACTCTTATTTGACCCTCATCATCTATGTCAACTAATTTCCTGAATTAATTTTCTTTTGCTGTAAATTATGTCAAGTGATTTCTGTTTAGACTTTGACAGATACAGGTTCATGTCCTGGGGTGGACGCGGGGGGGAACAAGAGAAGAAGAGGGGCCCTGCTCCTTCAGGTATCATGATCCTTTGCTCTTGAAACTCTACTCTTGTTTATGTCTTTGAAGTCTCTTCCATTCAGTGATATATGACGAGATGGAGAAAGGATGGAGGACTGGGTAGAGTAATTGTCTAGACCAAGTCTGTAATTGTTTGGGCATCACTTCTACGCATATTCAATTGTTCAGAACTTAGTCTATCCCCGTGACTGGCTACGTCCACCTAACTGCAAGGGAGGTTAGAAAATATAATGTAGCTCTAGGCCTGGAAAGAAGGAAAGGATATAGACATTTTGAATATTAACAGTTTTATCCAGTGTTCTAGCCACCCTTCTCCTATCCCCTGGCTTGACAAATGGTAACAAATGCTCTAAAACCATGAAGGTGCTGCCGTAGACAGATGACTCAGGAAGTACCCTCGGATACCTGGCGGAGTAAGGGAGCAAGCTGTGTGAGACAGAAGACCACCCCACACAGAGTAGGTTACATTCAAAGGTCCTACGGCAGGAATACGTGTGGTGGGTTCAAGAACCAAGAAGGAAACAGTATGGCTAGCATCTACTTCAGATTAAACTTTCATTAAAAAAAAAAAAAAAAACTCACTGAATTTTATTTTCAATCTTTTCCACTCTTTCCAGAATCAATAACTTTTTTCAAATTATGGAAAACATTTACCTTCCATAGTCAAAATTATATGCCAAGGTCTGCACATTCACAAAAAAAAAAAAAAAAAAAAACCTCACTCCTGGTCCTTTCCATTCTGCTCTTTTCTCTCCTCTCCTACAAGTAACTATTTTTATTAGTCTTCTGTTTTCTTCAGCCGCTGTCTTTTTAAAAATATAAGTGAATATGTTTTTGTATATACATATATGTCTTTGCAAACATATATATATTTCAACATATATATATATATATATATATATATACACACACATATCTACCTATATTTCCCCTTTCTTGTACAAAAGGTAGCATATTAAATAATAGACTACTCTGGTAATCATTCCGTATCAGTATTCAGAGATCCCTCTTGTTGCAAATTTTTGCAGCTAATTAGTACTCCATTATGTGGATAGAGTATATTCATTCAACAAGGCCCTGATTGCTGGTCCCTGGTGCTGCTGCCAGTCTTTTGCTATAATCCAAAGCAGCCTTCTGTAAGTCAGTTGCTTTTATCATTCTGTTTTACTTTCCTCGATGCATGTATCATGACAACAGTTATCTTGATCATTTACTTGCTTATTTCCTGTCTTCCCGCTCTAGTCTATAGGCACCGTGAAGCCGGACATTTTGTTTTGCTGTATCTGCATTACCTAGAACAGGGCCTGGCACTTAATAGAAGCTCATTTGTTAAGTGGATGCTTTTGTTCGGCCCCTTTATGGTGATTAATGATTTTTGAAAAGGAAGATGAGGAAGTAGTATTTGATGTAAAATGAGATAAGCTGCAACAGTAGCAGTTTTCCATTCACGAGTGGAAGATACTTTCGGCCAGACACAGCTTAGCGACAGGCAGGGCAGGCGGGGTATGGAGTAGGGGGAGGAGACTGCTCAAGGAATGATGGAAGCAGAGAATTGTGATAATTTAGACCGTGGGTTTGGATTCTAATTCTGTTATTTACTAGCTATATGACCTTTGACAAAGGAGTTAACTTCTCTGACCTGTGGATTCCTTATCTATAAAAATATAACCGTAATAATTTCTTCATAGAATTGTTGTATGGATTACACACCATATTCCATAGAAAGGGCTTAGGGCAGTCCTTGGCATGGAGTATGAGATCAGTGAATATTTGCTACTATTATTATTAGAGAAAAACAATATTTAAGCCCTTCCAAAATCTGAATAAACGTGCTGAGAACATTATACTTTGCTGTTGTTGAGGATATAGGGCCAGAATGTAACTAGACCTTGCGCCAACATTTAGAGACCAAATACAAACCACAGAGCCAGTAATAAGCATCACAGAGAGAGAAGCCCAATCTCAAAATGAGATGCCCCCACCTGCTGGCCCTGTGTCCTTTATGACAGCAGAACAACAAAACGAGAGCCACTTTATTATCTGCTAGACATGACATGCTAGATGTTTGCATGTAACATTTCATGCTGAGTGTCTAAGGATATTAAATTTTACTTTTCAAATACATACCAGTGTTATTTGAAAAGGAGACCTGGTTAAGTTATTTATCAGCTGCTAACACCAAAATCTGATTTTCCCAATCCCAGCTACATTATAGTCACATAGGTACATCTTAGGGGAAAAGAAACAAGTAATAGTGAATTCTAATATCAAGGAGAGCAGGATCCAGAAAGGCTGCATAATGATGCTGTAGGGGTATCACATATGAAGTCCCAAGTGACACTGTATGACTTGAGAAGCAGGAGGGCTCTAAGCCCTCAAGGGTGTTGGAACGTAATAGGGTGTGCAATAGGAGAGGTTACAGACACCGCTTTGCAGCTTTGTCCCGAGGGGTCACCACAGCTGCATGTAAATGCCCTGCACTTGGGAGGCCTCTTCCCCACGTGTCTACCCTCATACATTGGCTCCTATGAACAGCACGGCAGAGGATAAAAGGGTTTCTATGTCTGCAGTGTTTACATGGAATCTGCAAAAGCTGCAATGCTTGATTCATATTTAATCACCAGATAAAAGTCAGTCTCGTAACTTCCGGTAGCCAGACAATGCCCCAAGTGAAAAACTTTAATGAGACTCACTCTTTACTCTTACTGGGGGAACAAATGATTTTTAAATGTATATATGCACAGTGGCCTTTAAGGGAAAAACTTCAGACCCACTGCTCTGACTACAAGACGCCACTTTCTCAAACATAGGGCCTGATGAATAATGCATCATCACTAAGGGAGAGTTGGTAAGAAAAAGCAGACGATAGTCAAGGAATCAAGGGAATAAAGGGAGAATGGGCTCTGCTGTCCCCGACTGCAGCAACAGAGTCTACAGCTCTCCTGTGAGTTCGTTAGGACTGCGGTTAGAACTGGCTTCTTTAAAACATTTTATTTAACGCTGTAAGTTCAAATACTTAATTAAATGTTTACTAGTAAACAGATGTCAGATGTTTAGAAATCTCCCTTAATGTAATTAAAATACAGATACTGTATGCTCAGACAAATGTGCTTTGGCTTTGAGAATTCTTTAGATGCTCATCAAAATCCATATTTAGCATTCTAGCATACTTTTTAAAGTAGTCTCTTTGTAGCAAGAAACTACTTCCATTTTTTAATGTCTCCCTGAGAGAGAGAAGAATAATTAGGGGGAACTGAAAAACATACAGTAAGGACCATGGAAATGTGGATTTCATCTACATTCACTACCAGTGTTCTGTCTACACCCAGATGTCTTTCTGGCATCTCCTGTGTAATTTCGTTAAGACTTTCCCTTGCACTCACAACAAGTGGGAATTTTGTTTTTCACCTCTGAACCTCCTGTATTATTGGATGGCTAAGTATTCGTGCAAATGCCAACCCCTTCAGTATACACACCATCAAAGAGCGGTATTATAAAAGATGGACATTACAATAAAAAACATGACTCACATTTGTGCTGGGCTTTTTATTGTTTTCTTCCTCCCTTTTAATTATTCAAGTAATGCAGGAATAGATTCTTTATGTGAAAAATTTAAAGTAGTTCCAGCAATAGGAAAAAAAGCAAAGGTCCTGAATTCTTTTATCTTAATTCCTTCCGTGGAATTACTATTTTTTTAAGTATTGGAATTTGTTTTGTTGCATATTTCTTTAGACCTTATCCCTTTACTTTAACAAAAACAAACAAACAAACAAACACATAAATGCACATACAATGTTACATATACTGATGGCTTATTTTTTAATAGAGAAATAGAATCCTACTAATTATAATTGCTCTGTAATTTACTATTTTTTAGTTCCTAATATGACAGAATTTTTATGTATCACTACACGTAGATCTACCGTATTCTTGGAGCTGTATAAAACAGATACACCAGAGTTTGCGTCACTATTCATGAATTGGTGAATGTAGGTTATCCAATTTTTCCTATTAGTAAAAATCCACGCATATGACTCACTGTGAGCATATAAATAATCTTACAGGTGAGGCATACTGAAGTGTAAGTGCTGGGCCCAAAGCCATACTCATTGTTATTGTGGATGGGCATCATCATACTGGCCTCCCAAAAGTGCTGTCCACACTTACACTCCCACCTACTTCTCCACATATAAGCCAACATTTGTTATTTGTAATCACTTTTAATCTAGTATTTGTTTCACTTTGTATTTCTCTAAGTAATACTGAAGTTGAAAATATTTCTGTGTTTTTCAGTCAATTATACTTCTCTTCTGAGTGGCAAGATCATAGGTTTTTGAAATAACTAGGTATTTCTCTGCCTTCTCTTTTTAAAATTTGATTTGAGGGAAATTTTTTTTCTATAATCTGGATAGCAATGCCATATTTTGTTTTATTTTGGCAAATATTTTCCCAGCATACAACCTGTCTTGCATTATTTTTATGCTATAGAAGATTTCAGATTTGTGAAGTCAAAATTATCTATGCAACTTACAAATTCCTTAGGAAGGCCTTTATTCCAAGATTATAGCCATACTTCTCCAGTATTTTCTGCTAACAATTTTTAATGAAGTACAACATATGGACAAAAAAAAAAAAAGAAGAAATCATTAAGTATACAGTTCAATAAAGGATCACAAAATGAGTATGATCATGTATCCACAACCCAAGTTTGTGTCTTTGATAAAAATCATTTATTAATTCTACTCATTTATCTAGACTCTTTGGGTACATTTTTATGACTATAATTAAGTCTATCAATGAGTAGTGTTAGTCATTCCTTTCCAGTCTGTGTATCTTTTATTTATTTTCTTGCCTTATTCCATAGGAAGGTTATACAGTACAAGTTGAATATGAATGATAATGGGCATCTCCATTCTCCTGTCTAAATTTAGAGGATATATTTTCAATATCTCTCCATTAAGTAAGATGTTTGCTAAAAAATACTCAGTAATAGATAGGGAAGCTCCCTTTTATTGTTACTTTACTATTTTTTTCAGTATAAATTGATGATTATTTTGCTTGAGTGCTTCTGCATCTTTGAAATAATTATTTTTTTCCTTTGTGCTATTAATGTGTCACCACTTATACTAAATTACAAATATTAAATCAAATTTAATTCATGAAATCAATCCTATTTTGTCATGATATAGTATCCCTCCAAACTTTAAAAAATATATATTTCACTGGAATCTGAAAATATTTTGTTTATAAGTTTTTTTATGTTTTTGTATTTGAGAGGGACTAGGATATCCTTTCTTGCAGTGTCTTTCTCAGGTTCTGTATCAATGCTATGCAGGCCTCAATAGATGACTCAGAATTTGCTTTCAACTTCTTCATTATCGAAAAGAGTTTATACATCGTTTTTTTCAATATTGGTGAGGCTATCTACGTTTGGAATCTTATTTGTAGGAAGATTTTTAATTATAGACTCAATTTCTTTAGTAGGTAATAGTAATATTCAGATACTCTCTTCTTCTGAAAGTTTTAGCAAATTTTGTTCTACCAGGTATGTTCATTTCCTCTCAATTTTTAAAGTTATGTTCATAAAATTGTTTATAATATCTTTTTAAAAATTTTCTGTCTTACCTTTCATGTTATATCCTGTGTCATTTTTGATATATATGTACCAGGTTCTTTTTGTGATCTTACTTCCCAACGAGGTTAACCACTTAATTATATCCATTTTAAAAGAAGCAAATTTTAGCTTATTATTCCCTCTATTGAACAATTTATTGCTATTTCATTAATTTCCATTCTTAATAATTTCTTCTTATCCTCTTTCACTGGTTTAATGGTTTATTTGATGTGTATCTTTTTAGGTTGATATAAGATCCAAATATACTTCACTGTACTATCTAAAAGTGAATTCTTTAATTTCCAAACATTTGTGGATTTTGTGGTTACTGTTTACTATTTATGTATAATTTAGCCCCACTGTGTTAAGTCCTTGAATTTTACCATGATTTTAGCCCTTAGCCAGCTGTTTCATGGTCCCGAATATCAATTTTAGAAAAATCTGTATGTGCAGTCAAAGGAATGTTATATTCTCCAGATGTTGAATACAATGATCTATATATGTTAATGAGGTCAAATTTGTTCAGTGTTTTCAAATCCTCTATAAACTTAACTTTCCCCCATATTTCATTTAATAAGTTACTATGAGAACCTATGGAAATTTCACTCTGTAATTATAGATTTTAGTTTTGTAAACTTTTCCTATATGTATTTTGCAGCTGTTTTCAAGTGCACATAGAGTTAGAAATATTAAAACTACTTTTCCTAAGTTTTGTACATTTGTTTCTCTATTATACTGGCTAAAATTTTCATTGTATGTCTTTGTCTAGTATTTCTATTTCAATTTTCATTTACTCATATTTAAGATTTTATTTTTTAAAACAGTATATAGGTTTTAAAATTTAAAATACAACAAACATTGTCTTCTACTGAAGTAATTAACTCATTTACAAGTAATCAATCACTGATACACACACGCATACACATTTAATTCTACCATCTTACTGTTTATTGTTATCACCTTTTTTCTCTCCTAATTTGCCCTTCTTTAGATTCTTTAAGTAATTTTTGTTCAAAATTTTTCTAGTATATAGAATTTTATTTACCTTTGCTCCCCTCTCCAAGGGATAACTATTTGATATGTTACACTTTATTTCTCCAATGTACTGAAATGTCATATATTCAATAAAATAAAACCTCACGCCCACAAATACCTGTTTCTGAACTATTTATTCATTACATAGATCTGTACATTGATTCTTGACTCAACACTACCCTGTCTAATAAGTAAAGTTTTTATAGTCTGTTATATACCAAATATATGTCTATATCTATATCTATCTACCTATCTACCTATCTATCTTCTGTCTAGATTTTCAACTGTATTGTGTAAACAAGTAGAAGGCTATGGTGATCTGAGAGACTTTTAGATCTCAAGTCCATCACTTACGGAAAGTTTTCTTGAACTAATTCTTAGTAAATATCCTTCCTTTTTATTTTCACTTTTCCAATTTTGGAACTATTCTCAGTTAAGTATTTCATCCCCTGAATTGACTGTCTCCTTTTGTTATGTTACCTCTTATTTCTGATTAACCAACACTGACCTAGCAGGAAACAGGTAACAAAGTAGAATAATTCAAGGAAATGTTAATAAAGAAAATGTTTGCAATGAAAAGTGCAGCATCCTGAAATAGAACAGTGGAGCTGTTACCACTTTTAGGCCCAAGGGGACAAATAGGGGTGGTTATTGAAATTCTTAAGTAAAGCACGTGTAAGGAATGCAGCTCTTAGGAAGAGAGATCTTCAGTTGAGGGACAAAGCTATACAAGACTGCCTCATTCTTCCTCCTTCCTTGAATCTCCTGCTTGGCTTTGCACTGGCCACATGCACATTGTAAAGAAAAAGGCTAAGGGATCCCACTGATGTTTTTCATAGTGATCAGCATCCTGAGGCAGAGACTAGGGTGGAGAAATATCTGGAGGAACAAATGGTAGAAAACTGGAAAAATTAATTTATTCCAGAATTTTAAAGATTGCTTTATTGTATCCCATTTTCCAGTATTGTTGAGAAATCTAATGCTGCTCTTCTTCCTCATCTTTTGTATACACTGAGCCTTTCCTCTCTCTTTAGGTTTGTCTTTGCCATTTTTGTGTATTTTATCTTCCAGATTGGTTTGCAAACATTCTTGGTTAATTTCATGAAACTCCTTTAAAGATTCTGAGTAGAATTTTATTGTACATGTTGATTGGAAAAATCTGACATATTTATGATACAGGATATTTCCATGCTGAAGCAACTGTGTATTATTCCTTTATTTCTGAAAATATATTTCATATATATGTTTATATATTTTTTATATATATATATAAAATCACTTTGATATATATATCGGGAATATTGTAAATCAACTATACTTAAATAAAAATATGCTTTGTGTTTTCTCTCTTAGATAAGAGAATTCTGTATATATACAATATGTGGTTCTTATCATGGAAATAATCTTGAATATGGTCTAAATGATTTTCTGGGTTTTGGGTAGGTTTTTTTCTTTCTACTTTTAAGACATTTTCTCGGTTTATTGGCCTAATTAGGTTTTTTCAAATAAAAATTGATTCTACTTATTCTTATATTAGTACTTCCTAGAAAACTGTCCATTTCACCTGTATTATTAAATGTAATGATTCAAAATTGTGCATTGTGTTATAAGTACATTTTTTCTTATAGTTATTTAGCAATAATTTCTCTTGTTTCTTTATAGTAGACTTGTCAATTTCTCAACTAAGTTGTCTCTGTCAAAAAACTTAGTTTTATTGATCACATCTATTGTGTTGTTATCACTTTACACTTTACTCGTGTTTTAATTATTTCTATTTAACCCTTACAAAGTCCATCTTTACAAGTATTCTAGTTTATTTTATTGTTTCCCCCTCCTTAGCTTCTTGATTTAAGTGCTTAATTCATTTTTTCAATTAAATATTTATTTGTAACAAAGGTATTTATGGCTCTAATTTTTCCTCTAATTATTTTGTTCTCATCCCAGACATTTAAAATGCTCTATCCTCATTGTTACTCATTTCTAAATATCTTTTAATTTCAGTTTCTTTTCTTTCTTGGTTTATTTAGAATGTTATTTTCTTTTTATTTATTTTTGCTATTTTAAAACTCAACTATACATTCTATTCAGATTTAATCAGTATTTCCACTAACACTATTTTAGGATACATTACTGGACCCCACGTTAAATTCAATTGTCTCCACAGTCTCCTCCAATCTGTGACAATTCCTTGGTCTTTCCTTGTCTTTTATGATTCTGACATCTTTGAGGTTCTACTCTGTTATTCTGAAGAATGTCTCTCAATGTGAGGACTTGTTTTATTATTTTTCATTATTATACTGAAGTTACGTATTTTTGGAAAGGTAACATAAAAGTGATATATTCTCCTCAGTACATATGAAGAGTCACAAAATGTCAACATATCATTTTATTAGTGACAGTAACATTGATCACTTCATTAAGGTGCTATCTGTCAGGTTTCTCTACTATAAAACTATTCTTTTTCCTTTTGTAATTAATAAATATCCTTTGAGTCTATACAAATATCCTATTTCTACTCATATTTATGCTCCATAATTTTATATTTCTTTGGTACATCTTGCCTGATGATTATTACTGTAAAGTTCTAATGAGAGTTTCCATTTCCCTCATTCCATCTACATTTTTATTGGATTTCATATTTAAGCTAGCTATCCCTTATCTCCAATTATTTATTCAGTTTATTTATATCAGCACAAAACCATGGACTTTTTCTATTCTATGGGTTATAATCCAATACTCTTGTTATTAATTTTATTTCTCCAGTTATTTCAGCATAGCCATTGGGAAAAACAGAGTACTCTGGCCATTTGAAAGAGCTTTCTAACTTGTACTATAAGATATCCAAAGGAAATAAAAAGGTATCTAAATAGCTTTTAGGGAAATTTTTATTATGCCATTCTATAAAACTTACGCCATTCTATAAAACTTAATATGTGATGATAAAGGGAGAAATATTTGATGCTATTCTATAAAATTTGGTATGTGATGATAAAGGGAAAAACATCTGGACAGCCATTGCAGTACACTGAGCTCCACAGAGACAGCGCCAGGGTAAGTGAGAGCTGGACGGGCACTGGGCAACTCTGTGCCTCGTTGAGGAAAAAATAATCATGGGCAAAGGAGATCCTAAGAAGCTGAGAGGCAAAATGTCATCGCATGCATTCTTTGGGCAAACTTGACAGGAGGAGCACAAGAACAAGCACCCAGATGCTTCAGTCAACTTCTCAGAGTTTTCTAAGAAGCGCTCAGAGAGGCGGAAGACCACGTCTGCTAAAGAGAAAGGAGAATTCAAAGACATGGCAAAGGCGTACAAGGCCCGTTATGAAAGAGAAATGAAAACTTATGTCCCCCCTAAAGGGGAAACAAAAAAGAAGTTCAAGGATCCCAATGCACCTAAGAGGCCTCCTTCGGCCGTTTTCTTGTTTTGTTCTGAATGTCGTCCAAAAATCAAAGGAGAACATCCTGGCCTATCCATTGGTGATGCTGCAAAGAAACTGGGAGAGATGAGGAATAACACTGCTGCAGATGACAAGCAGCCATATGAGAAGAAGGCTGCTAAGCTGAAGGAAAAGTACGCAAAGGATATTGCTGTGTACCGAGCTAAAGGGAAGCCTGGTGCAGCAAAAAAGGGAGTTGTCAAGGCTGAAAAAAGCAAGGAAAAGAAGGAAGACGAGGAAGATGAATAAGACGAAGAGGAAGAAGAAGAAGATGATGATGAATAAGTTGGTTCTAGCGCAGTTTTTTTTTCTTGTCTATAAAGCATTTAACCCCCCTGTACACAACTCAGTCCTTTTAAAGAGAAAAATTGAAATGTAAGGCTGTGTAAGATTTGTTTTTAAACTGTACAGTGTCTTTTTTTGTACAGTTAACACACTACCGAATGTGTCTTTAGATAGCCCTGTCCTGGTGGTATTTTCAATAGCCACTAACCTTGCCTGGTACAGTACGGGGGTTATAAATTGGCATGGAAATTTAAAGCAGGTTCTTGCTGGTGCACAGCAGAAATTAGTCATATAGGGGGATGGTAGTTTTTTCATCTTCAGTTGTCTCTGATGCAGCTTATACGAAATAATTGTTGTTCTGTTAACTGAATACCACTCTGTAATTGCAAAAAAAAAAAGAAAAGAAAGAAAAGTTGTAGCTGTTTTGTTGACATTCTGAATGCTTCTAAGTAAATACAATTTTTTATTAGTTAAAAAAAGGGAAAAATATTTGATACAAAGTTGTCAAAATATATATCACCTATGGTCATTTTCTAAATATATTACTTAGGTATTCTGAAAAGAAAAAAATGAACTTAAGCATGAGTTTGTCAGGACTGTTAGTTAAGAATGTCAGTGAGCACTTAAATAAGTTAACACACGATAAAAGAAATTAATAACTTAAATAATCATTTACAAGATAGTAGTTTGAACTTGAAAGAAAAAATAATGTGCCTAATTCCAAACGTGTAAGATCAGATAGATTTGGTTGGGAACAAATAATTGAAAAATACAGGAGGAAGGGATCAAAAATACAAAGGAAGAGCTCATCTCTCCACATGAACACATCAAAAATACATCTATTGTGGAACAGTTCTAACTGAAAACTAACTGGAAACTGGCTGGAAGACTCTTGTACAACCGAGGCTGTAAGAAAGAGACACGTATAATGGTAAGG
Organism: Camelus bactrianus; assembly: GCF_048773025.1. NCBI lineage: Eukaryota > Metazoa > Chordata > Mammalia > Artiodactyla > Camelidae > Camelus > Camelus bactrianus. Next base: position 27,976,318 of record NC_133548.1, read on the forward strand.
AGGGGAAGAAAAGTGATCATGTCTGGACCTGTGCCCATGGGAGGAGATTTAAGAGGAAAAGGGAGATTACATGGCATACATCCTAGGGAGTGAACAAGCAGAGCCACAGACTGGGCGTCCTAGTCCTGGGGTCCTACACTGAGAGACAAGCCCCCTTGGCTGGCTGAAGGACAGCTGGGGCAAATAGAAGGGAGGGGGGAATCCTGGACTCGTGAGGAGCACATGTGCTGACTCCCCGAGGCAGGATGGAGACAGGTACGGTCTAGTAGCTGCTGGATTTCCTGCGACTGCCCTGCCAAGCGCCCTAGCCCGAGCCGAGTGACCACTCCAGCCCTGCTCACTCCACACCACAGAACAGCACTGGATCTGAGGTGACCAAGACCAGGGGAACAATTGGAACGTGTGTCACAGATGCAGTCCAGTCCCAGGGTAGAGCCTGGGTATGGAGTAGCAGCCATTGTTTGTGCTTCCTCAAGCAGTGTCCCAGAAGCCATCCAGAGTTCTGATGGAGGCCGCTCCATCACACCTCACCTCCCAAGCCCATACATGCAGAGAGAGTACAAGGGCCCTATCTGCCCTGCAGGCCAGTTCCTCAACAGGGTGGGAGTGGTGAGGGTGGGGGAGTGACCAGCTGTGAGAGATAAAGGGGACTTGCCCATGAGGCCAGCTGGAGACATCTGTCCTAGCAGCCGCTGATTTCCCATGACAACTTTGCTGTGCACCCCAGCCAGAGCCGAGCGAACCCTCTGGCTTCATTCAATCCATGCCTCAGCACAGCCCTGGGTCTAGAGCACCCACCACCAGAGAAAAGACTCGACCGAAGACAGAGAGGTGACACTGTTGGTCTTGGGGTGGAGACTGAGTGGGGCGACATTAGCCGTAGTTGGCACTTACTCCAGCAGCACCTCAGAAGTCCCTCAGATCTCTGACAGCAGATGCTTCACCACAGCTAACCTCCCGATAAACACAGAGTCCACATGAGCCCCACCAGACCTGTGGGCTGGTTCTAACAGGGCAGGGGCAGGGGAGGCAGAGGGCAGCTGCAAGAGAGACAGGTGACTTGCACCCAAGGCTGCATCTGAGTGGAGATGCAGACACCTACATGGGCAGCACGGTGAACCTGTACCTGTGCACGGGCCCCACTTGCTTCAACACTCCCCACCCCTGGGGAGTGGGGAGAGGAAAAAACTCACACTTAAAGGGAACGGAGTCAGCTTCTGTTCAAGCAAGTGGGGCCCGTGCACAGATACTAAGCAACATGCTACCAAAAGTCCAATGAGACGACGAAGAAATCAAAGACAAAATCAGAAAATACCCTTACGAAAACAAATATATGTGTGTATATATACGCATGACAGGGACATTGTGCTGTACACCAGAAACTGACACATTGTAACTGACGGTACTTCAGTAAAAAATAATAATAATAATACCTTGAGAAAAATGAGAATGGAAACAAAGCACTCCAAAATCTATGGGCTGCAACAAAAGCAGTTCTAAGAGGAAAGTTTTAGCAATACAAGCCTTCCTCAAAAAACAAAACAAAGCAAAACAAAACAAAAACTCCAAAACAAGAAAAATACCAAATTAAACAACCTAACCTAACAGCTAAAGGAATTAGAAAAAAGAAGAACAAACAAAGCCTAAAGTCAATAGAAGAAAGGAAATAATAAAAATAAGAGGAAATAAATAAAATAGAGATTAAAAAATAGAATATATCAATGAAACCGCAAGCTGTTTTTTTAAAAGATAAACAAAATTGACAAACCTTTATACAGACTCACCAAAAAGAAAAGAGAGATGTCCCAAGTAAATAAAATAAGAAATGAAAACAGGAAAAATAACAATCATATCACAGAGATATGAAAAATCATAAGAGAATACTACAAAGAGGTATATGTCAATTAGAAATAAACACATTTCTAAAAAATAAATACTACCTGCTAAGCCTGAATCAAGAAGATACAGACAATTGGAACAGACTGATCAGTGGTAGAGAAACTGAATTTGTATTTTAAAAACTCCCAGCAAACAAAAGTCCAGGACTGGACAGCTTCACAGGGAAATTCTATAAACATATAAAGAAGAAACAATACCTATATTTCTCAAAACTACTTCAAAAAATTGAAGAGGACAGAACAGTCCGAAATTCATTCTACAAGGCCACAATTACCCTAATGCCAAAACCAGAAAAAGATACTACATAAAAAGAAAATCACAGGCCAATATCTTTGATAAATAAAGATGCAAAAATCCTCCACAGAATATTGGCAAACAAAATCCAACAATATATAAAAAGGACCAGACATCATGATCAAGCTGGATTTATTGTAAGGACACAAGGATGGTTCAACACTCAGAAATCAATCAACGTGACACACGACATTAATAAAAGGAAGGATAAAAATGACATGGTCATCTCAATGAACACAGAAAAAGCATTTGAAAAAATTCAACATCCATTCATGATAAACACTTATTGAAGGGTGGGTACAGGGGGAACATATCTCAATATAATAAAGTACATTTATGACAAAAGCACGGCTGACATCATACTCAATGGTGAAAAGCTGAAAGCCTTTAAAGTCAGGAACAAGACAAGGATGCCCAGTCTTGCCACTTCTATTTAACACAGTATTGGAAGTCCTAGCCACAGCAATCAAACAAGGAATAGAAATGAGAGGCACTGAAATTGGAAGGGAAGAAGTAAAACTGTCACTATTTGTAGATGACATGATACTTTATATAAAGTCTCCACCTAAAAGCTATTAGAATAAGTGAATTCAGCAAAGTCGCAGAATACACGATTAATATACAGAAATCTGTTGCTTTTCTATACACTAATGATAAACTATAGGAACTAGTGGTTACCAAAGAGGAGAGGGACAGGGGATGAACAAAGTAGGGGTATGAGATTAAGACATATAAACTACTATGTGTAAAACAGATAAGCCTCAAGGACATAGTGTATAGCACATGGAATTATAGTCATTATCTTGTATTAACTTTTAATGGAATATAATCTATAAAAGTACTGAAGCACAATGCTGTACACCTGAAACAAATACTGTAAATCAACTATACTTCAATAAAAATGCCAAATATCCCATTTTCATATACTGAAAAGTCAACAGTTACTCTTTTGTTTCTAATCTAAAGTTAGATGAATTTATTCGTAACAATGTTAAGTATATCGTAAGGGTTGCCACCAACACAATTAAAAACAGATTTTACCACCCCAAACTCTGAAGTACATTTTTTTAAAATTAAGAAATGAAAGGAAACAGAAACAATGTAAAACAAAAAGCACAAGAGAAAACAGCAGAAAAACATGAAAAAAGCAGATTTCTAGTAAACATAAACAGCAGTTTTAGCATTATAAAGCATAATTCCTTGAAACAGACCAAAATGCTGTATCTTGCTTTCCCACTTACAAAGTTCTAAAAGACAATAAAATTATCAAAAATACAAGGATTCCTAATTGTGCATTAGAGAATAATGTACAAAAAATTAAATTAGACTATAAATCGAAGGGAAGATGACAATTATTTTAAATTGACACAAACTACATCCGTAAAGACCCAAGAGGAATAAATATGCAAAATTAAAATAAAGCACTATAAGACATACAGCAAAAAAAGTTTTAAAGATGCAAAGATAAAATATTTGACAGAAATGGGCATTTATGAAACCATTATCTATATACGACAGAGAAATCACTCAAGGATATTAAGTAAACACAAAAGTTATGCTCTTCAAAATCAAACTTGAACATAAGTTCCCAGTGTTTAATAACTGATATCAACGCTCCAGAAAAATGTCATAATGCCACTTGTGGATTCCTTTATTCTTCACTGGAACATGATGCTCTAGTTTTAGATAAAATGCATGAAGAATAAGAACAATATGATTAATAAAGTAAAATTAACAGATGAAACCTAAAACACACAGATGTATTTTCTTAAGTATTCATGGAACACTCAGAAAAACTCATCACATGATTAAAGGAAAACCTCACTAACTTTCATACAGATGTAAGTGCTCTACCCCATAATAGTAAAATATATTTCCTGCTGATCCTTGTACACACAGTTCTGCTTTTCGATGTCTCTGTGGTATGGCTCCCAATGGGAACTTCTGGGGTTCACTGTCACTAGCAGAGTTTTACAATGTCAGCTTCTCCTGCTCTCTCTTTCCCCTACACAAGTACTAGCCTCACACATACAAAGGCTTTCTCATATTCTAAATTGTGTTCATTGCTGAGAAAGCTAATGCCTTCTTTAAATTTTGAAGCTATTCTGATTTGTGGTTTTGCATATGTGAGGCATGTTTTGGACAATAAAAATACATGAAATTCAGAAAGAAATTTAGAATGGTGAGACACATGGCCATTAATGCATTACCATTTTATTTATAAGTGAAGTTAGAAAGAGAAGTCTGCTGGGAGACAGCATCAACACAACCTTCACTGTTTATCAAAGAAGTGAACATAAAAATGATTTATTAATACGTAATCTTATCAAAGAAAACTGTAAATGGGTACTCTTATGTTTTGCTCATAGAAGAAAATGATAAAAACTTTTGGAATGCAATGTAGAAATACCCATTAAGTTTAAAATATGCATATTTTATTGATCTAACATTTATGCTACATTCTTTGGAAGATCCCACAATTGCTAGGAACTTTTCATTCACTATCCATAATAATGGTAAAAATGGAAAGATACGTAAAACTATACCAAGGTGGGTATAGAGGGAACACATCTCAACATAATAAAAGCTATATATGACAAGCCTACAGCCAGCATAGTACTCAACGGTGAAAAATTCAAAAGCTTCCAACTAAAGTCTAGGACAAGACAAGGCTGCTCACTATCACCACTTCTATTCAACATAGTCTTGGAAGTCCTAGTCACAGCAATCAGGCAAGAGAGAGAAATAAAAGGGATCTAAATTGGAAGAAAAGAAGTAAAAGTGTCACTATATGCAGATGACATGACAGACATGACACTATATAGAAAACTCTAAAAGGTCCACAAAAAAACTGCTAGAACTAATCAAAAAATTCAGCAAGGTAGCAGGTTACAAGATTAACATTCAAAAATCAATTGCATTTCTTTACACTAACAATGAATCAACAGAAAAAGAAAGTAAAGAAACAATCCCTTTTAAAATAGCACCCAAAGTAATAAAATACCTAGGAATAAATCTAACCAAGGAGGTGAAAACACTTATATATGGAAAGCTATAAACCACTGATGAAGGAAATTAAAGAAGACTTTAAAAAATGGAAAGATATCCCATGCTCCTGGATTGGAAGAATCAATATTGTTAAAATGGTCACACTGCCCAAGGCAATCTACAGATTTAATGCAATCTCTATCAAATTACCCAGGACGTATTTCACAGAACTAGAACAAATCATAATAAAATTTATATGGAACCACAAAAGACCTAGAATTGCCAAAGCATTACTGAAGAAAAAGAAATGGGCTGGAGGAATAACTCCCGAGACTTCTGACAATACTACAGAGCTACAGTAATCAAGATAGCATGGTATTGGTACAAAAACAGACATATGGACCAATGGAACAGAATAGAGAGCCCAGAAATGAGCCCCAAACTTTTGGTCAACTAATCTTCGACAAAGAAGGCAAGACTATACAATGGAATAAAGACAGCCTCTTCAGCAAATGGTGTTGGGAAAACTGGACAGCGGCATGTAAAACAATGAAGCTAGAATGCTCCCTTAGACACAAACACAAAAATAAACTTAAAATGGATCAAAGACTTAAACATAAGACAAGATACAATAAACCTCCCAGAAGAAAATATAGGCAAAACATTATCTGACATACATCTCAAAAATGTTTTCCTAGGGCAGTCTACCCAAGCAATAGAAATAAAAGCAAGAATAAACAAATGGGACCTATTTAAACTTACAAGCTTCTGCACAACAAAGGAAACCATAAGAAAAACAAAAAGACAACCTATGGAATGGGAGAAAATTTTTGCAAATGATGAAACTGACAAAGGCTTGATCTCTAGAATATATAAGCAGTTCATATAACATAAGAAAAAAAAAAACCCAATCCAAAAATGGGCAGAAGACCTAGACAAGCAATTCTCCAAGGAAGAAATGCAAATGATCAACAGGCACATGATAAAATGCTCAATATCACTAATTATCAGAGAAATGCCAGTCAAAACTACAATGAGGTATCACCTCACACCAGTCACAATGGCCATCATTCAAAAGTCCACAAATGACAAATGCTGGAGAGGCTGTGGAGAAACGGGAACCCTCCTACACTGCTGGTGGGAATGCAGTTTGGTGCAGCCACTGTGGAAAACAGTATGGAGATTCCTCAAAAGATTAGGAACAGGCTTACCATATGACCCAGGAATCCTGCTCCTGGGCATATATCCAGAAGGAACCCTACTTCAAAAAGACACCTGCACCCCAATGTTCATAGCAGTGCTATTTACAATAGCCAAGACATGGAAACAGCCCAAATGTACATCAACAGATGACTGGATAAAGAAGATGTAGTATATTTATACAATGGAATACTATTCAGCCACAAAAATGACAACATAACGTCATTTGCAGCAACATGGATGCTCCTGGAGAATGTCACTCCAAGTGAAGTAAGCCAGAAAGAGAAAGAAAAATACCACATGAGATTGCTCATATGTGGAAGCTAAAAAAAAAAAAAAAAAAAAAAAAAAAAAGAACATAAATACAAAACAGAAACAGACTCATAGACATAGAATACAAACTTGTGGTTGCCAACAGGGCAGGGGGTGGGAAGGGACAGACTGGGATTTCAAAATTTGTAGATACTGACAGGCATATGCAGAATAGATAAACAAGATTATACTGTATAGCACAGGGAAATATATACAAGATTTTGTGGTAGCTCACAGTGAAAAAGAATGTGACAATGAATATATGTATATTCATGTATAACTGAAAAATTGTGCTGTACACTGGAATTTGACACAAAATTGTAAAATGGCTGTAATTCAATAAAACATGTTAAAAAATAAATTTAAAAAAAGAAAAAAGAAATACCCATTAAGTTTAAAATATGCATATTTTATTCATCTAACATTTCTGCTACATTCTTAGGAACATCCCACAATTGCTAGGAACTTTTCATTCACTATCCACAATAATGGTGAAAAATGGAGAGGACCTAAATATTCTTAAATAGAGAGACTATTAAATAATATTAGATCCATAAATGAATTATGATGTGGCTATTAAAAACAATAAAAAGTCTCATATGTGTTGACAGTCAAAGCTATGCAAGGTGAAAAGTTAAAACAAATGAAAACAAAAACCCATAAGCTCTATAGGAGTATATTTAACATTGCATCATTTTGTTAAAATAAAGCAAATTTAGTACACATGAACATATGTATACTGAAAAGATGGACTAGTATATGAAAACTGTTGACAATCTATATTTCAGGAAGGGAATGGTGAAGTAATTGGAAATTTAATACTCTATATTTTGTATATCTGTAATATGATTTAGTGTAGCTTTGTGTTACTTTTTTAATTAGTAAAAATATGAAAATTACTTTGAAAAAAAGATCAAAAGAAGTTCATGCTCTGTAGCAGGGGGGAAAAAGTGACCGTGGTAATATTATTCTCAAGAATGTTTAATAAGAAGAACTAGCTTAAAAAGAAACTCTTACTATAGTCATAGAGTCATGAAATCTTCATTTGGTAGATAATAAAAAAAAATTAAACACTAAATTAAGAAAATTAAAAACCTTCCCCAGGTTCTTTATATGCCTGACTTCTTTATATTCTACAGATGTTGGCTTAGAAATCATCTAAGAATTTTTTCCTTCCTAGTTAACTTAGGTACCATGATTTATCCCAGAAGCTGTTTTATTTCTCTTATTTCTCTTATTCCACTTATCATAATCCATAGTATTTTTTGTTTACTTATTTTTTTCCAGTCTATCTGTTGCTATTTTGAATGGACGTTTCAGTAGGGCAAGGACCTAGTCTGTCTTTTTCATCTTTTTTTCTATCCCCAAAGGATAGTGCTTCTTGCAAGGTAAAAAGTAAGCATTCAATATTGGAATAAAAGAATGGATGGATGTGTGAACAAGTGTTAAGATGAAAGACATATGAGGGTGTAACTGAATATGGTGTGATCTCAGCAATGACACCATAACGAGCCCAGTTGGCCATGCTAAACACCTGGGACTTCTGCTTGATTCTTCTCATTTCCTGCCCTCAAAAGTCGAATCCATGAGTAAGTTTCTATCTTTAACATATCCCAAATCTAACCACTTCTTCTCTCTCTCACTACCATTGTCAGTTCATGGCCAAATTACTGCTAAGGCCTACTAATTCTTTTTTCTTGTATAAACCCTTCCAAACTCTTTGATACGAATAAAACCCAAACTCTTTACCCCAGCCACGAAGGTCTTGTACAATCTAATTCTGCCTATGACTCCAAGATCATCATCATCCAGCATTCTCTCCTATACTTACCATGTTCCAAGCACTCTAGCCTTTCAGAATGAAGAGTATGGTGCAGTGTCCTTGTAATTATTACTCAAACCTTGTTTAACCTCCTGGTTTACTCCCTACGCTAATATTTTCTCAGGAATCTTTCTCAGTTGTCTGCTCTCACCTTTAATGTCAGTTACTTCTATATATCCTGACCAGTATATATCTAAAATCACTATACATACACTCAAACACATGCACATACATACATACAACATACATACATACAAAGAATTACTTCCTGTCACATTTACTCTCTAGCTTTTACCCAGGTTTATTTTCTATACAGAATTTATTAATATATGAAATTAATTCTTTATTGGTTAATTTGTCTTGGGTTACCAAATGTTAAGCTCGTCAAGGTGAGGAACATTTTTTTTCTCTTGTTCATCACCATATTCCCACAATCTAGATGATTTCTTGCTACAACTAGACAATACTATTTGTTGAAAGAATAATAAAATGAAACTCTTCAGAGAATATTTTACCACTTGAAAAGTTACCATGCTTTTAGTCATGTGCATTTTTCATATAAAGGGCAATATCAAGAAACAGATTTTAGAGCTCTCCATAAATTCTTCCCTTCTTTCTTAAACTAATAATCACATCATTTTTCATCTCCTTGTTCATCTGCTCCTTTGTCGGGAAAGCTTTCCCTTACTTCCTAATGAGGCTCTTTTACACACTCTTACAGCATTATATAACTTTCCATATAGTGCTTACCTGAGTTTTAATTTACCTAATTTTTTAAAATAGTTTTTCCTATGCCCATGTCCTTCACCAGATTCTAACTCTGTGAGGACAGAGGTAATAGTTACTTTAGTTTACCATGGGATCCAAAGTGATACTCTCAACATCTGGCATATCTTAGGCACTCAGAGTATTTCTCCAAAAGACAAAGTACTCCAAGTGTCATTCCCCATTGTCTAGTACAAAATACATAAAAACATGCTTTTAGTAATACAGGTCTGTATCTTAGGACTAAACTATCAATCAACAGCATGAACCATACACATACGATTTAATTGGCTGATCACTGGGTCCCTTATTTTCTCCAAAGTAAAACTCCGGAAACACAAATCTAATTAGTTGAATGTCTCTTTAAGTTGAACTCTATGTAATTAAGGCTATTATTTCATGCATCTGAAGCTCATGGATTTACGAAAGGGATGAATTAGTTTTCAACCTTCCATGTTGAATTCAATTTCTCTTGTTGAGGTATGTAATGAGCACCACCATTTCACTTCATGAGAAAGCTCTCATTCTATTCACTAATGAAGCTCTCCTTCCCATTCCCTCTACGTTCCATTCCAGTCACTAAACTTTGGTTCTGTAAGTATGCAAAATGCTTTTATAAATGAATTCCAAAAATTGATAAAATATCTTTTTTGGTTCTATTATATCTAAGCCATTGAAATATATTCTGTATATCCAAACACTAGTTTTTTTCTAAATGTAGCACTGGGAAAGGACAGTTGATTAAACATTTTTCCTTTTTAGCCTTCCTCTCACATTTAGTGATTCATTCTTAGCAGTGTCAGCATTGAATACTGGAACATAAAGTTAAGTTCTCTCAAAAGGTTGAACATTTTGTCATTTCCTGAAATATTGAAGGAAACCAAACCCAGCCATGCTCAGTTTTTAGGCTGGTAATGTTTTTACTTGCACATGAGTCTTTGAAACCAATTGTGAACTCAGAGAAATCAAAATACTTAAAGAAATTAAAGATCCACACAACTTTAATTAAAAAAAAAAATTTAGTCCAGAAAGGGCTTACTCGCCTCTTACAAGCATTTCTTTGGTCTACCCTAGGAAATAAACTCAATTAGAAAATACAAAAAGAGATTGTTTCATAGGTATAAGCACAGTGTATCATTGTGTATGGTAAAAATATAATTCAGTCTGATTGTCCAAAGATTTTGAAAATGGTGAAGTATTTATGTAACTAGAGGAAACTGTGAGGTATATCCTGAAATCTTGGAAATAGAGCTCCCTTTTCAAATCAAAAAAGGAATATATAAAGTCAACTTTAGGGACTGTTTATTCTAAGACAAAAAGTTATTCTGAACTTGAATCTGAAAGTTTTATACAAACACACACATGCAAAATGTGTTTGTGCATGCCTGTGTGTATACGTGTTCATCTTAGCAAGGAAAGAAAAACACTGTGGTTAAAAATTCAAGCAGAGAAGAAAAAAAGGCAAAGAAAGAAATCTGTGTAATTGCAACACATATCTAACAAATGCCAACTCCAGAGCTTGGCACAGAAGTCACAGTGAGAAAAAAAAGAGATATGGCCCTTGACCTCATGTAACTTACTGAACATGTCTTTACCCCATCAACCTTCCCTTTAAGCACGGATCTGCTCCATAGAAAACCGTGCATGGAATTGTTCAATGACAACGGAGGCAAGTACCCCAAAGGAGATGCTAAGAGAGTTTAAAACTATTAGTCAAATTTGACTAATCTGTATTTCAGAGGAGGCTTCCTGAGAAAATAACAATTCAGAAGAGCCACAGATGACAAATGGGAGTTGGACTGAAAAATGAGGTGGAAACAGTGGGGAAAAGGGCATCCACGGTCAGGAGAATGGTATCTTCAAAGGCTGTGATATTGCAAGGGGTTTGGTGAGCTCTAGAAACCAAAAAAAGGTACAGCATGTGGACTGTATGGAGTAAGGTATCAGGAAGGACAAGACAGATGAGATGGTTGGGAACAAAAAACCCAGACGGTACATTTTAACCTCACAGGGAATGGGAAATGACTAAAGGGCTTTAAGCAAAGGCAGTTTCCTTGGTTAGCAAACACTCAGATCTGGTCTGCTGAGTGCATCATTTTCAGGCAAAGGTGAGTGCAACAAGACCACCGTTACTATCACATAGCTAATGCCAATGGCCCATAATCCATGCTCGGTAGTCACACGTGGCTCTCTGTGCACATTCCTCCTTGCAAAGCAAAGGATGGTCTCTCTAGTTTCTACTGAATTCTTGTCATTTTGATCAAATCAAGTATTGTCTGGAGTAGACTGGGTTTGCAGGGGCCAGAGGACATTCCCTAAGTGACACTTCTCATTTAAGCTAAAATTATATGTTTGTCCAGCAAAGATTATGTAGCTATCAAAATGCATATAAAATGCTCATAAAATGAAAAATTATCATTACAATATAAAGTTTAAAAAGAATATAAAGCTGCAAGTACGATCATATCATGCTTTAAAAAACAACGGAGACAAATGCTCATTTATATTTTCTATGATTTTATATTTCCATCTCTTGTTAATCATGATTTGTATTAAATTTAGAAGGAAAAACAAATTAAGGAAACTATTTTTTAAGGGAATCCTTTCTCCTCTAGTCAATGCTAATAATGAGTTAAACAGACTGGTAAAAGTTCCAAATTCTTTTAAATAAAGTGCAAACTCAAAGACGTATAATTTTAAAATCCTATACTTTTATATAAGAAATTAATGTCTATTGAAAGTCATCAGAAGCATCCTCAAAACAGAACTACTTTTCAAGATTGAATGAAAACTGAACTTTAAAGCTCCAAACTTAGGGACACATTTAGATATTTTTACTCATTGTTCAACTTTTATCCTTGAAAATCTCTCTTTATCATTGTAATTCAAAGAGCTTTACAATTACTTACTTAAATTGGACTTTAGATACATCCCCTCTTGAATGTTGACTCTTAATTCTACTTTAGGGACAACAGTCCTAAAGATTACTTATCCCAGTTTTTTACGAGAAACTCTCCCTCCATAGTCCCCTGGAGCGTATGCTGGACCCCATCTCTCTTCATCCATGGACTTAAAACAACTTATTTAACCTCATTTGACCTCAGTTTCCTTGGCTGAAAACTGTAGATGATTATTAATACCCCCCTTACAAATTGTGCATATCTAATTAAATAATCCATGTAAAGTGTATACATTGTTCCTAATGCATAATATTTACTCAGTAAACATTAGCAATCAGAGAAATAATTTCACAGGTTGTGGCAGGCTGGGCTTCTTGGGAGGTAGACTTTGAAGTGGAGATTAACACGCAGGAAGTTTATCTGAGACACTCAACGAAGGCAATGGATGGGAAGGAAGCAGAATTGGGCAGAGACAAGTTTGATTCATTTTCAGCAAATACTGCAGCTGGCCCCACAGGGAAGCTGGGGAAGCCCTCCAGAGTTAGCCTTCCCTGCATCAAGGAGTCTCGGCCTCTAGCCTCGAGGATCAACCAGTCATTGCATACAGGCTGTTCCTACCAGGGGCAGCTCTCTCTAGTCTAGGGCACTATCTGGAGAGGGTTCTCAGCTGAGAGCTGTCAGCAGCCAGTGCTCCCAGCATCTGGGGCCATAATTCCTTCAGTCCTGAAGAGAGGTCAGTGACTCACTGCAGCATTCCTTACATTCGTTGAAAAGAAAAACAACGTGTCCTAGTGTTTCTCTTTTCTCTGGACACCTCTTCAAATACAGTCTCCTCATGAGGGTCTACATCTTCTACAACTTAAAAGAAGACCCCTTGTCACACTTCCACTGCATTCTCCTCCCTATTCACCTTAAATTATTTTCCTCCTTTATTCCTTCCACACATATTTTTTCTGGACTTGGTTGGCTGCTATCGCTTACACACAATGCAAAGATTATGTATTCCTTTCAAAAATGTGTTTGTTTTTTTTTTTAATGTCTTCTCACCCTTTTAACCAACTTTACAAACTTGCCTCGGGATATTAAAAATGATACATTCTTACTTGGAGGGAAATGTTTAAAATGTGATTTGAGTAAGTAGTTAAGCATATTTCCCTGAAGGTGTTGTTATCATTTGGTAATTTGATATCTTAATATCAAATGTAAGTTCTTGACATGGCTTGCCCTTTCCCAAGGAGACCCATAAAAATGACATGTGTCTCTGAACAATTTCCTAGCTGAAGCAGGTTTTATTTGTGTCTCCAATTAGAATTATCTTCACTGCGTTGTAATGATTGTGTTGTACACCCAATTCTCTATTAACAATCACAATGTGTACAAATTATCTTCATTCCAGAACATCTCAAGGGTCCAGGCTGTTTGTATATGGTAACAGCTCACTGAGATCCAAATTATGGAAAACTGAAAGAAAGGAATAGGAGAAAATGCTGCTATTTTATCATCAGTTTTGAAAAGGAATGTGTTGCAATTCAAATGTAAGGAAGGCTCTTTGAAAGAAGGAAACTGGCTGGCCAAATGAAGCAAAAGAAGCAGAAGGAGGAGCAGGAGCAAGCGGAAGGAAGGAATATGTGTTAAGGGAAGTGTGAGTAGAAGTATCCTGATCTTTTGTCTCAAAAAGGAGAACTGGTAAAAAGTTTTAAGACTAGAGGCCCTTTTAAGCTTTTAAGAATTATTAGCAAACAGTTGGATAAATAAGATTTAGTTTTTTTTTTTAAATGAATAAACTATAATACTTTAAGTATTCTAAAAAATTCTAAATACTAATGCTAAAGTCTTTGCAGGTGAGGCAATCAACTACTGATATTTAAGGCCCCCCTCACTCATTATCAAGACATTGATTTTTACTTCCTTCTTAATTAACAAGGCCTTTATCTTTATGTTAAGTTTAAAGCTTAGAGTAAAATGACTGGACTTCACATGTACCTAAGAAAGGGTATGTAAACCAGGTGAATAACTTCAAGGAGGCATACAAGAGCCAGAGGCTATGTGAGCAGAAAGTTTCAATGTAGGAAATGCAGAAATGTGTAAGAGCACTTACTATGGTGTCAATCACTTTTCAGGGCACAGGAATACAGTAATCATTAAAACAAACAAACGAACAAACGAACTGTGACCTGAGAATGAAGCTAATGAAAAGAGGTAATACAGACAAATAAGTCTCAAAGTATGCTTTTTTATTTTTCAAAGAGGAAAAAAATTAAATAATAGATAAATGATACGTCTTCCAGCGCTCAAGAAAATAAAGAGAGGTGTTTTGGGAGGAAAAGTATGTATTAGTACTGCAACCACATCAGTAAACAAAGAATGCTGAAACCAAGTCATCAGCGGCTGCCGCCACCCCCCAGTGAGGACAGGCCTGCAGCCTGGCCTCTGCAGCCACTCACAATGGTGCACCTGGAGGGGACTCAGAATAAGAAAGGACAGGATACTGGCCCTAGATAGCAAGGTGCTTGTCAAAGGAATGAATTCAATCAGCCCAAATGTTTGCTTCCTCCCATACATAGAAAAGCGCTAAATTCTTTAACTTGAGATGCCTGGTTTTCTTTAGATAACAAGCAATCTTTTCTTGTTCCAACTACCTGGTCTTTGTTGTAAAGCTCCTATATATCCTAGCTCCTCCCCTACCTCTTGGAGCAGTCCCTCAGAGCGATCTGAGAGGCTGTCATCCCAGCTCGAGTCCTCCCGCCAAATAAAACATAATTCTTAACTTTTAGGCTGCGCGTTTATTTCAGTCGACACAGGACTCGTTCATTTGTAAGAGATAGGAAACCTTCCATCTTCACAGGTTTAAATAAAAATAGGACATTAATATATTTTGTAACTCAGGATTCTTCGAAATACGTAGCTTCAGGAGCAGGTGAATCCAGGTGCTCAAAAGTCCTTATCAAGACTAAAATGTGCTCTTTTTCTCTCTTGGCTGTGCTTTGCTCTGTGTGGGCTTCCTTCTTAGACTTCACACTTCCTCTTGCTGGCAAAATAAATGTCAAGGCTTCCAAACTTGTATTATACTCTCTAGGCAACTGCATGAGAAAAAATGTTTCTTCTCTGTTCTTTTTGTCAGAATCCCCCATTACTAGCTCTAAATGGACCAGCTTGGGTCAAGGGTTCATCCCTATACTAATCTCTATAGCCAGAGGGAAGCCATTCATCTGTTCAATGCTCATCCGGATCCTACAGACTGAGAGAACGGGAAAGTGGTACTTTCTCAAGGGGAAATCAAGGTGCAGTGATCAGAAAATGGGACCAAAAGATTATTTGTTTACTACTAAAGGTAAGAATAAAAATTCAATCTGAACTCAGTGAAGGATATCTGGGAAGAAAGAGAAGTAGTGTTGACTCTCCTAGTGTTGACTCTTCATTCACTTCCACTCAAAAAACTAGACCCAGGAATTTTAGAAGAGATGAAGTATGCCTAGATCACATTTCTTCTCTTTTTTCCTTTCTTTCTAATCAATTTGCGGGTAAAAGTCTTGCAGATAACCCATGCTGATAGCTGGGTTTTATATTTGATGCTTGCGTTGATGAATCAAAGCTTTAAACTTCCAGGCAATGGCAGTGAGTGGCATTCTACCTTCGCCCACCTATAAGCCGTGGGGGAGGGGAAGCAAGCAGAGAGGTGAAGGTTACAAGTCACAAAGAATGTAATAATGAGGGGTAATTGCAATTATCCTGAACTCCAGACCACCTAAAAGGATAAGAGAAGGAAGGGAAAAACAAAAAACCAAAACCAAAAGCACACAGCCTAATGTGCAGGAGAAAGTCATCAAGATCCTTTCTTATGATCACTTTAACAAATGGCTTTGTTGGGTTCTAATTTTATTTTTTCCCAGTTAGCTCTCTAATGTGCATTTAACTTGATGAACAAAGTGTCTTAAATGATGAAATACTTCTATTACGGAGATGTCTGAGGCACCTAGCATAGACAGAAAGAGACGACGTCTTCCCGCCACTAACTTAACAAGGCTTGCTGAGTTAAAGCTATGTAAGGCAAAACTTCGTGATTCATTTATGAAAAATATGAAAAAATTTAAAAACAATAGTTTTTTAAAGAATACTAATAAATTAGGAACTGTTAATGAATAGGGATTTATTATAATTGACATGTCTTAATTTGTAGGAATATAAATTTGTAAAGCCTCACCCATCATGCTCAGATACAGTAATTTTCATAAGAGAAGGTAAGAATATATTTGTCTAAACTCTATCTGGCATAAAGAAATGATTACATTGGATGTTGAAGGGGAAGGAAAAAAATACACAGATAAACCTGTGAGACTGATTGCTACTGTGGAGGACTGCAGGTCTGACACAAGAACAAAGTGTAGGCGGTGCCCAGTGATTCACTCATGAAATCAATTGGGAACAAGGAGGGAATAACATTTACAACCCCAGATGCGTGGATACCAATTTCCAGAGCAAGGGTAATAAAGTAAACTTGAAATTTTGACACCTAACGGTATCTTTTATGAACTAATAAAATTATATATACATATTCATATATTTTTATACACACATAATTTTTATGCATTGAGAATAATGTTCAGACCAAGAGAAAAAAGCATAATGAATATGACTGGCAAGAAGAATTTCCCATTATGTGTAGCTGGACGAATTATAAGAAAACACCTGCTGAGTTAAATGAGGCTACATTTCAGGCTACTAAAAACCTGTGTTTGAAATTATAGTGCTGTTTTCAGTGGTCTTGAACCATCATAGAGAAATGGGCTTAGTGCGACAAAGGGGCAAATAGGCAGTGGTGGTTCTTATTTTTTAAAAGGACAATAGTTAGCTACACACAAACTTTAGACCTTGAAGCTTGAGGAGAATCTTAAGCACAATTTGGTAAGTATTTTAAAAATAAGGCTCTCAGATAAACAACAAGTTTATACTGTATAGCACAGGGAACTATATTCAATATCTTATAGTAACTTATGGTGAAAAAGAACATGAAAATGAATATATGTATGTTCCTATATGAAGCATTATGCTGTATACTAGAAATTGACTATACTTCAATAAAAATATAAAAAAAACAGGGCTCTCTAGTCTCCCCTCTTTGACAGACAGTTGCATCTTTTTGTGCAGCATCAGCTGCATCTCTGAGACACAGTCGTGAAGGTCAGAGCAAATGGCTGTGGCCTTGTTGGATGCCTGGTCACCAGGGATGCTTTTAACTCTGGCAAAATGGATATTGTCACAACTACATGATCTACATGTTCCAGAGGGATTCCACCCATAGCAAGTTATGCCACAATCAAGACTGAGAATGGAACGCTTTGTTATCAATGGAAGGCCAGTCTTCATCTTCCAGGAGCAAGATCCCACTCATATCAAATGGGGCGACACTAGTGCCAAATATGTTGTGGATTTCACCGACAATGGAACCAAAAGCGTCAACATCATCTCTGCCCTTTTGCCGATGCCCCTGTGTTTGTGCATAAATCACAAGAAGTGGAGGACAATACCCTCAAGACTGTCAGCAATGCCTCCTCCACCACTAACTGCTTGGCCCCTCTAGCCAAGGTCATCCATGATGATTCTGCCATGATGGAGGGACTCATGACCACAGTCTATGCCATCACTGCCACCCAGATTACAGATGGCTCCTCTGAGAAGTTGTGGCATGCTGGCTGTGGAGGGCTGTCTAGAACATCATCCCTGCTTCTATTGGCACTGCCAAGACTGTGGACAAGGTCACCCCTGAGCTGAACTGGAAGCTTACTGGCATGGCCTTCCATGTCCCAGCTCCAATATGTTGCTCATGGGTCTGACCTGCGGCCTGGAGAAAGCTGCCAAATATGATGACATTGAGAAGGTAGTGAAGCAGGGATGAGAGGGCCTCCTAAAGGACATCCTGGGTTGTACTGAGGACCAGGATGACTCCTGCGACTTTAACAATGATACTCCCTCCTTCGCTTTTGATGCTGGGGCTGGTGTTGCCCTCCATGACTCTTGTCAGTCTCATTTCCTGCGATCACAATGAGTTTGGCTACAGCAGTGGGGTAGCGGGCTTCATGGTCCACATGGCTTCCAAGGAGTAAGAGCTCCCTGGACTACCAGCCTCAGTGCAAACAAGAGGAGGGAGAAAGAGACCCTCAGATGCTGAGGAGTCCTTGCCCTAACTCAATCTCCCAACACACTGAGCCTCTTCAACAGTTTCCATCCCAGACCTTCTGAAGAACAGGAGAGGGGATCAGGGAACCCTACCTTGTCATGTATCATCAATAAAGAACACTGTACACAGCCAAAAAGCAAAAAGAAAAGAAAACGAAATAGCTTGTGAACACTTAGAAATGGAAGTGGAGGTCAGCAGAAGCTAGGATGAGTTTTTACAAAGGATAAGTCAGGTCAGACTAGCTTCATTCTCTTTTGGACAAGAATTCTAATGAGGTGGATTACATTTATCTGGATTAAACAAGGCAGCTGAAACAGTCACAATAGAAACATAACCTGGATAATCGTACAGGAAAATAGACTGAGTTCAAACAACCATATCAAAGATTCTAGTTACTGGACTGATTAAATCTTAAGAGCACAATTTTCTATTGGTTTCCAAAGATCTCTCTTTTTCTTCTTTCTTTCTTTTTAAAAATAGCTACCACATTGGAGCATCTGCTATGTGTTAGCACTGTGCTAATCCCCTGACACGAATTTCATCCTCACAATAACCAAAGAGATAGACAGTCTTCAAATTTTACATTACCTGAATTGAAAGACGGATCCAAGGTCACCTAGCTATAGTTAGAGGGTATAAGCTTTTCAAATATGCAAATTGTATGATGCTGGAGAAAGAACAAGGATGCTGGATTACATAATCAGGCTCTAAAAGAATCTAAGCTCATTAGTACATTAGATTAAATATGAGATTTGTAGATATTTTATTTGTTAACAAGCACATTGTGAGTCAGTAGTGTTGACATGGCTGCTGAGCAAATGAAAAGATTCTTAGGTCGTATTGTAGGATAAGATTATCTGAAGAAACAGAGGTGGCATGCTGGATTTTTCAGTATTTCCACTTCCTAACCCTACATCTTAGAGAAGAGTTCTCAGGTAACCTACACACCTGAAGAAAGGACTGCTGGAACCTCAACTTGAGGAATGGGGAAAAGGGTCTCAGAGCCATCAAACCTCTCTCTGCTTTCAGCTCCTCACTTTTGCTTAGCATTGCTTCATTTTGCATGATCAGTCTTAGCCTCTCCTATGTCACATAGGCCTTCACCACCAGCTGGGACCACAACCATCAAAAGTCTTGACTTAGCTGTTCCAGTGGAAAAAGAAAGTTTCTTTCAGCCCAATACTCAAATAGCAATCGCTGAGAAGAATTCAGTTTGGCCATGCTCTAGTCATGTAAGAACCTCTGTCCCAGTCACGACTGTCAGAGAAATGGGGTAATACGGTTGGCTATGATTTCATTATACGATGACCCTCGTGGCCAGTAGCTGCAGAGGGAATGGGGTCAAGCAGCACCTGTTACTAAGAGGAAGAGGACGAAGAGCTGTCTGAGCACATCACACTCGATATGTTCACTATGAACATGTTCTGAGAGGAAGAGGGAAAGGGAAGAGACCTGAAACTCTACACTACGAAGATCAGGTGAAGAACGAGAGGCAGTTATTTTGAAAAAAAGCAACGTTCAGAGAAGACAAAAGAAAAAGTAAACAACGTCCACACAGTTTAAGGGCTAAAATCTGAATCGTCCTCATTGGAAGAATGATTTCATTTTTAGGAAGATTTCAACTTTGTGATATTTTAACTTTCAAAGCCCAGAGCTGTCCAAGGTATCTCTAGATGAAATAGGAACCCTGTCATTTCCAGTCTGAAGGCGTAAGCTGTTTTACCACTTGCCAGGGCAGCTGCAGACGGGTTATGAGTATCAGATGCAGGTGGACTCAACAACGTTAAGTAAGAGAGAAGAAACGGCTACACCTAGGTTTTAAAGTCAGATACGAAAATAAATCTAAGGCTTTGGTACTTACTCTTTACGTGAGCTTGGACAAACTGCCACATTTTTGAAATGGAGATTATTATTCTTACTTTGCAAGACTACTGTGAGTAGTGGAGGTACCCTACAGAGAATTCCTCATTAATAGATAGCTCTTATTACATTACAGTTTATGTGTATAAATATACATACATATACACACACACATATACACATATATCCTGAGATTCTCTGAAATTCTTTAAATATGGAAGCATGCCATACCTGAACCACAATAAGCCCTTACATATGCACAGATCATGGCTATGTAAGTACTTGTGGGTTTGGAATGAGAGAAAGACCAGGAATGGAAGGGTGGCTGAGTACATATAGTAAGAACATATAATGAAAATGTCAACTCTCCAGCATCTTGGAATTTACTGTCCTAGCATCCTAGCATCCCGTCAGTAGCTTTAGGAAAATTTTGACAAGCACATAGGGTCTAAATATAATTGCTTAGAATAATTCCTAGTACCCCAATATTGTTCAATGAAGATTATTATTATTTTTATTAAAGGTTTATCATAAAGTCTCCTTCTACTAGAATGTGAGCTTCTCACGACACAGATCATGTCTAGTAAACTTTCCCCCCAGACTTTAGTAAAATGCCTGGAGCTTTCTAGGCACTTAACAATAAAAGATGAGAAAAAAGGAGTTGTAGAATCATGAACTAAAAACACATGATGAGTTCACAAAATAAAAATTATGACATAAATCTGTGCGTGCATTTACATTGGCAAGCTTGAAAAAGAAGTGAGAGAAATGAACTCTAATCGGTAGTAGAAAAGGTGAAATGACCATGGAAAAAAAGGTGACGACCAAAAAGGGTGAAGGATCAGAACATAAAACTGACAGGCAGAAGGATGGCACTGTGATTCTGTCTGTTTCAGAGACAGATATGTGTGCAACTCAAATCAAAAATGTATTAATACTTCTAAGAAAATGTTCACTTCCTGTATTATACATTTGTGTCTCATCCCTTCAGGATATGAGTCTGTTACCAATTTCTGTTTGAGATAACATTTTCATGTTCATTATATTTGCTTTCTAGACCAGGGCTCAAAGTATCAGCTAGCAGGTACTTGTAGCAGGTTTGATTTACTCAAATTACAGAACCCTGTAGACATTTTATGTTTATCACTCTTGCTCTAAAGAAAGGCTTTCCAATGTTTTTCATGCATGGAACACACAGAAAATAATACTTTATTTGTGGAGCCACTGAACTAATGGAAGAAGCCTTTAAGACATTGCCCACAGAGCTCCAACTAACTGCCCCAGGCCCTGCCCTGCTGCCCCACCCACCCAACCCCGCAAACCCCCAGGCTGAGAGGAACAGTATTTCAGCAGACCTGCAACCAGCTGGGACTATTAGTGAGAAAGGTCACCCTAGTTGGGAAGTTCTGCTCTCAACTATCCCTGTGAAGAGATGGACAGAGAAGGTTTAAGTAGATTTGTTCAATCAACGTTTAGGGTAATTACCCTTCTTGGCCCTATGATGTATCACTGAACAGGACAGAGTCCCTGTTCCCTGGAAAATGGGCTGCAAGTGGCTAAGTGACCCATTCGAGCCTACAAGATTCAGGAGGCCTGGGCTGGAATCTGTATCCCCAGACTCAACTCCCAGTTCACGGCCAAGGAAAGGGGTGCTCAGGGGTTTATACTCTATATTTGTCATTCCTTAGTGAGGACAGTGACTGCCAAGTTTCTAACTTAAAAGTCTGTCAGTATGTGCCCTACTGATTTGAAATGTGAGAGAATTCTTCCTCCTTAAAGCCTGCACTTGAAACTGTTCTCAATTAGTATGTTAAAAGAAAGAAAAAAAAAAGATTGCTGGGGTCAGGAAGTATATGATACAGGCAGGCTGATCTTTTTTCTTGTGGGAACTTCAGTAACTACTGTCTACCAACATCTTTTTGTATGCATGACACTCCTGCTCATGGTAGGGCAGTAGAAGATGGAGGGGACAGACTGTCACCAGCATTAACCAGGTGAGAAAGGATCCTGCTATCACTGAGCGGAGACAAGCCTGGCAGAAGGCACATTTAAACTGTGTAAGAAAGTAAAATTTCTATGCACATAATTGCTAATTACAGAGGCATCTTCAGTTTTCATTAAAGCTGGTCCTGGTGGATCTCTACTTGGGAACACTTTG
This sequence comes from Camelus bactrianus, assembly GCF_048773025.1. NCBI lineage: Eukaryota > Metazoa > Chordata > Mammalia > Artiodactyla > Camelidae > Camelus > Camelus bactrianus. Next base: position 27,998,691 of record NC_133548.1, read on the forward strand.
TTAATGATTTATTTGAATCACTGTATATAATTGAAAATAATAATCTGACTGCATTTATTTATACAACAATTCAAACTTTTTCCTAATTCTTATAATGAATGGTGATGAATGATGGATTATATAGTTTTTATGTAGTGAAGGACTTTTAATATACTTGTGTGTGGGTCCATGCAGATGCCTGACTGTCTAAAAATCAATGATTTCTGGACATAACAACACAGGAGCAAACATCCCCTACTGTCACGGACCCTGGATTAGGTAGTTCATACTATTTCTACTACATTTTATAAACGGTAGCAAGTAACTGGCTAGAAAGGGTCAAAGACAGGCATGAACTATGACTCAAGTCCTCCAACATTCCAGACTTTGTAAATATTTGTGGGGTTTACCTAAAAACTTCTTCATTTTTCAACTTACTTTTCAAATATCTAATTGTGATTTTAGTATTAACATGTTAACTTAGGCTCCCAGGGTTTAGATTGGAATTTAATGTGTTATAAATACCCCCAAACACTAAGCATTTGGATTAGGTAATGATACATATAATTTTACTAATTAGGAACATTTTGGGCTTGATGTTAGATTAAGGTGTTAAACTGAACAAAAGAACAGAACATCAACCCTGTGAAAACCTCATAGTGACACAGGGAGTTGAAGGATGGCCTTTTGGGTTTTTTGTGTAGCCCTGAAAATAGGGTCCATCTGTTTTGAGGCAAGGGTGAAAGTTCTATCTGTTAAGTAGAAGGAGAACAAAATGGATAGTTTTTGAGCACCTGCCATGCCAAGACCTGGAGTTAGGATCTCCACCAGTGCCATCTCAGATCACCTGGAGGCTCTGTTACAATGAAGATTATGATACAGAAGGTCCAGGGAATATGAAACCATTTGAGCTGGGCTGTGCCCTCAAACATTTTCTCAATAAGCACCATGTAGTGCTAATGCTGAAGGTCTTCAGACCACACTGTGAGCAGCTCACTTCTCCACAACATGTGGTAGCATCTTCACTGCACACAGGGGAAGAGGCTGGCAGGAAGGCGTAGGGCTCTGAGCAACATCTCTCAACTCGGTAGAATATTCAAACTCATAGTGGGGTGATTTTTAAAACCTCAGCTGTTTCTTTTATACAGCACATTTTCACATCCCTAGAAGTCGATGGGCTGAAAATAGAAATATGATGAGGAAACTCCTTTCAGAGATTTTTAAAATATAGTGAACCTGATTTTTATTTTGGAGAGGAGTTTGAAATGCTTTTCATATCATTTCAATTAGTTTGTGCTTTCTATTTGGCTCTTAAGAAAATTTCTCCTGCTTCTAATGTGGTTGCTTCTTTTGAGCTGTGCCATTTAAGAAAATAAAAAGGAAAAGAAATAATAACTTGAGAAAATGATGTGACTGGAGAAATCATGTTATTCTAAAGCCATCTATAAAAGGCATAGAGCACGTGATCTATACTTAACATGAAAATTTTTCCTGACTCCGCGGCAGCGTACAAGAGGCTGAAGTAACTGTTATGTTCCCTACCTAGACGTTCAGTAGCTTAGAGAGTTGCCAAGGTAACCGTAATTTTGGTTGCTATCAGAGTAAATAAGGACCCCCAAAACCCCTGAAATTTCATTTTCTGCATTACCATGTCACTTGGCATAATAGTAATGCAGGCTTTCTCCTTCCTCCCTTGTCTTCCAACTAGTTTTTTCGACATCACTGCATTTAATGATTAGTTTTCCAGGAAAGGACATTACAAGCAAGAAGCATCCAAAATCCTTTAACCTGGGCAGGCAACAGGTCCAGGAAAGGCAGCACTATGCCCACAAAAGTGCTTCAGTAAATAAACAGTTCACTTTGGCTGTGAATTGGAGACAGCAACATATCAAAAGAAACATAGGGGGAAAATGCAGAATCTGGCTGTTGAGTACCAGGCTGCATGCAGAGCAAATATATAATTAGGCAAATAAAATTCCAGATCAATAAAACTCAATTACTTCATTGTTTCTTGTATTATGCAACAGGCGAGATGCTAAAAAAATAAAATAAAATTCAGGGCAATATGTATAATCCCTTAGGTGAAATATTACTTTCTTGGGATTTGGTTTGGTTTGATTTCGTTTGGGTTTCATATTTACAGCTCTCAAACATCCCTTATGACATGGCATTTGCTTCTCAGAAATATAATCCTGCCGCATAGAAGATGCAGAGAATTTCCTAAAAAGCTGTACTAGATTTATTAAGCAAGTATGCTACTCTTTCCTCCATTAAAAATTAGCAAGCTCATAATAAAAAATCTAGAAAATACAAAAGTAGCCAAAGCCATCTAGATTGGCAAAACACAGTATTTTGCTTTCTATCCTTCTACTTGTTTTTTTCTAAGCATTTTAACACCATTAAGATCCATTATTGGCATAATATTGGAACATGCTTTTTACCTAAAAATATAATAAAATACTATTTGTTATATCTCTTCTCAAACATTTTTCATGACAATTTGTTTAACCATTTCCTTACTACTGGAATATTCATTATCATTTCAAAAATGTCCCTATTTTATTTTAAGGAAACTCTGCATTAAACACCTTTGTGTTAAAAACTTTCCCCTTTGTTTTTTTTTCCTCTTTGTAGACATGACTAGAGTAGAATTACTGAGCAAAAGGGAGTATACAGTAAGATTCTTGATAGGAATTATTTTTTTTCAGATAAATTGTTTTATATCCCATGAGGTTTGATTAGACGCAATGATGCATCTAGTCTTTTTTTTAACATATGAACACTGAGGCAGTTGAGGACAGCCATCAACAGGATGAGATTTGCATTTGAATATACCTAAATTCAAGAACACATGAATAGAAAGCCTTTCATCCAGATCTTGCCACATTTAAGTTATGACAAGAGTCTAAGACTCTAGGCTCTATAACTATTGCAATAATGTCTATTAATTCCATTTTATAGAGGAAAAAATAAAAGTCAAAAAGAAAAAGGTTAAACAAGTGGTGAAATCTCCTGCCTCCCAGGTCAGTTGCTATTTCCAACAGCCGGTGCTTCTGGCGTATGCCCACAGACTTCAAATGCGGATTCTCTGATCTAGCCTTCCACAAACTATTTTGAAACGCATGTTTTATGCGATTTAGTATTTCAGTTCACTAAGCTTTGATGAGATAAATAGTGCTTTCCTCTTGTCGTGATGTCATTACCTACTCAGTGTATTTTTTTGTCCTTTTTTTGGAATCATGTCATGCACATTCAATTCTCTAAATCCTATAATAAATGCTTTTTTTAACCTCGTGTGTGCTCTACTTCAACCTTTTATCATAAAAGCCTGTTTGTTCACCTTCTGACAGCTCTCCACAGCTCATCACCCTGCCGGCTGCAGCCAAACCATACAATTGTATGAATTTCAATATATAGCAAAAGATGAAAGATGGAAAAAAATAATAGATAATGGATCTATGATAAGTCAAAGAATTAACAAAAAGGGTCAAATTACCTGAAGTTCAAACTAAAAGACATCAAAGAGGGAAAGCCAAGTACTAAAAATAAGAGATAATAGAAGATGATTAGGGGAAAAAAATCATAATAAAAGAGAGATAATAGTTTGTAACTGGGAAGAGAAATTGTAAAGAACTAGAAATAAATGGGTAAGATAGAATTAAAGGTATAATAATGAGAACTGAAAAATAATCATGGATGTAGTGAGGGAAAGAGCTGTCATATTATGTGACAAAGATGGGATGGAGGGAACTGTTCCTGTGGGAAGTTTCCAAAGCCTTGGTCTGAGTTATTATACCCAGATGTGGAGAGACGTCTTGGGGATATGAAAGTCAAGTGGGATCACACTAAAACCAGGTAATTATAATGGTGGCAGGCCAGTCTTGTGATTTAAAACAATAGGATTATTAAAAAAAAAAATTCTTGGGCTCCTTTTTCGTAAAGAAAAAGCATTCCACTTACAAATCTAGATGATCTGCCTCTCAATTCATCTAATTAAAACTAGAAATTCTGGATCATCAATGTCTTCATTGGAATATGTGTCAAGAGTGTGCACAGGTGTGTGCATCTTCTTCTCAAAAATATCTTCACTAGAATTGTGTGCCCTAAGTTTTTGGTTCACATCTGCCTCCTTCATTAATTTCCCCAATGCTGCTACTCATGTGCTTTGTTATTTAAGAATTTCATTCTGACTTGACCTGACTGATCATTTGAATATACAGGTTTTTACAGTACAATTATATTTACAAAATTACCAAAATACATATATAAAGCATTAATTTAGCCTGAATTTGATTCTTTGCAAATCCTAAGGGTACACAAAGAATTGCTTTTGCTTTAATTTGAACATGGGCTCTTTCAAAAAAAATTTTTTTTAATTGAAATGTACTATTTTATTATGCCGCTGGGGGCTTACTTGATCCATGATGTGAAATTGACCCAGTTGGAATGAATGACTGCATTTGAGCAAGAAACTAATGCAGTATCCTGGAGGCATTAAATTCTGCCCAGAATAGGGTATTTTCTTGGCTAAAACATAATGTGCAATTTGGGACTATAATACCATTACATTCTGTAAGTGAATGGATGAATGGGTTAATTAATTATTACAAATCTTCCCTCCTACCAAATGTGGACTTGGTATACAACAGAGATTGTCAATAACCCTAACTTCTTGAAATTCAGATTTCAAAATCTCTTAGTATTATGCATAAGCTTCCACAATAGCTGACAGGAAATACACTTATCTACACATTCTTACCTAACAATCTGATATAGTTCACAATGTAAGACCATATTCATTAATGTATTAATTTATGAGCATATGATACAGGTGGCATTACACGTGGCTACTAAATTAATATTATTCAAGAATTCACAACATCAACTTCATTACCTAAGATGGTGTGTAATACTGACTTGATTTAATCACTTATAAATGAAACAGAAAATGCCACAGTTGAACTCAGGAAGATTATTTTAAATAAATTCATATTTATAAGAACAAGACAGTTTGCCCATTGATACCACTATTCTTGAATATTTATCTTTATTTTTTTTAATGGAAATACTGGGGATTGAACCCAGGACCTCATGCACGCTTGGCACCCACTCTACCACTGAGTTATACACCCCTACCTGGCTATTTACCTTTAAATGTTGGTCAAAGATAAATAACTAATGTAAGACATAAATATTGGAAATGAGGAAACAAAATATTTATTAATAATTTTAATTGATTCTCTATTAGAGAAAATTATAATTTAATGAATAATTTGCTATAAAATATAAAAATTAAACAAAAATTCTTAGATTAATCTATTAATACTCATTTTAAAAGCATAAAGGAAAATCACAGTATAGTCAACTACATATGGGAATTTAAAATATGATAAAGATGGCATTATAAATAAAGAGTACAAAATGAACTCGAAGATCTGAAAAATAAAGAGCTGAATTATGCTTCATTTTTGACTTTATCTCTCTCTTCATATTAAAAGAATTAAATATAAAATAAGTCAAATAAAATGGAACTTAAAAAAATTTGAAGCTGTGGAAACCTTTCTAAACATGATATAAATGTCCAAAATCACAAAGGAAAAGGTGATAGATTTGACAGCATGAATATTAAAAACCACACCACACCAAACAAAATAACACTGTTTAGCAAAAAACATCAGAATCAGGGCTAGAATTCATATTATAAATGTGCGGAGAATATAGATTAAATATAAAGATAGATAACATAGATATAGATAGATATATACGGATATAGGTGTACAGATATATATCACACACATAGTTAATATCCATAAAATAGAAGAGCCGTTAATCATATATCTAAAGAGAAACACATACAAGACTTTAAACACATCTTTGAAAAAGAAATATGAATGAATTTCCAATAAATATTTTTAAAAGAAGTATCAGAATCACTGGCAATCAGAGTCACTTAAATAAAAGTAATTAAATCTATTAAACTGATAATGACTAAATCAATTACAGTAATTACAGTGCTGACAAATACTTGAGGAAATTGGCATTTTCATATCCTGTTGATGAGAATGTGCCAACTGGTAAAACTATGTTTGGATAATAGCTTCCTAATACGCATCAAAATTTTGATACAGAATTTCTACTGCTAAAAAATTATCCCTGGAAGATAACTAATATACCATCAAAAATGCACCACAAGTGTGTTTAATATTTATAGAACAAAGACCTGAACACAAGCTAAATGTTGATCCACAAAGTAAGAGTTTAATACAGTAATACTGTCAAACAAAAACATCCTATGAAGCATTTAAGAGAATGAATGATTCATATCCTTGCTCATTTACATAGATAAAAGTCAGCAAAATGTTATTGGGTAAATAAAACATATTTCACAGCAATGTTGATAATACTGTCTTTGTAGATAGATATCTAGAAATACTATTTTTAGAATACTTTACATTGAGTGGTAGAGTTTGAGATATTTTGAAACTTCCTATACTTTGACTTTATACATTATATTTTGACTTTATACATGAATAAACAAAAAAATCTGGTTTTATTTTGGAAAATAATAAAATCAAACACAATAATAGCATTCACAGTTTATACGGTAGTCAAGGAAATGAAGGTGGGAAGGGCAGGTCTTAAAACCCTGAAAGGAGAATTTATTTTTAAAGTTTCAATTATTTTCACTAGTTGAAGATTAAGTTAACATATTAAAGAGAATGATAAAGCTATTTCCAAGGAAGAGGGAAAACAGATGCATTTAATCAATGAAAGAAAAAATGCTGAAAGAAGACTGCTAAACTAAATGCAAAACTGGTTGATGCTTTCAGTCCACTAAAGCCATTATCTTTGAAATGATCTTTTATACTGGACAGAATTCACCTGCATCTCTATCAGACAAAAGAAATTTGCAATTTATTAATCTTCTAGAAATTAAAATGGCAAGATATTACAGAAGATAACATAATGCAGAGAAAAGGACCTGGTTTAGGTAAGCTGCAGGGAAATTTTATAAATATTCCTTTGAGTCAAGCTTAAGATATAGCATAATAATGTTTTATTCTTTTTGGGGGTGGGAGCCATCGGGTTAATGGAATATCTTAAAACTGTGAGCCAGACTAGCCTTAGCTTTCTTCCTATCATAGCTCAAGCCCTAAGATATCAAAGGCTTGCAAGTACAACAGGCAAGACTGTGGACAGGTACTGTTACACCTGTACAGACACCACCTTACTTTTCTATAGAGTATTTACATCACACAAATGCAACAGTATTACGCAGACACTCTGACGTCTACTTTTAGGAATCTGAACATATACCTGTCCTCTACTCACTACAACTTCTAAGTTAACTTGTCAAGAAAGAAACTTGGGTCATGTATTTTAGATTCAGACTAAGTGCCAAACGTAGTGGAAGAAACAGGAAAAACAAAAACCATCAAAACTTGCTTGTGCAAACTCTCAGTTTCAACACTTAATGCAACAATATCACTATAACTGAATACAGTATAGAAATGCAAAGTAAACAAGTTTTGTTTGTGCTCCTCTGTGAGAGCACAAGGAACGCTCATTAAAAATACATGATGCTTTTGAATTAACTAAATTATCGGGAGAACACAGAAGAAAGGCTCTTAAAATGGGATTCCTTTTCACTGGTTGATTTAGAGTAAAACTCAAAGGTATCTCTGGCCAAAGCCTTGATAAGGCATTAAAGCCAAGTGTAAAAGCCCAATAAGTTCATTTAGATTGTTGACTGAATTTGGACTCAGTTCACTTATCTGTGAGTAAGTTGGACCAGTTCAACCACCATGCCTGCCTGTCTCCCTTCCTTATTTTTACTTTCTTGCTTTTCATTCTTAGAGCAACAGTACAGGTGTAGGTTAGTGAGTCATTTATTTGTTTGAAACATTCATTCATCAATCCACAACTTAGGTATAAAAGCAACAGATTGAGGGTTTGTTTTTTTTTTAACCTAATTTAATCAATGCCAAGCTTCTGCCATATACATCATAACACATAGTATTTACAGTGTGTTTATGTGCTACGGAATGAATGTTTGTGTTCCCTGAAAATTCATATGTTGAAGCCCTAGTCCCCAGTGTGATGATAATTTGAAAGTAACTGGGAGGTAATTAGGTCATCAAGGTCCCACCCTCATCAGTGAGATCAGCGCCCTTATGAAAAGGAACTCTACAGAGATGATCTCTACCACATGAGGAAGCAGCAGCCATGCACAAATGAGGAAGAAAGCTTTCCCAAGACACCAAATCTTCTGGCAATTTATCTTGGACTTTGCCATCTCCAGAACTGTGGAAAACATGTTTATTGCTTAAGCCATTCAGCCTATGATGATTTGCAATAGTGGTCCACACTAAGATTGTGTGTGTGTGAGAGAGAAAGGACTGGCTACAGAATTTTTGAGGCCCAGTGCAAAATAAAAATGCAGACTCTTTTTTCAAAAATTATTAAGAATTTCAAACCAGCAACAGCAGACCATTAAATGAAGCATAGGGGCCCTCTGAGACTGCACAGATGGCATGCCTAAGAATCTGGCCCAAGTGTGAGACAATGATGATCGTGACCAGTGCAAAAAGAGTACCTATACTAAACTAGAGTACTGTACTAAAATGAATATATGCTAAAATAAATCTATCTGGGCTACACCATAATGGCGCCCCAAGAAACATTAAAAAAGATAATATTCTCCTAAATGTTATTACTAACCCTATAGACAAACTGATGAAAAAGGAAATAGTTCAAAAATGAACACTAATAAAATGATGAACCGAGAAAATTATTCATCAAGTGAAAAATGGTATTAGGCCATCTTTTCTTGAGCAATGGCTTCAGATTAAATTGTAATCAAAAAAGCAAAACAAGTGGAATTTAAAGGACATGCAGGATCGTGTAATTACCTCCGTAGCTGATGAAATGTAAATGCTTAAAGCTTACAAAATAATTACAAGGCAATTATGGAAAGAAGGGCTGTTTTGTTCACTCTTATTTCAGGTACTATGGAAAAAAGTTAGTGTGACAAACTATTAACTTTGAGTAATTTAATCGTTATCCTGAAAGCTAAAATAAGATATTCTGGTGTCTTGCCAATGGGAGGAGAAAAAAAAACCTACAGCAACTACAATTCTTTTCAATTTCTTTGTCCAGAATCAAACCAATCTCTTGTTACAGTTACTTTCCATTGTGAAATAGGACAGAAAGATAAATGTAATATTGGCAATGCCAGTAGGTAAATCTTTGTTTCTTCAGGCTGATTCTTAAGTAAATGCCTGCTTCAACACCTAGTTAAGTTCAGTGAAGGATCATGCTTGAATCTGCTAGGAGATGATGGACAACTAATCACTAAAAATTGTTTGTCATCAAAATAATTATGTGATAATCCTAAATCTTTGAAATTACTTTATGATGCATTTTTACTCCAAATTTGATTAGAATTAATACGGTTTGGAAATATGTTATGATGATTCCTCTACAGATAACTAGTTACATTGGAAGTTTCTAAACTACTAAGGTTTACACTTCTCTCTCTAAATTGTATTTTAAGGAGTCATTCTGGCTTAGTGCTGTGATGTCACCCTGTGCATTCTTTTTTATGATTATAGCACATAATTGAGAAGAATTTTGTGCATGTGTGTGTGACCAATAAATCTTTTATGGTTTCTAATCGGCTTTAACTCATGAAACATGGCACACTGGAGCCTTAATAGACCTAAATTTAAATTCTTTATTGACTATTTAGGACATGTGTAACCTTATGAAAGATACATTTCTGTTTCCTCATCCATTTTAGTATCAACATCATAAGATTTTGATGAAAATAAAATTACTTAATTTTAAAAAATCCCTTACTTACCATCTGGTCCAAGTTTTATAAGCATTGCTGCTGTTTCTATTTCTCAGAAATGTCCTTATTTCTTAATATACAATGTATTAGTCATATATTTGTTTACATTAATTATATTATGGATTACTCTTCTGAAGATGTACAATTCTGGCTTCTGATACGTCACATGTGCACATGTTATAGATTTACACACAGATCCTTTAATGATCGTGAAAGGTTTGAAAGGAAAAATAATTTCCTTCATCTTTGAGAGAAAATACTAGCCTTCTATAAGGATAAAACTGAGTATCTTTACCAACAAATGTTATTTGAATTTTATTACTTTTCCAAAAAAAATATATAAACCCTTTCAGATATATGACATATATAGTCTAACAGTGACAAAATCCATAATCTGTAGATTAATCCACATTTATCTTAATTTCAGCTGGTGTTAGGAAACCTCTAGAAAAATCATGGCAGGAAAAAATATAACAAATTCTGCTTCAAGATGAAAGATTTTAGTTATAATTACAGTGTATGCCCCAATTCTTTGCACTTAAAATAGCCAAAGCATTTACTTGGCAGAACTGAATTGAACAATTGGAATTGTTAATTAAAGGTTTATAGGTTTTGAGCAAGTTGAATGACATTCAGGCACACTGGATGAAGCATTCCACATTTTCAAGGAACACAGCTGAAATCCACAAGCAGAAACCTCTTCAGGAAATAGTGCTGGGTTAGTAAAACCTGAATAGTAACTGGCATACTGCTAGAGGATCAGTATACAAATCTGAGGGATTAAAAGTCCAGGGGAATCCACTGAGAGAGGAGTCCCATATTCTTGTAAGTTTCACCCACAGGAGTTTGACCAGTTTTCCACAGTGAATACCTGAGAACAAAACACTCCTGCTCCTGGCAGGAGGAGGGGAAGGGCAACCTTTTGGAAACATACCAGATCGCTCTGTTCTTCTTAACAAGGCCTGCCCCCCCCAAAAACTAGTTAACCAGAGCTTAACCTGCTGGGGTATTACCAGAGCCTAAGTGACCTGGGAAAAGAGAAATAACCAACACCAGCCCTCTCTAGATTTCCATGTGGGAGAAAAGAAATAAGCAACTGCAGCCCACTCTGTCCATCCTGTTCCACCTAAAGGGGTGAAAAAAATGAGGACTCATGAAATTCAGTCAGCTGACCAAAAGACTGACACCTAATCATAGAATTGTAGAAGGCATCCTGTCCCCACACCTTATCACCACGTTACTAAAGACCTATTCACAGCAGTTCCTTTTACCCAATACATCAAGAAAAATTTATAAGGCACACTAAAAGACAAAAAAAGTTTGAAAAGCAAACATTGGAACCAGACTCAAATATGGCACAGATGTCAGAATTATTAGATCAGAAATTTAAAATAACTATGATTAATATGCTAAGGATATTTATGTTAACAGATAAAGGAGACAGCATGTAACAACAGATGGGCAATATAAACAGAGTGATGAAAATTTCAGGAAACAACCAAAAGGAAATGTTAGAGATCAAAAACAGTGTAGCAGAAATGAAGAATGCCTTGATGGGTCTCTTAATAGACTGGACATGGCTAAATAAAGAATCTCTGAGCTTGAGGATATCTCAATAGAAACTACCAAAACTGAAAAGCAAAGAAAAAAAGGTTAGAAAAAAATTAGGGAATATCCAAGAACTGTGGGACAGCGATAAAGGTATAACATACATATAATGGTATGGAGAAGAAAGAAAGAAAGGAATAGAAGAAACATTTGAAACAATAATGACTAAGAATTTCCCCAAATTAATGCGAGATAACAAACTACATACCCAGGAAGCTCAGGGAATCCCAAGCATGATAAATGCCCCCCCCCCAAAATTTATACCTAGGCATATAATATTCAAACTCCAGAATATTAAAAATAAAGAAAAACTCCTGGGAGAAGCCAGATAGGAAATACACCTTACTTATAGAAGAGCAAAGATAAGAATTAAATCCAACTTCTCAGAAACCATGCAAGAAGAGAGTGAACTGAAATATTTAAATGTTGAGAGGAAAAAAAAACACCAATCAAGAACTCTGAACTCTGTAAAGTTATCCTTCAAAACTGAAAATATAAAGACTTTCTCAGACGAACAAAAACTGTAGGAATTTGCTGCTAGTAGACCTGCTTTGCAAGAAATGTTAAAAGAGGCTCTTGAGAGGGAAATAAAATGATATAGATCAGAAACTCAGACCTACATAAAGTAAAAAAGAGCATCAGAGAAGAAATAGTGATGGTAAAATAAAAAATTTTTTTAAATTCTTAATTAACAGATAACAGTCTGTTCAAAATAATATTTTAAGCAACAAAACATTCAAATACATATATACGTATATATATATATATGCTTATATATAAGTGAAATGAATGAACGCAATGATATGAGGGACAGCAGGGAGGAAGAATTAGGATTATTTTGTTATTATAAGATACTCACACTACCCACGAAGTAGTATAGTATTTGAAAGTAGACTTGGATTATTTGTAAATGTGTACTGCAAACTTCATGGCAATAACTAAGAAAAGATAAGAAAAGAAATACAATTTATATGCTAATAAAGGAGAAAAAATTCAATCATACTAAATGCTCAATTAAAACCACAAAAGGCTGAAAAATAAGACAAAAGACAAATCAACAGACAGAACCAATTAAAGCAAAAGCTGGTTTTTGAGAAGTTCAATAAAACTGGTAAGTCACTAGTCAGGATAACTCAACTAGAGAGAGGACACAAATTACTAATATCAGAAATGAAAGAGAAGTTATCACCTCAGATCCTATCACCTTAAAAGTATAATAAAGAAATAATATGAACAACTAACTCTACGTTTACAAATCTGTTAACTGAGATGAAATGAACCAGCTCTTTGAAAGACATATTCTACCAAAACTCAAACAAGAAATAGACATTATGAATAGGCTTATATCCATTAAATAAATTCAATAAATGATTAATTACCTTCCAAAACAGAATGCACCAGTCCCAGATGGGTTCACTGGTAAATTTTACCTTTTCAGGAAGAGATTTTACCAATACTCTAACAATCTCTTTCAGAAGACAAAAATTAGAAAGAATATTTCCTAACACTTTCTATCAGGCCATTATTATCCTAATACCAAAACCAGACAAAGATATTAAAAGAAAAGAAAACTACAGGCGAAATTATTATCGACTTCTTATAAGTAACATGAAAAATGATACCAGAAAGAAAATCGGATTGTAGGAAGAAATGAAGAGAACAGGAGATTACAAACAAGTGGGTAAATACGGAAGATGAAGTTTTTGCTCATGTAATTTCTTTAAAAGGTGACTGATTTTTTAAAGTTAAAACAGTAATACTGATAATATAGGCTTTATAAAAGATGGAGAAGCAAAAGAATGGCAGCAGAAATGAACGGTGGTGGGTAAATAGGAGTATACTGTTTTAGGCAGGAAGTGTTCAGAACGGAGTAGTAAGTGTACAGTGTCTTGCATAAAGTAAGATGTGTGAAGTGGTAAATAATATTGACTCTTACCGCCTTTGATAAATTAAGAATGCACATTTTGAGCGCTAGAGCAAATACTAAAAGGAGGGAAAGGTAAGAAGCAAACAGAGAAAGTAAAATGGAAGCCAAAAAAATCCTGATTAGGCGGCGGCTGGCGCGGGGCTGTTGCTCAGCAGGCCTGGCCTGGCTTTGGGTCCCAGGCCAGGGACTCTGCGCCTGCGCCCACCTGGCCGCTGCCAGCTCTCCCCGTGCAGCCGAGGCCGCGATCCCGGCCCCAGCGCACCGCCTGGGTGTCTGGGCCATCCATGGGCTGCAGCGAGGGCCGCGATGACAGATTATGGCAAGCAGCAGTGCAACGAACGCGAGGCTCAGGAGTCCATCTACCCTGACTCCTTCACAGTATTATCAGAAAATGCACCCAGCTTTACCATTACTGTGACATCTGAGGCTGGAGAAAATGATGAAACTGTCCAGGCTACCCTCAAGTTTACACACAGTAAAAAATACCCGGATGAGCCCCCCTCCCCCCCTTTACAAAATAGTCTCCCAGTTAAACCTAGAAGATACTGATGTCTCAGACATTTTGAAATTATTAGCATTATAGGCAGAAGAAAATCTTGGTATGGTGATGATCTTTACTTTAGTGACAGCTGTGCAAGAAAAATTAACTGAAATACTGGATCAAACAAAACCTAGAAGGGAAGAAACAAAAAGAAAAAGAAGCAGAAGAAGCCAAAAAGCAATTATTTCATGGCACTCCAGTTCCAATTGAGAATTTCTTAAATTGGAAGACAAAGTTTGATGCAGAACTCTTGGAAATTAAAAAGAAATGAATGAAAGAATAAGAACAAGCAGGAAAAAATAAATTTAAGTGAGAGACAGCTATTTGAAACAGATCATAATCTCAACACATCTAATACCTAGTTCTTGAAAGATGCTGGAAACAATGTGGAGGTAGGTAAGTCTTTGTTCCAGGAGATAGATGACTTGGATCTGGAGGATGATGAGGATGATCCAGACTACAATCCTGCCGACCCCAAGAGCAACCTGACTGACTAATGGACTGTCCCTGTCTGCGTAGAGGATTGACTGCCACAGCACCCGTGGCTATGCTGAGGGTGTTGATTTTCCTTTCTTTTTTCTAAGAAGAAATAATTTTCAGAAGAATATTCTTCTGATAGCTTTCATCATTGAACTTAATAAACTGATCTTAAAATTAAAAAAAAATACTGATTAAGCTAGAAGAAGTCAAGAAAGTGGAAACAAAGGAAAACAAATCAGAAGGAACAAATGAAAAACAAATACCAATGTGGCAGGCTCAAACTCGGCCACAATGATAATTATATTAAATGTAAATAGACCAAAAACTAATTAAAATGAAGAAAATGTCATACTAGATACAATAGCAAGACTGAACTATATGCTTTCTATGAGATACGTAATTGGATACAGACATAAATATATAGAAATACAGAGCTGGTATGGTAGCTCTATAAATGCCAGCAGTAAATTGTAAGATAAAGAGCAGTATAAGAGATTAAAAAGACAAAAGTAGACAAAACTCAGTAAAGATATAAAATATTTGAACAGCAGTATAAGAGATTAAAAAGACAAAAGTAGACAAAACTCAGTAAAGATATAAAATATTTGAACAAAACTCAGTAAAGATATAAAATATTTAAACAACTATCATCCAAACTGACTTAACTAATAGTTACAAAACACTAAACACAAAGACAAAAACACATACATTTCAATCTTACATGGAGTGGTCATCCAGATAAACCATACACTAAGCCAAAGAATAAATTTCCCAAAGTGTCAAAATATTGACACCTTACAAATGTCTCTGACCAACACAGAATTAAATTAAAAATTAATACCTATAAGTTGCCTAGAAAATCACAAAATACTTAGAAGTAAATTAATACTTTTTAAGTAACCCATGATGTAATAATGAAATTCCAAGTGAAATAAGAATTATTTTGAGATAAATGATAATGGAAACAACACACCGAAATTTACTGAAGCAAGCAAAATCAGGATTTAGAAGGAAATTTATAGCTTTAAATGTCTATATTAGGAGAAAAGGCCAATATAAAATTATGTATCTAAGTTTCTACTTTTAAAAGTCTAGGAAAAATAAGATAAAATCTTAGTAAGTAAGTGGAAGGAAATAATGAAGATAAAAACAGAAATCAATGAACTAGAAAATAAAGAAAACTTTTAAAGACAATAGTTAGTTATTTAAAAATATTAATAAAATTGATAAACTCCTGCTAGAATAATTTTAAGTGAGATAAAGAAAACATAAATTAATATTAGTAGTGAAAGAGGGTTATCACTTCAGATCATACAAACACTGAAAGATTTACAAGGGAATATTCTGAACAACTTTGTGCTAATATATTTAATAACCTAGACAATAAAGGCAAAATTATATTAAGGTATTTTAAATAGATTAAATGTATTGTATTAATATAATATCAATATATATTAATATATAAAATATATTTAATAAATATATTAAATAAATATAAATAATATAAACTTCATACAGTTTCTTTACAATTCAAAGTCAGAAGGAACATTCCCAACTCCTTTCGTAAGGCCAACGTAACTTGAACATAAAACCTGACAAAGACATTAAAAGAAGCAAAAATCAAAGCACATAAAGGTAAAAAAACCTCAAAATAACATTGGCAAATTGATTTTTCACAAAATTTTAGCAAATAGAATCCAGAGAATATTAAAATATTGAATCCAGCAATATGTAAAAAGATTACACACCATTACCTAGTACAACTGGTCTTAGTAATGCAAGGTTGGTTCAACATTTTCAAATCAATCAATATAATACACTACCATAACAAATCTAAAGAGAATATTCAAATAATCATCTCAAATTCAGTATCTTTTTATGAGAAAAAAAACTTACACAAATTCAGAGTAGAAAAAAACTTATTCAATTTGGTAAACAGCATTTAAAGAGAAAAAAACTACAGCTAATATCATACTTAATGGTTAAGAACTGAATGGTGTCTCACTAAAACAGGGACAAGGCAAAGATGCCCACTCTCACCACTTTTATTAAATATTGTACTAGAGACATAATAAAGCAAGAAAAAATAATAAATACAAAGTTAAGACAGAAAGACTTTTGTTAATCTATTCACAAATGAACTGACTGTGTAGAAAATTCTAAGTCTGAAAAAAAAAAACTTCTAGATTGTAGAAATAAATTTAGCAAGGTCTCTCGTGGACTTCACAATAGCCAACATAATTACAAAAAAGAAAAGATAAAGGAAGTTCTTAAGCTACCTGATTTTAAGGCTATAGTTATCAAAACAGTGTCCCATAGGTATAAAGAGGGAAAAATACAGATTCTAGGCATAAATCATATATATATGAGGTCAAAACTGATTTTTGGCAAAAGTGCCAAGAAATGTCAATGTTGAAAGTACAGACTTCCCAATAAACAGTGCTATCAAAACTGAGTATCTACATGAAGAAAAAGAAAAAACTTTGACTCCCCCTTCACATTCTCACAGAAATTAATTTGAAATGTAGTATAGACTTAAATATAAAAGTTAAATTTATAAATCTTTTAGAAGAGAATAGAACATCTTTTCAACCTTGTGTTAGGCAAAAGTTTCTTAGAGAAGATACAAAAAGCAGTATTGAAAAGAAAGAATAAATGCCACTGAAGTTAAAAAATTCTGCTCTTAAATGATACCACTGAGGAAAGAAAATAAAAAATAAAGGCAAGCCATAGGCTGGAAGAAAGAATTTGCCACAAATATGCAAATATATAATACATAATATATATATAGTATATACATACATATATATATATTTATAAGAGGTAAAGCATTTGTATGCAAATATATAAAGCACCCTTACAACTTAATAATACAAAGACAGACAACTCAATAAAAAATTCATAAAGTTTTTGAAAGAAGATATAAAATAACCATTGGTTACATTAAAAGAGCTTCAACATAGTTAATGACCAGGAAAATGCAAATTAAAACTAGTCAGATACTAAATCTTACTCACTAGAGTGACTAGAATTCAAAAAGCCCAGCAGTACCGAATGTTAGTGATGATATAGAGCAAGCAAGACTCTCACAGATGGCTGGAAAGGTGAAAAATGGTACAATCACTTTGGAATGTAGTGTGGCACCTTCTTGTGAAGCTAATTATGTACTTCCTATATAACCCAGCAATCCTACTCCTGGAGCTACTTACTCAAGAGAAATTAAAACTTGTATCCACACTAAGAGTCATACAAAATTATTCACAGCAATTTTATTCGTAATACTCAAGAACTTGAAACAGTTCAAGTATCAGTCACTAAGTCAATGGAAGAACAAACTGAGGGATATTCATGCAATATAATATACTCAGAATATACTCAGCAATAACAAGGGGCAAATTTCTGATACATGCAATAAAATAAGTAAAACTAAAAAAAAAAAACTCAATTGCAACCACAATACTATATTTACTATACATACTCTATATACATATATATCAAGTACACACAGAAGCCAAAAGAGGAAAATTATACCTCAGTTTATTCACATCTATCAGGTATTTTTCAACCATATAAAACTATGAAAGCTTTAACAACATGGATGGACCTGGAGGGTATTATGCTTAGTGAAGTAAGTCAGAAAGAGAATGACAAACACCGTATGTTATCACTTACATATGGAATCTAAAAAATAAAACAAACGAATTTAACAAAACAGAAACAGATTCACAGATACAGAGAACTAGTGGTTACCAGTGAGGAGAGGGGAGGGGAGAGGTGGGTAAGATAGAGGTAAGGGATTACGAGACACAAACTACTATGTATGAAATACATAAGGTACAGGAATATATTGTTCCACACAGGAGATAAAGCCAATATTTTAAACAACTTTAAATGGAGTATAATCTATAAAAATATTAGATCAACATGTGTACATCTGAAAATATTATTGTAAATGAATTATACCTCAATTAAAAAGAACTGTGAAGGCTTTGCTCACATGTTTACTGTGACACCATCCAAGTGCCTTGGTACCTATTCTTCTGTCTGCTTCACAATTCACATCAATTATTAATGCCTCTTCATATCACATGCTACCCACCTTTCTGGTGCTTTTCTCACCTACTGTGTGTGTCTTAGGAAACTTCTCACAGTGCAGATTGATTTGGGATTCAAACACTTCCTGTTCTGTCCTGTTTAACCAAGTCCAAAGGGAAGCACCCAAATTAGCCATGATGCTCATTCCCCACCAACGCTAACAAAGGTGTCTGCCACTGAGAAACAGCTCAGCTACCCAGGTGGGAAATATTGCTACAGAGCAGACAGCTGCTCTCGATGCCAGAACAAACAGGTGCAGATTTTATTGATGCAACAGAAGTGAAATAAACAAGAAAAAATAGAGTTCCACTCACAAATACAGATTTTCCAGAGTAAAAGCAGGAAGTGGACTTTCAGAGTAAATAATGAAGTGCATTTCCTGATCAAGCTCAAAGCCATATTCCTAAGATCTTAGAGCTCATATGGCATCTCTGAGCCATAGTAGTTTTGTTTTTTGGGGTTTTTTTAGATATTACCTAAGAAGATGTTATTACAAAGTACAGAGTTTTATCTTTTTCTAAAGCAACATGATGCAATGACAGAGTGGGGACAGAAACCAGTCATAGAAATCTGGGCTTATATTTCAGCTACTCTCTACAGCTGTGTGTTCTTAGGTAATTCACTTCAATCCTCTGAATCCTAATTTCACTACTTAAAAATACTGACCCTATCCTGTGAGGTCGATTTAAGTGTTTAGAGATAATTCATGTAAAAGGCCACACAACCTCTGGTATAGAAAACACTTTTTTAAATTGTTGTTGTGATTGCTTTTGGTACTAATATCCTTGTACTTTCAGTAAAACATTTTATAATCTAGGTATTCTGATATTAAAGTCATTTTCCACTTGACTTTCTGTAAAACAGAAAACTATTATCACCATCATCAACAATAAAGGTATTATTAAATATCTGCTGTGTACACTTGTTGGACAGAGACATAAGACATGGAAGATAATCACTGCTTCCCAATCTCTTTCCCAAAGTCAGTTTTTATTGCTACTGAAAAGGATTTTGGTCAGATTCTTCTAGAAAAAATTATGGCACCAGAACTGGTGGTCCAATCCCTTGAATTAATTAACAATAATTTCCTCATTTTTGAGATGAAGATTTGAGACCTATGGAAATGAAGTGAACTAGGAAATAACTGTTCATATATTTTTTAAAATGTATAATCCATCAACTTTGAGGCAGTGTGACCAAGTTCCAAAGTACGAAGCCAATCTTCAACCTGGAGTTCCCATCAGTAAAGTGTAACCATAATTTTCTGTACTCTCCATAGACTGGAGGAAACAATGTTACCAGCTAAAAACATAGACAATGCCTATGCAGTCAAGGAAACTGAAGACTGTGGGTTAGAAGATAAAACAGGATAATGCCCTTCAAGGAACTCATTCTACAGTGAGAAATATGTCTGCCCCATAGTAGTTTCATTGGCATAGAGGTTTTCTTCTAGTAACAGAAAAATGCTTACATAGAAAGAGGTACAAGTTTGTAAGACCTATTCATTATTTTGGGATAGAGAGGTGATAAATTGAGAAAAAAAAAAATAATGGCCACAGCATTTTACAGTATCTCTTATCAAGTGATAGAATCTTTACCCCTGGAATCTGGACTTGGCTGTGTGGCTTGTGTTAGCTAACGGAATATCAGCAAGAATGATGCAAGCAGAAGCTTGAAAAGTGCTTGTACATTGGGATTTACTGTTTTTGGAACCCAGCTGCCATATGAAAAGGCTTGGGTTAGCCTGATGAGGACATGTAGCTCATTCACCCTAGCCAAAAGCCAGACGTGGAAAAGGCCATCTTCACAAGCTAATTGGAGTGGCCTGAGTGAACCTCAGCAAGATAAATAGAATAGCTTAACTGAGCCCAGTCCAAATTGTTTACTCACTGAGTCAGAAGCTAACAAATTAGGTTTGCTGTGTTTGTTACACAGTAACACTTGACTGATACAGATGGCACAGCCAGCTCAAAGCTGCAAAGGGATTAAAGTGAGAAGGACCCTTTTCTGCCGAGTTCTGAGTCATAATCATGATCATATTTCTTGCCAGGGCAGTGACCTGATTCCTCATGTCACTGAGCCATATTCTAACTCCAGTAGGTTGAAGACAAAAGAAATCTGCCTAACATCATTCACCACACCAAAGAAAACTTATGTTGCATTTTTTTTTTTCACTTTTCAATTTATGTTGGCATCATGGGTACAACAGCCACAGATCTGATCTCAAAATAGGCATCTAAAAGAGTGAATCAGTGAACTACAGGAGGCTAAGGGACCCATATTCCATTCAGGCAGCATCCCTAGCGCCTACCAAATTTAATTATAACACGAAACAATCACGTATTCTTGCCAAAGAACTCATTAAAAGGCCATGGGGAGAACCTATATAATACAGGAACTTCAAGGCAGAAAGGAAGGAAAGCAGATGTCAACTGAGTGGGGTGCTCTAGAGCAGTGCCCTTCAATCTCTAATGTTCTCAACTGATCTGGGATCTTGTTAAAAATGCAGGTTTTGATTCAGTGTATCTGGGGTCTGGTCTAAGAGTTTCCATATCTAAAATCTCCCAGGAAATGTCACTGCTGCCATTCCACAGCTCATGCTTTGTGTAGGAAGGTACTAAGATCTCTCCTGGTCCTTGGGTAGTATGAATGACTGACGAAATTTATAATGTAACACTTAGCCATTCATTATTGGATATTGGAATTAACATTTTATTGGAATAATATATTTAAATATATAAACCCCCACCAAATATAACTTGGTGAAAGCTCCTGATTTCCTTATTCTGTAAGTGACTTCAGAATGAGCATTTTCTTATCTCAGTGATTATGCCTATTAAAATCTAACTTCCTATGCTGTCTCTCTGGAAATATGAATAATTTGATGAAACAATACTTGTGTAATATTGACATCAGAAGTTGAACTAGAAACAGTGAAAATGTTTGATCTTGCTCTTCTTATTTGCTTTTATAACTGTTTTTCTTATTTTATTTTTACATTAATTTTACTTTAAGGATATTTTCCTTTTAAGATTGATCAGATAAAGGTTGATACTTTGTGAGAAAAAAATCTCCTAGTGCGTCAGTGTGAGGTTTACCTGCAAGCCTGCTACCTCTGGAAGCACCTAATGCCAAAACTGTATCAGTTTAAAATCTCTGATATATAGGGTTTCCTTCCTAATTAGCTAACATCTGCTTAGTAACTTGCTAAATGTAAACTCACAGCTCTCTATATTCTGTTCTGGGTACCTAGTTGGGAGGCTATGAACAGAACATAGTTATCTTTTCATGCTTTATATTTCCATAGTACTTTCAGGCATATAAGAATACCGTCTAAAAATGTTCAATAGTTTCTTTCTTTGCTGTATGTTTACCCAATACAACATGACTCTCTTTGACTAAGACTTGCCTCACATCTAAACTTACATTTTCTCCTTGGTTGTCAGAATTACCCCCAAAGCAGCTGCTTTCTCATTGTTCCTGTTATTTTTCGAGAGAAAGGAAGCATTTATCAAATCCTGTTCTTAGTAGAGTGAGACATTCAGCAGATGCTTACAAGACTCTTCTATTCCGACTGTTCCTCATTTCTTTGATCTGACTTTGCAATCCTTAACAGAAAAGCCTTGGTCATAGCATCTCATCAGGCAGACTAAGAATTACTTCCTGAACAATGCCACCTTTGTGTTTTTCTTTTCATCCTGATTCTTGTGTGTGTGTGTGTGTGTGTGTGTTTTATTATTATTATTACCATATTACTCTTCAGTACTTCCATTTTCACAGAGGGTCATGACATCAATACTTGAATTTGCTGGTCATAATCTATCTCTCATTTTATTTCTTTAGGATTATCTTTTTTTTTATGGTTTTCTGATTTTCTGAACCACTCTATAAAACTCCATTTGAAGGAAAAAAAAAAAAAAACCCTCCCATGCATTGATCTGTAATCATCTGCAATTATCCAGTCATTCATGTAGGCTTATAATGCCTTCTAATGAATTAGCCTCTCTATCACCAGCCTCCTTAAACCATCTTTTCTTTCTTAATTTCCCACTTCTCTCCACTCTGAACCTTTGATCCAATCTGCCTGGTCTCACATTGATAGCATGTCCTTGAATGTGTTCCATTCACCAGGAACACTTACCCCGGTGATATGCACATAGCTCACACCACCCTTCATTTATCTTACATCTCCTACTGAGAGTAGTTTGCTTCAGAGCAGTTATTTACTAAATCACATGCACTGAATCCAGAAAATAGCAATCAGAATAACTGACTGAAATAACTAAATCAGACTCCATTACTGTGCTTTAAAGTAAAATATTAAGCAGAAATTTAAATTGTTTCCTGTATTGAACGTCAACACAAACCCAAACAGACGTAATCATGTTAACATCTTCAACATATCAACAGTCAGATGTGGAGAACTGCTCAAGTCATTTACTTGAGTCAACACTTAAATAGGAAACTGACTCCTTAAGATGTACTCCTTCAATTTTCTATTTGCATAATTAAAACTATGGAAGAAGCTCATTTGCACAGTTTGTTTTCCCATGATATGTGGTTACCATGACAATGGTTATTGTTTGAGGATGATCAGGATATTAGGATGAGTATTATTCATTGTGGAATTATCAGAGAATGAACCTAGTCAGTAAGTCAGTACATCTGAAAAAAAAAAAAAAAAAAAGAATCTAACCATTCTGAGCTTTTCTTAAATGAGATTTTTAAATTACATTTTAGTAAAGATGAAAATTTTTCCTTCCAAAAAGCAGAGTATTACTAATTTATTCAAATGTCACAAAACACCAGCTTAGATCAGGTGATGCTAAGGCTCTGTTCCCTATAGAGGGACAGTGTCTTCTGTTCATGATAATTACCTGCTGTGACAGTGCCACAAAAAAGAACATTTCAACAGAAACCAGATCACCAAGAAAAATTCACTCCTAGAATTATGATTATAGGGTTAGGATTGTGTTTCTTTTCTCCACAGGTAAATAATTTAATTCTGGAGAATGAAGTTTATAATATGTAGCAGGTAACAGAATTAAAACCAATATCAACAACGACCCGGGGGTTTCTGAGCCTTGTTCTGATATTATATTTGTCTGTAATTTTGAGCATGTTAGATGGAGGCCTAACTTAAGGCTTCTTTCCTCTAAACTGAGGGAAAAATATCCTTAACCTATTCCACAGATGTATGCACTACTCACAACATGTGCTTAAAATTGTCAGGGATCACATCTTCTCTCACATCTCTGTCACTAATTGAATCTTCTATCAACCGGCAAGACTGTCCACTTTCAATTACAGAAGGAAATATGCACATAGAAAACAACGCTACAGCCCTGCAATTTGGCTGATGCTTTCCCATTGGGATCTGTTATTAATTACATAATATATCTTTATTCATCAGGATATAAAATTGGGTCAAAATAAAAAGAATACTGAATTATAACATTTGCTCTTTGAAGTGCTTAAATTTCCAGAAGACATATTTCTGCTGTTTCCTGGGTGGTTTGTATTATCTCTATATATCAAAATAACTGGTGATTTAGTCTCATTTCAAGTTTCTCCAACTCGAATACTTAAACTTTTTGAATATAATTTGAAGCAAAAGTATAAGAAAAATATGAATGATTACTTTCACGTTACAAATACATGTAGTTGTGGCACACACAAAAAGAAAGCAAATAACTTTTAAAAATAAAATTTGATTTCTCAGAAACATCCTATTCTGTGGTAGGTTTCACTGCCCTCTGCCCCACCCCACACCTTCCCCACTGGACTCACTCTGTCTCTCCCTAAGTTAGAGATACCGTGGTTGCAAAGTCAGAGACTTTGTCAACCTGTAACTGCTTAGAATTGAATTCTTTTGCTATATGACTTTCTTATCATCCATCCTGAAAAAAAAACCTACAGGACTAGTCAAAAAATTAACTTTTCCTTTTTGAAAATGAGGTACCAGCTTTGCCTCGAACTAGAAATGATGTTTTCTTAAGTGATAGTATTCAACTCTATCATTTAAAGTCTAACAAAATTTGCATAAGAAAAATCAGCCCATACAGTTTCAATAGAAATAAAGCTTGCTCATTTTTAGAAGGTAATTGGAAAGTGGGTATAAAAATTCTTTAAAATATTCATTTTTATTGGCCCACTAATTCCATATTTAAGAATCTCTCTCATATTTAATATTCCCATTATGAAGAATCTCTCTTAGGAAAATAACCCTGAAATACAAAGAAAGACTTCTACACAAAGCATTCTTTTTAACATTATTAATGCATTAAAAAGAACTAAAAGTCTTATATTGTTTTAATAATTGAGTAAATTATTTTGCGTTCATGTTTCAGGACACTTTCCACGTGGCAGACAACTCCACTCAAATTTACTGAAGCTAATAAAAATGCATACATCAAAAAGAGAAGAAATACATTTGGTTTCGTAAAAAAACAGATAAATAGAATCCTCAATTAAATAGAATTGGGAGACCAGAAGGGGGAGCTCTCACACCCTGAGACAAGAGCAGAGCCCACCTGGCAAGGACTCAATGAAATGCCAGGGACTCTTGTTTACTATAGTCCTCCGAGGTCCTTTCCCCTCTATAAAAGCACTCTCCTTCCCTTGCTGCGTGGGGACTTGCACGTGGCTCACCATGGTGGCAGACCCCAAATTGCAAGTCTCTGCTGATCCCGAATAAACCCATCTTCGCTGGAGAAGTATGTGGCAGGTCTGCTTGCTTCAGGTCAACAGTTTACACAGTTGAAGTCGTCAGGGATACATCAGAAGATATGTAAGTCCTGGGGAGCAAAAACAATCTATCCAGCTTCATTCAGGAGGCTTGCTCCCTTGAAGTGTCTACATGGCTGCCTTCAGCACTAGGACTACCTTAACAGTCTTTCAAGTTCACCATAGGAAATAAAAAGATCTCTTGTGAATTTTACATGGGTTCTAGAATTTATTCTGATTAGACCACCTTGTTTCGGTGAAGCATTCCTGAAGTCATTACTGCAGCTAGCCAAATTATTCCAACTGACCAAATTTTGGTTAAGTGCCTACCTTTGAATGAATCACTACAAGAAGAAAGATTCTGTGGCTGTCTTCTGTTTTCTTTTTTGCTTTTATTTTATTTCTTTTCTTAAAGTTGCATGACCTTGGGAAAGCACACCAACCTCTTAGGAGCCAGTTTCCCATTAAAAATGAGAGATTTGGACCAGAGAGATTTGGATCATTTTGAAACCCTTCTAACCATAGTTATCTAGGATACAAAACTGTTGACTATGGGCTGACTTGTGACATAAAAACATTTCCTGGGCAGAAACAAGCATTTCAGGATAAACTTAATAAACCTGAAGCATGTGCTCTGTTATCCAGCAAGTCTTGCAAAAATATCACAATCACTAGAAAGAATTGTGCCAAAGAGGACAAAAATCAAATTTTTAGAAGAATAGAGTATTTTAAAATATTGATCTGATCAGACTAGACCACACAAAATTGGTGCATGTATATATAATAAGGAAATTTAATCAAAACCTAAGATAGATCCAATCTGTGGATTTTTTAGAATTCGCAGGAACGGCACAACAATTTGCAAAGTCATATAGCTTTTTACTTGGATTTTATGTTATATTCTCCTATCAATTCACATTTCCACACTTTGCCATGTAACTGGGGAGCTGAGTATTCAGAAGACATCGGCTAGATGATAAGAGATATTTAAGAGATATTTTTGTTCCTCCTAATCTGATTCCGTTTCCTATAGGCAACACTAAAATTAAGATACATTGTTAAGAGTCCTATCCTTTGGATACACAAGAATGAATGAGTTCTCCTACTAATGTGAAAGTTTCATCCCAAGAAATTAAATAAAAAATGTTCTCATTATGTTAATAATTGAGTTTTCCCTATTGTCAGTGTATGTCAAGTCTCGTAAGTTTCCAAGATGGGGGGTAGAGGGGTAGGGTGAGAGACAGTGGAGCGAAGAGTAAGAAAAACTAAAAATTTACTCTTCCCTATCCTGGAATTCACTTGCTAGTTTAATTTCTGGGTACACAGTGTACTGTGTGTGTAGTCCAGTTGGCACCTTGATTCCCTTTTTTTAGATTATGTGATGTTTTATATAGTTATGTATCATGATTTACCAAAAGTGGAGTCAGAGATATAAAAGGAAATGTCTCAAGTGAAAAATTACAGCCGGTATCAACTCCATGGGAACCCTATTTTTAGGAATAAAGGTTTCTTCACAAGCTTTTGGATGACAAATGACTCATCACACATATACTACATATTCGGCAAATCTTTCTAGAAACTGTATTGGATAATTAGAAACTCTTATTAAAAAGTCACTGTAGTTTATAAAATATTTAAAATAATTACATATGATTATGAAATTACTTCATAAAGCACAGAGCAAAATCATAAAGTTCCTGCATGAGTCATTCAATCTTAGACCCAGTTTTCTTTCTTCTTTTAGGCAAATGATTCTTATTCACTGATTACAAGTTTTGATTAAGTTGGATGAATAAAGACTATCTTGTTGGTCTACTGGCTTTGCCAAAGAAAGATTTCTTTTTTTTTTTTTTTTTTTTTTGGCATAGAAACAAGACTAGACACAAAACAGAGATTTCACTCTACAGATGAGAAACATCATGACAGTAGAGAATATATCACTTAAGAGTAGATTTTATAGGAATATTTCTAGGAAAATTTGTACTTTTACGGGGATGTACACTTTTCCCCTTGCATTTCATGAAATTTTTATCAAATCTGTCTATAATGGAAAGCAGCTAATTTTATACCAACTTGTTAGTACTGACTTTGAAAGAAAAAATCATTTGGCCCATTTGAAGTAACCATCTTGGTAGGCTACACACTGAGTCTAACAATATTGTTCTTACAACGCCACTGGAAGAAGAGAAGCAGCAACAGAGGAAGGAAAAACAGTAAAACAGAAATGAGGAGAAGGGAAAAAAATATATTACTTTTATAAAGAACCTGCTATATGCTGGCGTGGCCACATAACAACACAGAAGTAAATATTATTAGCCTTGTTTTATAGGTAAGGAAACTGATCATGGAGGGTTAAATAACTCCCCTTAAGTCATATGTATGTTACCTATTCACTGTATAACACCTATTTACCCCCAAATCTAAAAGCTTAAAACAACTGTTCTATTTGCTCACAGTAATCTGGATTAGCATTCTGGGATGAGCTCAGCCGGACAGGTCTTTCATTAGTCTTGGCGGGGGTCACTCATGTGGCTGCAGCCATCAGATGGCTTGCCTGGGCTGCATGGCCTAATCAGGTAGCTCATTCCGGTGCCTGACTGTTGGGGGTGGCTGTTGGCCAGGCCACATGTCTCCACCAGGGCTATCTTAAATGTCTATATGGTGGCCACATTAAAAAAGACAAGTTTCAATATACAAATGCTTTCCGAGACTCTGTTTGTGTTATGTTTGGTGTAACAGTATCTAGTGTTAGTATTACATATTTAAGGAGTAGTAAAATTAAGATTCAAATCCAAGTTTTTCTAATAACAATCCTCATGCTCTTCCCATGCCCCAAGCAATTAGTCTTTGCTGGTGTGCAGTGAGATAAGCTTTCACTTTTTTAATAAATATTACAGAGATCAAAGTTGGGAGGAATAGCTATGCATGGTTTGGTAGGAGTAAGAGCCTATCTTATTAAAGGTCTGCTGATTTAAAAAATATTTTTAATATTCCTTGCATTAGTTAGCTTTTGCTATGGCAACAAACAACTCTTAACTTCTCAGCAAACAGAGGTATCACAGTTCTCAGATTATTCTCAGAATGCCATAGAAGTTCTGAAGGGTCATTTTACCTCTCAAGGAGTCATGTAATTCATTCTGGCAATATAATTCTTCTCAAACACTTCGTTGTCATTTTTTGTTGTTGTTGTATTTTATTATTTTCATCTCCTTTGCCAGAAGCCACATCAATAAACCTTTGTCTGGCATTCCTCGCTCTCTAGAACTCTGCTGTCCAGTACAGTAACCGTCAGTCACCTGTGACTACTGAGCATCTGAAATGCAACTAGTCTGACTTGAGACATGCTAGTATAAAGCACACAGCTGCTTTTCAACACTAAGTACAAACAACCGGGAAAGGTCTCATTAGTATTTTTATATTGATTACATGTGGAAATTATATTATTTTGTATGTATTGAATTCAATAAGAATATTCTTACTAAAAGTATCGAATTGATTTCATCTGTTTGTTTTTAACTTTTTAAAATGTGGTTACTAAAATTCTTAAATTACACATGTCGTCTGCAGTGTGTTTCTACTGGACAGGGCTGTTCTATCATTAATTTTGGTTGCCTTGAAGTTAATGTTATTCCTTGAACTAGGAACCCATTTAGGTCTTTCCTCTCAGATCTTCTGTCCAACTGAAAGGATTTTATGGATCCATCTTAATCCAAAGACAGGTCTTAAAGAAGGGTGTGATGGCCACATCCT
This sequence comes from Camelus bactrianus, assembly GCF_048773025.1. Lineage (NCBI taxonomy): Eukaryota > Metazoa > Chordata > Mammalia > Artiodactyla > Camelidae > Camelus > Camelus bactrianus. The sequence goes on from NC_133548.1 coordinate 28,027,653, forward strand.
TGATTAGATTTTCGCCCTGAGATTATCTTAATTTGAGAACATTTTATGGGTGGGAGATGACATCTTTCATTCAACCCACCAGTCCTAGAATGTTGAAATTATCTTTATTTCTCTTTCTTCATCCTTGGAAGCATGCCAATTATTCTTTTAGCTCATTCTTTCTTATAATATCTAATCAAATTTAGCTGATAAAAACCAAATCATGCTATGAAAATTCTGCTCAATATCTGTTTGCCCAAAGTCACAAGTTTATTAGATATATTTTGTGCTTCCATCTTATTGCAGGAATTATTTTATCACATATTTTACCAATGCATGATATAGACTGTTATTTTTTCCAGTCTCCTATGTCAGGTTACTTCCTATATACTTCCTAGTTCTACATTTTAGGGTTCTTTTTGGCATCATGCCACTTCTGGCATTTACCTTACTGGCCAATCTTTGTAGAAATTAACAACTCCTATATCTTAGAGGCTCACAAAATAATAATAATAATAATAATAATAATAATAATAATAATAATAATAATAATAATAATAATAATAATTTCTTGCTCTGTAACATGAGGGCAATGGGAGTCCATGTTTCTTCACACTCTGGAACCCAGACTGCAGAGGCACCCACTATCTGAAAATGCTCCTCTCTCATGGCAAAAGGTAGGAAGGAAACAGACACAGAGCCAAACCATGAAGGCACATTTCAAGCTTGTGCCAAGGTATGGCAAATGTCATTTCTATTTATAGACCATTAGCCAAGGCATGTCATAAGACCAAGCTCAAAACCAATGCCTACAGGGAAGGAAGAGACAGGTGGAGAGGAAATAAATCATTAGGAACTTATAATTCAATCTACCACATCACTCTTTCAGAATTATCCCCCAAATCAGTTTTCAAACTACAGAAGAAAATCAATATTCTTATAGGCCGCCAAACATTTATCCCTAAACTAGTATTCCCTGGACTAGTCAATCTTTCCATTCATTTGGGAAAAATTTATCAATATGCAAAAATAAAACTTAAGTTCAGAGTTGGAGATCTGTTGCCAATGACAATTTTTCAAAGAATGTAACACATGCCGTGAGGCCAACTTCACCCCCCAAAAGCTGTATCTCTCATGTTTTGAGCACTGACGATGTTATAGGGGAAAAAATTAGGCCTCTCTTAACATTAGAAGTCTAGCTCTATTAAAACATCCACTGTTTCACTATGTACAATAGCCAAGACATGGAAACAACCCAAGTGTCCATCAACAGACAACTGGATTAAGAATACTCAGCCATAAAAAAAGAATGAAATTCTGCCATTTGCAGCAACCTAGAGAAGATTATGTATAGTGAAATAAATCAGAGAAAGACAAAAACTGTCTGATATCACTTACATGTGAAATCTAAAACATAATGCAAAGAATGCATACGCAAAGCAGAAACAGACTCACAAGGTTAGAAAACAAACTTGCGGCTACCAAAAGGGAAGGGAAGAGGAACACGTTAGAGGTTTGGGATTAAAAGATAAAAACCAGTAAGTATAAAATAGATAAGCAACAAGGATATCCTGTATAGCACCCAGAATTACAGCCATTATCTTGTAATAATATATAATGGAGTATAATCTGCGAAGATACTGAATCCCTATGCTTGTACATCTTAAACTAATGTAATATTTTAAATCAAATATATTTCAATAAAAAATTTAAAAAGCTCACACAGCGAATAAAGCACTGGAAAGAAATATGCCACAAAAATTTGCTGGTTTGCCTTACTTATACTTGCATATTGTCTCACAAAACTACAGGCTAATTTAATTTTTCTGGCCAGTTTTTCAATACATCCAGTTAACACAAACTCTTCATTTTCCCAGTATACTTCCTTTCTCTTTGATGTTCACCTATGAATAAAATGAAACCATACCAATTTGAACTCTAAAAATCTAAACCTCAGATAATTCAAGGTAATTTTAATTATCTCAAAGTAAGATTACTGCCCTCCTTTAGGAAGAATGATCAATATTCTTTTCTCTTCTTCACTGTGTTCCTGGAAAAACATAACATAACATTTTTCCTAGAAATATCTGGGCTACACAGTCTTTTTAAAACTTCATGCACTTCTAATTTATCACTTCAAACTTAAAATATTCAAATATGAAAGTGATCTGTTTTACATACTGCCATTTTGTAACTAAAAATTATTCCTATCTTAATTTCAAGACTGAAGATTTAGAAAACCCAAAATTAATCAACTTCACCAAAAAATATTTACGACATCTCACCAAAGATATATAAATGTCAAATAAGTATATGGAAAGAGCTTCCAGATAATATATCATCAGGAAAATGCAAATTAAAACAACAATGAAATGCCACTACATACCTAGTAGGAATGGCCAAAATCCAGAAGATGGACACCACCAAATGCTGGTAAGGATGTGGAACAACAGGAATGCTCACACATGGCTGATGGGAATGCAAAATGGTACAGCCACTTTGGAAGATAGTTTGGTGGTTTCTTACTATACTAAACGTAGACTTATCATACAGCCCAGCAACTACACACAAACACCTGCACACAGATATCTCTTATATCTTTACTTATAATTCCCGAAACTTGGAAGTAACCAAGATGTCCTTCAGTAGGTGGATAGATAAATAAACTGTGGTACACCCAGTTAATGGAGTATTACTCAGAGCTTTAAAAAAAAATCAGCTATCAAGCCATGAAAAGACACGGAGAAAATTTAAATGCATTTTACTAAGTAAAAGAAACCAAAATGAAACAGCTACAAACTGTAAGATTCCAGTTGTATAATCTTCTAGAAAGGGCAAAACTATGGAGACAATTAATAGATCAGTGATACCCAGGGGTGTGGTGGCAGGGGGTGAACAGGCAAAGCACAGAGGAGTTTAAGGGAGTGAAAATATCCTGTATAATATTATAATGATGGATATATGTCATTATACACTTGTCCAAGCCCATAGAATGTACAATATACCAAGAGGGAACGCTAAGGTAAACTATGAACTCTGAGTGATTACAATGTGTCAGCATAGGGTCATCCTTGGTGAAAAATATACCATTCTGATGAGTGATGTTGATAATGTGGGAGGTTATGCATGTTTGGGCTGGTGAGTATAAATAACCCTCTCCATTTTGCTCTCTGTATAAAATTGCTCTAAAAATTAAAGTCTTAATTTAAAATTTTTGTTATTTTCATTAACTTTAAATCTGTGGACATCAAAATGCTGGTGAAGTTTTAGCCATAATAACCCTTATATATTTCAATAAAAAATTAAAGTCTTAAGCAATCAAATTATTTTATACCACCAAATATGGATATCTACCACTTACTGAGCTCTTACTATATACTAAACATTAAGGCATTTAGAGTAATTCATTCATGTAATTACTACGAACGTAATCTCTAAATGCTGTTAGATTATAAAATTAATTATTAAAATTAATTTGAATCCAATGTAGAAAAATGAAAACTATAGAAAAGCTGAAACAGTAAGCTGAATAACAACCAAAATTTCACCACTGAGAAATCTCCTGTTTAACTTACTAGGTTGTATTGAGCTTTTCCTTATGTTTCTTTCTTAACCTGATGTAGTCCTTTTTCACTGCGAGATCAGGAAAATATTCATCCACGTTTTTCATAGCTATTTTATTCCTTCACTTTTGCTTCATTTACTACTTTACTACATGTTGTGGACTTAAAGATTTTTAAATTAAAGTGCAGCTCCAGTTTAATATTCCAGCAGCAGCCTATGAGGATTAGAATAGCTTCTGGGACTGAAAACTTCTTTTTTGCATGGATCTTTGTCTGTGCTTACTGAATTTGCTATTTCAAAGGATTCCATTTTGTTTGGTCTCCAAAATGCATAGATAACGTGGCCAGGTATATCCTCTTTCTTGGTACTACCTCTATCAATTCTGGAAAATCTAAACAACAATCGAAAAGAACCTGAGAATAGGAGAAAGTATTACAGCTAGGGTTATCATTTAAGGTGTGATATCCGTGAAAGTGACAAAGAGCATGATTACAAATTATACTAAAACAATAAACATTAAACAAGGCTAGCCCAAGCAAAGCAGAATGAACCTACCTATTGCCCACTGGCTCTCTGTATGTGGATCACTCTTAACCTTGACCCCTCTCAGACCAGACACTTCTGAATGATGCTGATCTATAGAGAATTCAAACTGGCATCTACCCATGTGGTTTGTGTATTTCCCCGTGCTGCACCTGGTCCTGTTTTCCCTTAGATTTAGTTCTCACTTTTTCCCTACTGAAATGCAGACTTCCATACCACCTGGCTTCTGAGTTAGATTCATAGGAGGCACAGGCAGAGGATATTAGAAGACAGGGATGGGGAGCTCCAGTATCTCTGCTCCTTTCTTTTGGCCTCAGGGGTCAATTGGGAGGAACTGCATTCCACGAATGGTTCCAGTCCTTTCCAGACAGTCCTGCTGTGGTGTATCTTTTCTAATTGTCCTTGGTAAAATATTGCTATGATTGACTTAGGCGATGTTATCAGAAGAGGAAGATGGAGATGTTACCTATGGAGCTTTATTACATCAAATTTACAGGAAAAAAAAATCTTCTTCACTGGGATATTTTTATTTACCTTACATGAATAATCCAGGTTGTTTATGGAAAGACCACAAATAATCAAAAGGAGTGAAGGGACATAGCCCACACATATTTTTCTATATTTTTTCTCATATTGTAATTGAAGCATCTTTCCCCTTCTAAACATATAGATGTAACGTTATTTTGAATATCTGGAAATTATTTCATTAAAAAATGATTCATTATATATTCAATAACATTGAAATGTCCTATATTAGAATACTGAACTATTTGTTTTTTCCTATTATAAACAATATTATGATAAATGCATGTTGTGATAAATATATGTGATTGTGCACATGTAAAATTAATTTATCTATGATAAATTCTTGAGAGTAGGCTTTAGGCTTTAAAGTAGTTTTCGGTTTTAAGGCTTTTAACTCACATTGCTAACTGATTCTCCAGCAAATTTATGGCCACATTTGTTAGCATCATCAGTAGATGAAAGTGTTCTTGTCCTCACCTATCACTGACATTCAATATCATTCTTTTCCTTTTTCTTGATTTAAACCTTTAAAAAGAAATGTGTTCCATTGCTTGGTTTTAAAATTATTTTATTAGGAAAATTGCTATTTACTAAAAAGTATGTTACTTGGCCATGTTTCTTCTTTAATGATTTGCCTTTAAATGTCCCTGGGCCCTCTTCTCTCATACAGTGTTCATGTTGTTCATTGCCCTTTTATATTAAAATAAGCTGATGATCTGACTTTTTTTGTAATAAGTATTACATATATTGTCCTCAGTTAGTCATCTGCCTTTCAATTTCAGTCTTTAATGACAGAGATTTTTATTTTTCTAAGAAGAATAGTTAATGAAACTTTCCTCAACCTGGAGTCAACAGCCCTTCTCCTTGCCATCTGTCTCGGCTTGGGCAAGTTAACCTCCTAAACTCTAATTTTCTCATCTGTAAATAGAGGAAGATAATAGTGTCTATCCAAGAGATATGCTATAAGAATTACTAACTGCATTAGAATGTATGTAAATTAGATCTAACAGGCAAATGCTATATAAAGCCAGACATACAGTAACTCCTCCATCTATTCAAACATAGCTCCCCATCTTAGTTTTCTTTTTATCTCTCTAGTCTAGCTCAAGTTCCTCCTATATTTACCAAATTCAGTTTTCCCTCGTATTATGTGCTCTTACTCCAATGTGGCAGCTAATGAAGTTCTTTTGTTGTTAATTTTCTAGCATGAAAATGAGTCAGTTTTTTTCTTATTCATTCACTTTTCTATTTATCTTAATTCTTTACTTCACCTTTTTGTCCTGCATGTTTGTTATACTTCTGTTACTGAATCTCCCTGAGGCTATAAAAATATTTTCTTCTAAATACAAATCATCAATAGCCACATGAAAAAATGCTCTATATCACTAATTATCAGAGAAATGCAAATCAAAACTACAATGAGGTATCACCTCACACCAGTCACAATGGCCATCATTCAAAAGTCCACAAATGACAAATGCTGGAGAAGCTGTGGAGAAAAGGGAACCCTCCTACACTGCTGGTGGGAATGCAGTTTGGTGCAGTCACTGTGGAAGACAGTATGGAGATTCCTCAAAAGACTAGGAATAGATTTACCGTATGACCCAGGAATCCCACTCCTGGGCATATATCCAGAAGGAACCCTACTTCAAAATGACACCTGCACCCCAATGTTCATAGCAGCACTATTTACAATAGCCAAGACATGGAAACAGCCTAAATGTCCATCAACAGGTGACTGGATAAAGAAGAGGTGGTATGTTTATACAATGGAATACTACTTAGCCATAAAAACTGACAACATAACACCATTTGCAGCAACATGGATGCTCTTGGAGAATGTCATTCTAAGTGAAGTAAGCCAGAAAGAGAAAGAAAAATACCACATGAGATCGCTCATATGTGGAATCTAAAAATAAATAAATAAATAAACACATACATACATACATACATACAAAACAGAAACAGACTCATAGATATAGAATACAATCTTGTGGTTGCCAAGGGTGCGGGAGTAGTAACGGACAGATTGGAATTTCAAAATGTAGAACAGATAAACAAGATTATACTGTATAGCACAGGGAAATATATACAAGATCTTATGGTAGCTCACAGAGAAAAAAATGTGACAATGAATATATACATGTTCATGTATGACTGAAAAATTGTGCTCTACACTGGAAATTGACACAACACTGTAAACTGACTATAACTCAATAAAAAATGTTTAAAAAAATTTATCCTATAAAGAAAATTAATGTGAGTGTTAGATAATTCCAGTAGTAGGTCAAATATATATGTGCTTTTAACCTTAAATCTTAAGAAGATATGTACAAGAAATTGTGCCAGATCTGTTGGCCACAAACATTTTCAAGCATGTTTAGAAAGCAAAGCAAAGCTGATATTTGGGTCAAATTTACACACACACACACACACACACACACACACACACACACATACACAAACACTTCATTTATCTTTGAAATTATTTTCCATCACTGGGCCCCATAAAGGCCCCGATTTCTCAAGTTATACATGATCCAGGTAAATTTTCCCCCTTGAAATTGGAAATTCCAGGCACCTTTGTGAACAGTCTTTTCTCCAAAAGGAAATGACAACTATTCTGGGTTGTCAGATACTTTGAAGTTTTTATTCTGAAACGTAGTATAGAGGGTGTGGGCGAATAAGGGGAGATTTAAAAATCTATCTTAAATATCCATTCTTCAGGCCCCGTTCTGGCTCCTCATCTTCTATCTAGGACTATTCTCTGCAAGTGAAGCAGCCTTTCATCTAATTCTAGCTGAAACTTGACAGTCTCATTAGTTTTTTGATGACATTTCCTGTTCCTTCCATCACTGAGGCCTTTTGCATGACAGACACTGTCTGGCTAGGGCCCTGAAGTTTTCTTCAGAACTTCAACCCTCTGGTTTCCAGATGGGAATTCTTTTATATGCACATCAGCTCTCTGCCCAATTGATCTGTGTGAGGTATTTCTTTCGTCCCAGTTAACTATTTTCATGCTCAGCATCATTACTAGCACTTCCTGGAAATCATCTCTCCCCTTGTCCCACATCCTGCACTGCTGAGATCTACGATGACTTACACAGAGGAGAGAAAGGGGCAAAGCCTCCCTCCACAACCCACGTGATTTCAGAGACATCTCTGGGAAAGACTAGGCTACGAATTAAGGGAGAATTTCAACAGCTCCTCCATCCTCCTTCTCCTGCTCCCTGTCTGAGGTTCGTGGCTCTTCCATGCAGGCGCTTTGGGGACACATCAAAGTTCTGAAAGAAGGAGTTAGGAATTCAGAAGCAGCCTAGTTAGGCAGCTCTGACTTAGTGCATCCAAAGCAGTTGAGATGCCAGCTGGGCAGCAGTGATCTGAAACCCTGACTGAGGCTGGAAGACCTACTTCCAGGGTTGCTCACTCCCGTGGCTGGCAAGTTAGTGCTGGTTGTTGGTGGGAGGCTGCTTTCCATGTGAGTCTCTGCAATGGGATGCTTGAGAGTCCTCACGATATGGCGGCTGGCCTCCCCTCAATGGGTGATCCAAGAGACCAAGGCAGAAGCTGCAGAGCATTTACAAAGCTAGGAGGAAGTTGTAACCCCAGATATAACATCACATCAAAAGCCCCACATCACTTACATCATATTTTAGATCACACAAGCCAGATGTGATTCAGTATGGGAGGAAAGAGCGCAAAGACCAGAGGGTAGGATGGTTGGTGGCTACCATGGAAGCTGATTACTACCATTATCCATATTCAGCACTGGTCTTGGCACACAAAAATTTTTATTAAATAATGGCTCACTTGATTAACATAAAATCATTTTTAATGACATGAATTTATTATATGCTTTTAACAAATTTCCTTCATTTGTTCTTCTAAATATTCTATCCTTCATAAAACCACAAAATAAATGTTCCTAAAACATTGCTTTCTTCCTGTCTTTCTTTATCAAGCACAAGTCTCAAACCCTCAATGTCAAGTCACCAGTTCTCAGCTATAAAAAGTTGTCAGGTTTAGGAAGATTTCTGTGAAGCCCCTGTTAAATGCAGAGTGACAAGCCCTACACTTTATTCAGTTACCTGAAACGCAGCTTTGAAGATAGTTGGCTCTTTAGTACAAAATTATTTTTAGAAAAAGGCTAAAAGTCACGAAACAATGTGGATACTCTCTATCTTAGTACATTTGACCCATGCAAGTTTCTAGAAGGGATCTGAACAATTGCTGTGCAAATCAAGGAGAAAAGAGGTTTATTTATGTAACACAAAAATTGTACACACTGTTTTAGCAAACTAAAACTTTCCTCTTTACTAAAACGGATGAATTAGAAGAACAAATTATCTAGACATGTATATTTATGTGTACATTATATATACATATACGTATTATACATGCATATATACATGCATATGTCTATAGGTTTGCATATATACATTATATGTGTATGTACATATACATATAATTTAAAGTTTACTCAAGAATGTGCATTTTTCTATATTATAGTATGTGGTACCAGACATTCTAGGAGTTGACTTCCAACAACATAATCACGTGGTGACAATGTCTCTAAGGAAAACAGAGATCCTGTCCTTTAGTTCTTCCTAGGACTGCTGCACCACCACCTGCAGTTACTTCTCTCCCTTCATCCAAGTCAGAGCCAAGGCTCCCCTCTCCAGTGAAGCCGTCTAGGATGACTTCTGCCTACGGCAATGCCTCCTTGCTGCCGGCCCCTGCTGTTGTCACTGTCTGTACCACTCCTGGTATACGACATTCAGCGCATTACAGCATTGCCAGCTATTTTTCTATGTGCATTTGTAAGCTACTCTAAACATATGAGATTCTTAAACTATTCTCTACTTACAAAATATGCTGAAGAGAGTAAAGGTCTTGGCACAGACTAGGTGTTCAATTAACGTGAGTCCTCTCCACTTCCCATGTGTTTCCTGCTCAGATCACCAAACACACAATCATGCATATCAAAAACATGGATTAAATGTTTGTGGACTGATTGGAAATCACAACATGATAGCCTCTATGTGGGTATATTATATTACACTCTGAACAAATGAAATCATCATGTACATCATTCGCATTAACCCAAAGGTTCCAACACAATCAGCCCTACCTCAGAAAGGTAATGAGGGGCGAAGGGGGGCTGAGTGTGCTTTCACTCCAACTAGACAGATGTTTATATTCCATATACAACTTGACTTGCACAGATTCCCACTGAGACTTACTGCTATTATGTGGCCCCACTGAGATACACGTGGTTAGAAAAGTGGGTAAATTTTGAGACCTACTCCCCAACCCACGGGCCGGAAGGTAGGCTTACATACGTTTGGGAGTAGAAGCAGACACAGATATTTACCTGCAGTCTTGAAAGGGAAGAGGAAGAACTTTGTTTCTTTGTTTCCTTCCTTCTTTCTACAAACCTGATGCCCTAGAACAAAGTCACAAAGTAGAAGTCCAACGAACTCTGTAAGGTTGCAAATTTATTTTAGCCAGTAGTACAAAGGTGATTCTTCTCTTAATGAAACCGCCATTTCCTGATGAGGAGAGTCACATAAAAGTTTCCCATTCAGCTTCTCAAAACAATTCTGTTGATCCATCAATATGGACTCTAATGCCTGTGTGGAGGCCACAGGGTGGAGCTAAGCAGCAACTGCCCTTCCCAGAAGGTTCATATAAATAAGGCGGCATCTTCAAAGTAGATGCCATAGGTTTTCTGAGGAGGAGGTTATCACTTTGAAGCAGGAGGGTCAATTAGAGTGTTAAAGAGATGGCACTGGGGCAGAGACTTAGGATTTAGATTGGGATGTAGGCAGAGAAACAACATGAAAACAAGCATAAACCTTTGTGTGTGTGTGTGTGTGTGTGTGTGTGTGTGTGCATGTAGCTAGCTAAGCAGTATTCTGGCTGGAACAAAATCCTCTCATAGAGTCAAGATGAAAAGAACATGGGGAGGAAGTAACACATTTTCAGGGCAATTTGAATGCATAATAAAAGAGTTTACACAGTTTTGTAGACAATCAGGAGTCATTCAGTGTTCTTTCTTTCCTCCTTCATTATTTCTTTACCTACCTTTCTTTTTAACTTTAAATTGCTATCAGTTCTTTATATTGGCATAGTTTCTGTTTATTTTTAATTAAATTTCTTTAATATACAATCTCCAACCAACTTTATAAGAATGGATAGAAGACAAACGTATGATATTTATAAGGCTTGCACTTACTGCACACAGTCCGTATTAAAATAACTCCTTGTTGTTTAAGCCAACTTAATTTCTTCCCAGTTTCGCTCCAAACCAACAATATAAGGTATCAATCTATTGTAGGCAATTAGACTTTTCTAGTGGGAACGCAGGGAGAAATGGGGAGCTGGTGTCATAATTCTTAGGCATTTCTGTCATGTGACAACAAAAAAAACTCACATTTTAAGACACAGATGTTTCTAACTTTGATTAGTGGGATCCCTAAATTCTGGATTTTATAAGCAAAATTCTAGCCAAGCATTATTTGCTAACTATGATTAGAAGAAATGTGTCTGTGTCTGTACTTCCTGCTATTATTTGACTGTTGTAACTAATACTAAGATTATGTAGTTTTCAATTAGGTTTTTGTATGCTATTTATATGCAGAACAACGACACAGAAATTTTGCTCTGAAGATTTCATTTTTCAAATGTGTAAACAAAAATTATGGTTGCTCCTGTCCAGGGTCTCCCCATTTTTTAACACTTCTCCTATCAAAAGGCAGAGTCTATATCCCCTCAGGCTTAATCTGCTTTGACCAATAGAGCACAGTGTTGGTAAGTGGCTTCTGAGAGTAAGTCAGAAAAGACTATGTGACTTCATGCTGTCAGGATGTTTACTACGACTCCAAGTCAGTTACCATGTGGAAGTCCAACTAGATCCTGAGAGCACCATGCTAGAGAGGCCATATATACATGCTTAGGTTGACAGTCCAACGCATCTCACAAATGTACCTGACATGTAAATGATGCCGTCTTGGGGCCCTCAGACCAGCCTTGCCATCATCTGGATAACTCATGTCAGTAGATGACACAGGGAACAAGAGACACATCCAACGAATATTCCTCAAATTCCTGACTCACAAAGTTGCATGCAAAAGATAATGTCTGTTTTACACTGCAAAGGTGTGGTGTGGCTTACTATGTATCAGTAATATCCGGAATATATGTTGGCTGCTATTTTTTTGTGTGGCTGCAAAGCACAGAACTAAAAATAATTAGTGCAAGTTATGGATAGCCACACAATCATTCAATATGAAGAAATATTTTCTATTATGTTCTAAAATGGAATGGGTTGCTGTGAAAGGTACGGAGATTCTTGACACTGGAAGCAATTAAAGAGAAACCACATAAACATATGCTTAAGATGTCATCCTAAGAATAAAATGATCAGATAAGAGGAAATAAGAAAGCTTTCCAACTCTGAGAATCTGAGAATAGTTGGTGTAAGCAAAGCAATATTAAAATATCTTTTACTTAGTCCTCATTTATTAAAATGGCTTAAATATATATTTATTTAATTTAAATCTCAGGACAACTCTGTAAGGTAAATTGGGGCATCTATTAATCTTATTTTTAAAAGGCTATAGTTAATATATCTGTTAAGCACTTACTAAGTGTCAGGATTAAACCACTCAAGAAGTATTATCTAATTAAACATCAGAATAACTCTATGGGGATATATTCTATTATTATCCTGATTTTACCCAAAAAGCAACTCAGTCACAAAGAAGGTAAGTAATTGTCTAGGGACCCACAGTAAGTAAGTAAGGCAGCAATAAAGTTCAAATAGTCTGATATCAGAGACTGTGGTCTTAATATTATGAGACATCTTTAGGTTGGGTCCCTAACAATACGTTCCACATTAGTGGTAATAATGACTAACAGATTTCATTTCTTTTCTTAGAGTCTTAGGGGATTTGTTGTTTGTTTTGTTTTGTGGTGTTTGTGTGCATTTGCGTGTGTGTGGGTGTATGTGTTTGTGTTTGATTAGACAATGGAAATACAGATTAATGAGAATTTAGATTGATTAAAACCTCAACATTTGTCATAATCATAACTTCCAGATGTTTAGAGTATGTATTTACTTAGCCAGCCCGTTTAACACAAACACATTGAGTTTTCCCAAACCACATCACATTACTACAGAATCAGAAGAGATTTCTCCCTTCTTCCCCACCCCCTTTATGATAATAAGCTAATATCTTCTCATGTATTAATTCTACGCCAGGGACGTCGCTGAGGGATTTAATTCTTTCACTCACTGCAGTGCAGTGGGATGACACCATCATGCATAATTTCTCAATGAGAAACTGAGGTTCAGAGGTTACATGAACAGCCCCAAAACAAATAGCTTTAAAGCAACAGCATCATGATTTGAACCCAAGTCTTTCTAGAGGAAGAGACCATGCTTTTAACTACCCAATAGTATCAGTATTAAGCTAATCAAAATAAAATCAAATCCCCTACCAATCCTTCTAGAAGGAGTCCATATTTTTCTCCATAGACTGCTCCAATGTAAACCAATCCTTACAAAAACAAAGCCCCTTTATATTTTAGTTAATAATCTCATATTACAATGTAAATATTTTTCTCTTCTCTGATTTAAGTGAAGACTTAGAAATTCTAGGTTTCTCTGTCTATAAAATAATCTTCAATTATTCACATGATCAGTCCAAACTACTTTATCGCTTTGTTTAATGTGGCATTGAATTTTGGTAGACACACTCAAGTGAGGCTCAGTTTAGTTGACTATGATCCAGGTAGTCCAAAGTTAAAATCCCATCCCCCAAATTTTTTAATTTTTGTGACCTTGTACAAGGTATGCAGACTCTCTGAAATCTACCTTCTCCTGCCTCAAAGATTAGATACTACTGCCTACCTCATAGGATTTTATGAGAATTTAAATAAGATGATGTGATTATTAGCATGGTGTTATAATAAAAGTAGCCACCTGGCTCTATGTCTGATACACATGAAATCACATAATTCTCACAATAATCCTATGAAGTAGAAGCCATTATTATCACTGCTGCCATTTTACAAATGAGGAATGGACACACAGAGAGATTAAGTTGCATACTGTTAACAAGCCAGTAAGCAGTAGAGCCAGGATTTAAACACAGGTAGTCTAAGTGCTCTTAATCCCAATGATACACTTACGTCTCGAGTAGGTAGATCAATCATGGTAGTTATTTTTTGTCAATAATAATAGTAGGATTAAATAATGTGAATTCAAATGCAGGGACATGGATAACTGACTTTCCCTCATCACCTCTAAATACAACATTTTTTACCTATAAAATAAAAATTAGAGTTTAATATGTAAGATAAAGGTCTTAAATATTGCAAATTCATAAATGAAATACTAAAATGTATTACAGTAAAGTAATATAATTACTGGAATTGGTAAATTTATATTTGCTATTCTGGTTCAATAAGCAATTTAAAATATATTAATACGAATAAGAAAAATCAACACTCACTAAGCACTTAGCACTGAAACTTCTAAACACATCACATGGCCCATCTTATTTCATCCTCACAACACAATAAACTAGGCACAGCATAGTCACATCCATACTTTTAACTTACTCAAAATCAAACACATTTACTAGGCAAGTACAACATTAAGTAAGAGAGATGGTGACAACATAAATGTAAAAATAACCTGCCCTTATTCCACTCACTGGGCATGTGTCCTAGAGGGAACAAAATCTGGCAGACTGAAATACACTCTCCCCTTGTTCAGTCTCAATTCTTTTGTTCATCTTGTAACAAAGACATCTGACTATACTAAGCATACTCTTCAAAAGTACCTATTTTTCATATGACATCATTTGTTAAATAAAAGCCAATTTATCTGCAGTTCAAATGAAGAATCAATGTTCTACTCTCATATAGAGGAAAAAAAAAACTGTGATGTTGGAATTACTCAGGAACAGTATATCCAAATACAGTATGTCTTCATATATTAGGGATAATATATCAGGATCAACTGGAGTTTATCTCATTTGCAAGGATGCTTTCACTTTAAAGAAATCCATAAATATAATTTGATTTTTAACAGATTAAGGAGGAATAAGATATAGTTTTATAAGAGAGATAAAGCTGTAAATAAAATACCATATATATTTAAAAGCTTTTAGCAAACCAGTACTTACCCTGTAAGTCTACTGAAATACTTAAAAGACAATATATATTTAAAAAAAAATTTTTTTAAAGTGACTGACACATTGTAGCATCATATTTATATTTATGAATCAAAATGCAAAGTAAAATAAGACCCGGTCAAAGGTAATTAATGACTTCTACAGCAAAAGTATGCTTAGTAACAAAACATAAAAACACCTTATTTGAAAATGCAGATCAAGGCAAAAATGCCAAATTTCATCACTTCTACTTAATACTGTACCATATAGGTACTAAACTGTATGGAAAAAGCTAAACTCAAGTTGAATATATTGGAAATATACACAAGCATCATATGAGTAGCCTTTAACAGATTTTTTTGCTTGTGTATTTAGAAAATTCAAAAAAATCCAGGATGAATATGAGAGTTTAGCAAAGTTGATGGGCCTAAGTATGCAAGATCTTTATGGAGGAAATCATAAAACTTTATAGCAGTAACAATAAAGAAGACACAAAAAAAGCGATTAATTACTTTCTTGGACATATTAATTAAATATCATAAAATATCAATTCTCCGTAAAATGATCTCTAGACTAAATGGAGTTCTAATAAAAATTTTAATGTTATTTTTCTTGGATGTCAACAAAATGACCAATCATTGTATAAAAACATGATCAAATTCAATAGTAGCTGGCAAAAATTTAAAATTTTGACATATCACAGCTAGCAAAGATATAGAACAATGGAAACACTCAAACCGTTGACAGAAATACAAACAGCAAACCGTAATTCGGTACTTTCTTGTAGTGTTGAACATCTGCATACCTTACTGCCCAGCAATTCTACTTATTGACTCATAGGAAAATAAAAGACACATGGACACATGCACGAGATATTTCATAAAAGCATTATTTCTCAAAAAAAAAAAAAACCTGGAAAAGACCCAATAACAAACAAACAAAAAAATCATCGACAAGAGAATAAATAAGCCAATTTTAGAATCAGCCCCCATTCATCTCCCACCTCATATGACACCTTTGCATAAATTCCAAGAATCTCCCCTTGGGGTAGGCAACTACGAGAAAGCATTCCTCCTCTGGGCTGATGCTCGGACTAAATGAGCAGTAGCTTGAGCTGGATTCCAGTTTCTACTCCTGCTGGCTCTCTGTGCCTGACAATCTTACATATTCATACAATGGAATTCCACATCTGAATGGAAATAATCTACAGTCACATGAAGTAAAATGAACAGATCTTAAAAAACGTTATTAATTGAAAAAAGTACAGTTCAGAACATTATGAAATACATTTTTAAAAGTATAAAAACATGATGACTAAATCATGACTATCTTGTTTAGAGATATGAACTTAGTAACACTACAAAGGAAAGGAAGAGGTTTATCAAAAAGAAAATACAGAAGTCATCACCTGCACAAGGAGGATAGACGTGACCTGAGGACCACAGAAGACTTCCCCACTATTGGTAATGGATTAATTTTTAAGTCTGGTCAAAGGTTATTACTATGCTTCAAGCTTTACCTCTATAACACAAAGAGTTTTGAATGTATCAAACATTCAACTGATTTTTCTAAAAAGCTGTAAGAAAAAAAAAAAAGAAAAATCATGAGAACAGTCCTAAATGACATACAACAGAGAAATCTGAAGAGACAAAATCAATGAAGGAGACCTAACATTCATTCCAAAGGTAGTTCACAATTTAAGAAAAGAGAAAATAGAAAAGAGAAATTAATACAAAAACAAACTAAGAAAAATCCCCATAGTCAAAAATATTTACAAATTCAAAGCATCAAAACATACAGATTGCTGAGGGAGGAAAATGTAAAAAACTGTAACCCCATTATTACGAAATTTTAGTACACCATAAATAGAGAGAAGCTACTAAAGATTTACAGTAGATGAAGAAAAAGGGAGAACAGGTGAAGATGACATGTAATGGAGAGAGAATCAGATTAGCACTGAAATTCTCATTGTCAAAACTCAATTCAAATGTGATTACAGAATTCTGAGCGAGAATGGTTTTGATTTTAAAATTTCTATATAGTCTGACTTTCAATCACATTGTGGGAAACATAAAATTATTTATCTACAATTCACTCATTTTATTTTTACTTGAAGATATACTTAAGCAAATTAAAATGAACATCAATAGCATGAAGTATAAGGGACCAGAGAGCAATGGTTCCAAATCAGGAAGGGAAGAGCAGGCAGTGCCCTGGGATGGACAGCTCTCCACCTGTTACTGTTTGATCTTTCCCTCTCTTCTCCTAAGGTGATATATCCTCTGGCTACCAGCTCTCATAACACACTGCAATTTTCCTTAAATTGTTACAATGAATAAATTTATAAAGTTACATATGAAGTTATAATGAACGAAATTTTGAAAATGTGCCTGTCTCTTGGACCAGATATCAAGCTCCCTTGCCTGTAGTTTTTGCTGCAGCATTTTTAATGCTTCGCCTAGACTTGACCACTAATAAATATTTTAAAACATTTTTGCATAAATGAATGAATGCCTACAAGCACATTCATAAAAACTTCTTTCAACCAAGCCTCACTCTCACACTTCTAATTCCTTTTTTCCTCCACTTCCTATATTCTGGAAACAGTTATAATCCAAATACCTGTGAGTATGAGTGAGTTCATATTAACATCTCCACTTCCTTCCTCCAGTGCTAATAAGTTATGAAATGTATTCTTTGCATTACCCAGCACTCTCTGTCCAATCTCAGTTAAGTCAATGATATCATCGCCCACCCACTCAACATCTTAAATTCCTCACTCTCAGCAATGAAGTCTTAGTTTTACTTTGTTTCTAAACCCGTTTTCTGAGTTTACGCATGAATTCCACAGTAGACACTCCTTGAGCATCCATGCCACCTGTCCTTGGCCCACATTTAACTTTAGTTTCAGTTGGATGTACAGAATCTATTCACTCTAATGAAATTCTGCTTTAGGTGGATACCAAGTCTCTCCACTTTCTGATTCATGACTGTCTCTGAAACTATGGTTGCTGCTCAGTCTCCACCCAGAAGTTCCAGAAAGCTAACATCCCCTGGGGCAACCTTCAAACCACTGGCAGTGATAGCCCTCAAATGCCAGTCCTTTGCGCAGACAATTTTGATGTGCTTGTGTCTTGCTTCCTCGGCAGGCCTTCAGCAGCACTGAGTCCCAATGGGTCAGAGCAATGACCTTTATTGACCTCTCTTTGCCAGTTACATAATGTCTGTACCTTCTACCTGGCTTTCAGGAATCACCTCCCAACTGGCTACCTGTAACTCAAGTCCTTATCTCAAGATTTGGCTCAGAAGAATTCAGAAATGAACTCCTAATTGACAATTCCAGTGAATATATTTCTGTCATCTTGTAATTTCACAAGATTGTACCTTAGTGACCCACTTCCATAAAACCTTCTCACCTCAGATTTCCTGACAATGTGCTTCTGGTCTGATCTTTGTAGATCCCTCTTTCTTTGGTTTCTAGTCTTTCCTTAAGGTAAGGAACCCGTGCATCTGTTCTCAGAGCTCCTTGCTTCATGTTCCATGAACTCTTCCTGCATAATACCCACACTCATGGGCTCAATACTTTTCTAGCTCATGGGCTCAATACTTATCTATCTATCCATATACTGAAGATTATCAAATCTACTTCAATAGTTCATATCTCCCTAGAGTTCCAGACATGTATTTTCACTGCCTATTGCAGAGCCTCACTTAGATATCCCCAAAGGTACCTTAACAGTCATTTGCATGACTGTTTTATACGTTTTTTATACGTTTTTGAGTCAATGTCCTCCCGTCATCCACATTCGTACCATTCTTGCCATTCTTATTTCTTCTTCCACATTTCCTGTACAAGTCAACTCTTTAAATCCTATGTGCCTGCTGTGTGTGTGTGTGTGTCTGTAATCTGTAACATTCTTACTCTCTCCTGGCTAATGCCTTCATCATCTCTTACCCGTACTACTAGAACAGCAGTCCACTAGTCATACCTAGTGCTTTCAGCCCACTTGTATCAGAACAGTCTTTCTAAAACCAAATCATCATGAAAAATTTCTGCTTAAAATTACTGCATTATGCATTTAGTAAACTAATTCCCTATCCAGGAATCAGGAATCTAGAGAAATGGCGTAGATAGGTAATATTGGATGGTTGGTATAAATGAGGCTGTTTGAGGAGAACCAAATAAAGTATGATGCCTAAACGGTGATCCGAGGAAACAAGCAGGAGCAGGCACCCAGGACTTCAGAAGAAAGAAGCTGATGCCCAAAGGCAAACTTTTATTCCTGAGTGAGCTATTTTTAACACAGCTGCTTCTAAGAAATAGAATTTGTAAAGGTACCTAATAAATTCTACATAAATTTTAAATTATACCAACAAGAGTTTCCGTGTTCCTCGATGATCTAGCAAATGATATTTGCAATCTACTCCTTAGTATCATAGACCTTTTCAAGAGCAGATTATTCCACGGTATAATGATAAGCCAGTTAACAGTCAAGATTGTAACTTTCCCCGCTTCCTCTGTACTGTAAACAGTCTGTTTGAAATACTTTCAGTTCTTTTTTATACAGCCCATTTCTGATCACTGCTCAAGGAAGGTAAACAGGCCATGACAGTGATAATACTTATTTTCACAATAATGATCTTTGGTAGGTAATAAAATGTTACTTCCCTTGGAAAGGGAAAAGACAGCTGCAAAACAGCAGTGATCTAAGGTGTGACCAAGAGAAAACATACTGTGCAATAAACCTATGAAGCAAGGAATTATTTTAGGACTACTGGGTGATGTTAAATACGGTCTTTTGAAGGTCAGCAATTTTGTGATCTGTTATTAAAAATTTCAGAGAGTACTGAAATATCTTAATCTGAATAATTTTATGTAAATTATTTTGTTGGTCTTCATAACTAAGTTAAAATATAGTTTAGATCAATATTGATTGCTTCTCATTTTTGAAAGTTCCAGAATTGGCAACAGGATATAATTGAGAGTATCTGAAGAGAATGGCTATTGTTATTTAAAAGATTCCTCACCGACTACAGGATAAAATTTAGATTTCTTAAGATGGTAAACAAAGATGTTCACAAACTGGCAGCTAACTACCTTTCCAGGTTCCCCTCCAGCACTCCTTACATCTCACTCAGCACGGTATCCTCAAACACACGCCAAAGGTCCACCATACCCAGAACAGTATAAAGTCCCTTTGCATCAACGTGCTACTGCATTGATGCCTTGTTGTTCGTTACTCATTTTGTGAGGGAAAACTCCTATTCATTCTTCAAAGTGCAAGAAACATATAACTTCTTTGGTGAGCTCTTCTCAGTGACTTTCCAGGAAGCATACAACCTGGTACATATCTACCTTTGATACAGTCATTACCACGTAATTCAGATATGATCGTGTATTCAAAGACTTTCCACTTCTCCTAGGATTAGCTACACAATCCCAGAAATGATTTTCAAGCCCCTCTCCAGCCTAAACCACCTTCATTCTGACCACCCACTTGGAATTTCCTTCAGTTCTTTGAATGTACTATGCTGGTTCTTAATTTCCTTACCTTAACTTACTCATCCCCACAGGGCTCAGCTTAAAGGTAAACCTGACAAGACGTTTCCCTTGCTCCCTAAACTAGGTTAGGTCAACTTGCTCCCAAATTCCCAATGGTCCTTTCAGTCTCTATTATGATATTATTCATTTCTAATTGCTTGTTGGTTTTCTCCAGCCGGCTATAAACTCCACGAGAACAGAGGTGATTTTCCTCTTACCTGCTATTTGCCTAATAGTTGGTCTGCTGCCTGGCACATCAGGGGTGGTTTATAAATATTATTGGAACAGACAAATAAATATTAAATTCACTACTTCTCTGCACTGTAAATATCTTTCAATTGGGCGTGGCTTTCATGAGACCATGAACCCACTCATTTAACCCGTCAGCCATTCAGCATGTGTTAAGAATCTACTATGTGCCTAGCAACATCATACTCCCCAGGGATGCAGAAGAGCATGAGCCATAGCTCTGGTACTGAAGAAACTCACAGACTGGTAGGTGAGGGTGCAAAGAAGGGTGCTGCTTAGTTAGTGATTTGCAGACCACAGTGACTGCATCAGGAAAGGACACATGAGACAAATGGATTTGATCAGAGACAAATGGATTGATCCACGAACCAGAGTAAGAGCTGCCAGAAAGAAACCCTCTCTTTTTGTGTACTGGTCCTGAACTCGGCAGGCCTCATGCTGCAGCCAGTCCTATTACCACCTCATGAGACTGAGGGGATAAAGCAGTGAGGAAGAGCCGAGCTAAGAGACAAAGAAAGACTATTTGAGCCCCCAAATACTGATGTATTTGATCTACTCCTGAATATTTCAGTTACGTGAGTCACTAAATTCCTGTTCTTATTTATGTAGTTTTTGTTTGTTTATTGCATTAAGTCAGTTTGAGTAGAGCTTTGTGTCACATGCAATGGAATTTCTTACATTAACACATGCAATCAGAGACAAGGCAACATATAAACAGGCTCTTAAAAGTTGAAGAGCAGTTTGCCAGGAGGAAAATAATAATATTAATAGTAAGAATACTATGTTAGCTTTTATTTTGTCATAGCGCTGTTTCACTGTTTCAAGTGATTTGGATACATGAAGGAAAAGTATGTGTAAAAACTCAGAAGTACAAAAGATAACGGTGCATTTGAGATATACAGTGACCAGCTCAGGGTTTCAATAGAATATTTACTGGGAGAAGCAGGGGATCAAAAGGCAGAGATGAAAATGAAATACACCACTGCAGTCAGATTGCAGATAATTCCACATGCCGTCCTAACAGCAATTTTGAGCCCATTTCTATTCAATAAAAACAAACAAATGTAATCCATCAGGCCAATCAGAATTTCTCATAACTGGAGATCTTAAAAAGTAAAACTGAAATGCATCCAGATTTCATTTCATAAAAAAGCTCCAAATGGTGTATTATAGCAGGATTCCAGAGAGGTTAAGCGACTTGTTCTGGGCAAAATTAGGCAACAAAGTATGAACTAAAATAAAACGATTTCTCAGTTGCAAATCTGAAACTCTTTCCACAATACCCCATGTGCCAACCAGTGTGATTAGTCTCGCAGACACAACAGCAGAGGGTTAAAGGTGTGCAGACTACTCAGTAAAACTGGTCCTCTTCTCAGTTCCATAACTTAACAACTGTGCGGCCTTTAGCAAGTGGCTTAACCTCACAAAGTCTCCTGTTCTCCTCCATCACATAGGAATTCTAGATCCCTTTTTCTTACAGGGTCATTTTGAGAATTAAATGAGAAAATGTTTAGCACAGTATCAAAAATGCACACACTTAGCCCTTACCTAATGAGGGCTACATAAATATTTTACAATAATAACACAACTCTCCTTTCCCATTTGTATCGAAGTGATGTGGATATAATAATATCTTTTCAGCAATACCTAAGTGTAAGCCCACTTTGCCCTAGAATGTGATTATGTTCTGTTAGGGTATGTTTGAGGGTTGAGATAAGAGGGCTCAGATAAGTACCAGGGACCAGAAAATACACAAGGTAATGTGGTTTTCCCTATGTAGAAAGAAATGCAAAGTTGCATTTCATTATATTAAATTCATTTGAGAGCTAGGGAAATATGATCATGATAAAACATGACTTAACAACTGCTATAGCAAGAAATCAGACACAAGTGCTATAAAAACAGGGTTGTTAGTTGGTTCCAAAGGGATCATCTCCACAGGGGCTTTTGTTTCCCCCAGGTGAAGGGACCACCTGCGGTTCTCAAGCATCTTGATCAGAGGCTTGTTTGAAGTAATAAATCAGATATGCATGGATCAATTTCAAGAACCAGATGAGGGGAAAGCAAATGGTTAACACCATGTTGGTGTGAGCCTGCCAAGTGGCAGGCCAGCAGCTGGCCACACAGAACAAATAGAAGCACTGCAGACATAGAGAGTGCAGAGTTACTAACAGCTGATGAACATCTGCACTGTTGACTGTTCCTTGGGCCCAAGGCCTGAAGTTATTCCCCAGACAGGGAAGCTATCTTTGGACTGCAAACTGTGCTCCAGTAAAGTGATGGGAAATAAGGAACTTTCTCTGCTGGGATGGCCATCAGATTACTTCATTTCAATTTCAGTCCATCCACCTCATCTGGCTTGTGTTTTGGGACCCGATGGAAAAACAAGGAAATATATCTATTTAAAGATCGGGAAGTACTAGCTGGAGAAGAAGAAAATGTAACAACTAAGCCGTGTGCAAGGATCTGAGCAAACAGTGATGAATCTGCAGGGAACCCTGAAGATAGGAACACTAGGCTCCTTATATGAGGGCCAAAGATCAGGCCTCAGATACTCTATGAGGTTGTTATGATCCCAGGTGGATTTAAAAACTGAAGAAAGAGATGAGAAAAGAGGAAAAGAGAGGAAAAATGATAGAGAAATATGAAGGGACATAGAAAGTCAGACACATCATAAATTGATGCATTTACTCAACAGATACTTTTGAAGACCCACTAAGTGTTAAGTCCCTAAATGAGGTACTTGGTGTAGAAAGCCAATTAAAATCCCCGCCTCTGAAAAACACAAACTCTAGATGGTAAGAAAGCCAAGAAAACAGATGAGTTCAATACAAAACAATATGGGACCAAGGCATAAATGGCAAGGAACAGACTATCACCGGGAGTAACAGAACATGAAACAAAAAATAAAATTACCAGAAAATCTAAGTTAAAGAAGTTCAAGAAAAATAAAATTTGGTAACTTGGAAATGACAGTATGCAAGGTGCACAGGTTTTCAATTGACATAACAATAAGTTTTGCTTGTTTTTAGTTTTAGTGTGAAAAGCTGCACACTCAGGCAATAGATCAAAGTCAGAGTTTCTTTTAACTACAGTTTATTTTAAAACGTAAACCTGAAATGCATCCAAATATCACTTAATTATCAGATCTTCCAGCAGTGCCTTATCATGGCATTCCTGCTTACATCAGGGAACATCTGTCACAAGGAAGAGCCAACAACGATGCATTGTTTTAAAGGTTGCAGTTCTGAGAGGAAAAGTAACTTCTGCTACTGGCACACACCTGTCAGTAATTTATGAATCAAGAAATGAGGTATAATCCAGTATCTATGACAAATGTAAACACACACCTGAGCCATAAGGAAAAATCATTTCCAACTATTTAAACTTTCGAACATCTGTCTTAATCTTGTCCCTGGGGTGACTTGAAGGGTACAGTGGTGAATAAGGAGAAAAGGGTGACAGGAAGAAGCCAAAGGAAGCTAATGATACTTTGTTATCTTCTGGTTCTAGGACTATGTTGTCTTATTTTGGTTTGAAATGAAATCATTAAGACTGAAAGTATTTATTTTGGAAAGGAAAAATTATCTATAAAAATTTAGTTTTTTAACACCAGCTCAGATAAACTTTTAGCCAATGTCATATTCACATTTTTGAACTGCTATCAGGTGAGTCAGCAGCACCTGCCTTTAAAGCAAGGGTCAGGACAGAGATCAGCTTGAAAGGAGAATTTTATGTAAAAAGAAAGATAGTAAGCCTGATAAGGATCAGAAATTTTTTAAGGTTTAAATTTTAACACTGGTGCAAATCACTTGACATAAGATAAAGAGAAAAGAGGACCCAGAGGAAATGATAAATCTATGCATGAAGAGATATATTTTCCAAAAAGTTGCGTTGGTTAACTGGAGGTGAGTTGGGAGTGTTTTGATACTTTCAGAAGTAACAAGGTATGGACGATGGATAAAAGCACCCTGAATTGTCCCAGGCACACTCTGTAAGGGAGATCTGGGAATACAGAATCACTCTGGAAAGAGCTGTAACTGAAGAGAGTGTTGCCACGTTGATGCCCCAAAGTGATCTGAGAATCCTACAAGGGCTTTCACAGTTTACTCTCTGAAACTTGGGAGTCTGTTTCTGGAACACAACAGCACAGTGGTTAAGAACTCAGGTTCTGAATTCAGAAAAACCTGAATTAAAGGCTAAGTCCCGGCAGTTTCCTCACATGAAAAGTGGTGACTGGGTTGTTGGGAACTTTCCATGGGCTAACATGGACAAAACACAACACATATCAGGTCTCAATTCTTCAGTTTAATCTGTGCATGTATATATACATTTATAATAACAGAAATAATGATATTTGAACCCAATGGATTCCAAGTCATGTTATGCTGTGGGAAATATGGAAATAGCCTTAATACATTGTGTTGGACATCATAACAATATACACTGGATAAGAATTTTATCATATTAAGTCAATATAGTTGCTTAGTAGGGAACTTGGTTTAGAGGACAGAGAGTAATAAAAGTAAAACAATAACAGCTAATGTTTCAGAGCTTATTAAGTAGTTCCATATTCATTATTACACTTCATCTAGAGAAATACTCTACTGATAAAGAAACTGAAGTTCAAATAGGTGACGATGATTCACCTAAGGCCATACAGCCAGGGTGCAGGAGAGCTGAGATCAAGCCCAAGCCTTCTGAACACAGGGTAGAAATCCCTTATTTGCTAATTCATTTAACAGCCATCCTATCAGCTGACTTTTGCTCTATTAACAAACCACCTTAAAATTGAAAGCTTAAAGGAACAAACATTTATTTTTTTCTCATGGTTGTGGGTTGGCTTGATACTCTTCTGGTCTGGGAAATTTTGACTAAGGCTGGATGATCTTGGATGTCCTCGCTCACAAGCTGGAAGTCTAGTTGGTGTAGGAGATCTCAGCCGAGACAACTCATCTCTGCTCCACCCTCTGGCAGGTCTCCTGGGCTGCGCTTCCCCATGGCAGTCTCATGGAGCCAAAGAGTGGGAAGGTAAGCCCCAAACACAGGCTATTTTCATGCCTCTGTTAGTACCATACTTCCCACAGTTCCATTGGCTAAAACAGGTCATACGGCCAAGTCAGAGTCTCTGAATATAGGAAAGCATGAAGGAATTCACGTATTGGTAGTAAACTTGACAGCATTTAATATCCCTTAACTCTGAGTGGTAGGAGTCTATGTGGTTTTTATTTTTATTTACTTTTCTGCATTTTTCTAAATTTTTCAAAATGATCATTTATTATCTTTATAACAATGAAATAGATATTTGTTAAAGAATTTAGAAAATTGAGCCATTTTCTAGAGAACCACCAGTTCCAGTTGTGAGCATTTTTTTTTTCGAAATGGGAATCAGACTTCCATCTGACCCACAGCAGACAACATTAACTATTAGTGAGTCTCAGGGACTGCTCATTACTGTCATTTTCATCAGTGCTCTATACTCTTCCAGTGTGACTGCATGAATTCTTGTGCCTTCGATTATGATTTACATGGCAATTCCCAAATCCACACACCCAGGACAGTTTTCGCAGTATTTCCAACCTGTCTCTCTAAATCCCATCAGAAGGATGTTTGCCTACTCTTTGAAAAACGCAAATGTGACTGTCACGCCTGCTCTCTCCTGCTTAAAGTCACCTATGGGGTCTGACTTTCCTCTCTCTCTCCCTCCTTATCTCTCCTGTCTCTCACCCACTCATTCTGTAATGTCTACAGGCAGCTTCTTACAGTTTGTTTTTTTGCTTTTTTCCCAGCTTTTCCAGAGTTGCAAGCTCTCTTCTGCCACAGGCTTTTGCACACAGCTTCTCCTGTTTGAAGCCCCAGAAATACTTTCCTCTCTTTTTAATAGAAACTCATCTTTATGATCTCAGTAAAAACATCATAACCACTCAGTGTAGGTTAAGTTTCCAAACTTCAGAACAGTCACATCAGGATGTCATTAGAAATGATCTGTTACTATTCATTCTCCATTTCTCAGCTTAAATGTCACTTCCTCCTGGAAGCATTCTTTGATTGCTCAAATATGGATCATATGCACTTCTCACACACTTTGAGAGTATGTCAAATTTCCTCGGCCATGCAATTTATATTACCATATTATATTCTTCAGTTAAGTTGTCTGTACTTCCCCCATTAGATTATGAAATGAGACTGAAGTTAAGGACCACACTGATCTTGTTCATCCAAGTATTCCCATTCCCTAACACAATGCCTGGCACATACATATGAGACATTCAGTAACTATTTTTTGATTTGCTCACTAAAATATACACTTGAATAGCTACTACAAAGGAAAGGAAGTGACAATAAGCATATGCCATATAAAATATTTTGTTCTTAAATGCTCTGTATATTTTGAAGAACATTTTACTTCTTAGTTATATTGATGAAGATTATAGTTAAATTATAATTCAACAAATGACATTAGGAACCCATGACCCTATACATTCTGAGTGATCAAGCCTAGAAATAAAAGAGTATGTGAAGACACATAGGTATCTCATAGTATTGACTGCGGAAGGTATGATTTTCCAGAGAACTCCAGAGAACAAATATATCTGATTTCTCAAGCATTTTGTTCTTCAATTTTTAAAAAGGCAAACACAATTAATTTACTGGCATTTATCTTCTATTCATTCATGTCAAGGCAAGAGTAGAAATTTTTCAGATGACTTTATCCAAGAGGTAATTCCAAAATTAAATATATAATTCTAAATTAAATTAAAGTATATCTGCATATATAAACTTACACTTATTAAATACATTTAGTTATATGGACTTCCATAACTTAACAATGAACATAGCTTAAAGCAAAGTAAATATATTTTTTAAATCACCAAGAAACCAGAGTCTTTTAAGCCATTTATCAACACAGAGTTAATGTGGAACAGTTGTGAAGCACTGTAGATGCTTGTACTTAAGGAAAAGTTTTTAGTAGGTTACTGTTTCATAAGAAATGAAGAATGTGTTAGTAGTATAATCCTTTTTCCCCCACAAAAGAATTAATAAATTAAATTGAAAACTCTGCCCAAAAACGTTTGTTTCTGGTGAATATTTCTATCAAATTATAATATAATTAAACCCATGGGCTTTGGAGTAAGGGTGAACTTTGGAGTTCTCCATCTCTCTAAGTCTCATTTTTTTCTCATCTGCATAATACCATATAAGGACATAGTGGGATTCATTCCTTCACTCAGCTAATGTTTGAGTGCCCATTACTTAACGAGCATTATCAAGTAATGAACAAGATACACACAGTCTACTATACAAAACTTACCACTGAGTGGAGATTTTATTAGTGAAAATGTGTGACAAAGCACACCATAAATGTTAACCATTATTAGTGTTGTTATTCCTCCTCAAAGCAGTAACAGAGCTATCACAGACTAAGGGAAAAACAGAGGTAGGTGTCAATTTAGTTGCATTCATACGTATATACACACACCCATGCGTTCACACACACAAATATATACACCCAAGCATGCCAAGGATTCTGTAATCTCCACTGCAGTTCCTCATTTTAAAGGTATAAAATCCAATACAGTTTTTTCTTAATACAGAGGCTTAGGATTCAAACTAATTTAATAAAGATTTTAAATGAAGTTGGAATAGTCAATGACTCATAGGTCAGAAGTGGGTGGCAGGTGACAGAGGGGAAGGCCTCCTGCAGACAAGGGACTCTGAGTGCAACTTTCCCATTCAGAATGCAAGGAGGCATTATTTCTTCTGTTATTTTAACCTATGTTGATGCCTAAGTCACATTTTCCCATATTTCTATCTACAAAAGTATGTTTACAGAATTTCTGAAAAGAAAACTTGTGTCAAGCACCCTCAAAACCAAAGGTTAAGTAGATTTTTAAGAAGTCTTAAAGCATAGTTTTTATGTTTAAAGGTTCTTAAACAATCTGCTGCCTCTTCCCTCTTCCTTTACCAAGAACAACGTAATTTTTATAACTTAGCTTTAATATTCAAAATATTAAAAAGAGTGTGTTATAAAGAACATAGTCATTTTGTCTTAATCTTAAAATGCTTGCTGACTGTCCTTATTAACTTAGAATTATACAGAGGAAATCAAAGAATATATCTTAAAATTGGTATGATATTAAATTAAACACATTCATAGTTTTTCTCTGCTTTTATCAGAATTATGTTCATGAATGTATTCATGCCTAAGGAACAGTTCTCTGGGCTATGGTCTCAATACAGAAGTGCTGGGTCATCTTCCCATCTTTAACTTGACTATTGTGAATTGTATAAAATGTATTTAAGGGATACAAATTTATTTATCCCAATAATATATCTAAGCTTAATAACTTACTGTGAAAGTCTTCAGAGTCTGAGTAGTAGTAGGAGTAATAACAATAACAACAACGATGACAACAACAATAATAATAATGGTAGGAAAAAACCTCCTTGTTTAGTCTGAATACATTGAACAGCAGCTTCACTTATTTCTAAACAAAAAAAAATCATACATTAACAATGTAAGTATGGAATAGTATGCTAGGTCAACTAACATGAAATTATACAAAATATAGACAGCAACAATGATGAAATGTCTTTGCTACTCCTTTAATAAAGTCAAGGATGTAGAATTAAATGGGTGAGTAACATTATCCCTCCTATAGTCATCACAATACATCTATTTCATATAAAACCACTGAAGGTAAAGGCTTAATAAATAACTAAAGTTATTTTTGGCAGTTTGGTTATTCAGGCATGGTATTATAAATATTTTGAAAAGAAAAAAAAATTCCAAATATAAATGTGGGCATGTTTAGTATAAATCTACCCTATGAAGTGGTACCAATAGATATCATTCACTATGATTAAGAAAAAAAGTGTGTATTCAATTAAGCAGCCCAGATGAATGGAGGGCACAGTATGTGGCACTCAGCTGACTAGATCCTGTAGGTGTTTCAGAGCTAGGGTATTTGTTTTTCAATATACACAGAAGACCTGCTCCATGACAGACATAGTGCTAAGCACTGAGTGAGTATAGCAGGAAACATAAAAACAAAAACATCCTTATGCACTATGAGTCTTGTAAGACTGATGAGTAAACAGGAAATTGAAAATTAATGAGATACATACTGTAGTACAGGAAATGCAGGATTACATGGGGGAAGATGAATAAGTAAAACCTAGAAATCAGGAAGAGCTTGGTGCACAACTGAGAAGTTCAGACGGAAAATGTGAGAACACATACTTATCTGGGGCAGAGGTTAGACGTTAGTGTTTAAAGAGAAAATACTGGTTAGGGGAAGTGAGGCAAGCTAATCAGAATACTAACCTAACCCAGAAAGTATGAACTTGATGTTGCAGGCAAGTCAAGCATGGGAGTGACAGGTTTAAACTTTCTCTTAATATCAGCGATACGGTGATGACCCAATGATAGAAAAACAGTGGAACACATCACAAAACTATGTGGTGACAGTATCTAAGTTGGGGTGTCGAAATCTTGGATTTAGTGGACAATGAGAAGGGGAAAAAAAGAATTCCAGAGATGTTTCAAAAGAAGACTTAAAAGGCATAGAGACATAGTGAATGCTGTGGATGACAGAGAAGAGTGAAGGACAATTCTTTTAGTTCAGGGACCTAGAAGTATAAGACAACTCCCACACACAGTTCTAGCTAGAAAAGAAGAGTTAGGGCAGCAAAATTCTGAATTCATTTGGTAGGTAATGAATTTACATGTTATCCACAGTTCAATGCGATCAATGCTAGTTGAGAATAAACACAGGAGGAATGCACACAGGAGAGGAGGGCTGAGGATGTCATTTGGGAGTTACCTTCATAGAGATCAGAAATGAAGCTATGACTATGCTGTAAGAACAGCAAAGACTCCAGTGGAAGAGAGATTCAAGAGTGTGTTCTCAAATATCAAATATCCAAGTGCATTTAAGGCCCATGAGAGCAAAGGTACAGTCTTTGGCTGTAGGGACATAAAGGTCACTTGAAATCTTTTGATAGTAATTTCAAGAGTTCACAGGGTTAGAAGAAAGGGAAATCCTATTACTCACAGTTAAAATGAGTAAGATAGGAAGTGGAAGCAATGGAGAAGTCTCTTTTGTCAAGATTTTAATAAATGGAAAGATTAAAAAGTAGCTAGTAGAAATAACAGGGCTAAGGGAGGCGTTTGTTATTTTCATAATGGATATACTTGAGTGTATTTGGAAACAGCCTTTCCGTTAAAGAAAATTAGCTGGGCATCAAAAATACAAGAGTGAAAAAAATCATGATGACTGCCGTCAAGAAGCTCACAGCCCAATGGACTTTTCTCCAGAGAGCCCAAATGGAAACATGAGAGGATATTAAGCTGAAGATGAAGAACTCTGACAGTTTTCAGCCAAATTCAGTTTGGAACATAAGAAGCAATATTTGCACTAAGAATGAGGGGGAGAAATTGGAAGATGGTTGGATATTTCAAGGAGAAAGGAATAATAAGTGAGAGAGTAGCTTTGTGACATTTGAGAGGTGAATAAAAGGTCTGATGTGCTGACAGGCATGATCGTGATGAAACTCCACAGAATGAATTGGTAATTGTCACTCTTGTGCATTTTCTTTCATCAGCATTCCACGGCCTGACAGCCAAAACAGAGTGAGTAAGCAGTGGGGAGAATAGATGTTTGGGGAATAAGCAGCATCTTTGAAGGTTAAAAAGAGCATGTAGTGATCTGAAGTTGTAATACACACATAAATAAACTAAAGTGTAGCAACTGTAGTCCTGTCAGTGATGTGCCTGAAAGATTAATAACACTAGTTCAACTAACATCATTATTGTTAATCCGCATGAATGATACGGAAGATACGATTATAATAGAAACCTCAATGATTCAGATATAAATCTGGCATGTTATTTAATATAGAACTTGGGAAGTAATAAGAATAGCTTTCAGTGATGTTTAAGAGTTTGTATCTATTTTTGTTAAATGTCATTCTTAGTTCTCCCAAGGCAAATGACTCCATGGCTAAAAACAGACAAAAATAACTGACCAAGTACCAAAAACTTAAAATTGGCCTCAGTACCATAACCTGGCTTTTGCCCGAGGTCCTTCTGGAGGAAGCCAGAGCCAGAATCCCCAGTGACAAGATCAGGCTACCAACAGGTCTTCTACTAAGTGAAGGGCAGAGTTGCTCTGTCAGCCTTGTTCAGGTCATTCTTTTGAGTTACACACAAAGCTCTACACTGTGGGAAGAAGAAATAAAGAATCTAGAGGACAAAATACAGAGTCCTGTTCTTGGTAGCTCTCTTGGTTAGGCATGTTTTGTGGCAAAGAGCAAACACACAAAAATAAGTTAGTTAAAAACAGATGCCCTTACACATACGCAATAATGAAGTATTCATTCACGACCAAGAAATGAAAGGAGCTGGACATCATAGGGGATGAATGAGAGACCTAGAAACTCACTGGTGAAATTTCTGTCTTTCTCTTTCTCAGAACTGTCTTCTCTTTCCATTCTTGCTGTTGACTTTCTATTTTTCCTCTAATCCCCTCTGTCTATCCCTGAGGACCAGTTTCCCTGTATCCTTGAATGTGGTTAACTATGAGTAGGACACCAGCTCCCTAGTTAACTGATTCATATCCTCTCTGTTACTAGGAGAGATCATCTGATTGGCTTCTAGGGGTGCGGACAGGGAGTTTTCCCAAGAAGGTGTCTGGAGGAGAACATTTAGTATCTCCAGTAGGGCAGTCCAGAACTTCACCAAGAATATGAAATCAAGACCACGTCTAAACACAGCAAATGCCTCCAGTGTTTTTAGCAAAACTCTTCTGGAGCAGATAGTCCACACAGCAGCCACTAAAAGTTTTTCATGTATACCTTATGGCTTAAGTTGGGCTACAGCAATCAACTTAGGATACTGGAGTGTGTTGCCCTGTTTTGTTTTTTTTTCCCTGAATTCTGATATAAAAATCCTAAGAATAAGCTGGGAATGTTTAAACCTAAAGACTGAGTGCACAGTTTGCCTTCAGATAGCTAATAATCTACTTTTTTAGAGGATTCTAATTTTATATCTTTCAATCAACTGTTATCATTATACATTTTAGGAAAACCAAAATCAAGTCCCTTTGGCTTTCAAGTGTGGCAAGCTGAAGTAATGGAAAATACTGGTTACCGCTCTATAGAAGAAACCGATAGAATACAGCAACATATACTCAAATACCACAAGCTTCTTCCTACATCAGGGCTTCACTACCTCATTAATTGACAATTTACACCTCTATTTTTAAGCTTCAACCTGAATAAGACTTATGTTCAGTTCTATTGAAAGAGGATATGACTTGTTCCATAAAAGTCATTTGTACTTAAGAAAACTTAAAAACTGCCACCACCTCCTCCCCCTTCTCAAACTTGAGCCAAGCAAGGAGCTGGTTTTAAATTGGATCCTCACACTTGAGTCAGATCTTTATAGGAACACAGCAAGACAGGAAACTTGTCCTGTGTGAATCATATCTTCACCAATTGTGTTAGCCTGTAAAGATGGCGAAAAATGACTGAGTGCATCATACTGAAAGTACAGGTCAAATCCTTTTAACAACTGATTTCAGAGAAATGTATTTTATGTTCTTTAAATATCCTTGCTTTGTATAGAGTATTGCTCAAAGCAAGCAGTCCATTAACTATAGCAAGAAATCTTTTCATTGTGTGAACATCTGGAATGTAACAGACTTTTTACAAGTTTAAAACTGTACCCTATGAACTGAATTGTATACCTCTCCCAAATTCGTATGTTGAAGCCCTAACCTCCAACGTGACTATATTTGAAGATAGGGCTTTTAATTAAGGTTAAATAAAGTCATAAATGTGGGTTCTTAATTTGACAGGATTGGTGGCTCTATAAGAAGAGGAAGAGAGAGAGGAGAAACCGCTCTCTCTCCATGTGCATCCATCAAGGGAAGGTCATTTGACCACATAGCTAGAAGGCAGCCATCTGCAAACCAGGAATAGTCCTCACCAAAACCCAACCATACAGGCACCCTGATCTTGAACTCAGATGCTTCAAAAATCACAAAATTTGATGCTTAACACCAAAGAGGAGAACTTTAAGCATAAATAGAATTATGAACTTGCAAATCCTATGGTGGCCTTATATTAATCAATTTATCAATTATAAACATGTGCTATATTTGGCTACTTCATGGATACAGTTATTTTATTTTCTTGTTTTTGCAGAATAAATGATAAAATATAGCTCCAAAGATAATTATACCTTGAGCTGACACTTTATGAAAATAATTTTAATTTATGGGAAAACCCAATAGCTCTAAACTTAAGATAACTGAATTAATCATAACATTGTTTTATTATGGTATGATTAAACCTGAAGATAAAGTCATCATTATATTATTAATATATATACTACAAAGATGCAATTAATGTTTGTGAATTTTTAATTTACGAGTTCCAAATACTAGCAAAGCCTGCTGCTAATTTGGGTCTTTGGTTTAGCACTTTGGTTGCCTCTTTTTATGTAATGCCACTGAACTTAATTCAGAGGAGGATTTCTAAATATTAATAGAGAGGTAATTTTAGAAGTTTAATTAGTGATCCCTCCCACACCACTGATTAAGCTTGGTTTTGGATCATTGATTTTCCAAAAAAAAAAAAAAAAAAAAGAAATTATCTCTAAAAATTCCATGAGCAAAAATGAATAAATAAAATAAATAAAATAATTTATTCATTAAGCATCCCTTTATGCTATATATTTTTCTTAAAATAAGTAAGGTTTACCTCTGCCACTTGTTAATAAAAATGGAGTTGTGGAGCTTTTAACTAGAGTATTTCTTTCCAAGCCTGCATGGTATTTCACTAAAGACTTATAGTATTACTTGTGTGATGGAAAATGGGGAGAACACATGAGAAATATTATATGCTTTGGGATACTGAAGAGATACATATTTTCATACTTTCCTGAGCCAGAAGCACTCAAGGTAGGTTGCAACTCTAATTTATTTTTAATAATTTTTATTAAAAAGAAATAAACTGAGCTTAAAATATTGAAAAGTAATTACCCTATGGACATGCTAAGATATTGGAGGTAATAATATTTACCTCAGATTGCCTTTTAAAAGATAAAAAAGAAAGAATATACTATAGTCATTCTTTTATACATTCAACAAAATATTTATTGAGTACCTACTAAGTGTAAGGTATTATGTGAGGAACTGAAGAGTCAATGATAATTAAAAACACACTTGATTTCTATACTCATGGAACTTACGGTCTAGTGGGGAAGCATGGCACTTATAAAGTAATCATGTAACACTGCAGATACGGTACATGCTGTGAAAGAAAGATTATGTGTTACTCTGAGAGTACTTTGAATCAAGAGAAAAGCATTGAAGTATCCTGAAGTAGAAAAGATGTGGGCGAGGAAGCACCTCAGAGCCAGAAAAATTAGACGGACCTTGGTGAAATACGACATTTCCCTTTATCCTAAATTTACCTTCATCCTCAAAGCAATGCAAAACCTACAAAGGATTTTAAGTAAGTGGAGATAGATGAATGATATAATGAAACCTGCATTTTGGAAATGTGTAATCTGAAGAATAGATTAGGGGAAAAAAGTAGATACAGTCAGAAAGTTGTTCTGGAAGTCAAAAGGAGAGGTCTAATTACACAGAGTAGGATATTCATGATGAAGGTGGGGAGAAATAGAGAGAAACCCAACAAAATTTGATGGTGGATTAGATGTTTAGAAATCATAAAAGTAGATTCTGCTGCTATAAGAAATTAAAATATCAGTGTTCAGTAGACAAAGAAAAAAATTCTACTCAGGTCATGGTATAGAAACTTCTCCAGCTTCGCGCCAATGGATAAGCACCCTGTAATGTGGATAAGTGATTCTTCAATATTGGCATCCCCAAACCTATAAGGAATCCAAATATCAATATCCTTTTTTTTGGTCCATTACAATGCTGCTCTGTTGATCCTACAGGAGTCTTCTCCTGGTCTGTCGTGCCCACCTAGAATTTTTGCCTGAATTCTCACTTGAGTTAAGTTTACTTCTGTAGAAGTTATTCCACTCCCTGAGTGAAAATTATCCCTAATTTGAAGGATATCACTTAGGACTTATCATTCACATGGGGACTTACATTTCACTGGGGGAAGACAATCCTTGAATACTGAAGATGTCAGGTTGCTAGGCAACACAGTAAAGTAGTCCAGAAACTCTTAGAAAACAGGCTGTGTGTGCGAGCCTCGTCAAATGGCCACGTAACTAAGCATGACCTGAAAGCCCTTGTGTTTTCAAGGAAACTCATCTTTTAACTCTTTCTACATACCTTCTTGATCAATAATGGGGAATTATGATGTGAGCTTTGAATCTGCTTACAAACACTAAGACGGTAACACAATGAGTTAAGTAACTTTTCCAATACTGGAATCAATTTCAGTTTGTAATTGAGATTTTCTCCTTTTAATAAGAGTAATTGTTTCCAAAATAATTAAAGGCATAATCGCAATTATTCACATCACCTTAATGATCTATTTTTCCTAACAGTCAAATTTAGGCCCTCAACAATTTTTGTATGTATGGTCTGACTTACTGAAGAACTGTCTATGAATTCAAGAAGACAAATTCTCCCATTCATTTTTCAGTCTGGCTTCTCCTCTCAAGAGAAAGTCTCTCATAAAACCAAAGGAAGTAACAAAACTGTCAGATGTCAAACTGGCTTTCTTGTCAACCCATTCCCTAGAGTCCTTTCACTTGGGGTTTGACTTGATTCTAAAAAATAAATTTTGAAATTTGAATTCAAAACAGAAAAACTAAATTCTTTCTGCCAGGTCTTCAACTATCAGTATACCGATACGTGTGTAAAAATGCACAGATAAGTGTGTACTTTATGCACAAACATGTTCCATTTGTTCCTCTTAGAAGAATAAGGTATAAGCAATCTCCTTTTATATCAGTTTTCTTATATATGTGTCTTCTTCTGAGAACACCCACCTTTCGACAGTACTGCTGACAATGTCACCCCCAATACGACAGTTTTATTATTTTATCCATTGTCTGTGGCTCAGACAAGTTCAACATATTCTAAGTTTAAATAAGCTTCAGCTTAGAAATCTTAAGAAAAATTATCATTTTATGGTAAAAGAATTCTAACCAAAGATCTTAGGCAGGATATAAAATCAGAAGAAAGGCCAACAGAGTTGACATTGAAAGCCCAAAACCCCCTCTACTTTTATATCAACTCTGCTCCCCTATTTTAAATTGTACGTGCACTTTTTTGCTCCTATTTGCCTCTTAAACTTTTTTTCCTTTAGTTTTTTAGTAACAGTTGACTTCTTACATGTTTCCTTGGTATTTAATTTTTGCTTGTTAAGCAACACTAGAGTGTATATTAATAACCCTCCATTATGAAAGTAATATATGCTCATCATACAGATGTGGAATACAGGGACAAGTAGCAGAAAGAAGCACCTACCACTCCAGCACTCAAAGATAACCAACACTGGCCCTTCTCCTACAATTTCAGAATAACTAGGCCAAGAAAACACTAGAAACATTCCAAACATACTCTCTCTCCTATAAAGACCAAAGAAGGAAATTCCACAACCAATACTACATAGTTTTCAAGGACAAACAAAAAACTTGAACAGGAAAATAAGAATTTTAGAAGTGACTGTCACTTATCTTACCAATGATGTAACATCTTCAGGATAATTAAGTCACATGAGAAGGCAAAACAACTTGCACTAGCATGAGAAATGGATGAGAGTTTCCCTGCACAGTTCCCTGGAATGTCCTATAACCACAAGGCATGAAGTGTTTTCTATTCTTGTCCAAAAAGTAAAATCATCTGAGAAACTGCCCATAATACAGATTCCTGGGTCCCACAGTTATTCAGTGAATTAGAATATCTAGGGGAGAAACCTACAATTTTTCTTTCAGGAGTTGCAAAGCATTGCTGATAACCAGCAAATTATGCAAACCACTGGTCTAAATCAATTCTTTATTCTTTCATAATTCTTAATGGTCTTCTTTGCCTTCCTCCTCCTTGCTATCTTCCATTCTGTTTAGATTCATTAAGGGAGTATGTTCAGCAACAGTTTAACTGCAAAGGCAGATATAAAGAAAATTAAGAAATGATTTCTTGCCCCTGAGGGTTGGGCAGCAGGAGATGGTGGGAAAAGGAAAAAGGAGTAGACCTTACCTAAACTAGTAATCACATGTGAAGTGCTGTAACTCAGGCATGAAGTGCTCAATGAGTGCTGTGGGATGAACTGTGTCTTCCAAAAGATATGTCTAAGTCCTAAGCCCTGGGACCTGTGAATGGGACTTTATCTGGGAATGGGTCTTTACAGATATAATCAAGGTAAAATGAGGTCATACTGGATAAGGGTAGGTCCTAAATCCAATTACTTACTCTTAGAAGGAGAGAGGGTCACCGAGATACAGACACACAAAGGGAAGAAGGGCTACTTTCCTAGAGCTTTCAAAGGGATCTTAGCTCAGGTGACATCTTGATTTCAGACGTCTAGTCTTCAGAACCAGAGAGAATAAATTTCCTTTACTTTAAGCCACTCAGTTTGTGACAATTTGTTAAAACAGAAAACTACTACAGTGAGTATCGTTTACACAGCTTCACTTTGCAAGGAAACAGAAACAGCTTGGACTGGTCAGTGAAATTTATAAACATTATACAAATTGAAATCCTTAACATTTTGTAATTGCTATGGCCAAGTCCTCTGGGAAGAAATAATCATATAGGGCTGGGTTTTTCACAAATGTGAAATGTAAATAAAACACAGAGGTATAAGTTTTCACCAAAAAAATCTATTTTAAAATTTAGTGAATGCATACAAAATACTTGAAAAATAAATATTTTTTACTGTATACAGTAAAAGACCCAAATAACTCCAATTCTTAATAAAATGGATACTATACTCAGGTATGCTACAGTAATTTCTCTGTCCCATATATAAAGTGCCTGATCTGTGGGGGATTTTCAGAGATATTTAAACAATCTCTAACAGTGAATAATAATAATAATAATAATAATAATAATAATAATAATAATAATAATAATACAGGACTAAATACACTTTCCATTGCACTGGCCAAAAGCATACAGCTACTGTAAAGACCAGGAGAGAACAGAATGCAGCATAGAAAAAAATGTACAAAGAATGATGCCAATTACCAAAATCGAAGAACTGAGAAGCATACACGTTAACAAAAATATGAATCTAACTTAGGAATGAAACCTTTGGACCAAGGTAAGAAGATAAAGGCTCCTGCTGCATACCTAATTTATCACCTAAAGTAAACAAAATATTACTTCTGAGCTCTTATCCATGTAGCTATCATCTTAGAAGATGAGTGGACAAAGTGTTAAGAAAATCTCAGTAAAAAGATATTAATTGAAATTGTAAGGAAACTGAATTCAAAATCAGTTGTCCCAATTTGGAGTATGCAGCCTAACCTTTTATCTGGATAGGTAGAAGTCTGTTTTGAGTGTCTATTTTATTTTGTTTTGTTTTGTTCCACTTTTGAACTAAATGCTGAACTGTGTAAGTTCAGTATAACCACATTTATAAGTTATGGATGGTAAATATATACATGGAAATATGGAACAATGAACTACTGTGATTACTCATATATGAATGACAGTAGTGTCTACTGTTGTAATTTCTAACCCAGCTTCTCTGCCTTCCCTCTCTCCTAGGATGGACTCCATCCGATGACAATGATGATGATGGTGACAATCCACGGGGACAATCATGATCATTATAAGCCAGCATTTTTGTGCTCTTACTATATACTTGGCATTACTCTAATTACCTTGTGCATACTGTCTACTTTATCTTCACGTTAATAATAATTCAACAGGTATTCTTATGCCAGTTTTACACATGGAGAAACTGAGGTTCAGGGGACCTAAGTGAATTGCCCTAAGGTCATCCAGTGGTAAATGCCAAAGTCAGAAATCTAATCCAGGTATGCTCGTATTATTAACCACTAACTTACATACTCTCCCTTGGTCAACATCTCCTGTATCCTCTTTTCAAATGGGCCCAGGAGCAGGGCCTGTGTTATTCCACATTTAAACTGGTAGAAAGTCCAAAATATTGAAACTTTGCCTAACACCTCTCCAGATTCCCTCTATATCCCAGGTTGCAGGAGCCATCAGAGCCTTAGGCTTGGGAAGTCCTTTCTAACACTTCCAAAGAGTTGAGGAAGAAGAGTGATACCCGATTCTCTCATGAAGCCCTACACTTGCAGTCTAAGAATTTGGCTTGCTGATACCCAAGGTTCAAACTGTGAATGCCATTTCCCACATAGATAAAGACATATAATAGCAGAAGACACCTTTCAACTCAAAAGGAGGTAAAAATTTAACCAGCTGATGGAAGGAGAGAAATTCAGGAAGGTCAGTAATAAGAGGCCCAGTGTCCTGCCTATTCCCCTGCAGCTGAAGCTTTAATGGGTTGTATCTGTGCGTGTGGTGGTAGAAAGGGGCAGCTAGATAGAAATCCTGGCGCCTTCCGCGTGGCTGAAACAAGTTGTGGTCTAGGCAGCTTATTGGTTAGATTGCTCTTTCTGCTTTTACATTTCACAAGAGGACAGAGCTATCCCAGAGGGAGAGGAGGGGAGGAAGTCAATGAATAATCTATACTTTATTGATTTCAATTTTCTCTAGGCAAGCATTCCTATTTATTTTAACAAAAGATAAATACAGGTAAGGGCAAAAAGAAAACAAAATTTTAAACCATCTATAAAGAGATGACTATTTTAATATTATAATACTTATAATACTCTTTACCCTATTCTTCCACATCTAATACATTTAATGTAGTTATAACTGCCTAAGCTATCTTTATACAGATAGCATATCTATATATATTTAACTCTATAAATACTTATTTCACAAAACTAGAAATACCACAGTTTTCTGTAACTTCCTTTCTTCTCTTAACAAGATACCATAAACATTTTCCATCACAAAAATATAAAATTACATAATTTTGTGACCCAATAATTTATTGTACAGATCAGTAACAACATCTTTAAAATCCTCTGACAGTAAATTTCTATTTCTATCGTAAATAATATTGTCACGAACATCCTTAGCATTTGTCTGATTAACTCCTTGGAACGGGCTTCTAGAATTAGATTCTAGTTCAAAGATTATGTCATCTTTTGATACACGCTGCCCTCCAGAAATGGACTAGTTGACGCCCACCGCCAATATATGACGATGTCCATTCTCCAACACCCTTTCCCACACAAGCCCTGGGTAACGGCATATTTTAAAACTATTTTGTGGCATGATACTTATGCATAGGAAGAAAACTGCAATATTAAGTGTTAATGTTGAGATTATCCTCTGTTTGAGCAAAGCAATGTGGCAAGTTATCTACTACCTGATGAAGACGATTTGCTAAGGAATATTAACAATTAATGGTAGATTAAATCAATGATACGAGTATTAGCAATTTTGGTAGGTTACCATAAATGATTGCTCTCTCAAAACATTCTTGGATTACAGTTTCTAATAGCATCAGAAACTTCAGTTTTAATGACTTGAATGACATTTATTAACTTTCCTATTATTAGTGCAAAATAAACCAGCATCATTTTATAGCCAAAAAAATAATTAATCTGTACCACAGTTCCTCTTTTGTGAGTCATCGAATGCCACCTACCTGTGACAAGTTCCATGAGCCATCAGAAGGGATTTTCCATCCTCTGCAATGTCTTGCTGACAAAAAAAAAATCATAAAATATACAAATTTGGTTTTACTGTCCCAGACAAGGGATTATGTTTATTTTAAAGGTGGTTTATACTTGAAAGAGACATATGAAAAATTTCTATCTTTGCTTTCTTTTTACACATATGCACCTATTTTCATGATTGAAAGGCAAGCGAGATAAATTATCTCAAACTTAGAAGGCAGAAAAAGCCCACCCCACCCGATATGCTAAGTGTAGTCATTAAGTGTTTATCAGCTGCTGAAAGGCAATTAAGAGTAAAAATATTCTCTACAGTTTACAAGGCAAAACTATAACCCAGTCTCAGTGTTCCTGCACGTTCACGGGTGATGAATATCCTGCCTCAGGTTCATCTACGCAAAGATCATCGATACCAACATGATTTTTGCCTAACTTGACTTTCAGTCACTGCCATGAGGTTATCAACATTTTAGAACGAAATGATTCTACCTTAAGTTGTGAATAGCACTTTATTTTGTGTAAGTTTAGCATCAGTTGGAACACTTTTGCCTCAACTGTAAATTTAGGAAAAGTTAAAGTCCTCAAATAATGCAACAATGCCTAGGCGAAGAATTTAGTGTGCAAACCTAAACCGGGTTCCGTCTCCCTCCACAGCATCACTTCTTAGAGGTTGCTCACACCAGTCCTGCTTATGATCCAGTTGAGGATTGGCCTAAGTCTGGAAAAGTGACTGATGTGCTTTATTTAAGCAAGCCATCTCTGGAAATCTCCTTCTTTTATTCTTTGTTTTTTAATCGTAAGAATTAAATACTTCAGGATTTTTAAATGTTTTCCAAAGTGATACTTCAAAATACCAGATTACAAGAGATAAGTAGAGATACCCGTTTTTATGTGGTCAGAACTTTGAGCCAGAATCACACCTAAATTCTACAATCCAGTGAGCCCCTCAGGAAGATATCAGGTAACTTTAAAAGGGCATCTCTCCCTTTTAAAATTAGCTAACAGGAAACACCTCAGAACCTACTGACAACGACTGAGGCTGATGTAAAATAATGCAAAACAGCATCACCTATATACTACATCCATGTACTGGTACTGTCAGTATTAACTGATTATTTAGTTGGACAGTTGGGTGGATGCAGTCAAGCATCAAGGTCATTCCAAGCAGCTCATAGACTAGAAAGACTTACAGTCAAGAAGGCCTTGGTTCCAATTCCAGAATCTGTTAACCATACAATTGCTTAAGTCCTGAACCCATCTGGGGCTCAGTTTCATAGTTAGCAATTGCAAAGGGCTTTTGTGAAGATAAATATTTAATTAGGCAGCACAGTACCCAGCACATAAGGGTGTACAATAATTGTTGAAT
The DNA here is from genome assembly GCF_048773025.1 of Camelus bactrianus. NCBI lineage: Eukaryota > Metazoa > Chordata > Mammalia > Artiodactyla > Camelidae > Camelus > Camelus bactrianus. The sequence goes on from NC_133548.1 coordinate 28,070,330, forward strand.
AAATAAGTGATCAATTCCCAGGAATTCAGGAATTGACAAAATCTTCTTTCTGTTCTACTGAAGGTGAACCGAGCAACAAGATAGTTTTGTTGTTTCTAAAGTTACTGACATGATGTTTTTCATTTTTTCTTGCTTTTTTTGTTTTAAGAAATTTTACGTTTGGAAACTTTAATGCTTGATGTCTAAAATTATTTTTCCCACCATGTCATCTATGCCGAACTATTAAAGCACAACCAAAAAGAAAAAAAAAATTGACCTCCCTGTTACTATATGAGCTTACAGACTTCTCTTTTTGCTTCTTAACTAACTACCTGAGCACTGAGTTCCTCTTTGGTCCTTCATTTCCTGGAGTTACCTTTAAGTTTTGTCAGTGTACCTTAAACTCTACTACATATGAAGAGATAGGAAAGTTTCTGAGAACACGTGACATTCATTAAGCTAGAGGAAGTAGATGGTGGCAAAAAAAAATTAAATCTACATTTGCACATACCTTTTCTTTTGCATTGTAGTATTCTCCCAAAACATAACCAGCAGATATATCTTTCATGGCAAATCAAACAGGCTGGCTCACTCAACACCCATTTGAAACTCCCTTCCCTTGCTTCCCTCTATTTTCCCATTCTAGACTCCCCCAAACCTAGAGGTGGCACAGCTCTGGTCCTCTAGTCAGTGAGCCATGAGTATGAGGTTGCTGCGCAACCTTTTCCTCTTCTTCCTTCTCCACTCCTGTAACTCAGACTAAATCCCTGGAGAAACAACAGCCTCTTGAAGCCAAAAGGACAAAACACAGAGTAAAGGCAGTGGGAGCTGAGTTAGCCTAAGTTTCAGATGATGTTTGCTACTGAGATACGTACATTCCTAAGTTGTTTTTCTTTTAATGAACAGGAAGCCCTTACTTTTTTAAGCTACTAAAGAAAGGGATTTCTATACTTGCATTTCAATGCATCATGAAATAAAGACTGACTTCATATCTTTCCTTTGAGATGATTTCCTCTAGGTCCCAAGTCAGATATTTTATCTCTGCCATTCTCACGTAAATTTGTGCACACGGTTTTTCAACAATAGCAAACAAAAAATGTTTTCACTGAGGTATGAAACAAAAAGTACACAAATTAAAGGTAATGGCCTATTACAAAGGAACCAAATCAAGAAATAAAACATTTGCAGAAATGCAGCATGCCCTCTTGTGCCCTCTTCTAGCACTCTTCTTCCCCCTCCCTCCAGAGTAACCAGTAAATTAACTTTGGCCATCACAGATTAGTCTTTCCTGTTTCTGAATTTATGTAAACTTTACACACCAGGATGTATTCTTTTGTATCTAGTGCCTTTGTGAAAATATTGCATGTGTTCAATTCACTCACGTTGTTTTACGTAGCAATAGTTCATTCATTTTCCTTGTTGTTTATCATTCCATTGTATAAATATACCACAATTTATTTATCCAATCTACTCTTGATGGATAGTGGACTGTTTCCAGACCTTGGCAATTAACAGTAATACTTCTATAAACACATTTGTGCATGGCTTTTGGTGCACATATGTATAGACTTCTGTTAAGTACATGCCTAGGAGAGGAATTGCTGGGTCAGAGGGGTATGCATATGTCAACTTGAACAGCATTACCAAACACTTTTCCAAAGAGTTTGTATAAATCAGAATCCTATCAGCCGTGCATGAGAATTCTAGAAGCTCCACATCTGCACCAATATTTGGCATTTCAGCCCATTTTATTTTAGCCTTTCTTGTGGGTATGAAGTGAAATTTCATACTGGTTTTAACTTTGCATTTCTCTGACTACATATAAGTCAAAATATTTCAAATGTATCTTGGCTATTTGGATATCTTTCTATGTGTGAAGTAACTGTTCAAGTCTTTTGTCCACTTAAAACATTGTATGACTGAGCTATCTGCCTTGTTTCTTGTTGCTCTGGGGAAGTGGTTATATATTCTGGACATATAGTTCTTCATTATACGTAATGTAAATAATTTCTCTCACTTCGCTGCCTGCCTTTTCATTTTCTTAATGGTGATCCTAATATCAATTTAACATAGCCTAATTTATTAATGCTTTTTTATGGTTAATGTTATGTATTCTACTTAAGAATTATTTTACTATCTCAAGATCTTAAGGTTATCTTCTAGAAACCCTATTGTTTTACCTTTCACACTTAGATCTAAAACACACCTGAAGTGATGTTTTGTATAGAGTGTGAGGTAGAAGTCAATGTTTATTTTTTCAATATGATACCCATATAGCATGGTTTCTTTAATGATACAATAATGTAATATCTTAGATTCCAGGCAATATTCTAAATTAATCATATTATCTGCAATGACAGAATATAGCATGGCAGTACTAAAATTGATGAAAATATTCTGATAGAATAGGAAATGAGATATTTAGAACAAAGAAAAACTGAGCTTTCAAAATATTAGAAAAGGCTAAGAAATGATTTTTTTAAGTTAGAATAATTTAAATAAATTAGATATATCAATATGAATTCATGATTTTCAATAAATATTCCTAGTTCTATTATCTAACCTAATACATACTCCTAGAACACAAAATTTTGATCCCTGATACTACTGTTTACTGACATTTCTGAAATTTATGTTTTGTAGAAGGAAAACAAAACTGTGCCTAGAATATCTTGTTGTCAGACTGCAAGAGTACTTTCAAAGATACCTGGAATAGTGCTAAACAGGACAAGAATCCCAACCAAAAGGATAAAACAAAAATAATAATTACATACAAAATAGATAAACAGCAAGGTCCTACTGTATAGCACAGGGAACTATATTCAGTATCTTTTAATAGCCTATAATGAAAAAGATTATATATACATATGAAAAGAATATATATACATATATGTATAACAATCACTACGCTGTATATCAGAAATTAACACATTGTAAACTGACTATACATCTATAAAAAATAAAAAATAATAACAACAATTAAACTTCACAAGTGAAAGTTAAACCGTCACTAGTTTATAATAGTACTCAAAAGGGCAATTAATGTAAGTATACTAATTAAAAGTCATGAGTTTAAAATAATATTTTTAATATTCTATATTGACAAACCCAAGTTATTTGATCATCTTCAAGTTTTTATCATTGCCTAAGTTGGCTATCAAAATGTTAATATATATGTTATATATATACCATATAATTAATATATAATGACATTATTACCTTAAATATATTTAAATATATATAACATATAAATGTTAACATATATTCAGAATTAACTCAAATATACTTATTTTTTGTCAATTAGAGGTAAAATTCTATTAATATAAATTGGGTATCTAGGAATTTGAAAGAGTAGGAAGAAATAAAAGACAAGGAGAAATGTTCCTTAAAGACTGAACTTATCAAAGTAGAGATTCTCAAAATGCAATCCCCTAAACCAGTAGCATCAGTATCACTTGGGGATTTGTAAAAAATGCAAATTCTCAGGCCTTTCCTAGACCTAATGAAGCAGAAACTCTGGAGATGAGGTTCAGCAATCTGTATTTTTAAAGCCCCCTGGTGATTCCTCTGTACATTGCAGTTTGAGAACCACTGATCTAATGAGACAGTTAAAATTACTGCACAGCCTGAGCTATAAAGCTAAACTTTGTTGGGCATTTAACACTGAACCCTGTATCATTCAGAAGCACTTTCTGGTTATAGATCAAATAAAGAATCTACATTTCTCTCTGCACCACTGAGTTAGGGCCAGTCACTTTGAGACCCCACTAAACTCAAAATTTCTACAGGGTGAATTCAAATCCAGATATGTCTTAATGCAAGGATGCACTCCACATTGCACCATTCTCTTTCTCTCCCAACATTCGTTACAACTCCTTCCATAAAGAAAATGCTAGAAGTTACTTGCCTAAACTGAGCTTCTACCAGATCATAGGCTCTGTACATCCCAGTAACTCTAGTCTTTATAACCATACATGTATGAAGATGAGATGGGAAGGAGCTACAGCTCAGCAAAGTTAAATACGGTCACCAAACACGGTCATCACACAGCCGGCAAGGGCGGAAGCGGGATCCCACTAACTCCTCCCAGATCCATAGTCTAAGCACATATTATTCAATACCCCACATCTCTAATATACACACCACATGAGTTCAGTACAAGTTTTATTGGGTGAATGGTGAGTGAAGGAATGAGCTGAATTTCCCTGTTACTGCATTTTCAGGGGTTCTCTCAGTGGACATGTTCCAGATAGCTTCCAGAAACTGCAGACACACTGACCAACATGATGGCTCACTCCATAGGGGAGGGAAGAAAAATAACTGCAGTTACTGAGGAAAGATGATGTCATTAAAATGTTTAGACCCTTACAGGAGAAATATTTCAGCCACTCCTTAATTCCAAACTGTGTGTGCCCTCAGTTCTCCCTGAAAACATTGAAAATACACAAAAGATACAAAAGAAAATTCGTAATTTTTTCAATGAAAATGTGCATTTCAACGCCTTAAAAAGCATATTATACTAGTGTGAAGAATTGCTGGTTTATTTAACTTACCTTCTAGATAATTTCTCAGGAAAACTTAGGACTTAATTTAATTCTAAAGCCATTGTAAAAGTACATGAAATGGCATAAGGAGATGAATGCTATAGTTGCTGATGTTCCTTGGAGGAGTCATGGGGCAAAAGAGAGAAAGAAACAGATGAAGATGCTGCAGACATTTGTTACTTGAACAGCAGCAGGAATGGAAAACACATAGGGGTAACATTTTAAAGCTGTGTGTGGGAGGCACTTGCACAAAATATTTTGTCAACAGGATTTCTGCGTACACCTCTCACACACTGCTTAGGAAATTTACCCTAGAATAGAGATTCTCATCTTTTTTTTTTTTTCCCTTGCAAGCTGTCTAGCCTATGTAATTAAAGTCCGCCAGTAGAACAGCATTCAGGTGCTGACAAGATTGATGGTTCCCCAGCCTTTGCCATAGAGGGACAAAGCTAGGCATTTTCATTTCACTCAACTATAGTTGTGAAAAATAATCTCTCTCATCGGCCTCCCAGAGCAATCTCCACCGCTGGTTTCCTACCAAGTTTCTCTGCCAGGTCCAGATGACATTTTACCTCTATTTTGTTTGACCAAGTACAAGGTAACATCTTGAACCTTTATTCATGGTAATAATAAAAAATCATGGTAAAGCCCTCTAAAAGAGCACACTGTGAAACAGAATCTGTTGTGAGATGCTAAGAATCACTGAATTTCTCTTTACATATTTACAAGTATGTAACCCGAATTTCCCAAAGCATTACCATGTGTAGCTATTAGATCATGTTAACATTCAGACCTAAGTTTGCACATTAACTTAAATCTCATCATACAGGATTCAAAGCTTCTTCTGGGTCATACACACCAAACCTCCACTGCACAGTCTCGATTACTTCTGGGCATAACACTCTTGAAATTTGGTATACACACATACAAATATAATTGGTTTATTTTAGAGTAGAAATGAGCAAAGTTCTTCTGTTAAGGACCAGATAGCAAAAATTTTAGGTATTGGAAGCCATATGGTCCATTGCAACATAATTATTTTGTTGCGCCATGCATTAAAAAAATGGGTCTACCTTTTTTATAAATGGGTCTACCTTTTTTATTGGAACTTTTAAATAAAGTTCCAATAAAACTTTATTTACAAAAGCAGGCTGGGAAACAGAGCTGGCCTGTGAGTTGTAATTTGCCAACTATTTTAGACTATGCCTGAGTTGAGCTGGCCTCACTCTCCACCCTACATGTAAGCAACTAAGAAAATCTTTGCCACTATATGCTCTGTGCATTTAGGAATGCATTTTTTCCATAGGCATGGTATTTTCTTGTTTCCTGAAACTGTGTTTCCCATTTCTGAAGAATATCTGTGTACCACTATGGTAAAATGAGTCTACAGATAATACCTGATTAGGATTTTACGATCCTAAATGGCTCATGAGCTGTTGGATCTGACATATAGATACTCCATAGTCTATGGGCCTTAAACTAACTTGTTAAATTTCTAAACCATAGTAATTACAATTGGGCTAGCTTTAGAAATATTACAATGTATATACTTTTTTGGAGTTTAAAACAACACTCATTGATTAGCTCCAAGTTCTGAAGGCAGAAGTCTTGGCACAGCCTGGCTGGGTTCTCTGCTCAGTGTTTCACAAGACTGAAATCAAGTTGTCTGCAGTTATGTTCTCATCTGGAGCTCAGAGCCTTCCTCCAAGCTCATTCAGGCTGTTGACAGAATCTGCTTCTTTGAAAGTGTAGGATGGAATTCCTGTTCTGCTTACTGTCAGACAAGGACTGCTCTCAGGTCTTACAGGGCATGCTCAGTCCCCTTCCACATGGCCTCTTCCAACTTTCACGTGAACAAAGAGAATTCCCTTGTTTATAGAATGTTCTCAATGCTTCAAATCTCTGACTTCCTCATCTATTATCAGATAGGAAAGAGAAAAAAAAAAAAAAAACAAAACACCTCTCTGCTTTTAAAAGGTTCATGTGGTTAGGTCAGGCCCACTCAGATGCTCTCTCTATTTTAAGGTCAACTGATTTGGTACCTTAATTAAATCTTCAAAATCCTTCCAGAGAGGTACCTAGATTAGTGTTTGACTGAATAGCTGAGACCAGGTGTTAGTACTTCAGGGTTCGGGAATCTTCAGGGTCATCTTAGAATTCTGTCTACCACATGCAAGAACAAGCTGGTTACACTTAGTTACTCTTTGGAGTCAGTGGAATGCATGGCCAGGAATGGTGTGTATCTTGCCCAGACTGTACAACTGAAACAACTCAGACTAGGAGGGGAAAAAAAAAAAAAAACACACACTTGGTCTTCTCAGAAGACAGCTAGTTCAGGCAGTTGTATTACCCAAAGTCATTTCTAAATCCAATGCCCCTCACTAGTGGAAGATATTGTGCTTGGAGCCTTACTGCGGACCTTGGAGACTTAAGAAAATAGCTCTGCTGTTCTCTTTTACCTGACACCTTAACAGTTTATATACTTTTAAATTATTTACCTACCTGTGTAAACAAACACATAGTCAGTTGATTAAAACAGGGGTATTCTCAGTTACAGAATATTTTTATTAGGGACCATTCAAGACAAAAAAAAAAAAGCCCCGAATAATAATATTGTCAAGTATCACATTACATTCTCCTTAAGTTTATGGTTATTCTTTATGTATTCAGTAAACATTTAACAAAAATTTGGCAGTGCCAGGTACCAGACTAGATACTGGGATGCAATTATAAATGACACATACTTGCATCCTGAAGGAAACTACAGTCTAGGGTGTAGCTCTTTGTATAGACTTCTTAATCCTTAAATACAAACATCCTGCATACTTCACTAACCTGAGTGCTTGAGTGGATGTTATGACCAAAGTAAAATGACTCTGGGAACAACTGACTTTACTAACACATTTAAGCATTTTTTCCAGGGAACCCCTAGCCCCCAGATCCTCAGTGATGCTTAAATATGCTCATGAATTAGTCACTATTACAGTTCATCTCCAATCTCTTGATAGAAGAGCAGGTTCTGGAGCCTTCCTGTTAGGACCAGCGCCTGTAAATGCAGACCTCTGAATAATTGTGAGAGTCTCTGTTCGATGTCCCCAGTGCCCCTGACTGAGCGCTAGCTGCTCACAGTTGCTAATGGCTGTGCCAAAAGCCCTGCAAGTTCTACAGCGAAGTCACGCTGACGGAGCTCACTCTCCTCATTACTGTCGGAGCCTCACTCACGGCCCCTCAATCCCTCCTGTTTGTTTCTAGACTTCTGTCAATTAATTCAGGTAATTTCTTACAATAAGAACACACACCTTCTACTCTTCAACTGAAACTCAGTCAAGAATGCCCCACAGTAAAACTGTTTGGATCCTCAGGGTTGTCAATCTTTGGTAGTTCAGCTCCTTCCATATGCAGCACTGTTTCTTTGGGGGTATGCCAAGATGACAAGGTCAAGATGAAGTTCCAAATCATCTGCACTGTGTCATAGTCAGCAACCCTCCCACAGCTCCCTTCCGCCCTCACTTCAATAACTGAGATCTTTCTCATAATTCAGGTATTGATCCAGAGACAACTCTCTCTAACGGAGCTTCCCTCAGACATGCTTTATATTTTTGAATCCCAATTTAGGAATCTCCTATACCTATGGACATGACAAATGAAAACAGATATAGGGAACTTTGTTTCCTCTCAATCTCAAACACACAATGAAACTCTTTACTGGGGGGAAGTATGAGTCTTAACTTCACTTGTTAAGAGCATCTTAGCACTCCAAGTTCTTGCCCAGGTAGAATCAATTCATAATTTGTTTCTATGATGGTCAGCATCACTAATTATACAGTAACTATAGCAGAAGCTTTATTTTAGGGTATGAAAAGCTCCAAAGAACATCATTCATACCCTAACAATAATAAAAAGCTGAAAAATCTAAAAAAAATCCTAACTTTTTTCTCGGGCTCATCAGAGAGATAAGTTCGTGAAACAAAAGTAAACTGAATATCAAAAAAGAACAAGTTCTTCCAAGGACAGACAAAACACAAAAAGCGTTGCAGCTTTGGCAGAGCACGGGGGACATAGGTGGCTACTACACAAGCAGGTAAGAAGGAATCAGTTAAAAAAATAGTGTAGCATAAAAGGCCAAATGTGGACTAACATATTATTTTAGAATAGATGAAGGTACGAGACATAAATGAAGTCTGCATTGACTTACAAGACTTTTTCCATAAGCCTCTTTAACTGCTTAGCAGAAAGACTGAGGGCAGGGAAGAGGACTAGCAAGAGCTCTCCTCAGTGGTACAGACACACAGGAGTTGACTGGCGGCTGTTAGTAGGCGGACATGAATCCCTGCCCACTCCACAGATCCTTCCCTCCTACAAAGCAAAAGTTCAAAACAACTTAGGGAAGAGCAGTAAATTTGTCACTCTCTGGACAACAGACAAAGATCTATTATGACTAGGAAAACAGTAACAGAAAAAAATCCTCTCCTGATGGGGAAGAAGCAGTGATTCATCTTGGGACTACACCAAGCAGAAGTCTTCCCTGCTGAGGGGAGAACGGGAATCTCCTGCCCAAGACTAAGTACAGATGCAAGGCCGAATTCGGTGGCCAAGGTGAGGAGGAGCAGGAATACTGAAAAAGACTCATTTCCAAGACCCACATGCACAGAGGCTGCTCAGACTGAGCCAGGGGACGAGAGGGAGCAGAGATGCAGGGACTGCTGAAAGCTGAAGGGGAACAGGGATGCTGATAAATACCCACCAGCAACGCAGCCCGCATTCTAAGTACAAGGCAAAAGCAGCGCACCGGCGGGGAATGTGAAGCCTGTAGAGCAGGGCAAATGACAATAAAAACATAATGTCAAAACTAGCTCAGCTGCTGATGCACCGACTCAACTGCCCATGCTGAGTCTGACAGGATCGCTGTGCCCATTTCTAGTGTTTCTTACCATATTGTTCGATTTACTGTTCTACACACAAAACACAGGCATTTAATCAAAAATCACAACACACAAGGGAAAGACAAAATAACAATTCACTGACAAGAGATAAAGCAATTAACATTACCAGACTCAAAAGATGGCCCAGATGCTGAACCTATCAGACAGAAACTTTAAAATATTTAATATGGCTATAATTAATATATTAAAGGACATAACAGAAAAGGTTGACAAAATCATGAACACATGCGGAATATCAAAAGAGAGATGGAAACTATAAGAAAAAGTTAAATAAAAATACTAGATATAAGACACATATCAGGAATAAAGAATTCCTTTAATGGCATCATTAGTAGACATCAACACAGGAGAGGAAACAATGAATGTGAGGTTATGTCAATATAAATTACCCAATTGAAGAGCAAAGAGAAAAAGAAATGAAGAAAACAAAATCAATCTCAAGACCCATGAAACAACATTAGATGGTCTCAGATACCTGTAACACTTAGTCTAGAATATTATCTGAAAGTAAAGAAATTAGGAGGAGGACCAAGATGGCAGAGTAGGAAGCCCCTGAGCTCAACTTCTCTTATGAACACATCAAAAATACAACTACATGTAGAACAACTCTCCCTGAGAATGACCTGAAGACTGGCAAAACCCTTCTTCTACTACCAAGCCTGTAAAGAACCACACAGAGCCTTGTAGGACAGGAGAAGCAGCGATCTAATTGGGACTCCTGGCAGGTGACCCAGAAGAGGAGAGGAATATCACAGGCTTGGGGATCCTCCCTAAGGAGCAATGGGTTTAGCCATATATTAGTCACCTTAGCCCTGAGACCCAGCACTGGGGATATAAGCCCCCTCAGCTTGTTTGAAAATCAATGGAGCTTACTGGAGAGCTACAAAAAAACAAGATTCCACTCTTGAAAAGTGTGCACACAGACTTGCTCCCAGTTCCAGCACAGAGGCAGCAGCCTGCCAGGACCACCCCAGCACACCCTCTAGCCTGTACCAAGCTCCTGCTCCAGCCCTTTCTGCTCTGGGCATTGCTCCCTCCTAAGGCAGACACTGCCACTGCTGTTGTGCACATGCATGCACACTGGGGAAAGGGAAAGCCAACTCAGAAGAGCATCTCCACCCCCTCGGAACCTCAGCCTACCCCCACCAAGGCCAAGACTGTCAGCACTTCAGGGAGAAGCCCAACTCCCTCGGGGCTCCCATTTCAGCACCTCAGGCCCTGGCCCTGCCCCCAGGTAGCATGGTGAATTACCACCACTGAGCCTTGGAGAAGCCCTGCATGAATCTGGCTCTAGACCTAGCCCCTCTGACTCCAGCTCTACACCCCACCAAGGTGGCAACTGCCAGCACACACCAGATCTAAACTTAAGACCAGAAACCATAAGACTCCAGAAAGAAAACACAAGAAACACATACTTCAGTATCCATATTAGTATTTTTTTGGATCTGTCTCTTCAGGTGGGGGAGACAAAAGCGAATATAAACAAATGGGACCTAATCAAATTCAAAAGTTTTCGCACAGTGAAAGAAACCATCAACAAAACAAAAAGGCAACCTACTAAATGGAAGAAGATATCTGCAAATGATGTATCTGATAAAGGGTTAATATGCAAAATATATAAAGAACTCATACAACTCAGTATCAAACAACAACAGCAACCGAGTAAAAACTGAACAGAGGGCCTGAATAGGCATTTTTCCAAAGAAGACATAGAGATGGCCACCAGGCACATGAAAAAGATGCTCAATATCACTAATTATCAGTGGGATAAAAACCAAAACCACAATGAGTTATCACCATACACGTGTCAAAATGGCATCAAAAAGACAAGAAATAACAAGTGTTGGCAAGGATGTGGAGAAAAGAGAATCCTAGTACACTGTTAGTAGGAATGTAAGTTGGTGCAGCCACTGTGGAAAACAGTATGGGGAAAAATAGAACTACCATATGATCCAACAATTCTTCTCCACGGTATATATCCAAAGAAAATGAATACTATTTTGAAAAGATACACGCACCCCAATGGTCATAGCGGCATTTATTTTTACAAAAGTCAAGATATGGAAGCAATTTAAGTGTCCATCAACAAATGAATGGATAAAGAGCTTGTGGTATATATGTGTATATATATTTCACCATTTGTGACAACATGCACGGACCTGGAGGGTATTATGCTTAGTGAAATAAGTCAGACAGAGAAAGACAAATACTTCATGTTTTCACTTATATGTGGAATCTAAAAAATAAAAGAAATGAACAAGTATAACAAAACTCAAACAGATACAGAGAACAAACTAGTGATTACCAGAGGGGACAGCGTTTGGGGAGGTGCAAGACAGATGAAGGGGATTAAGAGGTACAAACAATTAGATATAAAACAAATAAGTTAAAAGGACATAATATATGGCACAGGGAATATGGCCAACATTTTATAATAACTTTGTATGAAGTAAAATCTATAAAACACTGAGTCACCATGTTGTACACTTCAAACAAATATACTATTGTAACTCAACTATACCTTAATTTTAAGAACTAAAAAAATTAAAAAGCATCAAAGCACAGATTAAACTCTTGGCTTTCTCTCAAGATAAATGCAATTTAAAAACGATATGCCCTTGTAATCTTATAAACACCAAAGACAAAGAAAAAAATTCTGAAGGCAAAGATAAGAAAGTTGTGAAGACATGTACACAGAGAAAAACATAATAAATAAGAATTATAGTGGAGTTTTTGTCAGAGACATGCAAGTCAGAAGAAAATCAATTCATTATTTTTAAAATACCAAGAGGAAAAAAAACCCAAAACTACCAAGCCAGAGTTCTACACCAAGCAAAAAACATTATTTTTCAAAATGGAGGCAAAATAGTCATTTTTAGACAAAGAAAACCTGAGAGAGTTTACTTATAGCAGAACTATACTATAAGAAATATTAAAGAAGTTCCTCAGGCAGAAGAAATACGATACTGGGTAGAAACTCAATCTAAACAAAGAAACAGTGAGCACGAGAACTGGTAAAAATAAAGAGAAACTTAAAAGATAATTTTTCTATATTTTCAGTGGCTTTCATATATTACCATTATGGTTTAGTTAGTTACCTCTTAAAACTATTTCTAACACACTGAAAAGTAAAATATACGAAAAACATCACAAGTAGGAGGAGTTGGAAATACTGTTATAAGATTCATACATTATATATGAAGTGGTATATTATTTGAAGATTGACTGTGAAATGCTAGGGGTAAAGTTAAAGATTTATAGTGTAAACCTTAGAACAAAAACTAAAAACTTAAAACATGCATAACTAATAAGCTAATAGAGGAGATCAAATCATAAAAAATAAACCAGCGGAAGGCAAAAGAGGAGGGAAAATGCAAACCAAAAATAAATAGAACAAATAGAAAACAGCTATCAGCATGATACTTTAAACCCATCCATAACAATGACTACATTAAAGGAAAAAGATATAAACACCTCTATTAAATGGAAGAAGATCTCAGAACAAAGCAAAATTGAACTATATGCTCTTCCACAAAAAACCTACCTTAAACATAAAGATGTAAATAAGCTAATACAAAGATGACTGAAAAAAATTGACATGCTACTAGTAATTAAAAACAAAAAAAAAACCGGAAAGCCAGATTACTATCAGAAAAAAATAGAGTTTAAAACAAGGAATATTGTTAGGTATACAGAGGCATATTGCACCATGGTAAAGTGGTCAACTCATCAAGAAGACGTAAAAATCAGCATGCATTAAAAAAAGAGAGAGCACGCTTCAAAGGGACAGAAGAAAGACACAAAGCCAAAATTACAGTAGGAGACTTCGAGACTCTTCTCTCAGTAATTGACAAAACAAGAAGGCAGAAAACCAGTAAGGATGTAGAATAAATAAACAACACTATCAATCAATTTCACCAGTTGACAGTTACCGAACACTACTCCCAGCAACAGCATAAGACACTACTTTCAATTGCACAAGAAACATTCACTGAAATAGACCAAATTCTGGGCAATAAAACAAGCATCAACAAATGCAAGAGACTTGAAATTACCAAAATGAAACAAATTGGAAATCCAACAAATAAACCACAAATGAGCAAATAACACAGGTTAGAGAAGAAACCAAAAGATAAACTAGAAAATATTTTTTGTGAGGTCAGGTATGTTGAACATTGGTGAATGCAGCTACAATAAGGCTTAAGAGAAAATATACAATATTATACAATTATATTAAAAAATAAAAAAGGTTTAACTTCAGTAATACAAGTGCCCACCTTTAAAAGCTAGAATCGGAAGAGCAAATTAAACCAAGGTAAGCAAAAGGAAGGAAATACTACAGATAAGAAAAAACTCAATGAAATTAAAAATAGAAAAGCCATAAAACAGTTAATAAGATCAATAGTTTTGTCCATTAAAAATCAATAAAATTAAATATATACTAACTGACGAATAAAAAAGAAAGAAAACACAAGTTCTAATATTAGATGTGACAGAAGGGACAGATCCTAGAGAGTGTAACCGGACTTTATGGGAGATCTTGAACAACTTCATATAAATACATTTTTTATAACTTAGATAAAATGACAAATATCTTGAAATACACAAACTACTAAACCCACTCAAGGAAAGAAATATATCCTTGAGAGATTTATGTTTACTGAAGAAACTGAATTTACAATTTAAAAGCATTCCAACATAGAAAACCCCATGCCCACATGGTTTTATTGGTAAATTTTACCAAACATTTGGGGAAATGTGATTATCAATTCTACACAAACTCTTGCAGAAAATAAAAGAGAATGAGACATTTCACAATTTTTTTTGTGAGACCAGCATATCCTGATAAAGATATTACAATATATCAGACAAAGATATTACACCAAAAGAAAATCACAGACCAATACCCTCTTTAATATAAGTGCAAAATCTTTAAAATATCAGAAATTGAACCCAGCAATAAATAAAAAGATTAATGCATTATGACCAAGTATAGTTTATCCCAGGAATGCAAGGGAAGTTTTACTTTTGAAAATTAATAAACTTAATTCACCATCATTAACAAATTAAAGAATAAAGTAGATTCCAAAAAAAAAGTTTTTAACAAAATTCAACATTCATTAATTATAAAAATCCACACCACATTAGAAACTTAATTTCTTCAATATGGTGAAGGAATTATAAAATATCTACAGCTAATATGATATGTAATGGTAAGCCTTTAATACTCTCAGTAAAATTGGAAACAATGCAAAGATACTCATTCTCATTATTTCTATTCAGTGATACTAGTCATTGAAATAAAGCAAGAAAACTAAATTTTAATAATACAGATTGGAAAAAAAGAAATAAGACTGTCTTTATTTGCAGAACACTTAATTGTATTAGTAGAAAATCCAAACAATTTACAAGATTTTAGAACAAATAAGTGAGTTTAGCTAGTTCTTAGAAAGCAAGAATCAATTGTTTTTCCACACTGGCAATGAAGAATGGTAAATTAAAATTAAAAACAAAATTACCAACTACAGTAGCCTCAGATAAGGAATGAAATACTTAAGAGTATATTTAACAAAACATGACAAGATTCACATACTGAAAATATTAAACATTGATAAAAGAAATCAAAGAAGACCTAAATAAGTTGGAAAGATACACTGTATTCATGAATATAAATACTTAATTTTTTAAGATATTAATTCTTCCAAAATTAATCTATAGATTTAACATAATTCTCTTAAAAATGCCAGCAGGTTTTTGTATAAATTTCAAATATGATTATAAAATTTATATGAAAAAGAAAATTACTTAGAAAAGCTAAATTGTTTTGAGAAAAGAAACAAAGATAACTTGTTCTTGGTAGTAATGTATCAAAGTTTTAGTTGCTTTGCATTCATTATTCATAAAGCCTGTAATTTGTGTAATATTCACAAAGCCTTATTTTAAGATTGTCTACAAAGCAACAATAGTTAAGTGTTATACTGGCAGAAAATAAACATATAGTTAAATGAAACAGAAAAGCCAGACATAAGCACATATATACGTGGTCAACTGAATTTTGATAAAGATGCCAAAACAATTCAATGGAGAGAGAATAGTCTTTCAACAAATCATGCTTCAATGATCTGCCATCATATACAAAAATGACCCTTGACCCAGCACTCATATCAAATACAAAATTTATCTCAAACTAAATCATAAACCTACACATAAAATCATAAAATAAGAACACAAATGAACTAATTATTATTTTGATTTCTTGAATATGTGTAAGCACATTTGACTGTCCTTTATGACTGGATTACCACATTCTGTTGATTCTTATTTTGTAGTTGGCTTTATTCCTTTGATAACTACGTAAGTTTAAAAAATAAATAAACAAAAAATAAAATCTAGAACTATCAAAATTCAAAAGAAAGAGAAAATCCTACGACCTTTCCTAAAGTAAAAACATCTTACATACAAAGAAAAACATGCACTCTAAAAGAAAATATTGACAAGTGGTACTTCATCAAAATTTAACACTTTTGTTCTTTGGAAGACATAGTTAAAATGAAAAGACAAGGAGCAGACTGTAAGAAAATATTTGCAAAATTTATATCCAACAAAGGACTTGTATCAAGGATATGTAAAGACTCCTTACAACTCAATTATGAGGGAACCAATGACCTAAGAAACGGGCAACAGATTTAAACAGATGTATCACAAAAGAAGATACACAAATAGTGAAACAGCTGACAATACTGGCGTGGATGTGGAGCAACTAGCATGCTGATACGTTACTGATGCGAACGCAGAATGATACAGCCACTTAAAGAAATAGTTTGGCAGCTTCCTGAAGTTACACAACAATCCCCATACAACCCAGCAATACTGCTCCTTGTATTTATATAAGATAAAGGAAAACATGCTTACCCAAAGTCTGTACATGAATATTTATAGCAGATTTATTCATAGTCATCAAAAACCTAGAAGCAGCCAAATATTCATTAACTCTTGAATGGATTAACAAATTCCTGTACCTCCTTACGAAAGAATACTACTTACACAATGTCAAGGAATAAACTACAGATATATTCAACAACAACATGGTTGCATCTCAAATACATAACACTATTGAAAGAAGTCAGAGTGAAAAGGTTACCTAGCTCTGATTCAATGTATATGACATTCTAGAAGAGACAAAACTGTAGGTACAGAAATCAAATCACAGGTTGAGAGGTACTAGAGTTGAAGGAAGAGGCTGAGGCCACTGGGTCATGAGGAATTTTTCATAGGTACATTTGATATTTTGGTAAGTATGTGTGTGTCAAACAACATAATGTGTATATCAATGGATATTCATGTTATACACATTATATCTCAATAAATATCTAAATTTTTTTTTAAAAAAACCTTTAAAAGCTCTATAACTGGTCTTATTACATATTGTTTTTGACGAATTTAAGGCAGGGAGATAATAAAGGTTTCATCTCTCAATTTTTACGAATCCAATGTCAATCTAAGGCTGAACACTTGGAAAATATTTTGGCCTTTTATTTTTGCCTTTATACTTTCCAAACATATGCATCAAGAAAAAGTGTACTTTACTGAAAATATAAAATAAAAAAACTTAAAAAGAAGAAAAATGTCTGTTCCAAGAAACCTCTCAGGAGAATGACTCAACATTTGTGCTAACGGAACATGGGAGGTCTAGGGTCAGAAAGTTGGTAATGAGGCGGCATCCCCAAATAGCGCAGAGCTCAGCCTCCCAAAGCAGACGAGTAGGAACAAAAGCGACACAACATCCCTCTTTGTAAGAAAAGAAAACTGACCCGTACCTCAAAGTATCGACTGTAAGTCTCAGCCTCAAGTTCAGGATCATGCTGATAAGGAGACAAATCATGAAGTTTCTATAAGAAAGTGACTAACAGGAATTAAATCTCCATATCTTCCAGATCCACATCCAGAATAGCTGATCTCCATCACCTCAAAATCTGAACGTCTAAAGAGTTTGGAATAAACATATATACAATTGATATCACCATTTTTCTCCAATTGGATGAGATAATGTTGAAACCTTATTCCAATTTTCCATACTTATTTTAATTTAACAAATTTGATGAGTATATTCTAGGTACAGCTGTCTAGATGATCACTGAAGCGACTCTGGACAGTGATATTAGGGTTAATTTTCAGGAGAACTTTTGTGGCATTATCCAGAGTTCTTTTAATATCATCTGTTAGAGGTACTGATACCAGTATGAGCATCTCTCTGAAGAAAGAAGGGTGTTACACAACATCAGGATTTTCTGTTTTTTAGAGAAGCAAAACTTCCCCATAGAGTCAACCACTGATAGGGCAGCATCTGTACAGATACCAGCTCAATTCTTCCAAGATAAAACTTTTGTTTCTAGATATGAAGACAAAGTGCTAAATATACCCTGGCACTTGCTTGTTGCAGGCAATTCGTTACAGCAGAGAAATCTTTTTCTTAAATGTTACCATCATTTACAAATCTTACGATGCTACATCATGACATTTATTGGTGAAATCTGTTGACTCATCAATCTGCAGAGAAATTGTAGTTTTTCAGTATATTACGCAGATCCTCACCAGTGTGATGTGGCAAGTCATCAATACGTCAACTTACCATTCTGTTTGAGACTGAAGCCTTCGATTTCTCATAACCGTATCTTGTCTAAACATTTTACTTACTATAATTTCACATTCTGACATTATCAGTTTCTCACCAGCTGTATGACTTTTCCTTTTCTGGACAATAAGTTGTTACTACATAACTTGATTCCTGAGGCTTTTGACTAAGTATGACTTTTTAAAAACAAAACTTTACTCTGCTTTGAGAATATAACAGCTATGTAAAATAATCGGCAGCTTTTTCTGCCAAATGGTTGTGAGCTGTATGCAAGTGACTTTTAAATTTTGTTGGACCCTTTTTTGCACTTGCAAGTTGTGGTTCTCCATCGTTCATCGTATCAGAATTGGCATCAGCCTAAAATCCTCTTCCATGTCTTAACCTCACTTTTAAACATCACTATATTGGGTAGACAGACATGTTTTTAACACACAAAGGCTAGTAAGATATAAACCAAAGGGCACAATAAATAATAAAATTATTAAAAAAACATATTTCACAATATAATCCAACTCTAATATAATCCTCAAACTTACAACAGCAAAATACAGAGGGGTAGTAGATAAGTCCTGGTATGTAAAAATTCCTTTCCTAGACTGAAAAATTTCCTCAAATTTTCTGTTACACTAGCAGAGTTTGTTCAATGCTGTGAGTCAGTTGGCAGCACAAAAGCAAGGAGGGGGAGAAGTAATTTACAGGGAGAAGCTGGCATCATCACCATACTGCCCTGGCCTCCCTCTAGTACAGCAGTCATCAATAATCAGCAATCTCCCCTATCTCATGTCTGCAACTGAGAATAGACTGAACCAAATGAAATGGCCCTTCGTACTGTGTCTTGCCATACATGGCCGATACACTTATAATAAAAATCCTAATGGTGCTTGCTGCTCAGTCAATATTCACTACCGGCAGAGTTAGCACTGCAAAGCATACAAAACTTAAACAACAACTATTTCACTAATCATAATCTCTCAAAGAACCCCTAGCAACATTTTACAGAACCTCAGTCAAGAAACTCTATTATACAATAAAATCAATATAATATTGCTTTGCAGCAAAACACACAGAATTGTTGAAATAAATTATAAACCCAGAATTAGATAGCTAATGGGATGTTTTTATATGTCAAATATGAAGATTATTTCAGACGGTAAAATATAAGCTATTTAATGAATAGTTCGGGCAAAACTAGCTAAAAATTTGGAAGAAAAGAAAAATAACCCCTAGTAACCTAAAACAAATTTCAGATAGATTAAACAGTTAACAACAAAACCCAAAAGACTTCCAAAGAACTCTAAGAAACTATATGATCTTAGATTCAGGGAGATTTTCCTAACTGAAATCTAGACGGTATGAAAGAAAAGAGAATAAACAGATTAAAATTTTTATATGGAAAAGGATATCATTAAAAAGCTAAAAGAAAAATATTTGTTCTAAAAATATATGCAATGTACATGATAGATCATGGATTAACTTGTAAATATACAATAGAGCTCTTAAAAGTTAAAAAGAACAAAGCCAATTAATTAAAAATGTGCAAATCATAAGAACAGATAATTCACAGATGAGCAAATCCAAATGAATAATAAATATGTAAAAACGTGCTTTATAACACTAATAGTGAAATGCACATTTGAGTGGCAATAGTATCTAAATTCTAGAGTCTAGAACTCTTTCTGATGGCAAATGATCTCATATCATTATTGAGAATGTGAAGTGCTACAGCTCTTTGGAAGGCAATTTGGTAATATTCACCCCAAAGTAACTCTTATGGTAATCCACTCCACAGAAATTAAACTGTCAATTCATAAATGCAATAATAACATATAAATAAGGATGTTTATTCAACTTGACTCACAGTGGCCAAGAACTGGAAACAAAGAAACTGCCCATCAGCACCATATCAACTAGCTTAATTATGGTGTTCTGCACCATGCGATATCACACAGCTATTAAAAAGAATGAATTTAAACTATAGTTGATGATAATGAGAGATTTCCAAAATGTTTTGAAAACTGAGAAAATAAATATACAGAAAAGTAACTAAGGTTTCAATGTTATAAATCTAACATTTAAATGACCATCATTTAATACTGATCAAAAGAGAAAAAATGTATGGGGGTAATAAGCATGTGTGTATATATTAATGAATAAATACAGACATGTACTCTATGTTATTAAAATGCTTATCTTGCCGGTGGGGATTAAGTGTGGTGATATTGTGGTCACAAAGGAGGGCAGAAAATGTGTTAAAGATAAAAAGAGCATTAAATGAATAAATAAGTAAAAAATAAATAAATAAATACATTCTTAAAAATAATATAAAGTACCCTTAGGAGACATAAGGAATTCAAAACATGGGAAAAAAAATGGTAAATTAATTGTAAAAATGTTAACTCTGCCTACATTAAGTTGCAAATTATATGTGATTCTAATAAAATTAATAATAAGGTTAATATTAGAAATAGAAAACTATTATTTTAAAAAGTCATATGCATAAAAAATTGCCATAAAGAGCCTTCTTCTCAGAGTAAGAAAAATAAGAATAATTACAGAGTATTTGCTTCACTAAAACTTAAAATACAGTATAAGGTACAGTCATAATAAAGTTTGGAATTAGCACATGAACAGTGGTATATAAATGGAATAACTGAGAGTTCAGATAGACCCAAGCACAAATGGAAATACAGTATATATGATAAATGTAGCATTTCAAATTAATGAATCAAATAAGCTTTTTAAAAAATAATAAAATTAATTAATTTAAAAATAAATGCATGTGTAAGGGCATGGACTATATGGAGAAATCTCTGTACTTTCCTCTTCATTTTGTTGTGAACGTAAAACTGCTCTAAAAAATAGTCTATTTTTTAGAAAAAGTAGTAATTTCTACAATATAAAGAGCTTCATAAACTAAGTCAAAACAAAAATTACAAAATGGGAGAAAATATCCCACAATAGAACAGAGAGAAAAATCTGTGTAATACATAAAGAGCATTTGCAAGTCAATAGGAAAAAATAGCAAAGGATATGAACATGAAACTCATAAAAAAAGAAATAGAAATTTAAGCATATATGCAAATAGACTCACTTATTTCAGAAAATCAATTAACATTAATTTGGATAAATCTTTTCACCTATCTGTATAAACAGACCTATCAATTTTAGATTTACCATTGTCAATGATACGGTAATATAAAAACATCCACAGTCTTAGGAAATAAGCACTGAAGTATTTAGGAGTAAAAGACCAAAATGCATGTAATTTATCCTTAAAATTGCATGTGTATGTGTCTGTGTGTGTACATACATCCATATATACAGAGAAAGAAAGAATGATGAAACAAATAAGTAAAAGAGGTAAACTATTAACAGTAGGTGAATCTGGGTAAAGGTATACTATGTTATTTGTACCATTTTTACTTTTGCAACTTAACTGTAAATTTGAAATTATTTTTAAACAAAAAGAAAAAGGTTTGGTTAGAGTATGGAGATGGCACTAAAATATATTTTTGCTGGAGTGTGAAATTTGGTAATTACTACAGCATGTTAAAATGCACATATCTTTTCACCCAATAATTTCTAGGAACTCTTCCCATGAATATAGTTCCATATGTGCAAAAAAAGTATACAGAAAAATATTTATTCTGTCATTGGTAAGGGTACAAAAAGACTGGAAACAATACCTATCAATAGGAGATGGTTTAAGTAAATTACAGCAAATGTGTACAATGGAACACAGTAAAGATGTTAAAAGTGTGAATTAAGTACAGATATATACACGTGGACTAATCATCAGATACATTACTGATGAAAAAATATACTTCAACATACCTGTAAGATTTGTTTATTAATAGATCATCTTTAGATACACAGAAAGTGGCAACACTCTCTAGGGAGGGGAATTAGATAAACAATTACTAAATGTAGAAAAAGGCTTACTTTCCACAGTGCACAATTTTGTACTTTGGGAATATAGATATATTTAATTAAATTTAATAAAGAAGAAATAGAGTAACATTTTCAATGATTCTAATTTATTTAAAGAGCATGTGATGTGCTTTGAAAACATAAAGGTCGTAATATTTACCTTCTATAATAGCATCAATTTTTAAGTAGACAAATTTATGCTTATATATCCAGATACCTTCCTAACAATAGTAAAGGTCTGAAAATCTGGCTAGAAGGATGTCCAAGGTTTGGCGAAATGTTTCTTCCTTCCTCATGAAAGTCAACAAAATACATGCAGAGGTGGCAGGATTGCCAGTCTTTCCATTTGTCACACCCATGAAGAGACAGACGGCAAAGTCAGAATTTTTCTCAATACCCTTACCCGTTGGTTGTAGTGTGCCTAATACAATTAGGATGAACTCTAAAAACTGATATACTTTATAGTTTGAATCCAGTTGCATAATTTATAAGTTGCATAGTATTGTGTAAATTAGTTAGGCTTCCTACATTATTTCTTGTGAAGATTAAAACAATGTGGAAAAGATATTTAAAGTGGCATCAGGCATATATATTCAATTAATAACACATATTAAAAATATTATTATTGATATCTTTACTATCATTGTTACTGTTATTGCCTGACTAATGCTGGTCTAACACCCAGCCTTTACTGCAAAATTCTAAAGTTAACTGGCATTTTTTAGCAGCCTTAATGAAGTGATATATGAGGTTAAGTTAAAAAGTTAATAGTGATATGTGAGGACATTATTAAGTAAAAAAGTTAACGTCCTGCCCAGGTGTACCAACAACTAACAGTTGGGTGAAAATAAACTGCAAAACTGCTTGAGGAACAGGAAAGTTCATTTGGTAACAGTAGGCTAGTTTGCCTGTCTTTGTGTTATTTCTAATCAAAATTAAAAACTCAGCTGCCAGTAGTTTTATGAGCACCTTCAGGATTGATGGAACTGATGATTAACAACATTCTGCATCATGCTAGAATCTTATAAGAAAAATAATATACTGAAAAGAAATCATCCTTTTGGCCAAAATCTGTTCATTAACACCTGGAGAGATTTGCCACTACACCTCAACAGCATTTGAACATAAATCCCTCAAGTGTGGGTACAATGTTAGATTTCCTGACATCCAGAAAAAGCAAGCACTTCATAAATATTGATCATATAGATGCATGAATCAGGCAGGCAAGCTCTAGGAGCTTCCTCCTCTTCTCTGAAGAAAGAGGTACCCAGCAGTAAGTCTGAAGTAGACGAAATATGGGATTCAGTCATGATGTGGCCAAGATTCATTCATCTACATGCTTTTGTCTTTAAGTTATGATCAAATTTAAAACTATCCACAGTATGGTGAAATGAAATGTTTGCTGGCATAAGAATCAATATTATGGCTCTTACCATTTTGTATTCCTTTGACTTGGTGGGAATCCCAAAGAGTAAAGTGCTACATCAAAATCATGCAGAACGCATCAGTGAATTACATATGCATACCTTATCCCACAAAAATTCCTGAGGCTTGCATGAAGACAAGGGGGAGGAAGTCACAAAGCATTTGAAGCAAGTCAGATCTTTGGAGATGTCCCTCTGATTTGGTCCAGGTAAAGAAGTGAAAGCTTCTCTTATCTTCCTGTTTTGTGTTTTCACAACAATATATTATTTGAAACATTTTTCAGACTTGTAATTCAGCATTTATTTGAAAGTGATTATCTGCTTGTTTCAGTAGGGTCTAAGATCCACGAAGGCAGGGACTCCTCAGACCAAATAAATACTATTTCATTTTGGCATCTTCAGGGTCCAACAAAATGTGTGGCAAAAAAAAAAAAAAAAGATATATACAGATATTTTTAATGCACAAATTAATGGAAATGTGGGAGGTTTTGTGTCATGTTTAGAGACACTAAGAATAGTTGGGCCGCATAGCGACTATAGTCAATAATGCTGTAATGCATATTTCAAAGTCGCTAACAGAGTAGCTCTTAAAAGTCCTCATCACAAGAAAAAAAATTTGGTAACTAGGTATGGCTCTGATATTAGCTGGACTCAGTGTGGTGATTATTTTGTCATATATACAAATATAAAATAATTATGTTGTACACCTGAAACTAATGTAATGTTCTATATTAATTATCCCTTAATTAAAAAATCTGACATCCTGATCACGAGTTAAAGACACAGGTCTGTAGTTACTAGTAGGGTGTGCTCTCTAACAATCTATGGAACACAGACTGAGGAGCAGATACAACGTGGCCTCATTACTTTCTGCTATTTTCAA
Organism: Camelus bactrianus; assembly: GCF_048773025.1. NCBI lineage: Eukaryota > Metazoa > Chordata > Mammalia > Artiodactyla > Camelidae > Camelus > Camelus bactrianus. The sequence continues at coordinate 28,094,665 of NC_133548.1, forward strand.
TTCTTTTAACTGATTCAACTGAATATATAATCCATGTGGGAAGAAGCTTTTGAGACTTCAAACCAACTGTCCAGTAGATACTCTTTATAGTCTTTGTATTAAGTAACTTTTGCATTTGGTGTGTGTCTCAAAGCAGACCACCATTGCTGTCCAGTCCCTTCTTTCAGTCTCATAGATTAACATCCTTTGACTCACTTGAATCTTTCTTTAAAAGTTGTGTGATCTTTTCCAGGGGCTTTCTCTGATCTCTTTTCTCCCAGATTTAATACACGGCATACTAATAACCTACTTCTATCAATCTACACACAAGGAATTGAATACGCTTGTTAAATACAACTGAAAAATCAAAAGAGAAAATAGTAACAGGGCTTAAAAGTGATCTAATTCCACTCTCATTGTTGAGGAGGAGGAAACAAAACCCAACTCCTAGAATAAGTTTACTGCAGGATTATTAAAAATCCAAATTTCCTGACACATAGGAAAGAAATATGTCCACCCAGGGGCTTGATTATTATTTTTGCAATTCCTAATCATAAATCATCTCAATAATATTTGCCATTAACTGAGACAAGACACCTGCAGAACCACGGCCATGAGTGAGCAAAGCCTAGTACACTGGATGTTGAGACTGCTGGTTTGAGGATGCTACTTCATACCTCACATATCGAGTGTCCAAGCTGTTGACTGAGTCCAAAATGGACCTCCTGGAGCTATTTTCATTTTTCCACATGGGATAGAAACTGGTTAACAATTATTAGATCTGTTTCCCTACGATTACCACACTTGAACAACAACAACAACAAAAAACCATAGAAAACATTCAAATAGTTTACAGGTGATCTGATCGTTTCAAAAGGAAGGTTTGAATGCACAACATATTCTACCTGAACCTAATCAACAAATACTCTCTGTCTCAAAGCTTATCTTTGCCATAAGGTCAAATCGGGTGGAGAGTGGACAGATGGTAAGGCGAGAAGATATTGTTTCTCTGATTAATTGCCTGGCCTTGAAGAAGGCTGTTCCTTCTTTAATCTGGGAGTATCCATAAAGCAGCTACTACTTTATAAACTTAGTTCAATAGTATGTTTGGACTTCGAAAGTCATTTCTCATTTTTTGAACAAATCTAAATTCTGCAAAATAGGTGGAAAATCAAGTGAATTATGATACATTCCCATGATGCAAAGTTTTCATTAAAAAAAATGAACATAAATTCAAAGCAGAAACAGACTCATAGACATAGAATACAAACTTGTGGTTGCCAAGGAGTGGGGGTGGGAAGGGACAGACTGGGAGATCAATTTTTGTAGATACTGACAGGCATATGTAGAACAGATAAACAAGATTATACTGTACAGCACTGGGAAATATATACAAGATCTTGTGGCAGCTCACAGTGGAAAAAAATGCGACAATGAATATATGTATGTTCATGTATAACTGAAAAATTGTGCTCTACACTGGAATTTGACACAACATTGTAAAATGACTATACCTCAATAAAAAATGTTAAAAATTATATATAATTAAAATATAAATTTATTATATTATATAATAACTATATATTATATAATGATATATTTCATATAATACATATGAAAATAGGAAGCACAATAGAGAGAGTCCAAACTGCTTGCCAGGCAGTATGCTAAACACCAAGTGAGAATGAGAACAGTCCTGTGAGAAAAGCATAGTTATTACCATGCACACGCGCGCGCGCGCGCACACACACACACACACACACACACACACAATCTCAACATATAAAGAAATGTGCCAAAATGTGAACAATAGTTATTTTGAGGATAGGTGATTATTTTTACTGTGTGATATAATTTTCTAAAATTTATGTTATACAGTTATTCACTTTTTAAATTAGTTAAAATGGTTCTTATTTTCAAAATTGAATTAATTAAATGAGATATAACAATTTTTATAAAAATTGTGAGTGACGTGAGAGAAGTCCACAGTAAGCAAGGTTATAGTAGTTGGACAACCACTGTGTTTAGTTTCTCACTTCTTTTATTATATTATTATATTAATACCCACAACATCATCTCCCAAGTGATTGCTTAGATAGAACAAATAAACTTTGAAGATCATCAAGAAGAACTACTTGCTTCTACTCCACACCTAAAATTAGCTTCTGTTTGTCTGTGGAAATGCCTTAAATTTTCATCATTTTGAAATCAGTTCTATGGAAATGCTCCTGGGAAAAAATAACTTCTATTCCTGAGAAGCGAATACTTTCCAGGATGTTAATTAACTCAGTGGTTCTCAACCAGGATGATTCTACGCACCCCTCCCGCCCAAGGGACATTTGGCAATGCTAGAGACATCTGTGATTGCCTTGACTGCAGAGGGGTACTACTGGCATTTGGTGGGTAGAAGCCAAGAATGCTGCTAAACAATCTGCAATGCAAAGGCTAGTCCCCACACTCATGCCCCTAAAAAACATTATCCAACCGAGAACATCGAAAGTGCAGCTGTTAAGTAACTCTGAGTTCAATTTATGACTATGAGAAAGAAACACTCTTCCCTGAGACACAGACCAGGATTCTAGATTGAGGTTGGTGAAAAAGACTAAACTGCAGGGCAGAAAGGGGAAACAAGACTCAGAAAGGAAAACCTTGGTAAAAACCCAGCCTTTCTCCTCTGCAAACCAGAAATGTGACTTTACATGAGTTACCTAAGCCTCATCTCCACGTCTGTTCCATGGAAACAATTATTACAATTTTCTCATAATGAGTCATGAAAAAAATAAGGATCTGTAAAGATCCTGACAACTGCTGTTGCAACTACAGATAGTAAGCCTGCAATAAACAGTGATGATATTGATGGTGATAGTGGTGGTGGTGGTGATGTCACTGATGATGGCATGATGGTAACAGAGACCCTGGCAATGTGACGACTTTCACCTGCCTTAACACGCCCTAACCTTGACACCAACATAGACTGCAGATCATCAGAAACAGAGATGACAAGCCTTCTCGTTTTTAAAGTCTCAGAAATTGAATGTACTCTATCAGTTAAGGCAGGAATATAAAGAGAGTTAACTCACTACTCAAGAGAATGATCACCAAGGAGCAGTAAGAACTCTGTGGACACAAAAAAGAGCTCTGAGGATATATCAAAAAGTAGGTGCAAACTGAGCCTAAGATTCAGCATCTGATAGTTCCACTGGGAAATAATTCTACCAGGGAACACTGCTGAGGTAAATTCACTGCTACAGTGAATTTCGTTCTAATACCGGAGTTAAGGGGAAATAGAAAACAGAGCTTCAGTGGAGTTTTTAAGGCAAATCAACTAAACTTAAAAATGAAAGTCAACTATCCATTCAGCTGCTCGGGACATAAGATGATCACTGGGCGAATAAACTAGTTTCATGACTTGACACAACCATTTCAAAACCGTAAGCACGTTAAAGAGCACTGCCATTTTCATTATCAGATTCCCTTGGCCTCTTCCAATACACTTTTTGAAATGAGTTCATTTTTTTATCCTGTGGTTCTCATGTGAAGCTCAATGAGCCTGTCACTTAATGATGACCCTTGAAAGGATTTCAAGGAAAGTAATACATGGAGCCAACTCTACCTGTCAATCACTCATGTTTTCTTTCAATATCCACCCACTCATTCACCTCCAGCCTGAAGGTTCTTGGGATGCTTTGCTCTTTCCAGCTTGGTGCTGCACTGTCCAAATACTTTCACCAGCAAAGGTACAATTCTTTTACTGTAATAGGCTGGAAGTATTTATACTGCAAACTTTACCATTTGATCACACTATCCATCTTCCTGAACTGCTCATCTGGCTTTTTTCCATTTATCCAAGTTTTCTCTTGTTTTTAAGGTCTAGAACAAGTCCTGCCTCTTTTCCTCACTTAAACTATTACTGTTCTTACTGCTCCATCCTTTTATTGTTCCACATAACACACCGTACAGAATGACAAGTCTATGCTGTAGCAGTTGTGTGTCCTGATAGTTAGCAGAGAGCCCCTTAAGCCATACCGCCTGGGTTAAAGTTCCAGCTTTGGGATTTTGAAGGACACACTAGACATATGTATTTGGACACATTGCTTAAACTTTCTTTGCCCTGGTTTCCCCATTGGTAAATAGGGATAATGGTAGCATTTACCTCCTAATGTATAAAGGATTTTTAAAATGCCTGACAAATAGAAAGAACTCAATTATTAGCTATCATACCACTGCGTTTATTATTCCACTGAGTTTTTGTTTGTTTTTCTCTCCAATTTGGTTGTAAGTCCTTTGGGGACAAGGACAGCAACAGTTACAGTGTGACAAGTCCTAGACCCTGAACCCACCATTTACTTGAATCCCAGAGTTCCCTCTCTATTCTTGCCATCCCATTTTACAGAGAAGGAAATTGAGGCTCAGAGATGTCTAGATTTAAGATCACATAGCTCTGGTGGCAAAATTAAGGGTTAAATCCATTAAGGTCAAACTTCAAAGACTTGCTGTATTAACTTCTCTATAATATCCCCCTTCCTTCTCTTTATATAACCACACTGAGTTCATCAAATGTAGAATAAATGTCTATTGATGATTATTATGCAAGCTGTGTTTATTTATAATACTGTAAAATGCACAGCAAATATATACTATTTTGGCATTTTTTAATATCTGAAAATTTACTGCAAACAAGATCCCTACTCAGAGGCTTAATATAGGTTTCCTCAAGTATGGAATGTTTTCCCACATAAATATTCCTAGACAGTATTTATGGATCAAAACCACTTACTTAAAGTGAACATCTGAGCAAACCTCAGTCTTACTGGAATGAGCCTTTTGAAAAAAACATAATGTATCAAGAACCATAAGGAAAGTGCTAAAAGCAATGGTTGCTTTGCTTAATGGAGCAAGTCGTAAGTGTCTGACGTTACCCTTAATAGTAGTCAGTAAAACAGTTTCCAGTAAAACTTAAGTGAGGAAATTAATCCCATAATAACAGCATGCATGCAGGTTAGGCTCAAATAATAGCTGTGTGATAGCATGGAGAAAATAGGCTTTAATTTGTGCTTTCGAATGTACTGGGTGGGTGAACTGCACACACTGAACGTGAGTTACTTCTTAGTCCATTTTATTATTCAGCAAGAACTTTGAAAATACAGTATTAGGTAAGTCCTATATAACCTAAAATTATCAAATAACAGTTTTTTGATCTAAATGCTACTATAATCAATCATTCGATCAACACTTGTTAGGCACTTACTAATTCATACCAGGAACTTTGCTGTTAGGCTCTGAGGATACCAAATTATAAACTGAGATAGTCCTTATCTTCAAAAAGCTCAGAGAAGAGTGGGAGGTATTGGAAAATAAATAATATTTTAACTAGAACATGATGTAAAAAGTTCTATGTGACACAGACTGCTGTATGTGCACAAAAGCCCATTTCCTTTTTCTTCTGGGAACACAGAGTACATTTCCCAGACTCCTCTGCAGGTACGTATGGTTATGTGACTAAGCTCTTGCCAACGTGATATGGAAAGACATGATGTTTAACACTTCAGGGCTGGCCCATTGAAACCATCCACGGGTTATATTCTCTCTCATTTCCTCACCAACTGATAAACAAAATTCTGAGAACTCAAGGATGGCAGAGCCACAAGACAGAAGGAACGTGCATCTCAGAAACTGCTCTCTAGGCTGTCTGCCGAATACTCACATTGACTGCTTACCTAAGGAATAAATATCTATTGTCTAAAACCATTGACATCTGGGGGTTGTTTCGTATAGCAGCAGTTAGCTTATTCTGACTAATAATTTATTCTCTACAGAAAAGAGGCTTACATGCGCCACAGACACACAAAAGAGGGAGGAAGTACTTCTGTCTGGGCCACACTCTAGAGATGGTAAAACTGAAACCGGATTATCAGGGCCACTTTCTCTTTACAGTGAGCAAGTTAAAAGTGCTCTGGGATCGACCTCTCCATCCTTTAAGAGTCTTACCTAAAAAGAGTCATGGTTCAAAATGTTTTGCTCTTTCTATATCTGAGCACACCAGAACTGAGTATGTACACCTAAAAACTGGCCAGTCCAAGGCATGATCTAGTGTGGTGCTTATATGAAGAGGAAGGTTGATGAAATCATGGCTTGCAGAATGGCAGGCCCCCTCTAGCAAGTGAGTGCTTATGTGAGATGGTGAGAGTAGTTCACTGACTGTAGGTTGTGCTTTCTGTTACCTAAGAAGAGAAGCCATTTACACTCACACAGCTTACTGTCCATAGTAACATGACTCAACTATTCTACAGGTTTCATCAGCATAATTTACTACTCCAGGAATCTCTTGACAAGAAGATAATAATTGCAAAGGACTACTGTTCGTGCTAGGAACTTGGAACAATACATCAACTCTCCATTAAAAAGTTCAAATGACAGGTTACACTACAAGATTCTCTGACCCCTCAACTCAACTTTCTCATCTTGCTATCTACCAATCTAACCAACTAGAGCACGATCTTACTCCAGTGCTAATCAAGCCTACTCACTGAAAGACTCATCTTCAAAAATGTCCATAACTATCCTGACAAATTTTCCCTCCTCTAATAAGCTACTAAAACTGTCGGTGTAGACAAGTTCCTCCTGTCTTATCAACAGGTTGTCTGGATGATCTACTGGTTTCCTAGGACTAACAAATTACCACAAACTGGGTGGCTTACAAGAACAGATATGTATTCTCTCACAACCCTGGAGGCAAGAAGTCTCATATCAAGGTGTTGGCAAGGTCACGCTCTTTCTACAGACTCCAGGAGAATACCCTTCCTTGACTCTTCCTAGCTCCTGGTAGTTGCCAGCAGTCCTTGGCATCCCTTGGCTTGGGGCAGCAACCCCAATCCCTGCCTCTATCTTCAGATAGCATCTCCCCTTTGTGTGCATCTTTGTCTGAATTCCTCTCTTCTTATAAGGACACCAATCATCGGATTAGGTCCTAATTCAGTATGACCTCCTCTTAACTTGATTATGACTACGAAGACTCTATGTATAAATAAGGCTACACTCACAGGTTCTGGGTAGACATGAATTTGGGAGAGAACACCACTCAACTAGTACAGATGGTATTTTGGAGAGCCAGAATTTTACTTCTCTCTTCTCCATATTAGAATGACTAAAACATCTTCTACCGTGGATAGTACCTCCACAGGAAAAAACTCCTGTTTTTAAATTAGACTTAAAATTCAGGTGCCACTAGAGAGAAATATTGGTGCTTACATCTGCATTAAGTTGTAAATGACTGGCATCAGAGTCTTTCCAGAAGGCAGGTTTTGCAGGAGAGGATGGTACAGAGAGAACCAGAGCCTAAAGAGTGTACAAAGGAAATCTGGAACTATTACACACACAACACACACACACACCACCTTACACATTTGGCCAAAAATACAAATACTACATCTAGGATCAATATTTTATCCCCATTTGGCCTATTCTGACTACAGAATTACTACTTTAACGTATTGGTCATTTGGGACCAAGGCAACGTATCCTTAGGGAGTCCACCTTTACATATAATTACTTTCGAGAGAGATGACACATTAAGGTATTATACAACATTAAAATTTTAATGGGATTCTTTAACAGATAACCATTTATCAGAAATATCAGTATAAAAAGTCAGAAGAGGACCCTAACCATACAGAAACCCGTGGTATATAGCTTTTTAGCTTCTTTAAAAATTATGTTTTTTATTGACGTATAGTTGGTTTACAATATTGTGTTAGTTTCAAGTGTACAGCACAGTGATTAGGTTTTTTTGCATATCATATTCCATTATCAGTTATGACAGGATACTGGGTATTCTGAACTTCTTGGGGAGGAAGGTGCTATGAGAAACACCCCTGGTCACTGGCTTACAGGCAGGTACTCCATACGGTTGTAACAAAGCAAATCAACACTTTATCAACACTTTTTGTATGCATTTGTCTAACTAATGCCTGGTGTTTCCTTTATTCATTACAAAACTTTCAATATTTCCTGAATTTTGCCATAAGTGGTAACACATACAGAATTTTTCACATTTGTTTATGCTTCGGGTGTCTACAAAAATCACCTGAGAGCTCAGCAAAAGTCAATCTTACTAAACCTAGAAGCCCTGTCAAATTATCCCTGCAAATGGGGAAGAAAGAACCCTCACCAGTTCCTTGATTAACACATTCTCTCATTCCCTAATATGAAATCTCTGCTTAGAAATCTGAGGGAAAATTTGCTAATGATTAATATCAGCTTATAGTTGATATTTCCAGTTTGTCTGAAAACTATTGTTTTCCTCTTTTAAAATCTAAAACATATTACTTTCCCTGGGATTTTAAAATGGCTGCTATTTTCCCTAAGCTATCAAAGTTTCGTGAGTTTTTTCCGGAGGTATACATACAGAGTTTTATTTATTTCAAATTATTTTATGTGTGTGACTATGTCCTTGTATGATGTATCTCATATGCCTGGGTTTGAATATGAGTCTACTGCACATGACTAAAAACATAAATTATAACTATCTTGGGTTTCAATTATCTTTTAGGTATACTTAACCCCCTCCAATTAAAAAGAAATTCTTCTCTTGTAAAAGTTTTTTAAAATAATGTATGAGAACACATATATTTTATCAACATAATCCGTGCAATAAATATGCATATGGGTATGCACAATTTAAAATGCCTAGAAAAGTGGCAATCACCTACTTGAACTAACCAATTAGTAAGTAGTTAAGTATGCGAGTGCCACAGCCATACAACTTAAGTTCAAATCACAAACTTGTTGTATTACTGTGGGCATAGTATTTAACTTCTCTGCACCCTAGATCACTGAGGGTTTACAGAATCAATCCGTGCAAAGTGCTAGGAACAGTGGCTGAGACACAGTAAGCACCCACTAAATGCTATGTTAGTATTATTATTATCGTTTGCTGAAGCAACAAAATGGACAAACAAAACATTCCTGCCCTCCAGATGTTTGAAGCCTGCTGGGGAAAAGATGGACAAATGGTAACTAATCGTTAATACAAGATCTTAAGATCTGTCATGCTGTGTGTCAAAGGAGATGAGACGCCTGAAGTGATCAAGGCTTCCTTCTGAACCTGGGACTGGACCGAGGCCTGGAACAATGAGTAGGTAAAGCTAAGCGATTAGGAGAATGAAAAGTATTCAAGGAGAGTGTACAGCATGGAAGGCAGCATGAAGGCAAGAAGGGACAGAGCATCCATTTGATGAGGAGACATTTTCAGAACAGACTTCACTGTTGAAGACAGTCAAAGACTGCAGTAACAGGAGCCTGTTACAGGAGATCCCTGAAAACCAGACTAAGATGTTTGGTTTTTAAAGATTTATGTTCATAAAGAGATAGGCAACAATATTAGACCTGAAGTGGAGGGGCAAGGCTGCTAACTGACAGCTGATCCCTGTGTAAATTCAACTGTCAATCAAGTATCAACGTCATTAAATTGTACATTGTCATTTTGCATACCATCAACAAAATTATTTTTAGAGAGTTGAATCTAGCCTTAACATTAAAAGTGACATTTGATTATTGATGTATAAAAGTTAATCATTCATTCATTCATTCATTCATTCATTCCATTGTTCTTTTGTTTGCTCAACATCCTTTACGTCCTAGAAAAAGTACTATGTATGAAATAGCATCTATACTTCGGATGACAGAATGATTAAAATTAGGCTCTGCCCTCAGGTAGCCCAATCCAGTGAAAGCAATTAAACTAGCTTTCATACTGTTCAATGCAGAGAAATCAGTGGTGCCGTATGAGAGAGTTATATCAAAAATGTCATGGGAATTCAGAAGTGGGAGAGGACACATCTTCTTAGGAAGATCAGGAAAGAGGATGGACAGCACATAGCCTTAGCTTTGAAAGATATTTGAAAATGGTGGGTTAAGTATTCCAGGGTGAGAGACTGAATGGACATAGGAAGCTTCTGGGCACAATTCAGTGTAGCCAAAGCAAGGCTTTCCAAAACATGGAATGCAACCCTTTCCTTGGGAAGTTAGAGGTATGCGAGATGGGAACCTCTGATCAACAAAAGTTTGGAAAACACTGGGAAACACTGGGCTGGACAAAATGGAACCAGCATCTTTGTTAAAAGACTTCTCAGAGCTTTTGATAAGTTAATTTGCATTATAAATCCTTAAGAGGGTAATGTAGTATACAGCCATTAATAAACTTATTTTACTATGGAACCCATTTCCTTCCCAGAATATTTTAAAGGACTAGTATTCAGTGAATATACATTGTAAAGGGCTTGGTTGGAGCAGAGAGATTAGGGAATGCTTAGGGGATCTGATGGCAGAAGCCTTAGAGTCAAGCTAATGAATTCCGACCTTTATTCTGTAGGTTTCAGAAAATCAAATCAGTAAGAGAAGTCAATGTTTGCCTGTGCAAATTGATTTATTACAGTGTGTATTCAAAACATAACATTGGTCAATTGGGAGCCATTCTTATTCTAAAGCATACTAACCAGAGAAAAATTGAGAGCAATTTGCCAGTATACGCATTGTGATATTCAAATGATCATGAGCCAACATTTTAAATGTGAATGGGACAGCAGCATGTTTTGGAGATTATCAGCAGGAGGATAAGCCTGGAGAACTGACAATGGAATTATTTTTTCTTATGCCTCTGCATCCCCAAACATTTTATTTCTACATTTATGTCATGTTGACAAAACAAATAATATGATAATACAATACATGGGAAAGAATTTTCAGTTCTATAACAAAAACACGTTCTATAGAAATCCACATTATTTGTATCCATTTTCTTTATTGTTACTTTCTGATCTGTTTTATAAAAACAGAACAAATGGATTCTAGCCTTTACCCACAAAACTACAGGGAACTAGGAAACCTGGAAGCTGAAGCCAGTCATTTCAGGCTTTAAGAATGCTTTAAGAATAAGGGACCAGGTATTTGCTAGGAGGTTTGAACTCCTTAAAAGAAAAATGAAACATGCTTAGCTCACATTTCAAAAAACTTGGAAAATTAAATTGATTTAAAGAGGAATTTTCTCCCCAGGAGAATCTATTTACGCAGCATCTACTTTCATCGCTCTTATACTCCATGAGTCATCAGGAAGTAACACAAAGTCACACAAGAACACAGAGTCCTCCTGGGATTTTGAAACAAATGGATTTGAAACTGCTCAGCTGATCCTACCCAGAGGATGATATATACAGGAATTCAGCATAAGGAGAGTTTGATCAGTGCAATTAAATGTAAGCATTGCACCTGTGGAACCTGGAACACAATGTTGCAGCGTGATTAATGAGGACAGAGTGGGTGGATTTCATTAATTCAAAGCCTTACTATCTTGCATCTTTGCCATGTGGTTAATGTTACTACCATTTTAATGGTGCTTGCAAATAATCTTCCAATGAAATAAGAAACATATTTTTTAACTTCCCACAAATTTATTGAGTGTGTACTAGGTGCCAACTACAAAAGTGTGAGCCACTGGGAATACAAATGTGAGTGGGAATCACATTTAAAAGACAACTAAAACTCAGTATGATAAGCCCTATGCTAGAAGCAAGCCCAAGGGCCTGCATGAGCTCATGGGGACACAGTATGCCATCTCAGTATTTGGAAGAGATTAATTTTGGTAAGTTCTAAAGGATTAGATGGAGTTAGCTAGGCATAGCTGGGGGCATGCCTGGGAGGTAGCAGATGCCAAGGACCCAGAACCAACGAGGACTCAGCTTGTTAGAAGAGGTATAACTAGTCTGTCTGACTGTTCTTCTGACTTTAATGATTTTGATGTTCTGTAAGTCTGAGGATATAAGAAGATCTCAGGAAACACTTCACCTGTCATGTTAGGGAATATGGGATTTACCTTGAGGGACATGAAGAAATACTAAAATTGTTTAAGCTATTTAGGGCCACCCAGCATTCATTCCCTCTTCCTAACAACACACTAATTTCCTCTTTGGGAATGACCTTTCTCTCACAGGGCACAGTCTTGGAGAGATTGTAATTCCAAGCTCTCCCGTCCTCAGAAACTGAAAGAGCCACTGGAGGCTCCAACTGTCGCATCCTTCCTTCCACTACTCTACGATAATCACCGTCAACAAAAGAAACACCTAATCCCAGTCAAGTCAAGGAAAAAACTTTTTTTTTTCATTTTTAACAAGCTTGCCTAGACAAACCTATCGAGTAGTTCTCACTGATAGCAATTAGTTTATACCTGTTCAGAACATGACTCTTTAAATTATCTTTCTATTTTTAAACTTCCACATATCTTTCTAATTCTTTCCAATACATCATCTTTTCACTTGAGTTATCCAGAGATGGTTTCTCTTGCTTGCCACCAAAGAACCCTAATTAATATAAGCAATCAGCCTGATAGTGGTGAAAAGAAGGACTTTATGAATACAAAATTGGAGGCATGAAAACAGTTAAAAGTTGTGGAAGTCTAGGCAACAGATAACAGAGACCTAGAATAACAGAGGCTAGAGGGTTTACATGAAGTGAATTCAAACAAAATATATAAATGGACGGAGTTGACAGGACTTTGCAATTAATCAGATGTAGGAAGTGAGGGAGAAGGAGGTTTCAAGTCACCCAGGTTCCTGGCCTGAAAAACTAGTTATGCGATGCTGCTATCCACTGATCTAAGAAACACAGGAAGTGGTGCCTATAAGGATGAAGACAAGGAATTTGCCTTTAGACAAATTCAGTGAGGCGTGCATGCTAAAGCAGCCCATCAATGGCTAAATATTCTAGAGCACAGAGGGATCGTGGTAGGACACAGAGATCTAGGCATTGTAAGTGGCTAGGAGAGAAGTAAGTCAAGGAGACAGACATATCACCAAGAATACTATGTGGAATAAAAAGAGACAAAGTTAAGAGTGCACAGAACCTGGATTTGAAGAAAAAGCAGGAAAAAAAATCCCACAAAGAAAAGCTAAGAAAGAGCAACCATAAAAGTAGGCATATGGACAACAAGTGGGTCATGGAAATAAAGTTATAAGAAGAGGGAGTGGTCAGAGTAACAAATATTGCAGGGAGTTTAGATAAAGATTGAGAAAAGCTTATTGAATTCAATAGACAAGAGATCACTTGTGACTCTTACCAGTTCCCAACTGACACATAAATGCAACAGGAAAAACAACCATCAAATCAAAGGCTTAAAACTACAGTCACTGATTCTCCCTCATCTGCATGTTGCTAGAACATTAGCTGATCTAGTCTGAACTCAGCTGGAGCCATTCGTTTCTGCTCACCTACTTCCTGGGACCATCAAGCTAGTCCAGAAACATTATTTTCATGGCAATCTCAGGGGTCAAGAGGATAAACCCAATCACAGAAGAACTCTCAAACATTTGGTCTTACTGTACTTAGTAACATTTCACTGACCAAAGCAAGTAATATGGTTGAATCCTAAATCAAAGGAAGAGGAAATATATTCTGCATTCTTAGTTACAGAAACTACAAAGTCACAGAGCAAAGACCTGGACACAGGGAGGGAAGCAGCATTAGGGCCAATAAAGTAATCTGTGACAGCCTGCCTTCCCTGCTCCCATTACCCACATCCCTCTCACATGCAAAATGCATGGAGCCTCATCAAAGAAAGCACAAAATTTTTATCCAATTATGCGTTAAACTCTACCAAGATCTTGTGATCTATCACATTCAAACATGACTTCTCTTGATCTAAAGACACTGTCTAAAAAGATAAGTTACCTACCCTACACGAATCAATATGCAGTAGTGAAACAGGGGCAAGATAACAGCAAAGACACTCCTGTCCCAAAAGGGGAAATGAAATAGCAGTCATCTGAGCACTGCAGTTCTAAAATCACACTGCAGAACTCTGGTTCTTCTGTTCTGGGGGCAGGGAATACTTATCAGGCACTTGCTCTCCCTGGCTCTGACCTCTGAAGCACCCTGCTTTGCCATCACACCTCTTTGGCTACTTATGAAGAGTGCATTGAAAGATAAGACATTTCCATGGCCTGCCTGAAAAAATGTTGGAGATCCAATTGGTCTTCTTAACATTTTGAACAGTCTCCCTATCTTTTAGTCCAGAATGGTAGTAAACAAGATAACTGAATTCTCTAAAACATTTAGTGGGCTTTTATTAGATAGCTCTGCCAGAGCCATCCTATTGCACTTTCCAATGATGGAAATACACTTTATCTGCACTGGCCACTAAGGTTGCCATGAGCCACATGTAATGATGGAGTAGTTAAAAATACAGGCAGTATGACTAATGACTAATTAATTTTAGCCACATGTGGCTACTGGCTGCCATGTAGGACAAACCACCTGACTTAATTATGTATTTTGGACATATTAGGCTGCTGTGGGTTCATAGCCTTAACAGTCCTTAACATTCAAAAGCTCTTTGCTCCAACAAACAGAATCTAAAAGTAGCACCCTAAATTTTTTCAGAGATCTTGACAAAGACCTACAGTACCATAAACCTACAGGACCTACCTATCGTAATAACCTCTGGTGGTCTTCATTTGGAGGCCCTGCACCTATCAGCTGTTCTCTAGATTTTGTCTTCACCCTTAGGATTCATCAGAATTGAAGATTCTCTTGCTGTCTGGAGAGACTGGAGATAAGACGTTCTTTTATTTTCCAATCCAAGAGGTTATGGATTCTATATTCCTTCTAAATTTTGCTTACAATCTGCTCAGAACCTTCATAAACTCGTGACTTTCTTAAAGTACTGTAACCAAGCACAAGTAAAGGAAACCAGAATATACATTCAACATTTTGCCTAGAGTTCTTCACAAGAACAAAAATTCATCTATGTATATTTTCTATCTCGCCAGTTATTATAATAGACAATTTGACTAATTTCATCACTACAGAGGGTGGGGTGCCATTTATCTAGCTTCCTCTAATTGTTTTATCATCACTGACTTGCTGGGTCCCAGAACTCCTGCCACAAATTTTAAGTATTTAATATCACAGCACCCTATTTTTAGGTACCAATTTTGGTACCAGTTAGCTACTGGCTCAAAAAAGCTACAATAATGAACCATCCAGAAATTCAGCAGTTAAAACAACAATAATCAATTTTCAGGAAAAGCAGCTTTGCTGTGGATCAACTGACCTAGGCTGGGATCAACAGAACGGTTCAGACCTGCTCCATATGTCTTTCCTCCTCCCCCTGGGACCAGTAAGCCAGCCCAGGCATGTCATTCTTATGGAAATACAAGGAGCACAAGAAGGTAAGCCCAATCACTCACACGAAAAATTTTAAGATTTTTTTTTGCCACATCATGCCTCCTAATAGCACCTCAGCCACAGCAAGCCACATAGTCAAACTCAAGTTGGAGAGAGAAATATATTCTGCTTTAACAGTAGAAACTGCAAAAATCACACAGTAAAGAGTGTAGATACAGGGTGGGTGAAGAATCAGGAAATGAATGCAATCTAACATAGCAACTTCAGTGGAGAAAGAAGTTGAGTAATAATGAGCACAATGAGGTTGCAAGACATTGAGGAGTAAATTACAGACAAGGGTATATGCAACATACTTCACTGAACCATGGATCACCAGGGTTAGAGGAAACACTGGTCAGTGGTAAAACCTCCATTTTGAGGCTTAAGTGCTTTCTATAAGAGCCTCAGAAAATAATCTTCATGTCACTTTTTGGATGTTGGATTGACAAGAAACTTACCACCATTCCTGCTTACTACATCTCATATTCGAGAAGTCTACATTCTTCCTATCTCTTCTGAAATCCTTCATGAAATATGTCTGACACGTGTCTGTCACTACTTGGTATTCACTCTGCTTTTTATGTCAGTGCAGAATAAGACCACTCCTTCTCTGTAAGACAGCACTCCAAATGTTTGCAATCAACCTTAATGCCCTGTACTTGCCAAAGTGGCTCATTTTCAGCCTAACCTTACCTAACCCTACCTAGTTCTGCTGGCTGTTTCTCACACAACATAATATTGAGTGTACTTATCTTTCTGATTTGAGCTTTGGAGTATTGCCAAATTTACTGTAATGACAGCGTTAACTACCTAGTTTGATAGTATAATTTGTTTTTTCCTGTTGGAACATGCTACAATTTCAATGGGTGCACATTAACAAGTGATCAGTTGATGAGGAACCTGATAAAGGTTGGTTAAATTTGGTTTTGATGGTAAAATATATGTGTTACATAAATGGTTAATTGTGTCTAAAGGATTATTCTCTGAATCTTCTTTGGAAGGAAATACTCCTAGAACACAGATAATTATTTTACCCTTAAAAGCGACCACAATAAAAGCATGAAAAGTGTGTTCACGCCATCAGTAGATGACATTAACTTGAGAATGGTTGCCTGTAACACAAGATAGCAGAAAGATAATTCAAAGGAACATTTGATTAATTAGAGCAATAGTCCATCAGAGAAAGGATAAAATGCACTAGGGATCACTGTTAGCTTTTGTACTGAAGGGCTTAAAGCCATCAGAGGAAGAAAAGTCAGAAAGTCTGGTTAGGCATAAGTACAGCATAAAAGATGGGGCTATCAAAGTGGTAACGAGCTGAGAGAGAACCACTGCTATTCGGTTGCTTCTTTATTATTATTAATTATTAATTGATTACAATGGATAATTAATGATAATAAGCAATAATATTGATGAAATAAATACAAGAGAGGAACTTCAAATACTAAAGCTGACTTGTAGACCAGCAGAGATTAGAGATGAAGTTGGCAGGCAACACCATTACATTGGAGCTCATATTTGATGTTGAAACTTGCTTTCATTTAGATTATGGCTGGCTATCTGCCTATGCACCTGGACAAGGAAGTTTTTAGGAAAACTGAGCTCTACTGTCCATTTTTTGATAAGTTATCTAAATACACCCATTTATATGCAAAGAGTATAGGATAGATTCATAGAGGAGAACAGAACCAGATCCATATTTTTCAATATTATGAAAAGAAAAAAAAAACACTCAAGACTGCTTACCAAAAGCAGGGCCTTTTCAGATTCCCATTAGTGTCTGCGTGGGATTCAGCCAATGGAATATTTAATATTAATTTTATTTCTTAAGAGGGCTATGGATTTTTTCATAAGGAAATAGTACAAGTGTGAATTCGCTGGCTACATTTGATACTTTTTTTTCCTGCAAGAAGGTATCTAGTGCCAGTAAATGGTTGACATGAGCTGCCTTCATTTCTGAGAAACAGGAGAGATGCCCTAGCCAGTTGCCTTCATATTCTGGATGTTGCTTCATCTGCTGTCAAATCCAACTGGGACCTTATTATTAACACTCATCACGTTTTGGTTTCATTTATTTATGCTAATTTATTCCATGGCCTGTTGTTCATCATCTTTTCAAAATAGATTATTTCTAGTGGACTGATAATGCTGGAAAAGCAAAGGGAGAAAAAGCCAGTTATCACAAATGTCTCAGGCCACACGAGGCGGTGGTGAGATGGCCATCACCTCGAAGCACAGCACAGTGAACCCTTGGCCGGAGCGTACTTAACTATTTTGTGAGTTCAGTCTTCTCAAGCAGCCCCGAAGAGCCCTGACAGGTAATCTGTGATAATTTTTCTAGAGATATGAATTTAAGCCATGAGCTCTGTGAACCTGGTAAGAAAAATGCAAGTCATTTATTAGTAGGTCCACCAAGCTACTACCCAGTATATGCTCTAGAGTATACATTTAGTGGGGCAAAATAATGCATGTTTGTGTATTTATAAACATGGGTTGCTTAAATGTATCAGAATTTATTAACAGATTTACTTGACTAATATTTATTAAGGGCCCATGATGGTCTAAATGGCTAGTTCTACTATCAAGTGCAAAACTGACATGATTTCAGGCATTCTGTTGTTAACAGCTGATATCTACTGAATGCTTGCAATATGCCAGGCACCACGGTAAATATTTTATTTGCAATAATTCATGTTATCCTCATAGCAACTCAGTGAGGCAGGACCCCATTATGATCTCTATTTTCAAAATGAGGAAACTGAGTTTCAGAGTGAATAATGTACTCAAAATTACCCATCTAGGAAATGGCAGACCTAAGGTTTGAATCAAGTTAGATTGGTCCAGAGAACATCCTTGGTCACCTAACATCCAAGGTTCACTTTACTCCTCCTGGACCCTAATTCAAAAACTGCAAACTTATGGCACACATATATTTTAACTCTGATTTATCGCCAAGAAATAGAATTCCAGTATTACTACTAATATTGTCACCATTTACTAAGTGAACATCTATTACCTATCAGGCATGTGCCAGACCTTAAAAATAACTGTTAGGCCTCAGTAAAAAAGTGGGTAGTTTTAATCCTATTTATAGAATATAAATGTGAAGTTTGGAGAGGCTGAACATCAAATTGATGGCTAATAACTTCAAGTGGAGACAGAATAAGAATCTAGGCCTGTTGTCTTAAGCCCCTGTTCTGCTCATATCCAATGACTTTCAAAAATAAAATAAACTTACCCATCTAGGCTAAACTGAGGCAATGACAGGGTGGGCTAGTGAGACAAAACTAACCTATTAAATTCTTTATAGAAAACCTGATCTCTACTTACCTGAGGTCATTGCTAATACAGTGGGACCAAGCGGAGAAGTATCACAACCTTTGATGACAGAATACATCAGTGAGTAATTCACTCATAGACACTGGAGACATAGCAGTGAAAAAAAAAGAATAGACAAAATCCCTGCTCCTTTGGAGTTTACATTCTAGGGGGAAGACAGAAAATACATAAAATACATAATACGCTAGAAGATGGTAAACGCTACGGAGAAAGATAAAGCAAGGATGTAGTATAGGGAATTCCACAGGTGCGAGAGAAGGTTGCAGTACAGATAGGATGGTCACAAAAGGCTTCACTGAGAAGGAGGGGAGCAAACCATCCAGCTAGAGAAAGAGTATTCCAGGCAAAGGAAACAGCAATTACAACTCTTCTGAGTGGAAGAATGCCAGGTCATGTTCAGGAGCAGAGAAGCTAGCAAATCTGGAACAGAGGTAGTGAGGAGGATGTAGGAAAAGATACAGTCAAAGAGGTAGTGTAAGCCAGGTAATGAGATGTAAAAAAAATAGTGTGAAGACTTTGGCGTCCAGTCTCTCACATGACGTCATTTCATTTTTAACAGAACATCATCCTAGCTGCTTTGCTGAGCACAGACTGAACAGAAACAAGGGTGGAAAAAGACTGTTGGAGAAAGTAAGCAAGAGATGACGCTAGAAGGGACTAAGTCAAAGCAGGGAAGTCGGTGAGAAGTCATCAGATTTGGGGCACAGTTTAAAGGTTTAGATGTGAAGAGTTTGTTAACATGTTGGATGTGGAGTTTTGGAGGAGCGGCAGCAAGGACCACTCCAAGCAGCAGGAGTTCCAATTAACTGGACTGGAAGGACTATGGAAAGTAGGCTAAGAATTTAGTTTTGGACATGATAAGGCTAACATTTCAGTTGGACATCTGATTGGATAAACTGGCATTTGGATTTATGAGTCTGGTGGTCAAGGAAGAGGTCTGGAGTATAGATTTAAATTTTGGAATCATCTTCATATAGATGATATTTAAAATCATGAGTCTGGATGATACTACTAAAGAAGCAGGTTCAGATATAAAAAAGAAGGGGCCCAAAGATTGATCCCAGAAAAGTCCACATAAAGAAGTAAAGTAGATGAGTAGGAAACATAAGATGGATGGGATAACTGTCTTTAATGTATGAGTTAGTTTTTCCTTGTTTTGAGAGAATTGTAAGTAATGAAATTCTTCAAGAAATTTTAAGGGGAAAATGGAATTTATTGTTAGAGATATCACGTAACTCAAATAAAAAATAAAAAAAAAAAAAAGCAGAGCAACTAGGTCTGAGAAAAGATGGAGAATCAGATACCTCCAGAGAATACACTAGGAGGTTCTAAGGGCTTTCCTTCTAAAACTCTACCAGCTGTACAACTCAACTCCAAACTTTCACTCAGAGATCAAACTTCTAAGGTTCTGATATATAACTGGCCAGCTTATCTCATGTCTATCACTTCTCCAATCAATAACAGCCAAGGCCATTCTGTACAAGCATGGTTATCAGAAAGATGCTGTCAGTTTCCAGACAAGAGGATTTATAATTTATAAACTTGGTAAAAATTAATTGCAAAAGCACTGGAAAATACTGTGTTTTCTTTGACATCCAGATATGTTGGTTTAGATACTTAAATTTATTAGCAAGTTTTATATGGTTCTTGTTAGAATAAACTTCCTCATTACTGGTCCAAGGATAAACAACTCAGAGTTTTTACTTAGTGAGATGTCCCTTTAATGCCTGACTCATGATAATTTTCATAGCAGCACAACAACAGTACAGTGGAGCATTTTAGCCCCTTAATATATTACTTAATTAAGATGTATGGCTCCTTGGACCCCTATATCACTCAGTTCTTCCATTAATTATACTAAATCCTTAGCTTGCTCAAAGACAAAACATTCCTGATTACTCAGACCTACTAAAAATGAATGGGCAACGTGAAAAAGTATGTGGAAAATACTAGTCTAGGACTCTAAAGCTTGAACTGTATTCCTGATTCTGTCACTAACCAGCCATTAGTGATCCTTCTTAAAATAGTTAACATTTTCAGATCTCAGTTTTCTCATCTCTATGGACAATGCTAGATTTCAGAAATGGCAAACTGTTTCATTTTCATGCCAACTCCAGGTGACTATATTGAGAAGAGCTCAGAGGTCATGTATAGGATCTGCTGCAAAGAGAACACCAACCTGATCAGTTACTGAGGTCTACCGGGCATGCTGGAGGACTTAGACCTGGCCTAGCAAAGTACGTTGCCAGGGACCTGCCGTGCAAGAACTAGATGGTTTATTCATTCAAAATGCAAGTACTGAGTATGTGCTGATGCCTGGCAGTGACCACGTCAGGCTGGGGTAAAGAGAGATTAAATAAGGTATGGTCCCTTATCCTGGGGAAACTAATTTTCTAGGAAGTATGAGAAGAGTTAAAAGAAATGGTTTCTAAAATTTTATTCAAGCTCTAGAACTGCATGAATCCCTGATTTCCCTGGAGGTTAAAAATCTAGATGTTACAGAGAAAGTCTTTAATCCTTTACATTTCCCTATCTTCCATATAAGCATGTGCAGAGGAGTAACTACGTACAGACAAACAGCTTCACGGCTGGGTGGTGGCTCTGCTGACAGGAATACAAACAAAATTACATTTCAAGGCAAATCAAATGAAGACAGCACTGTGGCTTCATGGGGCAAAGGCTCAGCTCTCAGTGTCCACACCACTGACACTAGACAGTAACCCCCAGATTGCTGCCTTTCTACGCTCGATGTGGCTGCCACACCACAGCGGACACTCTAGGATGGACTTTGCACAATTCCTGTTCCGGCACCACCAGTTTCTTACCTAAAGGCGGGCCTAAGAGTGGCTGGGTCACATAATAAAGCACCTGTGTATTAGCTGCAAGGAGAAAGGTACCTTCAGTTTCTACAGTGGGCTTTCCTTACCTGGAGAGTCCTAATACTTCCCTGACCCTTCTCCCAGCCAATTAGTATTTACCTGTTTGGGGCTCTGCTCTCAGCTGTTTTTCTTCTCAATTAAAGTGGTATTGTTTATACATCAATTTCCTGTGAAATTAGCATGAGTCATGATACCCAAATCTTATCATTTCTTAGATATCAAAAAAAAAAAAAAAAAAAACCACCCCAGAACCGGAGCTTAGAAGTATGTAATATCCAAACTCTGATGTATAACAACTTTATCAGGGGAAAATACTAGCTTATAAGACCTCGTGACACTCAACCAGCTGCACTTTTAGTAATTCCCCTGCATCACTACATGCTGGAGAATGTTTTCCCTTCTTCAGACTTCAAAAGCAGACAGATGTCAGTGTTGTTGAATGAAATCAGCTAAAGCCATTGACACACTTGCTATCTCACAAACTGGAAAGCGGGTAAAAGCTATTAAGGAAATATGTGATGGCTTTGCCTACTGGAAAAATTACCTGTAGGCTATGAGTAGCACATTATTCCCTCCTAAAAAGCAGGATACAGCCTCCCCTCTGCAGCCTTTCTTCCACTGTCTCCTATGGGGAGCCTGACACCTCTGTCGGCTCTGCCTTCTAGTTAGTCAGCAGGTAACTGTCAGTATAATCTCCCTAAATCACTGCTTCAAGTATACCAGTCCCCTACACTGAAACTCTCCAGTGGCCCTTCTGTTACCCAATGAATTAAGTAAGACCTCTCGGACCGGTATGTAAGCCCTTTTATAATCTGCCCCGGCCATCACCTCAAAAATACCCACCCCACCAGACTTCCTCTCCTCATGCTCTTCCTCCTGCAAGTCCTTACCCGGAATGCCTCTCCACGGCTTCTGTTCAACACGCAATCATTCTAGCTCCTACATGAATGCTTCAAACAGACTTTCCTTATCCCCTCCACTAGACTAATTTTCTTCCCTTCCAAATCTTCATAGACTTGTATTTTTTTAATTGTTATAGTTTCCATATACAAAATGTACGAATTTTAGGTGTTCAGCTTACTGAGTTTTGACCCAGGCAACCACCACCCCAACTGAGGCATAGACTGCTTCCACCATACCAGAAAGTTCCTTCATGCCCCTTTCCAGCAAGACTCTCTGTCAAAGTGGCAGCCACTGTTATGATGCCCATCACAATAGTTTTGCCTATTACAGAATTTCTTATAAATGGAGTATGTGCTCTATTACTCCTGGCTTCTTTCACTTACCATAATGTTTTGAGATTCTTTTATATTGAATGTAATAATAGTTTGTTCCTTTTTATTGCTGAGCAGAACTCTACTGTGTGAGTATTCCACAATGCATTTACTTTTATAATTCCTATTTTTCATTAATTTATTTGTTCACCACCTCAATCCATCAAAAATTGAGGCATGCCATGATGTTTCACTTTTTTTTTTGTGAACCATTACAATGATTTTGGAATTGTCTTATTTCCTCTCTGTATTATACTCTCTGTCAAAGAGAAGGAAATGAGAAGAAAGATAATTAGGTGCCATGCTAAGGTCTCTCATTCAATCCTTACCACAACCCTGTGAGATAGACACACTATCCTACTGTACAAATGAGAAAACTAGGACTTGAAGGCAGTTTTAGTGTTCTGCCTTGGGTTACACATTAAGTGCAGGAAGCAGAATTTTAACTTAGATACCCCTTGGTCCAAGGCACACATGTTTCTTGCTGTGTCATGCTTTGAATCCTGTGACAATCCCGTTATTGTGGCTAGCACATAACTATCCAATGAATTGAGGGATATTATCTGCATTTTGTAAATGTCCTTAAGAAGGACATTTACAAAATCCATTATATCAGGCAAATAATAAGTAAAACAAAAATACATACAGCAAACACATGTGATAAAGTATCCTCACTAACAATCACTACCCAGTTGGATGGCAGGCTACAAAGTGATGGCCATTACCTTTCCCAGAAAAGCAAAGATACCTGTTCTTCTTCCAGTGATATCCTTGGAAGCTATTATTGATATTTTTGGTATTATAGCTATTTCCTAGATTCCATCTATTGGACTTTCCATAATTTCAAACCCTTATTCAGTGCCATCTTTCAAAACACTCCTGTTTAATATAGTAGAAATAACATGAATTTAGTATGTGGACAGGTCTATATACACATTTTATTTGATTCCACTTACTATTTTTGTGAGTTTTACCCAAAAGCTATCACTTTGGGTAAATCATTTACCCTCCCTAAGGCTAATTTTCTTATTTTAAAAATGAATATAATAGCATTTACTTCTCAGTATTGCTGGAAGAATTTGGGCAGATTTGTGTGGTGTTGCTAACACAATGCTTGGCATGTCATCAATAAATATCTTCTGTGATTAATATTGTGACCTAAAAAGCCAAACCTCTCTATTATTCTGATCACCACTGCCTTGTAAATATCATCTGGATTCTCTGTTGGCAAATAAAAATCAACCCACAATGAACATGCAGCAAAAACTTAGATATAACTCTTGAAGACTTACCAGCCATAGACCTGCAAGAAGGAAAGACCCACAACACTGTTAGAAGGAATAGCACTATGAGGGAGAATTTTGGAGTCATTAAGTATGTGGACTGTGGAGTCACCATCTGTATTAAAATCCTGGCCCTAATATCACCAGTTGTGTGATCAGGGCCAAGTCACTAAACCCCTCCATATTTATTATCTTAATCTGCTACACAGAGTTGATAATAATGGAATCTCTTCATAGGGTTGTTTGAGAACAAAATGAAATCATGTATGTAACATACACTGTACTTTTGCCCAGCATATTGTAAATTCTAAATAATTGCTTTAATGTTTATAATGATAATAATTATTATTGTTGTCAGTACAGTTGGGTTATGAGTGAGGGTCTGCTTTAGCCAACAGTTAAAATGATAACTGGGAGACCATCTGTTTGGTTCTCCCTAGAGGACTTGATTTCATGTTTCTTCCCCAGGAGCTAATCTTTCCTGCCAGAAATGCACAGGGCAAATGAATTACCTATTCTAAAATGGTTGTTTTCCACAGGGTGATGAGCTGATCTCCCATTTAAAAAACCTCAGTGGCTAGACAGCACCACAGTTGGAGAAGCAAGAAGTAGTGTGGTGCCTGGGTAGTTAAGTGTGGAAAACAAGGGTATTACCAGAAGTAGGCACTGAGTAAACATATGCAAGGTCTAAGAGTGTTTACAATTGGCAAGTACCTCCAAGAAACCCACAAGAGGAATCATGACATTAGAAATAGAGGCCATGGGCATGGAGGGAACATATCTCAACATAAAAAGGACATAAATGACAAACCTACAGCTAGCATCATACTCAATGGTGAAAAATTGAAAGCATTTCCTCTAAGATCTGAAACAAGGCAAGATGCCTATTCTCACCACTTTTATTCAAAATAGTATTGGAAATTCTAGCCACAACAATCAGATAAGAAAAAGAAATAAAAGGAATGAAACTGGAAAGGAAAAAGTAAAACTGTCATTGCCTGCAAGTGATATTGTTTGCAGGTGGTACTATACATAGAAAATTCTAAAGATGCCACCAGAAAACTACAGGAGCTCATCAATGAATTCAGTATAGATGCATCATACAAAATTAATATATAGAAATCTGTTGCATTTCTATACACTAACAACAAACTATCAGAAAGAGAAATTAAGAAAACAATCACATTTACTATTGCATCAGAGAGAATAAAATACCTAGGAATAAATCTACCTAAGGAAGTAAAAGACCTGTACTTGAAAAGTTACAAGACACTGATGAAAGAAACTGAGGACAATACAAACAGATGGAAGATATGCCATGTTCGTGGATTGGAAGAATTAATATTGTTAAGATGATCATACAACCCAAGGCAATCTACAGAGTCAATGCTCTCCCTATCAAAATATCAACAGCATTTTTCACAGAACTGAAACAAATAATTTTAAAATATGTATGGAAACATAAAAGATACTGAATAGACAAAACAACCATCACAAAGAAGAACAGAGCTGGAGGAATCATGCTCCCTGACTTCAGACTATACTATTTAGGCAGAATAATCAAAACAGTATGGTACTGGCATGGAAAAAGACACATAGATCAATGGAACAGAGCAGAGTGCCCAGAAATAAACCCACACACTTATGATCTATTAATCTATGACAAAGGAAGTAAGAATATACAATGGAGAAATAACAGTCTCTTCAGTAAGTGGTGTTGGAAAAACTGAACAGCTACATGCAAAAAAATGAAATTAGAACATTGTCTCATACGATACACAAAAATAAGATTAAAAAGACTTACATGTAAGACCAGAAACTATTAAGACTCCCAGAAAAACATATAGGCAGAACACTCTGACATGAATTGTAGAATTTTTTTTATTCTGTCTACTAAAGCAAAGGACATAAAAGAAAATATAAACAAGTGGGACCTAATTAGACTTAAAAGCTTTTGCACAGCAAATGAAACAATCAACAAAACAAAAAGACAACCTACCGCATCAGAGATAATATTTGCAAATAACATGAACGATAAAGGGTTAAAAACCAACATATATAAATAGCTCAAACAATTCAACATCAAAAAATCAAACAATCCAATTAAAAATTGGGCAGAAGACCTGAATAGACATTTTTCCAAAAAAGATCTACAGGTGGCCAACAGGCAAATGGAAAGATGCTCAACATTGGTAACTATCAGAGAAATGCAAATTAAAACCACAATGAGGTATCATCTCACACTTGTCAGAATGGCTATCATCAAAAAGATGACAAATAAAAAATGTTGGTGAGGACATGGAAAAAAGGGAATTCTCATACACTGCTGGTGGGGGTGCAGTCAATTTGGGAAACAGCATGGACTGCTTCTCGAAAAATTAAAATAGAATTATCATGAGACCCAGGAATTCCACTCCTGGGTATATACGTGAAAAAAAAAAACATTCATTCTAAAAGATACATGCACCCCAATGTTCATAGCAGCATTATTTACAATTGCCAAGATACGGAAGCAACCTAAGTGTCCATCAGCAGATGAACAGATAGAGAAGATGTGGCATATTTACAATGGAATACTACTCAGTCATAAAAAGATAGAAATTTTGCCATTTGTTAACAACATGGATGGAGCTAAAAGGTATTACACTAAGTGAAATAAGTCAGAAAGAGAAAGACAAACACTATATGATATCACTTATATATGGAATCTAAAAAATAAAGCAAACTAGTGAATATAACAAAAAGGACACAGACTCACAGATACAGAGAAATAACAAGTGGTTACCAGTGCGGATAGTGAAGTGGGGAGGGGCAAGATAGAGGTAGGAGATCAGAGATACAAACTACTATCTATAAAATAAATAAGCTACAAGGATTTATTTTACAGCAAAGAGAATATAGCCATTATTTTATAATAACTATAAATGGGGTAGAATCTTTAAAAATTGTGAATCAGGATACTGTACACTTGTTACTTGTATAGTATTTACATTGACTATATTGCAACTAAAAAAAATAAAAGAAATAGAAGCCATGGAAAAGAGAAGACTGCTATCTGGGGCCTCAGATTCTCTGGGGCCTCAAGGTTGGACCACTTACCCTGAAGCCTTGAGCAGACAGAGCCTGAACTCCATCTATCTGATACCCATGTAATTAACTATAAGCAAGGACCTGATTTAATGGTTAATAAAATCTGCAAACAGATTAAAAATGTGGTAAAATTTTCCCTCAATTGATTTCTTTAAATCTAAATTCAAATGATGAATGTCATTCAAATGCCATTGAGCAGCAAATATCATTGAGTTGGCCAGGTAACTGTTAAACAAACCTATGGTAAAGTCATTGGAAATAAACTGTTTCGTAATAGATAATGCCATTTTAACCACTGCAATAATGCCATTGCAAACACTTCTGTCATAGGACCTTTGAAGAGAATGCATCTGGACAGTGGCTTTGTAAGCAAATAAACATAACTGTTCTTCTTAAAACAACATGAGTATGCAGACTCTCAAAACACAAACACTGTTTTAGTTTGAAACGAGGGGAAAGAGGAAATCATCCCTTCTCATTAACTAGGTCATTCGCCATCCTGGCAGCAGTTCCTGAGATGTATCCCTGACACTGTAATGCTCCCTGGAACCACAAGGCGACAGCCATTACCTCAAGCCACGGGGATTAGTACCCGGCTCTGGTTCTCTGGAAAAGAGTAAATTTGGTGGAGTGCGGCCTAAGAAAGTGTCCTGTTAGAATAAGCTCCCAAATTGGAGTGAAACAAGAAAGCTGCTTATGGAGACAATCCACAACTGGGTTAAAGGGAGACTCTGAACCATGAAATGCTAAGACTACACCAGGAAAAAAAAAAAATTAAGTATCAAGGTCTTACCTTAAGAAAAGAAACAAATAATGAACGCCAGACAGGGAGAGGTGAGGTGAGCTGAAATGAGAACCAGGCCTAAAGGATGGAAGGACTACAGTTTATTTATCTGAAAACTTTATTTGAGCCCTTAAGGAGTGCCAGAGATAAATGGGTGTACAAGACAGGCAAAAACCCTGTTTGCATGAAATTTGCATTCTAATGGGTAAAAACAGTCAATAAATGAGAAATTAAACAGCATTATCCCACATGAAGATAAACATCATAAGTAAAATTAAAAGGATGATGTGATTCATATTGACAATGGGTAGGGGAGCATCAGAATTGGTGGTCAGGGAAAGCCTCACTGAGAGGTGATGTTTAAGTTGAGAAATGATGAACAGTTGTCAGCTACGTGAGGAATTGGAGAGTGGGTGCCCCAGGCAGAGAGAAAAGCAAGTACTAGGGCCATAAGGTGAGAATGAGATTCCATATGGAAAGAAAGGAAGAAAGAGAGAAAGAGAGAAAGGAGGGAGGAAGGAAGGAAGGAAAGAGGGAGAAAGAAAGAAAGAAAGAAAGAAAGAAAGAAAGAAAGAAAGAAAGAAAGAAAGAAAGAAAGAAAGAAAGAAAGGAAGGAAGGAAGGAAGGAAGGAAGAAAGAAAGAAAGAAAGAAAGAAAGAAAGAAAGAAAGAAGGAAAGAAGGAAAGAAGGAAGGAAGGAAGAAGAAAGAAAGAGAAAGAAAGAAAGAGAAAGAAAGAAAGAGAAAGAAAGAAAGAGAAAGAAAGGAAAAGAAAGAAAGAAAACTGATACTATGGCTGAAGAAGAGTACAGGGAGGAAGCTTTGAAAGGAAGTTCAGATTTTATTTGATTGGGAGGAGAATTCACTGGAGTATTTTAAGAAGAGAAGGGAGATAATTTAATCTGCATAGAAAATCTATGCTTAGGTGGCAATAGATTTCAGTGGGGCAAGTGGAGAAACAGGAATACCAAGTAGGAAGCTCTTCCAGGATTCTAAGCAAGTAGATTAGTACCTTGGACAGAAGTGACAGAGATGCAAAGAAGCGGACAGTTTGAGGCTATATTTTGGAAACAGAACTTAATGACAAATTCGATGTAAGTATAACAGAAAGAATCAGTATGAGTATCTTGTTTGGGACTTGAACAACTAGATACTACCATTTGCTAAATGGACTAGAGGAGACTAGTCCTAGACTAGATCAGAGGAGAAACAGGTTTAAGTGGAGAGGAAGATGAAGCATTTGTTTCGGCCACCCCCGTGGGGGTAACAAGTAAGTAGTTGGATACACATATCTGTAACTAATTTGTTGTGGTAGACAGGTCAGGATAGGAAATCTTAAAACTGGCAAGTCAACAGCCCACAGGATGACAAATTAAAACCGCAAGGACAGATAAGATAGAAGAAACATTATAACTGAGGTAAAGCAGAAGAACCTACTGCCAAGTTAAGAGGTAAAAACCAACAGTTAAAGGCTGTACACATTACTTAGTCCCAGCTCGTGCTGCTTGCCACATGGAAGGCCAAGAAATCAAGAGACGTGTTGTTGGGGCAAGGAAAAGTGACCATTCAGAAAACCAGCAGACTGAGAAGTTGGTGGTCTACTGTCCCAAAGAACCATCTTGCCTGAGTTAGAATTCAGGCTTCTTTTATACTAAAAGGGGAGGGAGGAAAGTCAAACATTTCCTGATTCCAGTCAGCCTCCGGAGGGGATGTGTTAATTTCTTCCTCCCTGCATTCATTAGCAGGTGGGCCTGGTCAGGATGTTTCCTGTGAGCTAAACAAAGGTATTTTAGCTCAATGCTCATCACCTGGGAGGCGCAGTTCCCAGAGATGGGCCATTAAGTATAATTTAAGCTTTAGGCAACATTCCTTTAGTGATTAACTTGTAACAAAAGCACTAGAATACAAAGGTTAAAGTAAAAGAAACAGATCCAGTCCAGAGTCAGGTTTGTTCTTCCCTGTTACAAACAGAAGGGGAGAATGCAAAGGAATCAGACAAGGTGCCACTGGGAAGGTGCCTGGAAAAGCAGTAGGCGAGGCATCAGAGTAATAAAACAAAAAACAGTGTTGGTCTGTGTTTGAAGAAGGTGGTGTGGTCACTATGTTAAAACATGCTGAGAGATCTTGGAAAGCAGGAGGCAATGCCATGGATGTGGAGATGGATGGGTGGCTCTTCAAAGATGACTTGGCAAGGCGTGGTGAATAAAGAGGTAGGAAATAAAGCCCAACCAGCATTCACTGGGAAGAGAATGGGTCATGAGGAAGTGGAGATCTGCACAACCCTTAAATTCTGGTGCTGAAGAAGGACGGAGAAGTGAAGTAGGATCGAGAAGATGTCAGAAGAGTTTCCTGGACTGCTTGAGCAGGGAGGTGGGAGATAGAAATACTACTAGTTCCTACTACTTATTTTGCAATTACTGTGTGCAAAGTGCTCTTCTAAATGCACTCCCTGATTTTATTTACAAAACTTCACAAAATTCCTATACAGTAAGCATTAATACAATCCCCAACCTACAGATAGGGGAAGTGAGAGAGAGTGTAACGTGCTTCACCCAGTGAATGCTGGAGCCAGTGTTCAACCCAAGGTGGTCCAACTCCAGAGTTTGTAATTTTAATCTCTACTATGAATTATCTCTTGCTATGCTAGTCTGCCTCTAGTACATGTACTGTTATGCTCTGGAGAATCAACCAGTAAACAGAGAAAAACTGGAGTTGCCAAAGAAAGAGAGTAACAGTGAACAAGATCAAGAGCAAAATGGCATAGATGAGGAAGGGGACACTTCTCCAAGGGAAAGGAGAGAGCACGTGTCTGGATGCAGATAGTTTTACACATTTGGTGGTGGGAAGATGGAAAGCATTATCAGATGCATATTTCCTCCCTGCCAAACTATGAAGTGAGATCTTCTAGAGCTTCCTCTCTAAACTGAGAATTAAGAGAAAGGGGTGCTGGTGTTTTGATACTAGAGGATAAACAGAAAAGGTGGAGAATCCCAGAGAGCACACCCCAAGGATGCACAGTAGGATAAGCTGGCAGGGTGGAGCACCCTTCTGAGACTGGTGATCAGGAATTTACAGTGGATCCACAAGGTTGGATCTTTTCCTCCAGACCTATTTATCTGCTTGGGAACAGACAAACAGTTGTCGGGTTTATCCAGGTGAGGCTTAACCAGGCATACAGGATGGAGGGATATGGGATTAAATAAGTTAGGACTGTCACAAGGTAAGTTCTCCAGGGACAGATGATGAGATGAAGTTTAGGATAAAAGATGCTATATAAGAAATAGCATCTGTGAAAGGAAGAGAGAGGATGCAGGATTCAGGAGAGGGAGGAGTTCATCCAAAATGGACACACAACCAAAAATCTGCTCAACCTAGAGAGGAGCTATCCAAACATACGCCATCAAGGTTTCCCCACCTGACCACATCAGGCAGAAAAGGCTGGGCATCTTTGATACTCCCACCTTGCTCAGTCAAAAGATAAGGATTGCTCTGGCAGGGTGAGACTTCAGGAAAGGTGATTCTGCACTCGGGGCCAACTCTGGAAGAGCTGAGAGCCAGATCCTGCCTGAGACGGCACTCCCTCCACTGGTCAGCAAGTCCTCCCTTGAAGGGGCTCTGGACAGCCCACCTCAATGTCAATCAGTGAGCACACAGGTGAGAGAAAGAGTAATTTTAATAACAGACAAAGGAATTCCAGACCAGTAAAGAGGGAAGAACAGCTATGAGAGAATGATTCCTTTTTTTTTGTATTGCACGGAGTTTGGTGTGGAAGAGATGGTATAAAAGGTACCAAATAGAATTGAGCAATCCCAACCAAGACAGGTTATCCTCTACCTTAGTTTGGAAATAATCTACAACCCAGAAGCAGTCTTAGGCCCTCAGACCCCCCTTTGCATAGTATAACCTCCCTTCACACACCCACTTGGTTTGTTAGTCAAACCCCTCCAGAAATATGCTGAATGTTGGAATATTCTTTAGAAGAGGCTTGAGATACTCTATCATTACAAGAGGTGAGATACATTTAAGTTTAAGGAAACTTGCCTGGATCAACTTAAGTGTTTTCCAGGAACAAATTAAGGAAACACATTAGATAGCCTCCTAAATTATGTTCCTTTCTGGTGATGTTTACAAATGCACTTCAATTTTTTTTCAAGGTATACAAGTTTAAGGAAGTTGGAGAAAACATTACGTTTGAAGGTGATTTAATTTTGAATTTGGCATCACATATAGAGGGCAGAGTAAGTCAGAAAATAATATCAGGAAAGCCTTTTACTTTCCTCCCACATTATGGTGGGTGACAGACTATGCACCATAGCATACCCTCCTCCTCACAGGGACATCAGTCACCTTGGAAATAAATGCAGAGGCTCCTGGTTATACAGCCCATCACCTAATGTGATTGCAGCCCACTCTACCCCCGCCATCCCTTTAATGGAAATGTGACTGTCATCTATTAATAAGAGGCAAAATATGCTATACTGCCCTCTTTGTTTTCTGGAAGTTACATGGCTAAAACCAATAGCTTCAGTTGCATACAAAAGACTGTTTCATCCAACTCCACGATAGTTTTGCACTCAGGAAAAAAAAAAGAATTATTGTAATGACAAATTTAACAGCCCGGGCTATTAGCAGCTAAGTTTAGACTAAGTCTTTACCCTAGTTACTATGTTTAGACTCGAAAATGAAAATATTATTTCAAGATGGAATGGAAATGCTCACCATGTTTCTCACATGGGAAAGAAACAGTTGCTGAAAAAAGTTTGAACTGGTTATGAATACAATGCAATTATTCTATTGAAAACATTGGCTGGGAGAGTATTTTTCTAAAGATAGGAACCAAATAGGCTGAAACTACTTCAGTGAGATTCCTTCTCCCCCCACGCAGACTTCAGCAACCCCTAACACACACACAACCAAATGGAAGAAATTTAACTTTCTTAATCGCTCAGTCACTGACAAGTATTTATCACTGAGCACCTGCTCACTGCTCAGCGAAGGCAAGCAGGCTGAACGGGAGTCGGGACCACTCCTGCTAATGCCACGTTCATGACCTCAAAGAAGCCACTTCCTCCTCTTTGAACCTGTTTTCTTCCCTGTAAATGAAAGCCCCCACATATCTAAAACTCTATCATACTCCCTTCGGATAAAACAGCCATCTCTGATATTTTTGTATGTGACTCTAAAAGCAATACTTGCTTTGCGGAATGAGCAAAGGGTCTATGCAGCCAAGAAGAGGAAGAAGTCAGGCAGGAACAGAACCAACAATCTGGAGTGTTTGCTTTGTGCCAGACGTGATCCAAGGCACTTTACAAACCTCAGATCTCCTCTCATCCTCTCCAAAAACTCATGAGACTGTATGTGCTATCAGATGGACCAAAAGGTCAGACTGTCAGAGCACTAAACATGGAATCTACTAGAGCATTCGAACCCTGGGCAGGGTCACACTGATTCTATGATTCAAAGCTTCCCCAAATGTTCTTTGTCACACACACCAAACTTTCCCCTACTTACAGAGTAAATTAAGCCTTGAGAACTTCACATGAGAAATTCATTCCTTTCTGTTTTAGTCTTTCCAGATATCTCCTCTGAAATGAGACACTTCAAAATTTTAAATGTAGCATATATTTAAGAGTCAGGCTGAGTTGGAATTCCAACTTTGTGATAATTCACTTAAGTAATCTGAGCCTTAGAGTCCTATCTGCAAAATGAAGCGAGCAATGCTGCCTTACGCTTCTGTGAGAATTTAATGAGCTCATATGTGTTAAGTGTTTTCTTCCCTTCTCTACCTCTTTCCTTATGGGCCAACATACTAATTCTCGAACATGAAACTCATTGCCAGTGCACAATATCTGAACATTTTATAAGGAGAAATTTCCAGTCCTGGAGGACATAAAATGTAGGTTATAGAGAAAGCAGTCATGTCAACAAGAGCACTAACTTGTTACAGGTTATGTGTGAGAAAGTCACGCTCCCCAAGTTGTCCACCTGCACTCCTGTATCTCCCAGCCTCCCCGCCGCTCCGCTGATGCCCGGCCCTAACTTACCCCAACCTGTGCAACTTGCGGTTAGGTCGACTGTGGCCAACAGGCCAAAAACAGAAGTGACTTCATCACTTCAGTCCAGGGCATTTAGAAGTTGGCGTGAATTTTCCACACTTTCTCTTCCCCATCAAGGTAACCCTGGATGCCAGCTGTAAATATGGCAGCACCATCAGACAGCCTCTCTCAGCCCAGGTCCCCGAGTCTGATAACGCCGCCACATTTACAACCAGTACCAGACGTGCAAGAAGGTAAGAAGTAAGCTTAAAAGTTACGTCAAGTCAGAGATTTAGGGCTCATGTGCCACAGTCCAGTCTAGCCTGACTATTCCCCTGTTACCGCTGTAGTAGAAGAGTAACAGAAGTTTGTGCAGAGATGAGACAGTTCTGCCTGGATTGTCTAATTCTACCTGGAGTGTCTGCTTGAGGGGTGCTCCTGTTTCAGTTTTGAAAGATAAATAGTCCTGTTTACCAGGGAGCCCTGAGAGGTTTGGGGGCTGAGGGCTGTCATTCTAAGCAGAGGTAACAGCACAAGGAAAGGCATGAACTATAAATTTGCATGATACAGAGAATCTTGTAGCAAGTAGCTACAAGTCTTCAGTGCGGTATTGTGGTAGCAGAGCCCCGAGGGGAAATTACATCTCACAGATGTGTGCATTTCCATTCCCCCTGAGGGCAGACGGGAAAGAGGGAGGAAAAAACATTGACAAGAGGTGGTATTCCAATGAAGACACTCTTCATCTACTTTATAATTTTGCCTCAGGTTGACGCTGATTAAAAACAGGGAAAGAAACACTCAATTTCATCACTGGTATTTATTTTGCTGATGCTAATGTAAATTTGCAACACCCATTCACCCCCACTCCAAGTGGTTTTCAAGTTGAAGCTGCCAATTATCCAAAATGGCTTCCTAGTACGAACTGTCCACACTGGGGCTTCTTTATGCCATAAAACTTACTTACTGTATGAGCTTAATTACGTGGAGAGAGATCAAGGGCCTCAGAGGTGAAGGGCTAACGAGGGCATGAAATCCTGAACCACTTAACAGCTGCCCTATCACTTGGCAGAAGTGTATTTTAAAATAGTGTTTGAAATATATTTAAACTGAAATAAATAAAACATATTTTCCTGTAAATGATGCCAAGTCCTGCCAATTAAACTCGGATCTATTTAAAAAAAATCTTTAGCTCTCAACAAATGCTGGCTGCTTTTTCCCACTAAAAGCAATTCTGAGCATTCACGCTCGCACTTTTTCCCTGTATCATTATGCCGTGTTCCTCTTGTTAATATTTAAAGCCTCTGAAACTGTTTTTCCCATATGCTTTGGGAGTAGAATGAAAAACTTAAGTTTTTCACTTTTATGAAGCTTTGTAAAAAAAAAAAATAATCACATGTACTGCTTATTAAGGGAAGATATTACTAATATCCACAGGCATGAAGCCTTCACTAAATAACAAGAAAAGAAAAGAAAAGAAAAGAAAAGAAAAGAAAAGAAAAGAAAAGAAAAGAAAAGAAAAGAAAAGAAAAGAAAAAAAAGACTTGGTGGGAAGTCATTTATCTTTATCATACTGCACTTTTCACCATTAAACATGATTAATAATAATGGTACAGCAATGATCAGACTTTATGGATGTGATATAATAGGTGCTTCTCTAAGCACTTTATATATAGCACCATTTTACTGTATACTCACAACTACTGTACACTATTTTTCACATGAGACTGAGTACCAGTGATTAAAGAAACTTGCCCCAAGATTTCAGAGTTTTAAGCACCTGAGCTAGAATTTGTACCTACATCTGTCTAACATCAGTTGAAATCACTATGTTATTCTGCCTTTAAATTTTATAGTTGGTTTAGTTAACCACAAAACATATATATATATATTTTTTTTTTTTTTTGAAACCACAAAACATATATATTAGTTTAGCTGTTGCAGATTCAATAAAAACTTTTATTTGAATCATGGATCCCTGTTTATGGGGTGAAATTATAAAGTAATAAAACCAGAAGAACTATCTTCCCCTACTAGGGAGACTGATAGGTTAATACAGGCAATTTGAAGGACAGCGAACACAGAGCACCAAAGAGGAATTTTCTCCATCTGCTAGAGTGGGCATCCCAGCTGGAATTTAATGTGTTGAGACTCAGAAATGGCTGGGCATCTTTGGTATATTGCTGGGACAGTCCTAACCAAAGTTAACCGTCATGAGATGCCTTCTACAAAGCCAGCCACAAAAAGGTGGACTCAACCAGACATCCATAGTTATCGGAGGAGAAAAACAAATCTGACTGTAACACTTAAGATTTCCTTAGACTCATCTCTAAAGCATAGCCTCTTTTTTAGACTCACCGCTCAGTCCTATTGAGAATGTGGGTGAGGGCAGGAGGGGAGGTGGGCTTTGTATAAAGCAACAGAGTCTTGTTTCACTTAAAGTTAAGTCCTGCCTCTCTTTAATCAACTCTCCACAGCAGCCCACAACTGTGATAAAGACACAGATCTCACTCACCTCCAGCTTATAACACTTAACTCTTGGAATGACGACATCAGACGTGAGCAAGGCATGCTCTGGTCCTTACAGACTTCTCCAGCATGAGGCTGCACCACTCCCTTCCTTACTCTCTGTACTTTAACCACATTGGATTTCTTCAGATCCTGAGAAGCTCTATGCTCCAACTGTCACAGCCTTTGGACAGTTCTTTCTGCTGTGACCATCTACCCCTCATCTCCACTCTACCTGTTCCACTTTCCCTAGTTAGTTTTTACCGATCCTTCAAATCTCATACCAACCTCTTCCTTTCTTTTAGAATCCTTTCCAGAATTGTAGTTTTGTACTTGCATGTGTCCTTACTGGAATTTATCTGAGTAAGGTCTGGCTCCTTTACTAAAAAGTGGCTGTTTTTGCTCACTATTTCATATTCAACACCAAGAGACTTGCCTAGAATGAGTCAACGTCCCGAATGGATCATTGTGCCCGAGAAGTGCTGCTTTAGTGCCTTCTAACAGGATATGTCATAAGAGAATGACTCTGCTTTCACAAGAGAAAATCGTGCAGCCCAGTGATCACTTTTTGTTTACCATCAG
This sequence comes from Camelus bactrianus, assembly GCF_048773025.1. Lineage (NCBI taxonomy): Eukaryota > Metazoa > Chordata > Mammalia > Artiodactyla > Camelidae > Camelus > Camelus bactrianus. Next base: position 28,131,626 of record NC_133548.1, read on the forward strand.
AGCATGAGACTGGCAAGAGTGGGCCACGCCATGCAGCCTCGAACTGCAGAACTCTGCAGAAGCCATGAAGGTTCCTGGCAGTGTCCGACAAATGTGGAGCCTCACAGTGATGGGGGTCCAGGCAGGAGACAAGTGGAATATCAGTAGCACCACAAGGAAACTAACCAAACTGATAACTGAGATGTCTTCCTGAACATATTTGAAATGCCTTCTAGAACTCCCAAAACATTACTCTCTAAAGTGTTGAATGATCTAGTTTTCCTGACTAGGTAGGTTAAGGCTCATTGGTTTAAAATTTCAAGAGGAGGAACATGTCAGTTTCTCCACTAACCCAAAATAAGAACGTGGTCCTGTTAAAGGAAGAAAGTCAGTCACTGCTGACTCATGGGCAGAGATTAGACTGTAGGTGCTGAATCTTTGCTCAGAAATCACATTATTCAGGAAAACTAGATGATAATGTTGCTTTGGGATTTCTACATTTAGCATTTGGTCCTATCTCTTGTTTTAATATTTCTCAATTACTATATTTGTAAATATGTTTTATAACTTACTGAGTGTCAACACTTAGAATAATGTATTGGCTGCTAATCTAGTTTATAGCCGTAACCCTAAACCTCTCCATCTGTCTATTACCTGGAAACCACATTAGTTAATATATCAATTTTATAAGATTCTCAAGATTTAATATGTATATTACCCTAATCTGCTTCTGAGAGTAATATGGGATGCTATCTCTCCATACTTTTTTTCCAACAACAATTTCAAAAGTCCTTGGCTATGGTTTGCTGCTAAATGGGCCAATGTGGTATGTAACCACCAGCACTGTCTCTGCTGAGCTAACGCAGTGGGAAATCAAACCTTTTCACTGCTTTCAGGCCCCAAGCCTCCCGTTCTTTTAATTTGTTCCTTAAATTATTACCAACTTCTGTTGTTCATTTTTCAAAAGTGCTTTTATGGGCCCTTCACCTTGTGCTCATCTCTCTCACCATGTCCTTAATCCCAGCAACATCTGCTGCTCCTGAAAATCTTGCTGGCTAATATATCCAGAATGTTAATATAGTTTCAACATTCAGATACTTGGTGACTCATGACCTATCAATTACTTGCAGGTCTTATTCCCTTAGTTTGAAAAAGACAAATTAAAAATGCATTACATGTTTATCTTTAATGAAAAAGAGTATGAAGACGAATATATGTATGTATATGCATGACTGGGACATTGTGCTATACACCAGAAACTGACATAACTTTGTAACTGACTGTACTTCAATAAAATTTTGTAAAAAATGCATTACATGTGAATTCTACAGACAGGGACAACCTTCTGTTAGGTGCAAACAAATTTCTCTATAGTCTTATTTTCAGTGATGCTCCCAACCTTTACCTCCCCCAGCCCACTCCCTTTAACCTCCAATTTTTGCCAGAATCTCTGTATTTTCTTCTCATCCTTCTGAGTTATCTAATTCATATCCATGAAGCATCTCAGAAATCTGTATTTTCTGTGCAGCTCTCACTCATGAATGTAGTATCTGTGGATTCCAAACAGGACATCTTCACCTGGATGTGCCAATTCAATCAACACTTTTAAAGCTGAATCCATCATTCCCTGATCCACAACCAGCTCCCTTCCCTCATTAGTTATTTTAGTGAACTCCACTAATGGCAGAAGATTCTTTTATTCCCTATCTGCAATATTCAATCAATTGCCTTTTTACATTCTGCCATTTTGACATTTATATCTTTTTCCTTCATCTCTCTCCACTTCTCTCCTGCCACTTTCTATCTTCAGTCTTTCATTATCTTGCCCCAAATTGTTTACATGATACTCAAAAGACTTCTCCCTATACCAGTACATACCTTGTTCAATGTATTCTCAATGCATCTGGAAAACAGTGTCTACAGAGTGGAAAATACAATTATACCATTTCCTTGCTTAACATCCTTTAATCGCCCTGTATTATACTCAGGGAAAAAACTCAAACACATTAACATAGCACTCAGTACCCTTCCAAATCTGACCCTTTTATACTTCTGTATCTTCATATCTTTGCAATCCCCTCCACCCAAGAAAGGATCACACCATTCTAAACAATTTTTACTTTTCTAAATGCACCATACTCTCTCACTCCCTTTATACACAAAATTCACTTCATCTGAAAAACATTCATTCTTTATTTGTCTTTGTAAACTGTATTCAGTTCTCGTATTCAGTTCTCGAGATCTCTATCAGGTACTGCTCCTTCTAGAAAGACTTCTCTATTACCCAGCACTTCCATCAGTGCCCTATGCCTGTCTCCCTTCTACCACAGGAACAAGCATATGTCACTGTATTTTCTCACACACATTAGAATCATCTGTGCCTGTGTTGCAATTGCACAACGTTATCTATCACTGCAAATGCCATGGCTTAAATTATCTTTACGTGGAATATTTACCAATGATAGTGATAAGCGTGTCAGTTCCTTCAAGCTATTTTATCAATTATCTGCCATCATTGCTTATTAACTGGGAATGCCTTCTCTCTATTTTGGCAGTTCAGTGATTTTCTGCTTTGCTCACCCTCTGTGTTCTACTGTGCTGTGGTGGTAAGGTGGGTTTTGCTGGCCATAATGGCTTCCTGAGTATGTACAAACACAAATCTTCTCCCTCTAGAATTTGAGATCTGCTCTTTTGTGTCAACATTTAAGCAGCCTCCAAGACTACTTCTGTTTGGCTACCGCCTATTCGTCATTCAGAGGTGCGACTATTATTGACACATGTAACTTCCCTTAGAAAGAGGTCTTTTTTGATATCTGTATGTCTTTTCAAATTTTTCAAAGTACTATTGAATTTTTAAAAAAATAATAAATGCACTAATCAGTTAAGATAAGTACTTAGTAAATAATAACCAAATAATGACCCTATCTTGATTTGACTTAATGCAGTTTTAGAATAATTCTCCTCAACCATCCGATACAAATTAACAGTGTAAAAAAGGACTTCTATGCATTGTAATAAGTGTAGAAACAGATGAGGGCTTTCAGCATCCTTCAAATGGTGCTACCTGAGAGCATCACCTTTACACTATAGTAATAAAGCTCAATCTGTTTAGGGATCACTTTGGTTTGGATCAATTTCATCCACATGACAATCATCTTTTATTCTCCTTTTGGAATGCATTTATTGAAAGACAAGAATATCAGAGTCAGGATATGTAGTTTGTCTGACTTTTTTTTTTATTGTTTAAAGGGAATTTTTTTCCCCTCAGTAAAGCTGTGATCCAATATGATCCTATGGTAAATGTTTTGAGTTGTACAGACTTTTATTTGTGCTTGAGAACAACAAATTTTCAGATGTCAATCATGTCCATTTCCTATGATTTTAGGAAGAATTCTTACATGCAGTCGTATTCCTTCACTGCCCAGGGTATTCAACCACAGAAAACCATTAAGCAAACCCAAAACAAAATTGAAACAGTATCTCAATAACTTATCTTTCACAACATTTATTTCCTTGTCTAAGCTGTGAAGAAACCAATCTTCTGAAGGATACTAACATAATTAATGAGCTAATAATTTTCCTATTTTTTTTCTGGTGACATTATATAGTCAACTGAGGACAAATTCTCTTCCAAAGAATGTAGGTCACCATAGATTTTTATATAAAATGGAAGAGAAACCTTATTTTTCATTCTAAGAAAACAGAATATGTACAGTTTTCTTTAATCCACTGTCAAGACAGTGAAAGTGGGTGGAAATAAAAGAAGGCAGCATCTTACATATTAAGAGTGTAGGCTTTGGAGTCCAGAAAAATGGATTTGAATTAGGGCTTTGTTACTTTTTAGTTTTAAAGCCTTTGACAAGTTACTTAACTTTCCTGAATAACATCTATGAAATGAAAATACCAGCACATGCAGAATTCTTAAAATGTTTTCTGTCTTTAAGGATTCTCTGAAATGCTGTACGTCAAGCACAGAGCACAGTGCCTGGTTCACACCAAATGCTCATTAACTGATAGGTGGCAATCTTCAGGAGAGAACGCTTTCAAGCATCAGCTGTGTTGGTGTGTTACTGTTACATTATCCTTTACTACTGCTGTAACATTCCTTTCTGAATTATCACAGTTGCGTCAGTAAAACAGCCAAGGGCATTTGCCATTTCTAAAATGAAATTTTTTTTTCCCAAATAAGCCTAGAGCACAAAAAAGGACTAGAAATGTATAATTCCAAACTTATTCTTGTCCCCCTCCTCTAAGGAATTTAGGCAAGAGGAAGAAATTAACCCTGATTCATAGTATATTTGCTCAAAGAATGATATTCTCATATCTCAATTTTGGGGTCAGACATTCAGTGGAGTAGGTTATATAAATCTGAAAGCAAAGTTTATAAAGCCTCCAGTGATTTCCTGAGAAATCAGACAGCATAACTTCATTAAGGATGGAAATGAAGCTCCTTGATCCCGCTGCTTCAGAAAATGGACTTTCTGTTTATTTCATAAACATTCAGAGAGGAAAAAGAAGAAGGTGAAGGAGAAGGCATAAAGGAGAGAGAGAAAGAAAGAGGAAAAGAGAGTGAGAGAGAGAAATAAGATTGGCCAATCTCAACAGTGGCCTTCGTTCTATGGCCAGAATTCTGTCACTTCTGTAAAAGATCCAAGAAGCTTAGAGTCACCACACATGGAAAAATAGCTGAGTTTGGATCTGCACTCTACTTTAAGCATTATCACACTTTACAAATAGATGAGTGTTATCACCAGATGCCACTAATGGAAATGCATTTTACAGACACACTAAATTCTACTTACAATAATATAGCTTGTATCAAATCCAAATTCACTTACATTGAACATTTTTAGGGGCTGGAAATCTACTTTAGATTTCCAAAAAACTAACCTTCAGTCTGTAATGTGTGAACTACCTGTGAGCAAGCAATCCGTAGTAACTTGGCATATACTAGGGATGTCCCTAACTTTATCTGGGAAAAACAGCCATGAAAAGTGAGGAAAGTCGACAGTCACCTCATTGGTGTGATGTGCAATCACCTAAAATGTTCCTCAGTCCCATGAACCCTGTGATATGCCCCAGCACAGTGTCTAAAATTCCACTATGTGAAGAGCTGTTCTTTTTTACCAGAGAGATATTATATGTGCTCAAAGTCTACCTACTATAACTCCAACAAGTTACCTCCTAAAACTGTGATAAATGATGTAACAACCTGCTGAAGTTTATTCATCTCTTCATACAAGTATTTATTCTTTGATATATACCAGCAACATTTTATATGAATAAAGATAGAACAGTGAAAAAGAGGCGTGGCCCCTGCCCTCAAGTAGTTGACAGTCCATCCCAAGAAATTCAAGTGATATTATTAAAAGAATGACTATGGTCAGGATGGGCACCTGGGAATATGAAGAGAGAAGGAATAAAAATGTAACAGTAATGAAAGAAGAAAAGATGGTTTGGGGGCTTTTTAAATACATTTCTGCATGGTTTTAATATGTCTGAACATCAGCCATCTTGAAGACATACTCTTGATCTAGAAAGTGCTCCAATGTATAATCCACAGATAATTTCTTACCATCACAATGAATGCCTGTTATCCTTGGGTCTATGACTTTACTGTAAGTTTAAATACTATTCTCACATTTAGTTCTAGTTATAAAAAATGTAAGCATATTGAAAGTACAAATTAATATTTAACAGGCCCTTATATGCACAAATGCATGTATCACTGAGAACATGTCACAGTCTCACCAGACTGGCTTGTGCTCGCTCTCTCTTTCAAGAAGTTTAATTACAGCTAAAGACTTACCACCCTTGTACATCCCTTTTTGCCTTCTCTTCCTCCCCAAGAATAACCAATATTCTGATGTTAGTTCATTTATTTACTCATTCAGCAAATATTTAATGAATGCTTACTACATGCTAGACATTATTCCAAGTATTTGGAATACATCAGTGAACTAAAGAGACAAAGATAGCTGACCTTCCACAGCTCATTTAGAAGGCTGAGACGGATCATCATCAACAAACAAAATTTATTAGTAAGTACATTTTATATTATATGAGCAAGTGACTACTGCTGGGGGAAAATGAAATAATGGAGCAGAATTAGGAAGACTCAGAGCTGGGAGGGTGGCAATTAGAAATTGAAAGAAGATATCAGAGCGAATATTTGAAAGAGGTGAAACAGTAAGGAAGTGAGCTTCATGATATTTGGAGGAAGTACCTTCCAGGCAGAGGCAATATGCAATATAAAGACGCTGCGGAGGCTTCCAGTCCAACACGGCAACACAGGAGCCTCCCGAACTCCCCTCCTCCCACAGACACACAGAATCTACAGCTACACACGGAGCAGCTTCCTCTGAAGGAAACCCAGAAACTAGCTGAGCGACTCCCGCACATCAGGCAAACGGGAATACCCAAGTCACCCACATCAGAATGAGGAGGAAATGCTGAGACACGCCCTCACCATAAACTCCACCCCTGAGCACAGCATCATACAATTTGGAGGGAACTCCCAACTCTTAGCTTCTCCCTAAGTAACAAAGAATTTGGACCCCACATCAAGTATCCCATCTTTTAAGACTCCCACCTGACGGACAAGGCCTAGAACACGTAGCTCTGAGAGCCAACAGGGCCTATGTCCAGAAGACCCACAGATTATAGCCAAAAAAGACACAGCTCTTAACGGCCTCATGAGGACTCGCTGTGGTATTCCCCGCCCAGCACTCAGTGCAGAGACAACAGGCAAAACCTTCCCATCTCCCAGTCTTTCCCTGAAAGAAGCCTATTTGCACACTTTAAAAGCTACTGCTTGAAGGTCAGTCTTCTGGTTTTACATGCTTCTTGGAGCTAACTGCAATCCTCCCCAGAGCACAGGGAAGCCAGTAGACACACTTTTGCCTTCTCACCTGAACCCAAGCCAAATCACCACCATCTCCCTGGAAGGAAGCATACACACGTCTGTTGCTCTGGCTTTTCTGGCTGCTGCCCAAAGGACAGGCCCCAAGTAACAGGTCAAGAAAGAAATAAAAGGAAAAAAAAATCTTGTAGCAAATGAAAATGGAAATACAGCATATAAAACTTGCGGCATATAGCAAAAGCAGTTCTAAGCAGCAAGTTTACAGTAATAAACACCTACACTAAGAAGAAAGCAAGCTCTCCTATAAACAATCTAACTTCATCCTATAAGGAACTAGAAAAAGAACAACAAACTAGGCCCAAAGTTAGCTGAAGGAAGGAAATAACAAAGATCAGAGTGGAAATAAATGAAATAGAGACTAATAAATGGCAGTAAATTTATGGGATACAAAGTCAATATACAAAAATCAATGGCATTTCTATACACTAACAACAAACCATCAGAAAGAGAAGAAGACAATCCCCTTTACAACTGCATCAAAAAGAATAAAATACTTAAGAATAAAGTTAACCAAAAAGGTAAAAGATCTGTACACTGAAAGTAATAAACATAGATGAAAGAAATTGAAGAAGACACAAATAAGTGGAAAGATAGTCCATGCTTATGGATTGGAAGAATTAATATTGTTAAAATGTCCATACAGCCCCAAGCAATCTATAAATTTAATGCAATCTCTATCAAAAATCCAGTAGTATTTTTCAGAGAAATAGAGAAACAATCCTAAAATTTATATGGACTCACAAAAGACTATGAATAGCAAAAGCAATCTTGAGATAGAATAATAAAGCTGGAAACATTACACTTTCTAGTTTCCAACTATATTACAAAGCTGTAATAATCAAAACAATATGGTACTGGCATAAAAATAGACACATAGATCATTAAACAGAATAGAGATCCCAGAAATAAACCTAGGCATATATGGTCAATTAATGTATGACAATGCAGCCAAGAATATACAACAGGAAAAGGATAATTTCTTCAATAAATGGTGTTGAGAAAACTGAACCAGCCACATGCAAAACTGGACTCCTACATTACACCATACAGAAAAATCAATTCCAAGTGGATTAAAGACTTAAATTTAAGACCTAAAAACATAACTTCCAGAAGAAAACATGGAGGTACGCTCCTTGACATTGGTCTTGGCAATGATTTTTTTGGACTTCACACTAAAAGCAAAAATAAGCAAGTAGGACTACATCAAACTAAAAAGTTTCTGCACAACAAAGGAAACCATCAGGAAAAAAATGAGAAGGCAATCTATGGAATGGGAGAAAATATCTGCAAATCCTATATCTGATAAGGGTTAGTATCCAAAATATATAAAGAACTCTCAGAACTCAATAGCAAACATAAAAACAATCCCACTTTTAAAATGGCCAGAGGAACCAAATAGACATTGTTTTCCAAAGAAGACATACAAATAGACAAGAGGTACATGAAAAGGTGCTCAACATCACTAGTCATTAAAGAAATGCAAATCAAACCACAATGAGATTTTATCTCACACCTGTTAGAATGGCCATCATCAAAAGACAAGAGGTACAAGGGTTAGCAAGAACATGGAGAAAAGGGGCCACTTGTGCACTGTTGGTGGGAATGTAAATTGGTGCAGCTATTTAAAAAAAAAAAAACAACAGCACAAAGCTTCCTTCAAATATTAAAAATAGAACTACCATATCCCATTTCTGGATAAATATCCAAAGTAAATTAACATAGGCTATTAGATATTTGTACCCCCGTGGTCATTGCAGTGTAGCCCTAGTAACTAGAAACTGACATGTATTATTCCTAAGATTCTCTTTTATGCTTTTATTAAAAATCTATGTTTTGAAAAAGAATAATTTCTATTGTTTTAAGATTTCTGTTGTGTAAGATTTTAATAATGTTTATAAGTGGAATCATATTGCCTTTTTTGGCTTCACATTATTTTTTTTTCACATTATACTTTTAAAGTGTATCCACATAGACCCATGCATATCTAGTGCATTAACATAAATAGTCTGGAATATTTCACCAGATGACTAAATGACACTTTTTATATCGTTCCCTACTAAGAGGCATTCTGGTTGTCTCTACTTTTTCACCACTGCAAACACAGGCATAAAATATTTTTTATGTATCTTTTCTGTGCATACGTGTAAAAGTATGTCAAATAAGACATAAAAATTTGGAACTGCTGTGTATGTATATCTTTCAGCTTTGTTGAATAATCCCAATTTAATTTCCACAGTCAGTATACCAATATATACTTCCACCAGCTATGTATGAGTTCTCATTTTCCCACACCTACATATAAACCTCATGCTTCTGGGTCTTATTTTTTGCCCATGTTATGAGTGAGAAATATCTTGTTTACTGTACATTTCCCTGATTATTAATGAGGTTCACCATTCTTTTATATATATATATATGATCCTTTTACATTTCCCACCCTGTAAATTGTAGGTTTCTATCTTTTGTCAATTTTTACTGTATTGGTTAATCTTTTTCATATTGATTTCTAGAAGTTCTTCTTAAAATTATATAAAATTGTTTCAGTCACATGGATTTCAAATAAATCCTAATTATCTATGGATTTTTCATTTTGTTTAGTCTTTCTCTTTTCTAGACAAGTTTTTCATTTTAACATGATTAAATTTATCACCCTTTTTATTGTTATATTTTGTATATAAGTATATGCATATAAGTATGTTAATATATTCTTTCCTAATCTAATGTCATAAAGGATTTCTTTTATTTTGCTTTGTTTTTATATTTTTGTTTTTCTGATTTAGGTCTTAAATCCCCACTCAAAATTTATGTATGCTGTGACATACATACCTAATTTTATACTTTACAATGTGAAGAGCAAATTCAAACAATACTTAGTTAGGGAAAAGCTTATTAATTCATCATTAATATTTATTCTCTCCTCTGTCACATAGGAAACTCTCTCATCACTTAAACGAAATCTTATGCATGTAGTCTTTTGTTTCTATGTCTTTTCCTCAATATTCTGTTTTAAAGATTCATCCACATTGTTACTATAGCAGTTGTTTTCTGTCACTGCTCTATGATATTTTCATGAATGACTACACCATGACGTATTTATCCATTCTATTTTGGTGGACTTCAGTGTTGTTTCCAGTTTCTGTTGATTACAAATAATGTTACTGCTTTGAACATTCTTGTACACCCACTATGTTGCACATAGTGTGTATTTACCTAAGAGAGGAACTGCTGGGCTATAAGATATGCATCTGTCCAACTTTATTAGGTGTTGCTAGTTTGTTTGTTTTTTTCAAAATGATGATATACTTACACTCCCCACAGCAGTGTATCAGAGATTCAGATGCTCCACATTTTCATCAACATAGTATAGTTAGAACTGTTTTTTAAACACTGTTGAAAGAAATTTCAAAAGCTCTTAACTAAATGGAAAAACACCTTATCTTCATGTATCAGAAGACTCTATATTGTTAAGATGGCAACATTCCCAAAATCGATCTATAGAATCAATGCAATCCCTATTGGAGTTCCAGTTAACGTCTTTGAAGAAACTGACAAGCTGATGCTAAAATATATATGAAAATTCAAAAAAACTAGAAGAAACAGAACAATCTTGAAAAAGAAGGACAAAATTGGAGGATTCACTCTTCCCTTTTCAAAACTCAATCATATGGTACTGGCCTAAGGATTGACACAGGCCAATGGAATATAATTGTAAGTACAGAAATTAACCCATGCCTCTATGGTCAGTTGATTTTCGACAAGGGTGCCAACATCGTTCAATGCGGAGCAGACAGTCTTTTAAAACAAATTGTACTGGGGAAACAAGATAGCCACATGCAAAAAATGAAGCTGGACCCTTATTTTACTCCTTATACATAAGTTAACTCAAAATGGATCACACACCTAAATATAAGAGCCAAAACAACAAAGCTCTCAGAAGGAAGCACAGGGGTAAATATCATGACCCTGTATATGGCAATAGATCCTTAGATATAATACTAAAAATATATGCAGCAAAAGAAAAATAAGTAAGTTGAACTTCATCCAGATTTGTCTAATTGTATGCCTTAAAGAAACTATCAAAAGGTATGACAATCCACGGAATGATAGAAAATATTTGGTAATCATATATTTGATAGTGGACATGTATCTAGAAGAGATAAGGAACTCTTACAACTAAGTAATAAAAAGATAAACAACCCAAATAAAAACTGGGTAAAGGATCTGAATAGACATTTCTCCAAAGAAGACATACAAATAGCTAATAAGCACAAGAAAAGATGCTCAAAAATCTCTTGTCATCAGAGAAATGCAAATTAAAACCACAAAGAAACACCCGTTTACCTCCACTAGGATACTTACAATTAAAAAGTTGGGTAATAACAGTGTTGGCAAGGACTTAAAGAATCAAAACACTGTAGGTGGAAATGTAAAATGATGCAGCCACTGTGGAAAATGGTCTAGCACTTCCTCAAAAATAAACATAAAATTACCATGTTTACCCAGCAATTCAAATCCTAAGTATATACTCAGAAAAATGAAGACATATGTCCATGTAAAAACTTGTACACACGTCCACAGCAGTATTATTCAGAACAGCCAAAAGGTGGAAACAACCCAAATGTCCATCAATTGATGTATGGATAAACAGAAGTAGTATGTCCATATAATAGAATAGAATTCAGCCAAAAAAAGGAATGATGTACTAATATACACTACAACATGGATAAACTTTGAAAACATTATTCTAAGTGAAAGAAGCCTGTTACAAAATATCACATATCATATGATTTCACTTATATTAAATTTCCAGAATAAGAAAATATGCAGAGATATAAAGTAGACTAGGCATTGCTTTAGGTTGGGGGTATGGGACAGGGAATTGAGGATGACAGCTGAAGGATGTGGGGTATCCTTCAGAGGCAATGAAACTGTTCCAAAATTAACTGTGATTACAGTTGCACAACTCTGTAGCTATACTAAAAAACACTGAATTATACACTTTAAACGTGTGAACTGTGTGGTATCTGAATTATATCTCAGTAAAGCTATTATCAAAGAAGTAATGCATAAAAAAATCACCCCTTTATTTTCAAACATTTATGTGTTTTCTGTTATCTTTTTATTAATGATACCTCCCTTAACAGGTCTGTTACTTCTTATCCTCAGTTACATTTAAGATTTTCAACTTACTATTCTTATTTTTTTCTTCTACAGATTATACACAATGTTTTTATTTATTTCTTTGATTTGTTGTTTGTCTTCCTGTTCTGAATTATAACTCCTGAATTGAAAGATTTTTATCTTTCATAAATGGAAAATTCACAACCATTATTTATTCAAACAGTACCTATGCCCCAGGCTCCCATTCCCCTTTTTATGTCTTTATTATGCATATGCTAGACTATCTCATTCTGTTCTCTTTGCCTACATACTATTTTTCTATTTTTTAAAAAATTTGTAATCTCTTTTCTTAATTTTAGGTAATTTGCTTGGTATCACACTAATCCATTAATTTTCTTTTCAGATATGCCTAATCTACTTAATCTTTTTAGTTTTTAATATCAATAGCAATTTTTTTCATTTCTCAAAGTTCTATTTGCTACTTTTTAAAGTATTATTATTTTTCCTTGTAATTTTTTGTTTTTAATCATTTAAATATAACTATTTTATATTCTTCTTCAGAGCATCTCATTTTCATGGATCTCCAATCTTCTATTTTGTTTTGACTTCCAAGTCTCACTCATGTTGAACTGCTGGCCATACATTTTAAAGTTCCTGGTTGAGAGCTAATCTTCAGCAGTGTTTGTTTTTAATGTGTAAGATTCCCAATGGTCTACATTGTGAAAGTATCCTTCCAGAATGGTTTTTGTTTTATTTCTGTCCCAAGCGCAGGAATTATCATTATCCAGGTCTATTTTTATGATCATGTCTGAGCACAAAAGGTTTCAAAACCTTTTAATAGTATAAAGTGAATTTTTAAACATCCATGAATACAGATTCAAGTCTTCAGTTTTTCAGGTGACCCTTTCCCATCCCACCCCCACCCCCCAATCAAGAACCCAGGCCTAGATATAGAAGCTTTCTTGTCAATTCTCTGTGCTGTAGCAGATTATGGTCAATCTACCTTTTGTGGAGGTTACAGTCTATTCAGGCATCTTAGTTTTAATTCTTTACCTCATTCAGACCTAAGACCTCATTTCCTATTAAAATATTGGGAGTGAGATACGGAAACCCTTGATAACTAGATAACTACTCCTACCTCCAACCCAGAAGAGACACTGCCTCCTCAAGCTGCCAATGCATCTAGTTAAAAAGTACGGGGGAAAAAATCATTGAAACAACTTTCCTCCCACAGAAACTGTTTCCATGATCCAAATAATTGATTTTTCTCATTTCATTGAGCAGATGTTGACTGCACTAACAAGAATATGTGGCTATTTGCAAATCTGGTCAAGATGACCAGAAGGCATCAATCAATACAATCTGAATCACTTTCTCTCCACATTTCAAAGTACGTCAGAGAAATTTCCAATAGTCTCTCACTCCTCCTTTTGAGAAAATGAATCATAGTTTTGAAAGGTACGTATCTAACCAAAATATGTACATGACACTAATCATCTTACTAACACTTGAAAATAGCTTCCTAATTATTTTCAAAACCAAACAGTCAGAATTACACTTCTGCTGAGAAACCAAGTTGTGCTACCCCTGACCATTTCACTATGGTGTGTTTTTCCAACCTGAAATGTAAGAATATACCTTACATTTTTGTAGGCCACCAAAAAAAATTTCAATTTATGTTGTCACTTTTGACTTTCTATCAGCACAGCCTCCTAAATTCCTTTGTGTACAGGACCCAATTCCATATGTGTAATGACTATTCATGGAGAATAACTAAATAGAGGGGAAGAGACTCAAAGAGAAATCTTGATAAAATTTGTAATTTGTGAGGTATTGAGAACAACAAAAAAGAAAGTACACCAACTTTAAGCTCTGTTTCTGTAAGTTACTCATTCTCTTTTACTCAGCCCTGATTAATATTTTAAAGGAGAAGGGAAGGAGTAAGGAGAGGAAGAAGTTGCAGGGGAAGGACAGGACAACATGCATTGAGTGTGTTCATAATAGGCCCTTGGTTATTTCTGAAATTTTGCACATAAATGTATTGGTTCTTCTGGTGAATTCCTTAAGAAATACTGCTAGAAGTAGGATTATTTGATCTAAACTAATGAATATCTGTATGACTTTCAATATCTTGAATTTGGAAAGGGTTATAATGAAATAATAAAACATCTCATTCCTTCTAACAGTGGAATAGTATTATATAATTGCATCCTGACTTTTCAACTAATTCCCACTGACATGTAGATTGTTTTAACTTTTCCCATATTATAAAAAAAAGATGGACTAGCATCCCTGCTCATATACCATCTGTACTTCAAGCAATATTTCTACTGGATGAAAATCTATAAAATGAAACTACTGACCTGAATGAGGTACATTTATATACATGTGATTAGCACTGTCAAACTTTCCTTGAAAAAGTTGTATCAATTTACGTTCCACATTAAGAAATCAGAATTATCAATACCTTTACAATCCTGGAAGTTATAATCTTTCAATCTTTGCCAATAACATAAATAAAATAATGTAAATAAACAAATAACCTCTTGCTATTGTCACTAGATGTTGGCATTAAAGAAATATTAACTTTTTGATCATAAATCTTTAATACTGAAAAAAAGAAGTCTGGAAGTTATTCATCCATACAGCATAAACTTTAAAAAAAAACAAATTTTAAAAAACGGTTGAAGGATAGGCATAAAGCCAAGGCTAAAAGGAAGTTGATGTAAAAGGGTGATAGAACCTAAAAAGTCAATTTTTGACAGTATAATTTTAAAATATCTTAAATATCACAAATAATATTAAAGTGGCTAATCTGAATGCAAATCAACAGGCAACATAACAATATATCATGTGACTGCAAACAGATCTCTATGAGAAGCTAAGATTTCAAAAAGCACTCAAAAATGGCAGAAGAGCCATTTAACTAGGGCAAAAACATACCTCTCAACATAATTTCAGAGGGTTCAAAGGCATGATAAGCAAAAGCTCAACTAACAAAGAAGAAACCAAGCAGAAATCCACAAACACCTATATAAAACCAAAAACCACAATAAAGTACAAAGAAGGAGTTTACAGGAGTAATAGAAAAAAAGAGATCCCATAAGAAAGAGGCAAAATAACTCCCTAATTATTTGGCTTGCAGTTTTTTCTAGCCAGAACTATTACCTTGTCACTGTAAAGGGTAAAATAAGAACTCTAAAATCCATTGTTGCCCAAAGTATGTAAGAACATAGAAGGAACCATATGAGCTTGAGGGTCCTGTTGTTTGAGTGTCCTGGCCCTAGTGACTTATGTCCTAGAGTGGTAAATTTGGAAAGGAATCATTTCAAAGCCATGATTAGAGAGCTATGAGAATGAAAAGATGGATTCAGGAAAATCTTTCCCTAGTTTTTAATAACAGTGAACATTAAAAACTACATTATCAGTTAATTCAACAATGACCCTTGCCAATCCCTGGATCGCATCATCAAAAAACTTGTAGGTTTCCATATGAATTCTATATAAAACATGAATATGGGCAAATCCTTCAACCAATCTATGCATCATTTCTCAGAACTAAAAAATGGAAGAGGTATAGCTGATGGGTCCACTGAATGCCAGCTCTTGGATTCCAAGATTTATTGCCTCAAAGCTTACAAAGTTATCAAATGCTCGTTTGTCAAGAACAGAAAAAAAGGAAACACTGGTTCTATGGCTGTTATTAATGTGTTAAACAACCTTTAGCCTGATCCTTTGAATTTTAAAAATGAATACAGAGATAAAATTCCAAATAAAATATAAATAGGCATGAAATCAACCATAAATGTGATGGTCAAATTTTATCTAACATTTAAATTCAAATGCTGTCAGTTCAAAAGAGCCTAAAAGAAAAGCGCCATTTTTAAGACTTTACAACAGTTATTTTTGTTTTTGTTTTTTGCAGGGGAGGTAAGTAGGTTTATTTATTTTATTTTTTTAATGGAGGTACTGAGGATTGAACCCAGGACCTCCTGCATGCTATGCACGTACTCTGCCACTGAGCTACCCCTCCCCCTCTGCAACTGTTATTTGAGCATTTGTGTTTTAATTTGCTACACCCTTATTTCATTGCATGGATCATTATGTTATAGTAAATGCAGCATATCACATATGCTTATTAACGAGACATGTATCTGTTAGAAGATGACAACCTATACATTTTGAAACTATGAAATTAAGATTCGCTGAAGACAAATTAGAGTAATTACTCACATAATCATGCATCACTCTTGATAGGAAGGAATAAGACTTGAAATAAAAGGAAAGATGGAATATGGTTACAAATGTGTAATTTAGGTGAAAATCTGATACCTGCTGAGCAACATTCAGATTTCAAACGTGACTCAGCATCACTTTATTCTCTTAATTGAGCAGTATTATCATAAAGTTTTAGTAAGCAGGCACAACTAGTTTTGAAGAAAATATATTGCTGCTAGCAGCTTGGCTGTCTTTGTATCTAAAAGATGTTAGCCCAGGGAACATAATCATTTCTGTCCTTCATAAATCTAGTAAATTGCCAAATCCTACCTCATTTTTTTTTTCATCTTTTCTTTAGTGACTTCTAAAGATCCTTTTTTTTTTTTCACCCACCAAGCATGTGCCTAGAATATTGCAACAAACTGATCAAAGGGCTTCCTCACTAGAATAATTAGTCCATAAATACTTTTGAACCCTTCACCTTCCTCATACATCATTAAGGCCCCTGCCAGATTAATACCAGAAGAAGTCATTTATCCTTCCTTTGATTTTATAACATTGTACGGAATGTGTATTTCTTATCCATAGTGCAGTAATTTGAGTCTTTGGGGGGATATCTACAAAGAATTTTCTTATTGGATATTAAACCTTCTGGAACTGGGACTTTTTTGTCTTAAATATCCTTACAAAGTCTACTGCAAAGGACTATGAATGTTCAAAGAATACTTAACAAGTAAATATGGCATGATACATCTGCCTTGTTGCCAAAGAATTCCAATCATGGAATTAAGATTAGATTTACGGGAAAATCAGAAGATAAAAAGAGTAACTTAGAGAGCATCAATTTGTGGCATCAAGAATACACTTTGAGAGTTCAGTAAAGGACATCCTCATAATGATATATTATTTGACCCTAGATGATTAGTAGGATATGGATAAGAAAAACAGGAAGATATAAGCAACAGAGAAAAACAGCATACTGGAAGTGTTTCTCCTTATTGGTGCATTAAGTTTTTACTGGGAAACAGTGAAAAACATCACTCAATACGGGCAAGTGAGTTTACTTTATGGAGGACTTTGATATCCAAAATTATTACATTATGAGAGAAGTATAAAAGCAACTGGCTAGTTCTCCATGAGAGCCACTCTCAATTTCCCACTAAAATATAGCCAAAGACAGTAAAAATGAAAGCAAAATGTCATAGCAAGACTACTGCTCATTCAACTACTGTCAAAATCCAGGAAAGTTTCTATAAATTACAGAACTGAAAAATTCTACTGAAAAGGGCAATCAAGAGTACACTAATCCTGCAAAAAGTAGGCAAGCATATCTTTTGTCTTTTTTCACCTTATTCTCTAGTGGCTCAAAAAAAGAGGTGTATCCAGAAAAGAAATCACATCCCATCTGCCACAGTACCTTAACTTTTTACATTTAGATGGAGATTTGAAATACAAGAAAGGTATTTTAAGTTTTCTTTTTTTTCTGGGAACATGACACCCTGGGAGGTGTAGAACCTACAAATAAAGGAAAATAAGGGGAAATATGGAAAGAGAAGCAGTGAGAAGTGTTATTTACTTAGGCTTCTAGTCCTTTTTTTTTTTTTTTTTCTCATATTCACCAGCTCTTTCAAAAAGTTCTAGAGAAACAAAGTGTGAAGCAGGAAAAAAGGAGATGTGTGCTGGCACCGCACAAGAACTTCTCGTCCAACAGTATCTGCTGGAAAGAGATTCACCCATCATCTGGATGGAAAAGGTGGAGCAATCAAAAATTTCTATACTTGAATGCTAGCCCAAATTTGCTCTACACAGATCCACCAATGTAAGGCAAAAATACATGATTTTTTGAAACAACATCAGAAAGTCATGAAAATAGAAAACGCTGAGAGATGCAATAGAATAAGATTAAAAGAGAGTTGGAATTTATAAAGAAAATAATGAGAAAATTAAACATTAAAGAATTGAATTGATATACACAGAATTAATAAAAGCAGAATGTAAAATAAATTTAATATCCAACCTCAAAAAAATAAATAGAATGCTTAGATAAGAATAAAATTCAGAATTTTTTTCAGACCCTTCTGTAATATATGGGAGAAAAATCGAGTTACATAGCTCTATTTCAAAATGGAGTTTTGAAAGACATAAATGTGAAACTCAGCCAATCTGACTTAAGTAAATGTAAAGACAAGAACAAGACAAGACTAAGAAAGGCACTATCAACAAAACAAGGACTAAGAATATGTGCCCATTTACCCTTTCTTGTAGACTTGAGATGGCCCATACATTAATCAAAATGAAGTATTTGAAAATAGAAATTTTTGAATTGAAGGGAATGAACGTGAGCGGTAAAAATAAATCTTTGAGTTGACACTGATTGTTTTTAATTTAAATAAAACTCCAAATTCAAACGTCAAATATGATAAAATTAAGATTAGAAGGGAACATCTGCAATTTAAAAAGTCAATAACAATAATATGAGGATACAAAGTTATGTTATATTTAGAGAGATGGAATGTGGACAAAACAAAGTTCTATTAAACTTGCATTCTACAGAGAAGAAATAGAAAAGAACATTAAACTTGTGACTTTAATGATGAGGAAATGTTCTGAAAGCTAAGGAAACCACTTATATAATTACAACCATAAGATATACTTTCCAAGTCCATTGAGGATATTAAATATTTTTAAATACACAATGTTAAAAATATATAATAATTATTATTTTAATGCAAATGGTTTAAATCCCTCTAATAAAAGGAAATGATTTTAATTACATCAAAAATAAATAATCTTAAGAGGCACTGCTAAACAGTATCATAAAGTTTAAAAATAAAGCAATGAATGAATACGTTTTAGGCAAACACACAAAGTAAAGCAGGGGTTGAAATACATACATAAAATTAGTAGAATCTAAGGGAAAAAAGCAAAATGAAAATTTTTACATGGATCAAGTCTATTTTTAAACATAAAATGATAAATTCATGGACATTCATAACGTTACAAAAAGGCCATAACATTGAAATATTACAACAAAAATAGCCTGAAATGCCAGGAGACAATAAAAACTCAGTTTCTGAGAGAATCTAACATAATTCTCTCACAGATTACCAAAGAAAATATCTGGAAAAAATAGATAAGAGCACAGGGAATTTAAGTGATAAAATAACAATATCAAATTAAAATATATGTATTGAATTGTGTATCTTAAAAATATAAAGTGCAGGATATCAACAAAATGGCAGAACAGGAACCCCTCTTTTCCCTAAGGAAACACTCAACAGCAATACAGAGACAAATTCCCTTTGTGGCATATCCCTAAACCAGTTAAGCGGTTCCTGCACTTAGCTGTATGGAAGGGCAAAACTAGCTGTATCCGAAGCTGGTAGGAAAATGTGTGGCACTCACTCACCTAGTCCTTCCCCTTGGCTCGCTGTGGCACAATCAGGAGAAAACTTCAAGTTTCTGGCTTCTCCCTAGGGAGGACACGAGAAGACACATATTCAGGCAACATCCAGACTTTTGGGAGAGGCACCCAAGGGACTGGAAACAGGAAAAGGTATCCGGTTGGGAGCTGCTGAGAACAAAGGCAACACTGTGTACCAGGACACACTCACTGGCCATGGCCCCGCCGCACAGACCCGCGCAGAAGCAGGAAGAAATCCCCAACACCTGGCTTTTCCCTGACGAGGGAAAGAGCTGGAACATGCAGCCAGTGTTG
Source organism: Camelus bactrianus (assembly GCF_048773025.1). Classification (NCBI taxonomy): domain Eukaryota; kingdom Metazoa; phylum Chordata; class Mammalia; order Artiodactyla; family Camelidae; genus Camelus; species Camelus bactrianus. The sequence continues at coordinate 28,151,584 of NC_133548.1, forward strand.
TAGTTTTTCCCGAGGGCTGCTCAGAAGCTGGTTTCTGTTTTACCTCTGTGGATGCCCTGATGGGACTAGCATACCCTTAAGTGCCTGGGAGCCTGGCTACCGTTCCTGAGGACCAGGGGTACATCACACAGACCTAGTACAGCTTGGAGGCCTCTCCCTGGGGGGAGAGGTGAAGAGTCGAGCTTACACTCAGTGTTCCTGACTTCAAACCTATTACAAAGCTATTGTTTTATTTTAAAACAAACAAACAAACAAAACCATGATACTGACATAAAAACAGACCTATAAATCAGAGGAACAGAACGAGAGCCCAGAAATGTGAACAAAGGAGATGAGCCCGAAGTTGCGTACCACATCCTGCAGACTCCTGTGTCCCATGCCTTCCTGGGAAATGCCACTCTCCATTCACCTGGGCCAGGCCCACCCCCACCCCAGGCCCTGCCGGGGCGTCCTCCACGGTCTTCAAAGGAGAAAATAGTTGTGATGGAGACGACTGGGGCGGGGGGGGAGGGGCGCTTCCTCAGGCTGCTGCTAGATGGGCCGAGTCAGAAACGGAGAGTAAAGCCCTGCAGCTGCGCTTAAAGGCCGACGTTTACGGTACAGGCAGAAGAGGTCTTCTGGTACGAGTATGTCGAAGCTCCCAGGATAAACAACTGGACTTGAAGATAATGGAAAGGCTGGTTGAGTTGCTGTGACCTTGCCCCTGACAGAGATGGGATGGGAGCGCTAGGTTTCCAGGAGAGCCAGCAGGACCCCAGGCCATGTCGGTTCCTCTCTGGAAGGGTGTAGCTTTGCCGCCCGTGCACGCGCAATTCACTCCAGCCCGGCTTCCGGAAGCCGCGCGCGCCCCGCGTTTGAGCAGGTGCGTTTCCGCACCTCTGGCCCGGCTTCCGGGGACCTGGAGAAGCTGCACCCTGGCTCTGATTGGGCAGCGGGCAGGGGCCGCAGAGGAGTCCAGCAGCACCGGGGATCCTGTGATACGTGATGCGAGCTCAACTCCTCATGCTGGAGTCTGGGAGGAGGAGGAGATTGAGCACTCCTGGCTCCCAGATATTTCTCATCCCGGGACTCCCCTGCCTGCTCGCCCATAGATTTTTTTTTTTTAAATCAGCGACATTTTGGACAAGATTGCGAACACTTCGCAATGCGGAAAGGATATTCTCTTTAAAAAAAATAGCCTTAGAAGAACTAAGTATCCCCAGCAAGGAAATGAAATTGGACTCTTCTCTTATGCCATACATAAAAATATACTCAAAATGAATTAAAGACTTAAATGTAAGACCTGAAACCATAAAACTCTTAGCGGAAAACAGAAGGAGAAAGCTTCGTAACATCCGTCTTGAAATGGTTTCTTGACTAGACACAAAAAGCATAGGCAACAAACGGAAAACTAGGCAAGTGGCACTATATCAAACGAGAAAGCTTCTACACAGCAAAGAAAATAAGAGTGAAAAGTCAATTTACAAAATGAAAGAAAATAAGTGCAAGCCATATATTTTATAAAGGGTTAATTTCCAAAGTATGTAAGAAACTCTGACAATGTATTAGCATAAATAAGTAAATAAATAAATAACTGGATTTTTAAATGCACGAGCAACTTGAATTGACGTTTCAAAAAAGACACACAGATGGCAAACAAGTATATGAAAAGATGCTCAACATCCCTAATCCTCAGGGTAAATGTAAATCAAAACCACAATGAGATATGACCTCACAAATGTTAAAATGGCTATTATGCAAGAAAAAAAAAATAGCAAGTGTTGGTGACAATGCGGAGAAATTGGAACTCCTGTGCACTGCTAGCAGGAGTGAAAAATGATGCAGCCACTGGGGAAAACAGTGTGGGGTTTCCTCAAAAAATTAAAAATGGAACTGCCATATGATCCAGCAGTCCCAGTTCTGGGTAGTTATTCAGCCATATTGAAAACAGAATCTTGAAATGATATTTGAACTCCTGTGTTCATTGTAGTGTTAGTCACAATAGTCAAGAGGTGGGGAAAACATAAATGTCCATCAACGGATGAATAGATAAAGAAAATGTAATTTTTATTTATTCAGCCCTAAAAAAGAAGGAACTCCTGACACATGCTACAACATGGATGAAACTTGAAGACATGCTAAGCAAAATAAGCCAGTCACAATAGGGCAAATACTGCATGATTACACTTACAAGAGGTATCTAAAGTCATCACACTCAGAATAAGAACATAGAATGGTGGTTGCCAGGGGCTGTGAGGAGGAGGAAATGGGATTTGCTGTTCAAAGATACAGAGTTGCAGTCACACAAGAGGAAAAAGTTTTAGAGATCGCTGTACAATTTGCATACAGCTAACATACTGTACTGTATACTTGCAAATTTGTTGAGAGTTGATTTCATGTTATATATTTTTACTGTAATGAAATATGCATATGTGAATACATATGTATCACATTTATTTTTGAAAAATTTACAAAGTGAAATAGGCCTCAAATAAATTTTAATTGATCACCCAAGTCAGAAATTTTACAGAATAATTTATCAGGCCATGCCATAAAACCAAAAATGTAAAATAAAAGTCTAAAAAGGGAAAATTTTAAAGTACACTATCCTGGATAACTATTGTTGTAAAAGCAGAAAGGAAACAAAACTGAAATCTAAGGCATCTTTAATAATGTAAAGGAAAATAACATACATTTTTAAAATCTTATATATGGGCAAAACTTCACTATTTAGCAAATTCCTTCCATTAAACTCCTCATATTATAGGAAGTGATGAGAAGGACAATAAAAATCTAGTTAAGACAATAAGGAAGTAGAAATAAGAAAAAAAGCTCAGAAAGGTTGTAAAGGCAATAATTTAAAGATTTATCTTAAATATTATAAAAATATATAAATTAAACATACCTAGTAAAAATACAAAATAAATATTTTAATAACCAATATGTAACAGCAGATACAGGATTGTTTTTAATTTACAAATAATTACTGGAAACTATAGTTGTTGTCTGATTTTCAGAGTCTCTATAGCACATTATGGAGAAGTTCTGAGCAGCCAGGGCCAGGAGCCAGTAGAAGAAACCCAGATGTATGAAAAGATCCTTTGAGAATTCCCAGAAATATTCAGGAAGTACTAGAAAGGATCTCATTTGTGAATAAGTTGCAACACGGAGCCAAGGTGATTTGAGAATTGGTGCTTTGGTGGCTTCATTCATAAACATTGATTGATTTGGTTTTTAACACTGAAATTAATTTGAGGATAGAGGCATGTCTCATTCAAGAAGCAATTGTGAGAGTAAAATGCAATTTTTACCAGTATAAAGGATATTTCAATATGAGTCCCTCTTTATTTTTCCATCAGTATCTCTAATTCATTCACTTTTAAATTTATATATATATAGAAGTACCTGATACCGTGTTTGACCAATATTAATATTAGTATTTTCTGGATCATGGAATTCTGTATGATTTTTGGCATATTTCTTTACAGTTTTTTTGTATTGTGTGAAATATTTATAATTATAATGTATCATTTTTATAGAACAATAAAGTTCTTATTTTACAAATGCTGGTATTTGGAACACAGGCACTTGTCTCCTCTACCTCTTATGACTCCATTGTAATGAGTCTAGACCTCTGAAAAGTAATCAATTCAGAACAGAGGAAAGGAGAAATCAGATCAGGGACATCAACAGGTCAAGATCTACAGCAGAAGAGAGTTCAACAAATTACTGGAAAATGGATTGTAGCTGCAGTGGGTTGACAAAACAGTTGAAGTATTTGCAGTCCAGAATAAATGCGTGGGGGAGGTTCAAAGCTGAGAACAGAACACCATGGAGTCAGAAGATAAGAGAAGATGTGAGCGGGATTGTTAAACAAGAGAATCTGTTACAGTTCTGTAAACAAAGCTGCCACGCTAGCCTGCCCTCTACCCATTCCCCATAACCCACACTTCAAAATGAGGGATTGTCAACCCTGTGTTTTCTGCTTGAATGAAAATCAAAGGGCTTTGAGAAAAAGGAAAGAAAGATGAAGGGGAGAGAGAGAATGAGAGAGGGGGAGAGGAGGAAAGAAAGAAAGGAGGGAGGGAGGGAGGAAGGAGAGAAGGAAGGAAGGAAGGAAGGAAGGAAGGAAGGAAGGAAGGAAGGAAGGGAGGGAGGGAGGGAGGGAGGGAAAAACTACTCTGGGATAGCTAAGACTTGAGGTTGAAGCACCAGAGTAAACTCTCATTCCAGCACTGGTAACCAGCTTCCTACCTACACACCCTATTTCTAGGGCTTCTTATCCATAAACCCTACCCCATCCAAATTGCTTTCAGTAAATTTTCCCGTTTTGGAGAAAAGGCTGTTGTTAAAACTGAACTCCATATACAATAAACGAAGAAATTCAGGCTAGCTACTGAGAATATTTAAACAAGTTCTTTATTCTTAAATATGAACAACATCCATGAGCCAAAAGAACACATGAGAAAAAACTAGTAGCACAAAGGAATTGTATAAAATTAAAAATAAGCAGAACAATAAATCCCAGCAGAAATGTAGATAATTTATGTAATTTAAAGGAACCATTTTTAATGTGTCCTAAACGAGATTTGAAAGTTATGGCATTGATAAAATAGAAACACAGTGCTAACAAAAATGATCAACCTGAGAAGAATAAGACTTTTTGGAAGTTAAAAGATAAAAAAAAAAAAAAGCAAACTCACAAAAGTCCTGGGAGATAGGTTTTTTTTTTTTAAATCTTCTGTCTCAGAACAAAGAAAACAACACAAAAAATAAATGAACTTTGAAAAAACAGGTAGGAGATATAAAGGACCATTCAGGAAGTTCAATATCCTACTCATAGTCATTCCAAGGAGAAAGAATAGATGAAAATGAAGGGGAGGAAAACAACATTGACAACAGTGAGAACAGCAAATTCAAAAGAGTTAAAGAGAAGAATTATTACTCAGAATGAATGTGTCCAGGGAGTGAAGCACAAAACACCTCCTCAGATTTTCAAAAATAAAAATAAGACTGTAAAGGTTTATGAGGGAAGGGGGAGAAGAGCAGATCCCCTATCAAAGTCTAAAAATCAGTTCACCTGAGTAGTGGAAGGTAATGGAGCAGTGGTTCAAGGATTGAGGGAAATGTATTGGAATTCTGAATTTTATACTCAGTTAAATAACCATTCACGAAGAAGAACAAATGAATGTATTTTTGACATGTCAAGTTCAGAAATTTGAACATTCACAATTCTTACTTGTGTGTATTTGAGGATATACTACAGGAAAATTAAGGGTAAAACCAATGGATAGGAAGACAGGAGCAGGGACAATGTAGGTGGAAAGACTAGAGGTTAAAAGGCACAAAAATGGGAAAGGGGATTTCATGCAATGGGAAACATAACTGAACTGGATACATTTGACTAAATGGCTTAATATTGAATAATTAATATTAGTAATATATGACTGACCTACCTGAATTTGAGCTCGGTTCAGAATAGAGCTGAGACTGTCCAAACCATAGACTGATGGCTTCCAGACATCCCTTTGACATGATATGCATTACAATATTTTAGGATACAAGCAATGTTGCTACAGTGTCCCAGGGACATAGGAGGACTCCCTATTTCTTCTTCATGAAACTCAGCATAAAGGTGACAGTGCAGAAAAGTTTGAAACATCCACAAAGATATTTGGTGTCTTGAGGGCTTTAATCTGTGGGCACCTGTGGTATGAATCTATAATAAAACAAGCATCTTTCTTCAAAGGGTATCTTTCTTATAAAGGGAATCACCAATGAAGATAGAGGGTGACCACCCACCTTTCTTAAGAGGTTTCAACATCAGTTAGGAGGACAAAGGGGAGGGCCATGAGATTAATTCTTCCTGAACACAAATACCTTCTTAAATACCTTCTGCAAACAAGAATCCACTGAAATTTGGTGTAGGGTAGTATCAGGTTCGAACTATTAGTGGAGCAGTGTTCCTGACCAATGAACCATCAACCTTTAGATTATCAATATTAATATATCTTAGGTCATACCCACAAGCTGATGGAGATGAGGAACATTCATTTTACAGTAGCAAATTTATTAAAGATTACATTGCAAAAGTCATTAAGAGGAAAAGACTCATTTTCCTTCTCAGGTGATGGCAAAAAAGCATTTGATAAAAATTAAACACCTACTCCTGGTTAAAACTCTTAGAAATCAAAAAAAAGGCTACTTACTTATGAACATAGATCATAAAACCATACTTAACATGATACTTAATAAAACACTGGAGTCATTCCCACTGACTTCAAAAGCAAAATAATGATGTGGACTATTTCCATTATTAGTTAGCATTTTCCTGGAAGTTCTAACCAAATTTAATAAAATGTTAAAAAGAAAGGGGTAGAAAAATTATCATTTTTTGAAGAATATAAGATTATGTGCCCAGAAACTCCAAGAAAATAAACTGAAAATTCCTAGAATCAGTGAAAGTTAAGTAAGAATATTTTAAAATTAACAGATATCTATATTTTTATGTAAAACAATGATAACCAGTTAAGAAACACAAAGAAAAAGTCTTCAGTTACAATAGCTGTAAAAAAAAAAAAATAGAAACACTACACAAAAGAAATATGTAAGACCTTCACATAGAAGAATGTAAGAAAATGTTAAATTTAAATACAGAATGTAGTTATTCCATATTCTTAGTGGGGAGACCAAGTATTGCAAAGAGTGAAAATGGAATTTTTATCTTTTTTTTTTTTTAACATATCAGTACTTCTCACTTTTTCTATGAGTAGGCAAAACTCTTATAATAAAAGAAAGGTAATAAGTAAGGGGAAAGAAAGACTGAATGAGATACAGTTGTGATTCATCTTTGTGCTTTGCCAAAAATGAATGATGAACAGAAACAGTGAGGTAGAAAGATCGTCTAAGGGTGTATGCAGGGTGAACCTGAGGGGGAAGAAACCACACCTGCAAGAGAAACACCATGGCAAGATCTAAGAAAGAAAAGAAAGGGGAAAGTGAAAAGGGGAAACATCTAAGAGAAAGAATTGACAGCATTTTATGAGAATAGCACAGAGAGATTGAAAGGGAGATCTAAGACGACAAACATTTCTCCCCGATGGTCTGGAGTATGAAGTGGGAAAACCAACATGAGCAACAGGGAAGAAGAGCAGATCATGGGTTCCAGTTTGCATATGCTGTGTTTCAGAAGTGGTTGAGGATTCTCACCAAGTTCAGGATACCAGCTCTGCTGTTTATGTAGATGCATAAGTTAACTACAATGATAGCCATACTTAAAATACAAACCTCATGCAACAAGTAAAAAAGCCTTCAAAGAAAGAGTGCAGTAGACAAGATGGTGGCTGGATGATAGTGACAAGGAGAAACAGAGGGTTGTATGATAAAATATCACACATTTCAAAAGAAAAACGAAGATGAAACTGTGGTCTGTAAGACAAATATGGCTGCTTTTGCTTAATTTAACAAAAACAATTCTGTTATTTCAGAAAATATTACAGCATTTTTTATAAAATAAACTTAATAGAAAATACATTTATGATTCTGGCTTAAAATGTTGCCTCCATATGACCTGAACAATTGCAAGTTTCAAAGTCAGTCTGTTTTATAATTCCATTAGATTAGAATAAAGGTAATTCTGTTCGAACTTCATAAATTCTATATTCTATAATGCAGTGCTAGATTTCCTCTGAATCATAATGGAGAAAATTTAGCAATTCAAAGTCCCACATAGTTATAAAATCTTTGAGTCACCACAGCAGATACACACAAAGTTATTTAGCACAGGTGTTTCTGAAGTTGAGACACATTTGGGGAGTTCAAAGTACCTATGGTTCTCATGCTCTGACTTCTCCTGGTGTGATCCTGTGCTAATGTTAGTATACAGAGATATAACGTTAATTGTGCCATATTTCTGGGTGACTCATTAGCTGCTAAGAATTTGTTATAGGGAGCCAAAACTTTCCAAAATGTCTCTATTTATTTGGTAGTTTCTATAATTATATTTCTTTACTTAAAGAAAATTTCAGAGAATATGGAATCACATGGAAATCATTTGAATGGATTAAAGTCATATAACACATACTATTTTGATATACCCCTATCACTGAGAGTAGAAACTCCCTTAACTGGGTTCCTAAAATATACACCTGTCTTTGTACTTAGATGAGACTATAGCTATTTATATCCACATCTAAATTTTTTACTGTACTGAAAGACCCTTGGCATGGAGACCATGTTTCATTCATTTCTATATTATTGTTTACAAAAACACGATTTACTGTCATAAGCATTCATTAAATGTTGCTTAACTCAGTGGATGAATTAATCAAGTTGATAATTTAAAAGTTGCATTCTAATGAAGCAATTATAAATATTTCAGTAAGAACCTCTAAGATAAACTATATTAATTATTCAATTTACTGAAATGTGGGTACTTGATTCAATTTTCTGATTACCTCATCATTCTAATTTCCAAATATCATTTGATCTGAATCCCAGTTTAGAAATTCTTTCTGTACACTGCTTTCTCGCCTTCAGTTCTTTGAGCAAGAGTAAATGCGTTAAGGTATTTATTGAATTATTTTATAACTACTAATTTTGTACTCTCAGAATTCACTATTCTGGACATCACTGTTAGTTGTAAAGGATGTGAGATAAAGATACAAATTGTGAAGGAAAAGGAGATTGGAGAGGGTCTATCTATGTGAGTCAAGGATATCATGGGAGTCAATGATACTAGATTTTTGTAACTCTCAATTTTCTCTTAAAACTTACTGCAATCCTCCCCTCCAACATGTTGCTAAAATAACAGATAAAAGTCTATGTAAATATATAATGATCTTATAAAGTACAGAATGCATTTTCTGGTTATTTGTATCACTCTAAATAAGTCTGACTGTCCATGTGCACAAAATGGAGGACTTCAGGTTGAAATTCAGTTCAATAAACATTCATTCAGCACCCAGAAGGGAAGGTCTGTGCTGGTTGCCATGTGGGAGCTTAAAGTTTATGGGGGAAATCAAGCATAACGATTACAATGGAAACTAGTAAGTATAATACAAAGTGTTCTATCTCTTCATGATAAATGAGTTGTTTAACATCTACGGTCCTCAACTTACTTATTTACAAACTAAAGGAAGTAATAGAACTCATTTCAGGATATTTTTATGAGAATAAAAGAATGTATATAAAGCTTTTCACATAGTGTTTGCCATTTTGTCACTCAACAATGCTATCTATTACTAGTAATTATTTTAAATGATGCAGACAGAGGTATCATAGACAAGAAGATGATTAGCTCTATTTGTAGGATTAGGGTTTGGGGATTGAATCTAACAGGAACTGACTTATGGAAGAAGTGATATAAGTTTATAAAAGATGAAGAGATCACAGACACCCAGGTGCTAATATCGGGCTTCTCACTTGGTAGCTATGAGGTTCCATAAACACTCTGAGACCCTGTTTTCTGACCTGGAGAATGAAAATTATAATATATATTTCATAGTTCTATAATGAGGGTTAAATAAGACAATGTATTTGAAAATATTGCCTGACACGTAGCAAGCACTGACAAAAAAAAAAAAAAAAGGCAAGGAAGGAACAAGGAAGAAAGGAAGATAATAAATAATAATAGAGTGTTGTGTCAGTTATCTTTTACTGTGGAACAGATCACTCCAAAACTTAGTGGCTTAAAATACCTGTTATTTCACAGGCTGGGTGGGTCAGAAATCCAAGTTCAGTGTAACTGGATTCTCTAGTTTGGGTTCTCTTACAAGAGAGAGCAATAGTGTTAACTTAGTCTGCAGTCTTTACAAGGCCCAACTCTGGATGGATCCACTTCCAATCTCACTCACATGGTTGTTGGCAAGATTTATTTCTCTACTAGGTATTGGGCTGAAAACCTCCGTTTGTTGATGGCTGTTGGCTGTCAGCCGCCATTAGTTCTTCGCCAAGTAGGCTTCTCCATAGGACAGCTCACAACAGGACAACTTGCTTCGTCAGAAGGAAGAGCCAGAGAAAGAGTGAGAGAAAGAACAAGCTGGAAGTCATGGACTGTTAAAACCTGATCTCAGAAGTGCTACCTCCTCACTGCTCCTGCATTCTCTCTGTAACAAGTCATCAGAACCACTCTTTACACAAAGGGGAGACATTACATAAGGGTTGAATGCCAGAAGTCAGGGATCACTGGGGGTCATTTTAGACGTGGCTTACCACGGGTATTCACACTGACGGGAGACGTTTGTAAATACAGTGGTTAAGTGCATGGACTCTGGGACCAGACCGCCTGCACTCGTATCCTGCCTCGATCCCTTAACTTGTCATTCAGAATCAGTTACTTAACCTCTCCCCCTCCTGTAAAGAGGTAGAAGAAAATAATTCCTACAACTTTAGGAGTGAATAGGTTAATACATGTAAAGTTTTTCAACAGTGCTCAAAACAAAGTAAACCCTTGTTAAATGTTAGTTTTTGTTGTTGTGGTGGTGGTTGTTCTAACTGGAGAAAATGGAGGCAAAATGTACCAAGTCACAGAATGCTGGAAAATAGAGGAGAAAAATGATTCAAGTGAATCTAGTCTTAACAACACGTCTCCTCAAGGCATCATGGGAAGACAGGGTGTGTAGCTCAGATTAGGTGCAGGTGAGCCCTGCAAACTGGGGAATGCATTACGTTGTGTTGCAACAGCAAGTCACTCGGAGGCAAGGAGGCAAAACGCCCCCACTGCCGGATAAGGGGATGAGCCATGCCAGCATTGGCAAAGGAGGGGTTCCTGCTGATTCCTCTGAGGCAAGCCCACAATTTTAATTAAACAGATCACATCTGAAGATTACATCCTCCCAACCCCCTCCCTCAGAATAGAAAATGTAGAAATATGGAAGAAGCAGTTGCAGTTTTTATAAATGGTAAAAGCTGTTGATTTTGCAGTGAATTTTATACATGTTTTATCACAGCAGAGAAATAGTGTTATTTCCAGCTCCTTTTTTTTTTTTTTTTTTTTTTTTTATTGCTAGTAAGCCTCACAGAATTACAACCAGTGAAATATTCTCCTTTTCCCTTGGGTGGTAATGAATTTCCCAGTGGAAAAGGAGTGGTTTCATGTTCTTATTACATAATAACTCAAATATTTGGCCGTGATGTAGCATAATATTTTTAATTGTCTAATCAAGATGGTGTCTTATATGCTAAAAAGTCCAGATACAGTTTTTTGTATACTAACGGAGAATTATATAGGTAAAGAGGACCATTCAAATGAAATAGCCCAACGCTCTCATTTGAAAGATGAGTTAAGTGAGACCAGAGGGCTAAGAAAATTGCCCAGATTACACAATCGTCGGAAAAATAATGCATGTACTTATAATGATAATGCCAAGTCTGGGTCAGGCACTCTGCCAGATCCTTCTCATTTCTATGTCACTTAAATCTCACTCCAAGTGCTATTGTTATCTTGTTTACAGGTGAAGCAAGGGAGGCTGGAACGTTCAATTGTCCAGTGAGCTCATTAATATTTATGAGCATCTTCCCTATACTGCCCTCAAGGAGTTTGTCTTAGTGTAGATGCTCGGAGGGTAAATAAACAAATAAACAAATAAATATGTTAATTCAGATGGTAATAGGTAAAGATAGCCACCAAAGAGCTGTGATTAAGACGGAAGGAGATGCTGTATGATCCAGCATATATCTGGAGGGAACTCAAATTCTAAAAGACATATGCACTCCAGTGTTCTAGCAGCACATTTACAATAGCCAAGACGTGGAAACAATATGTATCTATCGACAGATGACTGGATAAAGAAGTTGTATATTTATACAACAGAATACTACTCAGCCATAAAAAAGAGTAAAATAATGCTATTTGCAGCAACATTGATGGACCTGGAGATTGTCATTCTAAGTGAAGTAAGCCAGAAAGAGAAAGAAAAATACCATATGATGTCACTCATATGTGGAATCTAAAAAAAAAAAAAAGAGAAGATACTAATGAACTTACCTATGAAACAGAAACAGACTCAGAGACAAACAAACTTATGGTTACTGGGGGGAAAGAGTGTGGGAAGGGATAAATTGGGAGTTTGAGATTTGTAGATACTAACTACTATATATAAAATAGATAAACAAGTTTCTATTGTATAGTACAGGGAACTATATTCAACACCTAGCAGTAACCTATATTGAAAAAGAATATGAAGACAAATATATGTATGTATATGTACTACTGGAACATTATGGTGTACACCAGAAATGGACACAATGTAACTGACTGTACTTCAATTAAAAATATTAAAATTAAAAAAAAAAAAAGACTGAAGGAGGGAGGAGGATCAACCCACAACAGGTCTCTCTGAAACTGATATGCCTAAGCTGAGCCTGGAAAGATGAGAAGATGAGTAGTACTCAGTCAGGAGAAGGGGGGCATTACAGAGAAGGAGCAGAGGGCACACAGGACCTGAGACAGCAGGGAATCTGGTCAAAGAACTGGAAGAAGCCTGCTCTGCCTGACATCACAGAGATGGGCAACAGAGGGAATCACAGCCAGGCTTCCTGGCTCTAATATCTGTGCTCTTCCCTTCCCTGTCCCTCCAGGTGAATGAGACACCCAGGACCATAATCCTAAACCTCTGAGCACTCATAAAAGTTTACCAGTTTGGGATTTGCAGATACACACTACCATACACAAAATAAACAAGGCCCTACTGTACAGCACAGGGAACTACATTCAATACCTTGTAATAGCCTATAATGAAAAAGAATACACATATATAAATGTATAACTGAACCTCTGTGCTGTACACCAGAAGCTAACATAACATTGTGAAACAAGTATACTTTAATAAAAAAAATTTTTTTAAAGCTTACCACCTAAAAGTCTTAAGGTAACAGTAATCCTGACAAAAATCTTCACCTTTACGATTGACCAAGAGGAGACAAAGAGCCCTTTAAGTAGTTTTCTTCATGAACACAAATTCCTATCATGAAAAGGATCATAAAGGAGAAGATGGCTTCCTTCCACACAAAGTAAGACTCCACAAGAGCTGAAGACAGCAGCAGAGTCACCTTCTACTCTCTCCCCAAGGCACGCCAGTTCAAGATAACGCTAGTTCCCCCAAATCCAAGGCTGTTGGAATAATTACTATAAAAAATTTTTTTTGATGCTCCAGTGGCAGTTTAGGCTGCAAGAGTAACAAGTAAGCCTTCCCTTAACACTGGAGACAGAAGAGAATGACTAATTCCTGACCACCGACTACATGCCAAGTAATGTTGTAGACCCTGTGCACGTATCACCTCGTTTTTTCCTCACAGCAAACGAAGATGTTGCTCTTTCAAAAATGTAGCTTAGAAAATGTAAGATTTTTTTTTTTACTTAAACTGACAAAACTTAAAATTTAAACTAATTTACTCCAGACTGTAATTTTTATATTTTCTCAATACAACTGCTTTTTCTGAGGTAAAATATCGGGGTAGTGTGGCAGAGTTCATAGCAGGGATGGGAGAGGATTCACTGCCTATTACAATAGACAAATAGCCTCCTGTTTAGTAACCTTTATCGGGAACATTCACAAGAGCAGATTAGTGGTGGATTCTATTCCACCTAGTTGCCCAACAACTGGATACATTTGGATGTATCATGATTATTGGAGGGTGGTTACATTTAGGCAGTCATAGATAAAATGTAGAGAAACCTTGTGCTATAACTTAGCATTTAAATAAAGGCTCCCTAAGTTCCAATCTGTAAGCAAAGGCAGATACAACAAAACTCTAAGGACAGTCTCTGGTGTAGGCAAACGATCTGGCACTGATGCAAACACCCCCATCCATCCCACATTCATGTGCTGAGTCAAAATGCTACGGGAATACAAATTCCTGCCCAGCAGACTCCGGGGCTCCAGGCTTGCTTTCAGAGACCGTTCTGTAAGGTGCTGCCCAATTCTCCTTCTCTGCACTAATGGGCAGACTGCCTTACAAGTACAAATCATTATCAAAATAGACCAGGGATTTGACAGTACCTTTCATCAGCAATTTCAAATGCACTAACTGGATGCTAAGGTAAAATGAATCAACCTGTTCCTAAAAGCAGGTGCTGAGCTACAAGTTAGCTTCTGGGAAAGGCAAGAGTAAATGAGACCCAAGTTCTTCCTCTGAACTGAAGAAAAAAATATTTTAATGCAGAAAGGTGTTACTTTCCTCCATTCCCCCAAGCAGTTCTTAAAATTGAGATCTATTTTTTTTTCCTCTTTTAGCTTTCTTGCTCATTTAAAAAATGCCAGATTAGATTTAAATACCCCCTTAAAAAGTTATATAAGTAGTTGCATTAAGGGTATGCCCAACTGATACTTTGCAAGTAAAAGTAAAAACAAAACAAATGAACAAAACAAAGGAATAAAAACAATGAACATTTCTGAGCCCCATAACTTGTCAGACACTGCTATGAAATTTACACATGAACCTGGGTGTAAAATGGAACATTTACTGTTGTCTGAGCTTTGGGGCTAAAATGACACACATATAGACAATGGGAGACACATGCCTCTGCATTCTGAAGGCAGCAGTAAAGGAGGCAGATTAGACAGCCACCGCGGGTGCCCTAGGAGTGGCCACATTAGCCCTTCTGCCTTCAACTTACCACTCCATCCAACTCCTCTAAGGTCAGGTGGAGGAGAACTGACAGCCTAGTGGGCAGTGTGTCCACTTTTCTCCAGTGGGAGAGAGGAGGTAGGTGGTTCCCTAATGCCCACCAGTCAAGAGACACAGAGCAACAAGATAAAAACTCACAGATATCTAGAACTAGAACGCCTGAAAAAAGAAAAGACAGACATCTCCCTCCAAGGTTCAATGTTTGGTAGCCCAGAAAAACCCATGGGCCCAGCTCAGTGTTGTTGAGAGAAAGTGTGGGGATAGATGTCTTAGGATCTTGGTATGTATCCTCTAGAGTTTTGTCCTAAATCAAAATTAGTACCTGCTTTCCATCAGAAAATTCTGAAGATGGGAGGATGACTAGAGATGCTTTCGAATGCAAGACAAGAGGAGAGGGTTGCAATAGAATGATTGCACATGTCCACATTGGTCAAGGAAGAGATGGAGTCTCTTCACATCAGAGGGATTCCACAGAAGATAACTAGGTTGAGCCATGTTACTGAGACTCCCCAAGGCAAAGGGATACTGTACGTATCTCGGGGTGAACCGCTGTACGAGAGGTAGACTGGTTAGTGGGTGCAACAGGCCAGGTGTCGAATGCATCGTGTGTACCAGCAGCTGCCCAGTGTGGAAGTCTAGGATGGACAGTCAAGCACTCACAGATTTGCGCCTTACAAAAACAGGAGCATTTAAACATTTGCCAAAACAGAGGGAATGACAAATCATGTAAGCCAAGATAGAATTTCAAACAGGCCAAGATAAATTAAAAATAACTTTGACCTTTTCCTCCTCTTCTTCTTAACCCTGGAGGAGTTGAAGGGTAAAAAGTGGGGGAGTTACAGAAGGAAAGAAATATTGAGGAATACTAAAAAAGAAACCATGCTGCCTCCCTAGTCAAGATGAAATGGAATTGAGACTGAAGTTTAGAATTTAGATTTAAGTCTAGATAAAACCATTTAGGTGCCTGAAAGTTAATCTTTGTGATCAAAATGGAATTGATTCTTATTAAGATGAGCTAAAGCTGTAAAGTCTTGCCTGAATGTTGTTGGACTAGGGAAGTACAACAGAATGTTTGAAGGCTGTAAAAAAAAAAGCAGTTTCTCAATTGAAACGAACCAAGTTCAACCTACTCAATAAATCAATCACGTGTTACTGACTTTACAACATCCCTGCTGCATAGGGTTGAAAGCATTAAAGCAATTCGTTCAAGGTCACACGCTCTGTCAACGATTGCTCTAGGGTTCACGTTAAGGTCCGTCTTAGTCCCAAGTCTCTTCTTTTCCCATTACACAATGGAATACATAAAAAGGGATATGAAATAAAACCTGGAATATCTAGAATTTAGGTCTAGATGGACAAGTGGTGAGAGATGTATTTGGAGAAGTAAGCAAGAAAAATCGTAAGGAGTTTATACATCACATAATAAGACTTTATTCTGTCTTCATCTTATTCTTTCAATGAAACAGAAATGGAGATTTGACCCAGGTGGCCTAGGAATGGGGACAGCAAGAAAGAAGGGTCAGATGTGGCAAAAAGTGGGGGGACATTCCAGGAAGAACAAACAAGAGCAAAGGAGACGTGTAGGTCCCCCTCTCCACTTGCTCTTCCTTCCTAACTGAAGTGCCATCCCCACCCTGCCCTCACCCATCACATCCAAAGTCCATCCTTACAGAGAAGTTTTACTGACCTTACCAGAGTTGGGACTTCTCTCTCTGATTCAACGTTCATGGTACTGTACTTCAAACCACATTGTTATTCTTTAGTTTTATGTCCTCTTCTCTGCCTTCAGTTCAGATCCTGCTTAAGCAGTAGTGACCATGTGGCTTTAAGTGTCCTGTACATTGTAGAGTCTCTGACACGTAGTGGACTTGATGAATATGAGAATGAATGGATAGGGATGGGGTGGGAGGAAGGGTGACAGTAGTGCGAATTTAAAATTACGGAGGCAAGCCAACTTATCTGCGAGAAGCAAAATCTCCTTTAAGGAAGAATTCAAAACTAATGAATTTAGATGATTTTCCAGGAAAAGCAGGCATATTTTTCAGAAAGAGGTAGACAGGGTCTAGTTGGTTGATTGTTTGGTAGATTAAAGGTTTAGAATCATAGAGTAATTCAGAATCTGCAGAGGTTCTGAAGCTTGGATTATGTTGTCTCCTTTGTCAAGGTAAATTTGAGCAAAAAATGTTCTGCATGTAAATAAGTTAATTTAATATTCAATTAGATGTTGTATTAGTCAAAATAGCATCCCTCCCCAAAGGTGTTCCTATCTTCATCTCCAAGCCCTGTGAATATGTTATGCAACATAGCAAAAGAGAATTAAATTGGCAGATGAAATTAAGTTTGTTAATCAACTGACCTCAGAATGAGATTATCCTGAATTATCCAGTCATACCCAATATAATCACAAGGGTCCTGGGACGTAGAAGAGGGTGATAGAAAAGGAAGTCAAAGAGATATTTGAAGGTGCTATGCTGCTAGCTTTGAAGATTTGGGGAGGGTCTATGAGTCAAAGAATGCAATCAGCCCCTAGAAGCTGAAAAAGGCAAAGAAATTAATTCTCTCCTAGAGCCTCTAGAAAGCATCTTGGTTTTAGCTCATTAAGTCCCCTTTCAGACTTCTGACCTCTAGAACTGAAAGAAATAAAATTGTGTTGTTTTAAGCCACTAAATCCGTGGTAATTTGCTACAGCAACAATATATAACTAACACAGACGTAAAGTCCACATTAATATAATTGAATGGTAATGCTCGATAGAAACGTAAAGGCAAGAAAATAGTCATTTCCCATATTACTATCGGATTTACAAAGTTAATCATGTAGAAGAACCTCGAAAAGAATTTGCACCTCAGGTGGCTGTGTGTGTGTGTGTGTGCGCGCATATATATGTATGTGTGTGTGTGTGTGTGTGTGTGTGTGTGTGTGTGTGTGTTTGTGCTCCCTTTATCAATGGCTGGCCATTGCCTATTCAGAATCCTCCCCTCTTCCTTATCTAGAACACGGAAACTGAACTTGAGAATTTGGCTATGCTGATTCCGGATAATGGTGTCCTTTTCCTTGCTGTCTATGTTGTCACTAACTCACTTGCTGATTTTGGACAATGCTTTCATTATCTCCAAATCAAAATCCATCTCTTTAGCTGAACATCAAAGCCATTTTCCAGCTGGCTAGGCCTTTTCCTTGTTTGGCTCTAAGAAACAATTCCTGGAGTAATTGGAATGCACCTGCGTCTGTAGAAGAATGTGAAGGGATGGCCCTAACCTGAGCAATGCTTTATTTATTACCATGTGCGTGAAGCTACATTGATTGGCCTCCACCCCGTCCATCCTAGCGACACGTGTCCAAAGAAACTGGGGGGAAAAAAACAGCAAAATAAAGCACATCTTGGTACAGTGCACAGCTAGGTTCAGGATTGATCCCATATGAAAAGGGAGCCCCAGGTGAGCTAAAGGGGCAGCATGACCTCTGAGCACCCAGGCACCTAACAACTCTGTCCATTCGTTCTGATTACCTAAAATCCAAGCCATCCCAGCGCAGCCTGGGTATCCTGACAAAGCGTGCCGAGTTGTTCCTTTTTCTCCTGGGCAGTAACTCACTGATGTCATTTTAAGCCCTCTTTGATCTTCCTGATTGTCATTATAGCCCTCTGAGAACGTCTGCTCTTACCCTAGACAGTAACCTGTAACTTTCTGTCACGGTTCGAGTTGGTTTGTGGCCCTGCTGGGAAGGCTTATTAATCATTTAGGTTCCACAAAGTACTGTCTCTCGAGTTGAGTTGAATTAAAAAGTTTGGCAGGAAACGGCCTGAGGAGACAAATTTTGTCCCACTCCTGCCTCTCGCTTCCCACACATGCCCACTCTTTTTTCCCATAAGCATCTTGAGTGTGCAAGTTACAGCTCCCCATCTCTCTCCACCAATGAAAAATGCATCAGATGTGAAATGTTAGCTTCTATAACCAAGTGCCCACATACCTTCTATGTGCAATAAATGGTGAACCCTCAGAGAGTACCTTTTCGAGTTTGTGGGAAGAGAACGATGTCATGACAGTGAAATATATGAGCATTCTCTCCAAGATGCTTCTGACCTTTACATGGGAGACAGGCATTTTGGCGGTAATGAAATCCTTAGTCTCTATTGACAGGAAAAGCATCTACAAATGACGATTTTTATCACATAGTAAATTGTCCCAAATGCAGCTAAGCTCGGAGTACTTTTGTCAAGCAGCAGTCTCAGAATTGATCTTAAGCTGCCAATAAAATCTTTAAAAATAAAATAAAGTGAAAAGAGCAAAGCTATCTTTGGCACTTATTCAGCTTTATGCCATCTCCTCTGAGAGTCAAATCCTGAAAAGAAATGCCCCCGTGCCGTGAATGGGGTAGCCAGTCAGCATAATATCACTCTATCTGTATCCCCCGACACTGCATGTCACACTTTGGTTATTTATATGTGTATCTTATCTCCCCTGCTATTCATTTTTGGCCAAGGGACCTAAAGGGATGGTCGCAATGGAAAAATAAGTTCTGCTTGTATTCTTAAGAGACTCACTTTGCAGACGAGTCTGAACAATGTAATGTACTGAGTCATCTTCTCGAGGCCATTGTGACTTCTGAGGCTTCCTTTTTCCTGTTTCTGTTATATGTCATTTTAGTCAGAAGTGAGGCAGGTACTCTGGGGTCCCAGCGACTCAGTGCATTCACTTTTCATTAGAATATCTTGCCTTCTACTTTTTCTAGTTGGTGTAAATAATCTGTACTCTTCTGTTACTACTGGACATGAGGGAAGACGCAATCACACCTTGTACATGTTATAACTAAACGTTGGTTAAAACCTGGGTTCCTTACTTCTGTTACTACTGGACATGAGGGAAGACGCAATCACACCTTGTACATGTTATAACTAAACGTTGGTTAAAACCTGGGTTCCTTAGTACTTTGTGGCTTATGCTGCTGCTCACAAGATAAATCTCCAAGGAGAGGAAATCTGAGGAGATATCTGGGGACAAGTGTCTGCGTAAGCAGCTGACATTCTAGGGACAGGCCGTCAGCCCTGTTCCTTCTGGTTGTAATGCTGACAGGTCAGAACTAAAACTCTAAGACCAAGGAATGATGCAATGAGAGAAGTTGTTGTTACTATTGTTCTTTCCGTTATTTCAATCACATGTGCTTTGTTCAAAGTTGAGCCTTTTGAACTGGGTGAGGGGAACATTTTCACTTCGTTCCTATGGTTCCACTGACTGTTAATAAGACTGCTCTATCCTCCATAAGCCAGAGAAGTCTCTGCCTTTATTACCTGCCCTCTGGTTCCCCATAAGGCCGTGGTTTTCAAAGACAGCCCTGGTTTCATCATCCACGTAAGATATGTTTAAGGATATCTATTTGCAGAGTCTTATTTTTTTGCTGTAGTTAAACTAGTATCTGTTTTGTTAAAAAATGGCTTATAAACTAGCAAGTGCAAAATAAATTTCTAGGCAAAGTGTTACATTATTTGTTTCTGTTTCTATTAAAGTGCTTTAAACCTGGTGGAACGTCACTGTGTTGGATAAATAAATGAACAAACGTCTACAAATGCTGTTTACCTTTTCCTATAAACAGGCATTTTCACACACCACAGAGCATTCATTATCATTTGACCTAATTACCTTAATTTTCACTAGCTTGACCTCCCTGACTAGTGAAGTTCCCCATTTTAAATGTTGTCATAGCAACCTGCATTTTTCCTTTCCAGCACTTCACACAAATCCAGTTAATTACCTTGTTAGATTATCAGTTTAATAATAATCTTTCTCACTAGATGGTTTGCACCCTAAGTGTAATCATCATGTTTACCTTGTTACGACTAATAAGACTCCAATATATTGTGACATATTTATTGAATGAATAAATACATGTACAATTTGATTCTCTGCAAAGTAGTGGAAAGAAACAGACAGCATGTTGCTTCTATTTTTGTTTGGGGATTTTATTGGCCTTTTAAATACAATGAATACATCTTGTACTTACCAAGATGTTTGTCACACCTGCACGAAGTCCTAGTAGGAGAAAGGTTAATCTCCCCGCTTGGCCTAGAAATCTTCACTAACACGTCCCGAACGAGCCTCTGCAAACTTTGACTTCCCATCATGTTTCCAATTTTCTAGCCACACTGGACTATTGTTCTCCAAACACTTCATACATTTTTGTCCTTCCGTGAACTACTTCAGATTCCTTATGGAATGAGTATAAATATTAAGTGACGTTAGTTAGATAAATGGGTGCCCTTGTTAAGTCATTTCCTCTTCTTTCCTTCCCTCTCTCTCTTCTGAAGGTCTAGCTCAAATACCCTCTTCCCTGTGAAAGCTCTTCCTGATATTTAGCCCACACTGTCCCTGGAACACCAGGCAGAGTGAATCACTCGCTCTTACTCCTCCATGTTTCCATGGCACTAAGATGCTGCTATGTTTTACCACATCATGTTATAGTCTGTTGTTAATCAAGTTCTCTTTCTCTGTCTCTCAGTTGAAGAAACCCATGACAAGAAGGTGTTGTATCCACCACCACAGTACCTACCACAGTGACTGGCACATAATGCATATTCAGAAAATGACCAAAGCAGCACCACCCATTCAGGACTAAAGCCGGAAATGTGTTCTTCAACTTGAACGCCTCCCTTTTCCTTATGCCCTGCTGCTTCAGCACATCTCACCCTTCTTCCTCCAGAGTAGACCTTTAGTCTTTCTATCACTTTGCCTCCCCTCTGGTCCAGGCCACCATTGTCTCTCACTCGGAATACTGCAATTATCTCCTCCTTGGTCTCTTTTTACCCACTTCTATCCCTTCCAAACCACTCTCTGCGCAGCAGCCAATTCATCCTCCTGTGTAAAACACCACTATATTTCACTTAGAATAAAGTAAACCTCTTTGCATGATCCAGCCTTTATGTCCTTCTCCAATGTCACCAGTGTTCATTGAAGGCTGGTGGCACTGGCCTTCTGTTGGCTCCTAGACTATGCCAACTCTTTCTCTCTTAATGACTTTTCCCTTTTTGTTCATTCTGCCAGGACTGCCCTTCCCTCTGGCCATTTGCACCTTGGATTCCTCTCATTTATCACTAAAATTCATCTTGGAGAAGAATTCCTGACTTGTCCACCCAAAGAAGGTCCCCCTGTTTAAGAACATAAACTCTGGGGTAAAATGGCCAAAGTTTAAGTCCCACTGACTCACTGGGAAACCTTGGGCAAGTTGTTTAATCTGTCAGCCTCTTAGTTTCTTCATCTACAAGATGAATATGCTAATAGAACTACTGTATGAGTGTTTATTAATTTACATAAAGGCTTAGAAATTCACTTACATTGCCTAAAACAGAGCACAGAATAATACATTTTTTGCAAACAGCACTTGACATAAGTACTCCATGATTACTATTTACCACCATATTCTATGTATGTGACTTATAATACTTCTCACAGCCTATCATTATTGGCTTTGATTATTATTGGCATTTACCACAGCCTATAGCTATTATTACCTCTTACTGAATTGGTCGAAAACTGGACAGATCATTTCCTTCTTTTTGTTTCTACTGGACGTGCCCAAATTCCATTCATAGTACCTATGTGACATGACAGCATTTCTCTCATCTGTTAGACCAGGACATCTTGCAGTCTCATGCATCACAAGACCCTTAGAAACATCTGTGCAATAAATGACTAAGCAAATGAACCCTAATATAAGGAAGAAACATTCTAATATAGGCCACTGTTCTAGCGACCTACTACTGAGTAGCAATATTATCACAAACATCAGTTTAAGGCATTACATATTTATTATCTCACAGTTTCTATGGGTCATGAGTTTAAGCACAGCTTATTTGGGTCATCTGCTTCAGGGTCTCATAAATCTGCAGTCAAGGTACCAGCAAGGGTGGTGGTCTCATCTGAGGCTCAAGGGGGAAAAGATCTGTTTCCAAGTTCATGTGACTGTTAGCAGAATGCAGCTCCTTGCAGGCTGTGATTCTTAGCTAAAGGCTGACCTCAGTCCCTTGTCACAGGACCCTCTCCATTTAGCAGCTTGGAGCACATCAACTTGCTTCTTCAGAGCCAACAAGGAATAAAAAATGTCTCAGCAAGTTGGACATTACAGTCTTATGTGGTATTGTCACGTACACATCATTGTATACATCCCTTTGTTTTTGCCATATTCTATTTTTTAGAAGCAAGTCACATACTGCACACACGCAGGAGGAGGGGATCTATACCAGGGTGTGAGCCTCAGGAGACAGGAATCATGGGATCACCCTGGAGACGTCTGTCACAGCCCAGCCTCTGAGAGAAAGGAGCAGCATGGGATGGAGGAGATGACCCTGGATTCTGAATAATTCAGAATATGAACCTAAGCCAGGCCGAAACAGAAACATCCAAAACCAAACAAGCCAAGAGTTTTTCTAGCTCATTATCTAGAGTTCACATCTGTACAGATAATCATGCTTAATTTAGATGCAAACAGTATACCATTTTCATTCCTTATTGTGATAGGGGAATCTTATTATTTAATCCCTGTTTCCTTCATAAAATTCTGTATTAGTCTATTTTATCTTTATATCGATATTTTATATTTATATTTACTATTCATAATTAGTTTATTATTTTAATTAAAAATAACTGTCTAATTCCTGGAGTGGAGCTATAAAGCAATTTCTTTTTGTCCTTTAATAAGTGAGTTTTTTAAAGAGAGCACAGACCAGGTTCATCTCTGACAGAAATAATTATTCGGCTGCTCCTTAATGGGTCCAAATAGGTGTAGTTCAGAAGTAGCTTGGCATTTTAGGGACAGACCACCCAGACAGAAGCAGCTCAGAATCCCTGGCAAACACGTAGGTACATACTATTCGCAATCACACCTTTCAAACGTCACTTTTGTGTCTAAATGCCAAGTGCTGTGTGATGATCAAGTTACAACGGATAGTTTTTATATGACAGTCCAGAACTTCTAACTAATTTGGGAGAGAATCGGATGATCAAATAAAGCAAACTTTTGTTAAAAAGAGGTGTTTTCTTAGGAGAGAGGATTTTAGATTCAGGACTTCTGAAAGGATATTTGTCTCCAGAAACCTCTTAGCAAGGCAAGCACTAGTCAAATATCCTTCCACCTATTACTAAAAATAGAAATAACACCAAGTAGTCACTATTGCCGCTCAGAGTGAGGCGGGAAGCCCCATAGAAAGACCGGCAGGACCCCCAAGCAGGGCCACTACTCTCGTGCCAGCACCGTCTAGTTCCCTGGCCCAGAGGCTCTATCTCACTTTTTGCCTCTGAAATGGCTTACTTATCCCTAAAATTCTACTGATTCCCTGAGCTCACTTCTGATTGGTTATTTTCTTCACTCCTGATTGGTTATTTCTCTCACTCCTGATTGGTCCATTCCCGTCACTCCTGATTGGTTATTTCTCTCACTCCTGATTGGTTATTTCTCTCACTCCTGATTGGTCTATTTCTACAAAGCTTGTTCCTGGTTGGTCAACTTCCGTTATACTTTATTTGTATATAATGTTGCGAAGTGTAAAACTGGCAGCCTATAAAAGCCTGTGTAAACCTACAGACAGGGTCCAGAGCTTGGAGTGTTAACTCCTCTGGGCCCGCTGGCATAATAAACTTGACTTCTCCAACTCTCTGAGTGCTGTTTGGTCTCTCGCCCAAATCCAGGTTGCTGTCACAACTGAGCTGTAACACCGATCTATAACACATTTTTCTGCAAGAAGAGTATATGCTAAGGATGAACAACACCAGATAAAGTGAGTGTATATATATTTATGTGTGTGTTTAATTGTCATTTAAAAGTCTTATTTCCATCCAGATATACCATGTTAAAATTAATGAACTCTTTCATGGTGTGTCACACCAACTTAAACATCCAAAGATTTCTTCACTTGGTTTCCTGGATATTGGAATGATATTTATGTTATAAAGAATGGTTGAAACAGAAGATATATAGTTGAAAATTCCCTGGATTTGACTCCTGATGCTTCCACTAACGAGTCTTCTGATTTTTTTTCAAACTCCTCCTCTGACAAGCAGAGAGGAAGGACTGAACTTGAAAAATCTCAAAGGCCATTTTCAGCTCTAAAAGGACACTGATCCATTTTATACCAAAAGTTATCTTACTCAAACATCATATTTTGAAATACGTGAATATTTATGAGACTTCAAAAGTTGTCCCACACATGCATTTTAAAACCTCCTTATTTGATGAATTCCATGACTCATACTTGCAGTAACAACATGGCAGAAAGAACTCTTTTTACTTATTTACTTACTTCTACTTTTTCCCAAGTAAATTTTCTTTCCCTGCTGCTGGGTAATTCTTCCAAATAAAGTATCTTAAATGGAGTCTTCCTTATAACCAGGAAGGTTTTCTAGCTCATTATCTAGAGTTCACATTTGCCATCAAATTCCATGCAGCATATTAGATATGGGATCATTATGTTTTATTTTCCTCCCCTCAAGGCCATTTCAGTGTAATTTAGCAGAGAATATCCAGCAATGCCCATGTGAGTAGGTGTTTTCTTGGCATCTTCACTGTGGAATAAAAAAATTGTGGGGGCACACAACAGCAATCTTAGGAATAAAGGTGCACAAAAGACTTATCATTAATGTATTGAAAAAACATTCTATTTCATCCCCTTAAAAAAAGAAAACAGTCTTTTTTAAAATGTACTTGTCATCTGCTTCAGAACCCAAAGCCAAACAGCAGAACTTGACATAAAGCCAGGGAAAATTAGTCCTACTAATTGAATGGCCTTTGACTTGCAGAAGAAGAGCATCGCTGGATGCTCAGTTTATAAATGAGAAAACTACATGTACAACCTGTGAAGAGACACAGGCTGTTTTCTTCCTCATCTAAGGTTACTTTGTGCATTCCTAAACAAAAGAAACCACTAACTGATACACAGTAAAATTTCTCTTGCTCCAGATAAATTATATGACTAACAAGTGAGGCTTAAAAATACTGAAATGCTCATGGTCTACTCTCAAGATAGACACTGAAGATTAATTTATTTTGAGAAAATGAGTCCCGTTTAACTTAGGAACTTAAAATTCACAGGGTCTAAATAAAATATAGATAGGTCAATACTGATAATATGCATTTATAATTAGGGTGATCAGATATCTCACTTTACACCTGCTGCTGCTTAGAGCACCTCTTTCAACCCCAAATGTGCCCAAATGTTTGACTGCTAAAATACATGGTCAGCCTGTTGTTTATAGACGCCAAGGTTTTACACGATAGTAGCCAACAAAGGTTAAAAAACATTCTTAGGCATTGATTAGATTGTATTTGTTTTCATGAGCTACTTCATAATTTTTCCAATTGTCAACCTTCATATACACTAGCACAGAATGTCAAAATTATTCATCCAGGTATCTTATGGGGAGAATCTACTCGTGTATATGGAAATGGAAGATTACAACAGTGGGTCCAACCAGTGATCTTCCTGGCCCAGGACTGTTGCCATCATGGATGCTGAGGCAAATGTTGCAAACTGGCAGCCTGTGAGCTGAAAAAAATCCCATAGACATTTTTTTTGTGGAACTTGGAATGTTTTTAAATTGGCAGATTTCCTATCAAATACATACAGAGGTTCAGCTCTTCTTGAAAAAGCTTGAAAAGTATCTGACAATACTGACCCCAAACTCCCACAGGGCAATGATAGGCAGAACCTAGACAGCAGCTTCCACTTGTGGACAAGGTGCTCTGTGCCATTGGACATCCCACATCATTGTCCTACACCCAAGCTTCTCTGCTCATTATGTAACTTCCTGGCTCCCAGAGGCCATTGAATTTGCTACTTCAAGGTAAGGAAATGAGAGTAGCAGTTGCCACGATGTTTCCTTCACACCCTAAAGCTATTCCCCTATTTCTTTCTATTTTACCAGGCTTTAGACCTTTCAGTGGCATGTCTTCCTTTTATTGTTAATTTTTTTTCCTCTAAAGGGTAGTATTCTATGGGCCTTCATCCTAAACCATTTGACTCTTCTTACCTTCCTTGGACAAATCTAATGATACCTATGGCCTCAATTTTTTGTGAATATATCATATATATGTATGTATGTATATATCCCAGACTTCTGACCCCCAGGCCAATATACCGAACTATACAGGTGACATTTCCATTGCAATATACTATGGATACCACTAACTAAGTAGGTCCAAAAACTTATTCATTATCCTTTTTACAAAATCTGCTGGTTTACTTACAGTCCCCACGTTAGTGACTACGTTACCATCTACCTGAGATGAATTCCTGAGTCCTCAATTTTACTTCACTTCTGTTTTGTTCAATATACATCCATATCTCTATTTGGCCACTCCTACCCATGCCTATTTCTGTTTTCTTAGTCAATATCCTTATTACTTTATTGGATCCCTGAAATAGGATTTTACTTAGTTGTTTTCCCATGTGGTCTCTCTAATCCAGCCTTGACATGACACCAGATTGATTTTTTTTCAAACCACAGATATGATTATTTTGTTCCTTATATTTTGATTGATTGAATTCAGAATAAAACTCACCTTCTCAGGCTAAACACAAAAAGTCATTCACAACTTAGTACTATTCAGCCTCAATGCCTATCACTCTTCTATCCTGCCATATAAAATATTTCCCTGGAACAATTATGCCAGTCTATGCTTTTGACAGTGATGTAGACTCTTCCTTTTTCTAATAAAGGCAATTGTTACTCTTGAAGCCTCAGCTCAAGCAGTGCCTCCAGGAAGCCCTGCCTTCTTGTGTATTTTGAGGATAGGTTTCTCATCCTATATATATCTCTCCATCATAGTGCATATCATTATCATTGTATACTCTTTTTTTTTTTTGCTTGTTTACTTATATGACTTCCAATGGGACTCTCAAAATCTTAAAAGAATGGTACCTTATTTATATTTGCATTTTAAAATATTTACTACAGTGCTTGGCACAGAGTAAGAACTCAATATAAATATTTTGTATGCTTGATGAATAGGGACTTTAATATTAAATGTTGAGTTCAATGGTCTTTGAAATTGATGAAACTTAATTGATCATGTTATCTAATTAAGGCAACCAACCCATTCTCTGAAAATATTAGTCTATTGAGAGTTCCCTTTTTAAAACAATTTCCTAAAATTACTTCTTTTAAATTTTAGGAGTGGGAATGGTGCCTTTACTCATATAATAATATGTCAATGATGTGTATGGGCCCATGTACATAACAAGTGATCTTACAAAGATAAATTGTATGTCCATTCTCAGTTTTTATTTTTGCTGACTGAATGGTGCTAACTAGTTTAAGTTCACCTGTGCAAGTTGATCTCTCTAAGGTCATGCTAGGTTCTCAATTCTGGTTTTTGAGTAGTTATGACACCTGCAAACTTGGATTATATACTTAATGTAGCTCCAATTTGACTCAGCCAGAAACTTTAAGGAATTTGCATTCTTCTCCTTAAATTAAGGTTCTTATTACAGTTTTCCTTTAACCCTGTAATACTTACAGCCAAACATTTGTTGTCTTGTGTTCCTTTATATATTTAGATGAGTACTGTACCCTAAGTAGGCATCTTTCTGGCAATAAAACTGGTAATTAACAAACATCAGATCTCACAGCAGCCTTGGTGAACAAGTATGTGGGTGGAGAGAGTGAAAGATGAAAGGGTATTAAGAGTTTTATCAAAATTTTCTGTCTATCCTTCAAATTTATGCTATTTACAAGGTTTTCAAAATGACATGAAATGAGCATCTCTTAATCCAAACCTTGTGTTGTAGTCTGACTAATGCCCCTCTGATGATGTCCACATCCTAACCCCTAGAAACTACAAATACGTTATTTACATGGCAAAAGAAACTTTGCAGGTGTGATTAAGCTAAGGATGCTGATACAGAAAGGTTATCTTGGATTATCCAGGTAGGCCCACTATAATTATAGGGATCTTTATAAGAAGGAGGCAGGAGGATCAGAAAGAGTAAGGGCAATGTGATAATGGAAGCAAATATGTGAGTGATATATTTTGAACATGGAGGAAGGGGCCATAAGCCAAGGAATGCAAATGACCTCTAGAATCTGGAAAAGGTCAGAAAACGGAGTCTCCCCTAGAGCTTCCAGAAGGATCCAGCCTGCAGACACCTTTCTTTATTCCAGTGAAATGGATTCCAGACTTCTGGCCTCCAAAATTTAAGAGAAATAAATTTGTGTTGCTTTAAGCCACTAGGTTTATGCTAATTTTACAGCAACAATAAACAATTAATGTATCTTATTTTTCCTTAAAAAGTATGTGGAAATAAAACTTGTGTATCTTTTAACTTAATATAAAATTTATAAATAAGTGACTTGGAATGATACCATAATCTTATTTTTAATTAAAATTTGAACATGAACTCTGAATGAAAACCATGTTATAACAAAGGGAGAAACTTCAAAGCAATATCACGTAGGACATATATTTTGTAGTTAAAATAACAGTGCTCCATACCTGGCTGTACTGCTTACTCACTGAATAACACTGTGCCTTCTGTAAGCCTCAATCTCCCTACCTGTAAAATTAAAACATTAGCTACCTCTAATAATGTTGCAAGAATTAAATTATAATAATGGCAAACTTAAACATAAGTAGTAATGTTTATCTGTCAAGGGTTGTTCTGAGCACTTTTGATCTCTGAACTCAATATTCACAAAAACTTTATCAAGTAGGGACTATTATCATTCTCACTTTACAGAGAAGGAAATTGAGATGTTCAGTAACCCTTGCAAGGTCACACAACTACTAAGCGGCCAACAGAGGATTCTAAACCAGTCTGGGGCCATATTCCATGCTATTAACTGATGCATTAAACTTGGGCCAGTGCCCATAGAAAGGGCATAACTAGCTACATCATTGTTAAATTCCTTATGTCTGAACTTATGTTCTTTATCTTTTCTACCTGAACCCACTTTAAGGAAACTATTTTCAGAATTACAGAGAACTTTAAATAACCCCTGCTAGGTTGATCTCTGAGGTTCTTCCAGGCTCAGTAAGCCTCTAAAATAGTCACTGTTGGCTCTCAAAGATACTGGGTGGTCAAAGATCCCAATCCAAGATTAACTGACCACTTCTAACCCTTCCAAACCAACAAATCAATAATTAAACCACCCAGAAGAAACAGTTTAAAAAAACTTAATTTGAAATATCATTGTTTCAAGGGATAAAAGTGATTGCCATTGGATAAAAGACTTGGTCATGAATTAATTCTATCTTGTCCTTTCTGGAAATGTGTTTATTAGAACACAAGTCAAAGGTTTCACTTCAGTACAAGACGTAGAAGGAAAAATACAGCCACCCCTAAAAAGGTCTTAATGGGATTTTTAGCACTTTATTTTTATCTTCAAAGGAACTGTGAGAATATTTCTAAAGAAAACATAAAATGTTTCCCAGTCTACCCAAAGCATTTGCATTTTCAGAGTGGCACTTTATTTAGCCCAACTGCGTTCGTATTAATTTTCAGTGCTGTGAAAAGCATGTCAGTGTGTATTAACACCTGATCTATAAAGGGAACGCTGAGGCCTTCCTCAAAGTGTTAGTCACTGCACCTTGGGAATGCTGTTTGTGCTTTGCTGTTGGCTTCAATGCGGAAGTATGCACATGCTTTGATTCTTAATGAAACATGCTTACGATCAGATTCATCACCAAGAGCCCTGAAGCTTCAATTTTTCCCAAACTCGGAAGGATTTTTCCAGACATCTTCTGTTTTTAAATACTGCTTCTCAAATAGAATGTTGGAAAGAGAATTAATAATATGAAGGACAGAGGTCTTTCTTACAGGGTTTTGTGCATTTAGCACCCTCATCAAGACCTTCAAATCTGGTATTCCCTTAGGTTTCACAAATCGGAACTTAAAACTTCAGTTGTTTGTTCGTCTCTCTCACTTTCTAGGTTGTAAGTTATTGGTAAATATGGTACTATATTCATCTTTGTAACCCAAGCTCTAAGAATAGATGATTGTACCATAAAAGTCATTCAACAACATTACGTGAAAAAGAAAAAAAAAACCCAGGAATCAAAGAACTCTTCCTTCCTTAGGTAGCTGCTATCTATGAGATATTGATTTATATGTTCCCTGATTACATAAATGTTCAGCTCTTTCCAGTCCAAAATATATTTACAAGCTTTCCTTGACAGTGACAACTTTTTGGTTTACCCAGTACTGTTTCTTTTTCCTTTCATTATTAAATTCCTGAAAAGGGTATTCCCTATACTTTTTTTTTTCAGGTGTACAATTTGATTAATTTTGATAGAGGTATATGCCTATGAAACTACCACTACAATCAAGATACCTAACATTTCCATCACTCCCCAAGAGGTGCAAATTTTGAACTCCCAATTTATCCCTTCCCACCCCCTTACCCTCTGGTAACCATAAGTTTATTTTCATTGTAGATAAAAGATTCCACTTCCTGAGAGCTTTTCTCCAAGCAAATTTAGTCTTACATTAAACACAGTCATAAGTAATTGGTTCACATGCAATGTGGATTGGCCAAAACTCATGGTATCTAACAATGCTCAAATGCTGTCCCTTTCTCAGGGGTTTCTACTTCAATAAATAGCCAAGTTGGCACCAAATATACCTGGCTTTATAAGCAGCCAATTCATAGGCTGGCTGGGGATTTCTAAAATGGTTGAGAACTAAAGTTCCACTTAAGTCAAGAGAGCTAAGTGAACTAACTAAAACTTTCATCAGTGGTTGATAGAAATACTAAGAAAAATAAAAGGAGACAGTAGGTGATGGGTCAAATTGGGTCCAAGCTCTTTGCTGGATTTCTGTGGAAAAGAAGGTGATGAAATAGCCTAGCCCCCAGAATTGTTCTGCATCCTAAATGACTTACTAGTTCCCAGGCCACTTTCTAGTCTTTTATTGCACAATTGTTGCTAGATTCCCTGAGGCATGATCACCCGGGAGACATTTCTGCCTTTGTTATTTCCACACGCACATGATAAAAAATCCTCTAGAAGTGTAGGTATAACAAGTGTTTCAGTTCCTTGAACTAAAGGAATCTGACACAGACAAACAGACATGTACAAATACACACACACACACTCACATGTTTATATATTCACCCCCACCCCCACACCATACCTTATTTTCTAAAGAAGAACAAGTAGAAAATGTCCAAATAGCACATCAGAAGGCAGGAAAACAGCAACAACCAAAAAAGAGACAACGATTAAAAAGCTGTCATCAGGAAATACTAAATGTAAAGAACACACTTCCTGTTTTATAACAGTTGACATTTACAACCACAATTTTAAATCACCAAGGAAAAGTGTAATTTACGGTCATCGACTTGGTTACAAAGTAAGGGAGAGGTATGCGTGTAACATTTAAGCTGGAATGCCAGTAAACTGTCATACAATTAAGAATGCTTCACTACTTAAAATAATAAAAGTCACATAATTTTAGAATATTTCCCAAATTTTCAAAAAAAAAAAAAAGAGGTTTTATTTATTCAATCTTCCCTCAGAGATTATATTATCATTTTGGATTTTTACTGATCTCCTGTGTAGTTGTCCAGCAGGCCCTATTTATATCTTGTCTCTATGAAATAGATTTTGAGCTCTCTGGACAGGAACTAATATATATGTTTGCATCATTCCTCTTGAGGAGAAAGTATAGAAATATTTATTTTTCAATAGTCTCTTACAGAGATATAAAAGCATAAAATCCTTCTTTCACATTCTTTTACAGCACACAACTCTGAAATAAACTCCAGCTCGAATATAACAGAGAATACTTTTTAATCATTAGATTAAGCCTGTTCATTGTCAGTGACATGAGGATGAGATTTGGGAAATAGAATATCATTAAGTCAATGATTTAGATGAGGGATAATAATTTGCATTTGTGGTGCAGAGCACATTTCATTCAAGAAGAGGATGAGTAACTAGATTTGTTTCCCTTCCCCATAAATTACTAGAATTCAAGTGGCATAGTAATTATGAGTGGACTGATTGCTTTCCATGTTTGCAGCCTTGATTTTCATAGCTACTTACAGCATTTAATCTAGCATTTATGCAAGCTCCCCAACTTGGGTTTCAATGATACTTCCCATGTTTTGAAAAATCCAACTTTAAGTCAGTTGTACAGTAAAATATTTGGTCCTAAGTATCACCTAGGTGTTTTGTTTATGTACTTTTGGCTGGGCTTTTGAGGGCCTAAGTTTTTAAATAATATAATTTATGAGATAATCTTCTCTCTACATCCTCAGTACAGTAAGGAATGAGTGAAATTAAAATATTAAAACAGACAAGAATTGGGTTATCAATGTTCAGACACCCCTTCTGTAATCCAAAAACATTTTCCAAAAGCAATCTAGAGCATCTCTAAATTCTGAACTGAAATCAAATGGCTGGATTTTCTAAGGTGACTTGAATGTTGAACAAATACCTGTGGAACCTCTGCCATAGTTTCTCCCCTGTATATTTTATCAAAATTTCGCTTTGCGTGCCAAAAATTGTAAAAGCGTTTGGATTTGGGTCCTCTGGGGTTAGTTAGATGGCATTGTAAAACATATTTGCAAAAGTGGCATAAATTAAGTTTCATCAGCAAAAGGAGGTAATCAACTCATGATGCTCTTGTTTCTAAAATTATTTATTAGCTTCCAGAAAAAAAAGAAAAATTTGTTTAAATTTCCACTTTAGTTTCCAGTGGACTCCCTTTGTTATTATGTTTCTTACACATATAACACATAGTATGATTAAAAATTACATTAATATCAAAGCTATTGTTTTACTAAAATAGAGCTTTGTGACATGGACATCGGTCATTATTTTCTTCTCTCTGTCTAAATATACTATAAGTAATTGACACCTTTTATAGAAACACTATTTTTCTCTCTGAAGTCTGAGATAGCAATTTTCAAATAGCTCTGAGATCTGCAGATCTCAGATAACTGCTGCTATCAGTTAAAATCATGATTGGAATACATCTAATGGAGGACTATACTTGAATAAAATAATCATTACAAGAGAATCTATTCTCTTAACTTCACCAAAAAATGCAAAATTTACATTTTCCCATTTTTTAATGTTTGATAAGAAAAGAGAAATACATGAGTCCAAGAGGAAAATCTTTTGAAAATAAAATTTGTACCCATAGGACAATAATTTGAATTAAGTAGGATTAACGTTATCAAAAGGTGATGTTTAAATGTTAGTTTTAAAATATGATAGAAAGATCATGCTGTATCAGCTCTGAGAAATTATCCAGAACAAAAATAAGAAGAAATAGAATTGTAATTTCATCTTTAGTGAAACTAAAACAAATTTGTAATTCCCAATATATGAAAAAAGGTTGCAAATGCAGTGAAGATCAAACAGGTAAGAAAACTGTACCTGTAGCTGCAGATTTCAGGGGAATAAAAAGGCATCAGAATATAATTCTCCAAAGTAGATGACACACCATGAGGGGACAAAACTAATGACTACTTGTTTCATACAACAGGAATGAAATTTACCAGTCAGCAGTGGAAACCTCACAAGAGCCAACTTGATATGAAACTAAAGCAAGAGCTGAAAGAAAACTCAAAACTACTCTCTCTATTTGCCCAAAACAGTGTCAATAAAGTGGAGCATAGATACTCATGAGCACAGCTGAGAGTATCTTTGGGCTGAGGGAATAATAACTCTATTCATTATCTTATAGTAACTTATAATGAAAAAGAATATGAACAGGAATATATGTATGCATATGTATGACTGAAACATCATGCTGTGCACCAGAAATTGACACATTGTAAACTGACTATACTTCAATTACAAATAAAAATAGATAGCTAGATAAATGAAAAAATAAAAATCTGACCAAAATTGAAAAAAAGGAAAAAAAAAAAGAACTCACTAACAGTCAATGCCCTGTCTTAGGGAAGTTAGGTTTAAATACTTCCTAGCACAGAATATAGTCTTGGCTTTGAAGTAACACAAAAGCCAGTCCTATGCTATCTATAAGAGAGACATCTAAAACAAAGTAACTCAAAGTGACAAAAATAAAAAACATATCTAGAAAATGTAAACCAAAAAACAAGCTTGGGTTATCATTAATATCATTCAAATTTGAGTTCAAGGTAAACAGTAATAAACAAGTAAAAGAAGAGTTCTATAAAATGAGAAAAAGTATAATCTCTAATAAATAGTGCAGAATATTTATTAACCAAATAACATACACTCAAAATACATAAAATAAAAACTCAAGAAGTACAAGAAAAGTGGGCAAAAGTACATTAGAAGTAGGAGCATTTAATTTACTTCACTGTCTTTGAGAGAAATCAGTGAGATAACATATAGGTTAAAAATTATGTGATTGAAATTGATACATTACAAACTGACTATATTTCAATAAGAAAAAAATACATGATCAGCAAGGTCCTACTGTATAGCACAGGGAACTATATTCAATAACTTGTAATGGCCTATAATAAAAAAGAATATGAAAAGGAAAAAAAATAATAAAAATAATAAAAAAAGAATATGAAAAGGAATATATCTAATACATATATATGTATAAATGGATCACTATGCTGTACACCATAAATTAACTCAACATTGTAAACTGACTATAGTTTAGTTTAAAAAGTTCATGATCAATTACAAACTTCACATGCAGATGTGAAAAATGTATGTGACCTTAAAATAAAGGCCTCATTTTTAAATGTTCACAGAATATTACACACACCTAAAATTTGCTTATATATTAGTAATTTAAAAACCTTCAAAAATTCCAAAAGTTTTGAAATAGTACTAAAACATTTATGCTAAGTGAAATAAGTCAGATTGAGAAAGACAAATATTGTATGACTTTACTCATATAAGGAATCTTAAGCCAAAATATGTGGAAAATAAGACAAAATAAGACAAAATCTTTAAACAAACAAACAAACAAAAAAGCAGAAATAGGCTCATAGATATAGAGAACAAATGGGTGACTGCCAGAGGGGAGGTGGGTGGAGACCTGGGCAAAACAGGTGAAGGGGATTAAGAGGTACAAACTTCCAATTATAAAATAAACAAGTCGTGAGGATATAATGTACAGCATAGGGAACACAGTCAGTAATACTGCAATAACTTTGTATGGTGACAGATGGTAACTAGACTTACTGGGATGATTATTTGGTAGTGTATAAAAATCTCAAATTAATATGTTGTACACTTGAAACTAATATAAGGTAAGTCAAATATACCTCGATAAAAATAAACTTATAAAAACTCCTCATCAACCATGAAACTACAAAACAAACAATAATAATAAAAAAATACGACCTTGACATTTTATTGCTATTTCTTGAACAACTCTTTGGTTACAGAGAAGGTAAAATTAAAATTATGACGTGTTTCAAAATAACTATAATGAAATAATAGATACCAAACTATATGGGTTCTAGCTAAAGAGGTGCTCAAAGAAAAGTTACAGTGTTAAATTTACATTTATAAACAGCATAGGGTAAAAATAAAATAATCATCCAACTCAGGATGGTACAAACAAAAAAACATAATAAAACTAAGAAAACAAGGTGAAAGCATTAACAGTAAAAATTAGTAAATCAAGAACAGAAAATATATCTAACAATTTTTCTTAAAAAATATTTTGCCTAACCTAGTCAAATTAAGCAAATACAAATGTATAAAATAAGTAATGGGAAAAACCCACAAATGCAATGGAAATTAAGGGAGTCATAAGGGGACAAATTTATAAACTTCATATAAATTGACTCTAAAATAGATAACTATCGAGGGAAAAATAATTACCAAAACTGACTCTGTACTTAATTCCATGGGAAAATTTAACTGTCAAAGAGCAACATTACCTCCAACACACCCCCTCACACCAGGGCTAAACAGTTACACAGATTTCTACCAATTATTGAAAGGACAATTAATTCCAAAGCCGCTTCCAGAGCACGGAAAAAGAAGTCACACATTTTCCGTTTTGTATTTATAAAGCTAAAAAACATTAATATCAAAAGCACAAGAAAAATAACTACAAGGAAATTTCATCTATGAATGTCAACATAAAACCTTGAATAAAATACTGACAAACAGAGTCCAAGAGAACATTAGAAAGTTAATATAGTGTCACTTTGGCCACACATGTACTAAAATGGGAGACACACAGAGAAGATTAGCATGGCCCTCACACAAAGACGACATGCAAATTCATGAAACAGTCCATATTTTTCATTTACAAAGGAACTCCCATAAGGCAGATCCTTCAACATAAACCCTTCAGGCCAAGGTGATGTCATGTAATAATGCATTCAAAGTGCTGAAAGAAAATAACTACCAACTAAGAATACTTTACCAGAAAAGTTGTTTTTCAGAAATGAAGGATAGATAAAGACTTTCTCAGGCAAACAAAAGCTGAGAGAATTCAACACTGGACCTGCCTTACAAGAAATGCTAAAAGGAGTTCTTCAAGTTGAAACGAAAGGACCCTAATTAGTGTCATGAAAACATGTGAAAATATTAAATGCACTGGTAAAGGTAAGTATATAGTCAATGAAGAAAAGTCTAATACTGTAATATGGTGGTGTGTTAGTCACTTAACTCTAGCATAAAGGTTAAAGGATATAGTAATAAAATAATTATAGCTACAATAATTTGTTAATGAATACATAATATAAATAGATGTGAATTATAACATCAAAAACATAAAATGCGGAGAAGGAAGAATAAAAGAATAGAGTTTTGTATGCAAACTTAAATTAGACTTATCTCTATAAGATTTTTTTCATGTAAAGTAAACCATAAAGCAAAAACCTACCGTAGGTACACGCAAGATGAAGAGAGAAGACTCAAAGCATACCAGTATGGAAAATCATCAGTTCACAAAAGAAGACATCAAGGGAGGAAGAACGGGACAAAGGAATTACAAAACCACCAGAGAACAATTACTAAAATGAAATTAGTAAGTCCTTATCGATCAATAATTACTTTGAATGTAAATGGACTAAACTCTTTAATCAAAAGGCAGAGAGTAGCTGAGTGGATACATGACAAGCATGGTATCAACAGTGAAATGCTGAGAGATTTTTTTTCTCTGAGATCAGGAACTAGAGAAGGATGCTCACGGTGACTACTCTTATTCAACACAGTACTGGAAGTCCTAGCCAGAAATACTTATCTAAGAAACAGAAATAGAAGACATACAAATAAGAAGAGAGGAATGAAATTGTCTGCAGTTGACAAGATCATATATATAGAAAATCCTAAAGACTCCTCAAAAAATGTTTTAGATTCAGTAAAGTTGCAGGATACAAAAATCAATGTACAAAAATCGGTAGCACTTCTATACACTAACAATGAATGACCTGAAAAAGAAGTAAAGAAAACCACTCCCTTTACAATAGCATCAAAAATTTTGTAAATACCTAGGAATAAATTTAATCAAGGAGACAAACGATCTATACACCAAAAAGTATAAGACATTGATAAAAGAAATTAAAGAAGACCCAAAATGGAATGGTATCCCATGTTTATGGACCAGAATTAATATTGTTAAAATGTCCACACTACTCACACCAAAGCAATCTATAGAGTCAATAATCTCTATCAAAAATCCAATGGTGATTTTCACAGAAATATAAAAACAACTCTAAAATTTGTGTAACACCACAAAAGACCCTGAATAGCCAAAGCAATCCTGAGAAAGAACAAAGCTGGAGGCACTATACTGATAAGTGAATAGATAAAGGAAATGTGGAATATATGTATATATATGACATATGTATATGTAATTTGTTAATATATTTATATGTATTATATAAACATATGTGTTAATATATAAATTTATATGTATTATATATGCATATATTAATATGTTTACATAAATGTATGTGTAATATGATTTTAAAAATAAAATTTAAATATATAAAATATAATGTATTCATATATGTATGTAAGTATATGTGTATATATAGTGATTTAATATACACACACAATGAAATAGTATTTAGACATAAAACAAAAAGAAATCCTGCCATTTGTGACAACACAGATGACTCTTGAAGGTATTATACTAAGAGAAATAAGTCAGAGAGAGAAAGACAAACACTGTATAATAACACTTATATGTGGAAATTTAGCCAAGCTCATAGAAATAGGAAGAAGTTGGTCAATCCCAGGGACTGGGAGCAGAGAAAATAAGGAGATGTTGTTCAAAGTGTACGAACTTCCAGTTATAAGAGGAGTAAGTTCTGGGGGTCTAATGTACAGTGTAGTAAATATAGTTAACAATGTCCTATTGTACATTTGAAAATTGCTAAGAGAAGTAAATCTTAAATGTTCTCACCGTAACAACAAAAACATGGTAGTTACATGAAGTGAAGTACGTGTTGACTAACCTTATTGTGGTATTCATTTTGATGTATATGTATATATATATATGTCAAATTATCACATAGTACTCCTTAAACTTACATGATATCAATTATATCTCAATAACGCTGGGGGGAAAAGATTAATACACCACAATCAACACCCTGGGATTTACTCCAGGAGAGCAAAGATAGTCCAGTACTAGAAAAATCTGATTGTATAACTCACCATATTGATACATTCAAAAGGAATATCATAAAACATCACCATAGGCACTAAAAATACATTTGATAATACTTAGAATATATTGTTTTGAAAAATTTAATAAAAAGGAACAGAAAGATACATTCTTAACCTTATAAATATGGGTACCTCATGTACAAAATAAGGATCATATTATCATATTTACGGATGAAGCTCCAGCAGTAGTCTCCTTAACATTCAGGGGGAAGAAATGTTTGCTCAATATTATTAACATTTTTCTAGCTAAAATATGCAAGAATATATAATGGGTTGTTAACATGGGTTATTTGAAGTAAAGAGATGCCGTGGAATAGGGGAGGCAAAAAGGGGAAAAGAGACAAGCTAATAGAAAAAATTTTTTAAATCTATGAGGTCCATGGATATGATTATATTCATACATATATATATGGGCATATCTGTGTATATACATACACATAATTAAGTTAAACTACCCTCAAACAGTAATAATAGCCACAAAAAGTGCTGTTGTGTTTTGCAGCACTGCTTGTTTTTCTCCACAGATTTTTTTTCATTTAACTTACTGTATTTTAACTTTTTCACTTTACCATCTGTCTTCTCCCACTGTTATGAAAACTCCATAGCGAAGGGATTAGTCTCCAATTTGTTCACTGCTCTATCCCCAGAGACTAGTACAGGGTCTGGCAGATAATAGACGCCTAGTACATATTTCTTAAATGAACAAATACGTGAATGAAGAATGATAGGTGTTCAATAAAACAACTGTGTTTTTGAATGAGAGCATCATGCCTTCAAGAGGCAGGACTGAGACATGCTCTATACTTAAGATGAGATAGATTGGATCCTCAAAGCTAATAAACACCATATCCCCACTTAATTGACAACCAGACCCTCCTTAAGGGTGAAAAGGTGGTTCCACGCCATATCTTCAACTGATTCTGCTTTAAGGTCAAAGCTTTGGTCTTACTCCTTTTGAACCCAACTGCACCAGCACAGTGCTTTGCATATGCTACACAAGATACTCAGTAAATAGATGTGGAAAAAAGTAAATATGGAATCACCAATATACTTTTGGCATTGTTATCATTCTAGGAGCTACTGAAATAGAATCATTGCCTATGAGACAGTTGGGAGGGTAGAAGGTAATTCTAAACTTTGGCCTTGGCTGAAAGGTTCCTTGAGGGCAGCTCATTTCCTCGTAATTCCCACACAAATACTGGACAGGTTTAATGATAACATAGGACTGATTTTGATTGTCTACTTTAGGGATACTTATAAGCAAACATCTCACTGAAGGATACAAATCATGTTGAAATCCACGTCTGTTCCCACTGACTGGTCAAAGAATCAGGGAAGATGAGAAATTGATTCTAAGCTATCGCACCAGGCACAGTCAAGATTCTTGCTTAATAATGCTTTAACCAGTTTTTACCAGATACTGATAAGAGCATTCATAACTAGAAGCTAGGTTTGGAGTGTCTTCTTAGTAACAGGCAGAAAAGAGCTATTCTTCTCACATATCCTATCAGCTCATTATGGTCAGCTAGAGTCGATCTCATTCCAAGGTTCCAGATACCTCTTCCTTTTTCTTTGTTGTCCTTCTGAGAAGCAGAAGGGATTCCAAGTTACTAATTATGGGACCCAATTTGCTTTATCCACTGTTAACACAGAATATCCTTTTTAGTCTTTCTCCCTGTTGATACAGGCAGTCCTAACAGACAAGGAGTTAAGAGAATATATTTCTTTGAGACACTTCTGCCTCTGGCTGCCTCTGTTTCAGCAGTCAATGGATTTTACAAGATATTGCCCAGAGTTAGCCAGTAGCATTTTCAATAAACAATTGATATGCTTATTTTGGAGGGAAAAATTTGCAGAAAATTTGAATTATCCAAATAGAAGTATTCACAGAGTCTACTGACCTGTAAAGAAAACACTGCACATTACATGTCACACCCAGGGGGTGTTGAACTAAAAATGATGAGACATTTTGTCTGAGCCTTATTCTTGATCATTTAATACTTTCAATCTAAGGCGAATTCTTACCAGTAATTATTCAAACCCAGCTGCCATAGGAACCATTGTGACCCTATTCCCACCTTGCAGGGAACACTGTGGTCCTATGTTGAATCTGGGTATTTGATTCTAAAGAATGCACCACCCATGCTACCATATGCCTCATCATGAAATGAGCACTTTCTGTCAACTGCTCCACGGTTCCTGAGGTGCAACAATTGAAAGAGCTGACATCACAATACTAGACCAACGAACTCCAGAACTGCGTAAGCAGCATATTTGTGTGCCCCAAAGCACTATCACATTACTGAAATATGATGATTAGAAACAAAAAAGCATTTTTGTAAGTACAGATATGATATATAATTTAGGCATGATCTCTCTGACCATAGATTACCATACTTTGCCATTCCTTCCAAACATGTCTCTGGCCAATTTTCCACCAGAAAACCATTTCCAAGCACACAGAGAAACCACAGAGAAGCATGACATAAATACATGCATTTGTCTGTACATATATAAACGAACTATCAAACTTTGAGTGGGGACCAAGTACCACAGTCAAAACAGATGAACATTCTGGGGAGAACTCTCTATGTAAGGACAATAATTCCCAGGGGAAACAGACGATGCGTTGTCAGAAATGGCTTGAAGACAGAGGAGGGAAGACATGAATCTATTGGCCCTGGGATATAGGGTAAGATACAGCTTAGAAAGGTAGGATTTAGAGCAAAATGTCTCAAAGAACTTTATAAATTCTAAACGTAAATTGATCTTTAGATCCCATCAGGGCGATGTTGTGCAGCTTAAATATTACAAGGCTCCTTCCCTCTCTCTTTGAGACAACTTTGGTCTCCCTTGCCTTTTTCACTCCTTAATGCCATACCAAATCCATGTGGCCGTTAACCCTGAACAGTTGAGAAATTACTTCTTTTGCAATAGTTTGAAATTCGCTGATGTTATGAAGTTTTCATTATATGTTAAGGTGTTTGTCACCCGTATCTCTGGCTTGTGCTAAAAAATGAATTTCAACATCTGATGTTTTCATTTTAAAAAATAATGCCCTGAATCTAAAATAATGAAAACCAAAAAGTCCAAAGTTTTATTTTTAAAACTATGGGAAGGGTATTAGTCGTCTTTCCCATGAATGACTCTAAGGATGCTTTCCTTTCATTGACGGTGGGCACGTCTGAGGAGTTGCTACAGATTACCCTCTGCGTGAGAGGCAAACTACTGGGTGAATGATGAGGAGACTAAATGCAACTACTGGGGCATATTGTGCCACTTAAAAAACCACCCCAAGACTTAATGTCTTTAAATCACTAAAGATTTGTTATTTTCTATAATTCTGAGAGTTAACTGGGCAGCTCATAGTGGGCCAGGGCAGACGGGGCTGAATGATGTTGGAAGGACTCACTGACATCTCTGATGACTGACTCTACATTAATTAGAGGGATGGTGGTAACTTGGTTATGTATCTCTCATCATCCAGAAGGCCAGCACAAGCTAATTCACATGGTTGGTGGGCTCAGTGCTTCCCCAAACAGCATGAAGATAAACTCCAAAGTGTAAATGTAAGCACTTTTCAAGACTCTGCTTGTGTCTCATTTGCTAAGAACCCTTTGGCCAAAGCAAGACATGTGGCCAATCCAGAATCAAGAGGTAGAGAAATAGACTCTGCCTCTTGATATAAGTTGCATTGTTAAAGGCATGAATACAGGAAGGAGAAGAGTTTGGGGTCCTTTTGCAATTTACCACAGGAACCACAGAGGAAGGATGACTTGTGAAACTAACCTTTTTCTAGGTACCCTACAGAAAGCCAGTGTCCAAAAATTGTTTTAGAAGATTTTTTGTGGTTTCTTGGTACCAGGAATTTCCCTAGAATTAGAAAGAGAATTTCCTGGCATGATTCAAGGACATATTACAAGTCATTATCATTCCAAAAAGAAACTTTGATGCGTAGATGAATACAAACAAAGCCTAATGGAAGATAATGGAATTTCCTGGGTGGAGAAGGGATGCAGTAACTAGTTGGAGACTAGCAATTCCTGGACTGTAGTCATTCCATCTGGTGTTACTTGCCCTAAATTGCAAATCCATCTAGTCTAAATAGTGGCTTGAGATATTTCAAAAAGATCTAAATACAAAGACTCAATATTAAAATAAACAAACAAAACTGTACTAAAGTAATAAGTTTATTTGGTCACAGTAGCTAAACTTGCTATTAACATATCACAGTGAATTCTAGGATAGATTTTTGACCTGTTTCAGATTCTGTATTCTATAAATTTTAAAAGACTACTTAAATAGTAGTTTCTTAACCATTAACAATATAATTTGTGGTTAATGACAATTTCTTTACCATTAACAATATAATGTTATATTCATTTACCCTCAATAATATAATTCATAGTTGTAACCTCAGACCAATATCTTGTTTTTCTATTGTTCAAAGGATAGTCTTTATGAGCTCAGGACTTCCTTGCATTGATGACAGAGGATGAACAGCACATTCTACAATGAAACAAAGTGTTCCTTCAACATCACCACATTCATAATGAAAGCCAGTCAAGTTTGAAAATATTTTCTTTCCCTTCAATCAGATATTACTGGATTCACTACTTTATGAATCTATTCTCACCTGGTCTACTTTCCTTCTAATTTTTAAAAAAATAGTTAGACTAACAATACTTCCTAGTCCTGGAACTTGAAAGAACATTAACACTTTAAAAAATGTAATTAACCTCTAGTTCAGAGATATTTGCAAGGTTTATCTCATTTGTCAACTCTAATAATTTAGTAGTTGCTGCCAGAATACTATATTGAGAAGGATTCTGAGGTCATGTCTGATCTCAGGAGACCAGAATGCAGTGATTGATTAGTGATGTCTGCTATGCAAACTAGTAGAAAGACAATGTAAGTGCCATCTACCTGCTAATCTTGCTCTGGATTAAATTTGTCATTTTAAAGCCTGAGGAACAGACAGCAAAAGGGACTCATCCAAGGTCTCACAAAACTCAATGATAAAAATAGTCCAATCTAAAAACTCATCTTGACTTCCAAGCCAAGATTTTTTTGGAGTAGACATCTGTTGTTTTTCAGCTGACCATAATCCACTTTGCACTATTGTTATCAGTTCCTCATTGTGTGCCAATGTAGTTGGAAAACAATTCCCAGTGCTTGTTCCCATCTCAAACCACAGAAGCTGGGGCCTTTCTCTACCACTCCTGGCTGTACCACAGGACAGGCCAATGAGCTAGGCTTTGTTGACAAGGCATTTGTTCTGGGACTCTGAATCTTGGATGGAGAACACAAAGAATGAGGAAGTTGGATGATTCTAACCATCGCAACAGCCCATGGATCAGACAGTTGCTGCAGTGTGACTTTCACTGCACTTCCTGCAGCCTGGCCTGCCAAGCTCCATTTTCTAAGCTTGAGGATACCAGCCAATTGTTAATTATGGGCATCCCTGCTATTTTCCCAGTGCATCTCCTTTTAGTTAAGGCCAGAGATGGTTTCTATTGCTTCAAACCAGGAATCTTGACTGATGCTTTATTCAGCTCTTGTCATGAGCAAGTATTAGTGATGGAATGCTCTCCTCAGTCAAGTCATATATTTACATGTATAACCTCTGAAATTGAATAAAATTCCATTTTTTCAATGTGTTCCATTGGAGAAAATGGAAGATATGGTTATTGGATGATTAAAAACATCTACAACCATGTCATCTCAGTTGGTGGGACC
Organism: Camelus bactrianus; assembly: GCF_048773025.1. Lineage (NCBI taxonomy): Eukaryota > Metazoa > Chordata > Mammalia > Artiodactyla > Camelidae > Camelus > Camelus bactrianus. The sequence continues at coordinate 28,196,512 of NC_133548.1, forward strand.
AGTGCAATTATTCCATGACATTGATCTTCAAGTCTCATCAATATTATCTTATTTATTCAACAATAATCATGAAAAAAAAGCAAAAATTAAGTAACTGAATTGAAACAAAGACTTTCTACATTTAATGAGAGCTGCTTGGAGAAAATTCCCTCACTTTTCTCTACTCTATGCTCAGAATATATCACATCTGTTAACTGTTGGTTGTAAAGAATATGTATTTCTAAGATTAAAGGCTGGTTTATAGATCTCTGTTCACATAAGTTATAGCAAACTCATAAAAGTCTTGCTATGTACAAATTCTGTGCTAATGCATTTTTGGCAAATACTCTACTCCTAAGCTCTGGTTTACCTATCTGCTGTCAATGAGTAAAGGTAAGAGGACGTGTTGTCCTGGAAACTGATAATGTACTTCCATCACATTGGTATCTCTTTGAGGCCAACTCATAGAGTATATAATATTCTTCTTGGCTATTTACATTAAGACTCCATTTAAAAAAATGTCCTTTAGCCTTTCTGTCTTCATTTATGAAAAATGCTACATTAAGAAATTTCTACTTGCTTTTCCTTCTTGTCTCATATAGAGATTCATGTGTAATCTTCAAAGCAGTCTAAAAAGAATGGCACAAGCAGTCAAAATATTTACATATTTCTCTGTAAAATATTTCATAGAAAGATTTAACAGGCATAAGTAAGCTATGACAAGCATGTTCACTTATCTGAATAAAAATACTTTGAGCCGATTTCTTGGCACTGAGAGGAAAGCTGGTTAAGTGACATCTCCCGTTGTGGAATGCAATGATTAAACCAACGAGCTCTGTTTACCTTCTCTAGGAAGGTCAGTTTGATACAGAGTTGTTTTCAGTAATGCTCAATGTACTGTACCTGAAATTGAAGAATCTGTCACTAATGTCAGTAAGTAAAGCAAAGATAAACATTGAAGTTAAAACAAAAACTACAGGAGAATAAATAGAGGGAAATAAAGCAAAAGCAATAAATCATCACCAATCATAAAACAAGCAAAAAACGAAATTGTATGAGAGTATAGTAATATATATGAATAATTTCACATAAAACTGAGAAAACAAGGAGTGCTCAAACATTAAGAAATCTTACATTTGAAGGTGATAACTTGGGTATCTCAACACAGGGTTTTATGCAATGATTTTTCTACAGATGAAGTGGAGTTTTTTTCCTCTTCATGAACTGTGAGAGAAGCATGACTGGAGAATGCTACCATGATCTCTTGCAGGATCTTTCTTCAATAAAGAGAAGAATGAACAGTGGTACTTACTTATTGATCCCAAGAGATAAATGCCCAAGCTCACAAACCCCTGCTTATTTCCCAGAGGAGCAAGATCTAGTTTCACAAGCTATGGAGAAAGCTTCTAGATTCTCCTATGCTGAAGTCACCAGCATCTAACAGCAGAGAGCATGCTGAAGGGTGTAAAATGATAAATACTGGGCATCCGGAAGACCACATTCCAGCCCAAATTCCTAACCCATCACGGTGACCTGAAATTCACCTCCACCTCCCACTCTTCTTTACCTGGCAATTGAAGAAAATTCCTTTCCCTCAATGTGATTTCAAAAGTGGAATGAATCAAAAGTTGATAGCCTTTGCAAAGTACCCTATTTTGGCAAGGAGTGGTGAGTTGGAATCAAAATGCTGGATCCACTTCCTATTATGCCAGAAAGGGCGGGCTGCCACAACCTCTTCCCCCACTCAAGACTATCATAATATATTGCTTATTGGTGAGAAGCCTCCTTGTTAGCAGCTCTGATCACAGAGGTTTCATTCTAATCTATCTTAAATTGCTCAGCTTGGAAATGCATAGGCAATAATTCTTGTCTAGCAGGATTTCAATAGTCTCATAAATTCTACCTTTGGAAAATATTCAAACCAAGGCATCCATTCACATTCTTCACCACCTTATCCTCATTTGCACAGACTAAGATATCAAGTCAGGTCTCTTAGAAGATGAAGTTCTGGTTGTTTAGCATCTAGGGTTGAGTCTCTGCCAGTAAAAAAATAAATAAATAAATAAATAAAACATGGTCAAATGAGGCAAGGTTTCCATCCTAACCCAACTGCTTGGGATTTAAAAGTTGACAATCTGCCCCTTCCAAAATGACTCTCAAAGGAGTTGATGGCAGTTGTCAATTTTTGTCTTGCATTTAATTTGTTTTTGGAGGCATTCTTTAAGCCAAATGGAGTTGCCTCAATCTTTAAAAATATAAATGTGTTTTCTCCCTGAGTTCAGAGATATGTTAAATGTTTTGAATTTTTTTAATAAAAGAGGAGATTAAAAAGCAATGTACAAATATTGAACTGTGGTCAGGATTTTTGAAAAACTAAGAGAGAAGAGACAATCATAAGTCCCTGAACTTTCCCTGCCTATACTCCCCCATTCTGCCCCAGACTATCCTGGGCTGTAAAAGAGATTTGACCATCAGGAGATGTCTCAACTCTTTGTTGAAACAAGATAAAATATTTGTATAAAAAAAAACTCCTTATCTATCAATTTGAAAGGCAGCATGTGTATAGGATCCATTTACAAGATGGAGCATGGAATTTGAAGTCCGAGAGATCAGGGCTGTAGTCCCAGCTTCAGCAAGTCATAGCTGTGCTATTTAATTGTCTGAGCCTCTTTCTTCATCAATACAATGGGATTAATAACGGCATATACTGCATGAGTTTGTTGTAAATATTAAATGAGATGTCAAATGTACAGTGCTTACTAGTTGTTTTGGATAAGGCATTTACAAAGTATTAGTTTTATTAGATAGCTAGATAGGCTGATAACTGTTCCTACGAGCCTGTGCCAGGATGCACACCCACCTTCCAATCCCCCGGGTCCCTAGGCTTCGTTTACTTCATCTCCCCTGGACTGCTGTCCTCCAAAAAGTGGTAAACTCATTTATTCTTTTGACATTTACTGCCAGACCTCTGGGTACCAGGCACTGTGATATGTGCCCTGAAGGCAAAAAGAGCCCGCTGTACTGTAGTCCCTGTCCTCAAATAGCTACCTTTCAGGTGTGTATGTGAGATGGGGCCGGCGGGAGGCGGGGAGTTGACAGCATTTATAATGTGTGCAAAGATGATCATGATAGAGAGGCATAGGAGCTACTAATCTGCCTTCTTTGGGGTGGGGTGGAGGAGGTAGCTAACTTTACGAAGAAAATTTTGGCTGAGGTGAATATGATTTCAGAGTTAATTCCCAGGCTGGGGAGCAGCAACATACAAAGACAGTGGTCTCCTGCAAGAACAAGGGGGTGGATGCGGTTGGAGTTCAGGGATGGTTCAAGAAAGTAGGAGTAAGTATACAGTTAGGGTACCTCCTGGAATTACTGAATTATAAAGCTAGAATGAACTTCATGGAAAATAATAATAAAGGCGGTATCAGCATTTGTTATATGCCAGGACATTTTACATATTAACTCCTTTAATGCTTAGAAGCAGTCTATGATCTAAATAGTATTATGATCCTCATTTTAGAGAAGAGAAAACCTGAGGTATAGAAAGGCTAAGCAATCTTCCTAAGGATATCCCATCCAGTAAGTAGCAGAGCTGAGACTCAAACCCAGTCGTTCTGGGTCCTGAGCCAGAGTCTCACCCACAATGGTATTCTGCCACTTTGTTTTTGTGTTTTCAGTTAAGGTAGCTTGTGACCAAGATAAATGATTGGAGCCCTTGGCAAGTGAGTGACCTCCTGCTACAGTGGCCTTATCAGCACTATCCTGACAGGCTGCCACCAGGGAAACAAAATTACCTAACTGCCTAGCCATCTAGAGTTAAAAGTAACATTAAATCCTGGTGGTTAAAATTAGCCCACAGAGTGTGCTCATGATGGTTATGGAGAAAAGACAGGAAATCAAGCCAAAAATACAAACCAATGAAGAAACAAGGTGTGGAGGATTTGGTGGAACTTCATGCTCTGTGTATCAGTGACCCCTTAGAATCACATTCCTTGCACGGGCACTGCGCTGGTATGTGTCTATAAAATGGGGGAAATTCCTTCCTCATAATGCTGTGAGGATCCAATGTCATGCAATGTGTTAGCCTTAGACAGAGACAGAGTAAAAAATGACTGTTAGTTTATTTCCTTCCTTTTTTCTTTTTTCCACGTCTTTCCATTCTTTAATTCTTTCCTTCCCTCCTCTTTGTTCCTTTCCTTTCTTTCCTTCCTTCATCTTTGTCTTCCTCCCATCTTCTCTTCCTTCTTAATTTCCTTACTCTTCTTCTTTCTTCCAAATTACCATCTAGTAACCCTTCCACTTCCCTGAATCATTTTTTGTCATTGCATCTAATTATAAAACTTTACTGACAAAAAATAAAAAGAAATATACCAATTCTGAGAACTGCTGATGATTATTCACAAGACTACAAGATGACTAAGATAAAATTATGATGATCTAATGTCATTTAAAAAGTTCAGAATCCTGGTCAACATTGAGCTACATCCATTCATGGTGTCCACTATAAAATATATTAGACTCTCAAGATATCACTTATTTATAATATTGTACCCCTGCCCTACCACTCAAGGTCAACTGTCTGTTAACTGATGTAATAAAATCATCATTGAAAGAAGAATTTCAACAGTGTTACAATCAAAGATTTCACAGTTGAAAGGCATCATGACAGGAATGCATTCCCAAACCTTAGACTAACCAAGTAGTGAGTCTGAGTTCAAAAAAATATACAGTCATTCTGAGAGGTCTTTTCTTTACCTTAAATTGATACATGCATTTTATGCAGGGAAAAATACTTTTATGATATACCATCCTAGTTACATACATACTTAATGATCCATGAATATGTATTATATCCATCTTTTCATTTATATACACACAATATCAGTAGCATGTATTTTTACAACACTTATCTTTACAAGTTTGAAAGTCATGATTCCAAAAGAAGTCACAATTCACCTAATTTTTTTCACATTCTATCCCTTAGCTATTTGTCTTATGAGTGAAAGTACGAAGCAAGTAAGTAATGTATTCATATGCCATCTCCTTGGGTGTATAAAGGTTAAGAGAAATTGATTACAAACAAATGAGATCTGTGACAAAGGCAGAGGAGTAAGGTGCCCAGCCCCCCCAAATTAATCAGCATATAAATTAATCTTGCTTCCAAACAAAAAGTGGAACAGGAAACATTGTCATCAATAACCTACTATGCCAAGACATTCTCTAGGTCGAATACTAATGCGTATAAGCAAATAGTAGCTAGATAAGTAATACAAATCATTAAAAAGTTAAAAGAAAAACTCTGAACATTTTCTAGTCTGTAAACTATACATATTTTAAACATTATTATTATTACCAACAGTAGTGCTGTCAGTAATGGGTCACCATTTATAGAGCACTTACAAAGTGCCCCATACTGTGCAAAGAACTTTCCGTATTTTTTTTTCTAGTTTTCACATTCACCTTGCAAGGTAAGTACTATTACCTTCATCTTATATCCAACAACTGAATCTCAGAGAGTTTGTGTTTTACACATAAAGCTGCGAACTTATGTCTCTCTGATTTCCAAGGCTAGCCATACTCCACAATGTAGAGAAAGACTGAAAATATCTTTCAAAATCATATGATTTTGGTGACAAAGTCTGTTTTTATAATCCTGGTGCTCAATGACCGACTGTTACCTTCAGTTTATTTCAGAAGTTATACATACTATTTTTAAGAAAAGTTCCATATTGTCTTTTAACTACCTAGTTTGACCTGTTCTAGAAATCAACTTCTATAAAAGGATCTAGACAAGTGAAGGCTGGAGATGATCACCTGAGGTGAAAACAGTTTCTAGGGGGAGGAACTTTCCTGAGGAGGAAAGATTCTTTGACGGTGACCTCACCCCATTTCACTTCACACACAGAGTGTTTTCCCCAGTCCCTCATATTCTTCCTCTCTGACTGCACCTCAATGCCCTTCTTCTGTTAAGGATAAGAATACATGGAAATCTTATCATTTCAAGCCCAACAAACACGTATAATTATAAAATTTTCTGAGGAAAAAAAAGTAGCCATTCATGGCTAGTAATTTTTAAACAGACTATCATGCATTAGGGATTCATAGGAAATTTGCAGTTTTGAAATATTGACAGTAAAATTGCATACGCTATGATTGAGAAAGAAAAGGAAGAAATTAAATATTTGTGTGACTATGAATAAACTATCTAAATCAGTTAAAATCATATTTTGTAAATTTCCAGTTGCAAGGTTATTCAAAACATCCTTGAATAATATCTTTAAAAAACGTTAGATAGCTAAAACCTCAAATAACCTAAATGTCCAACACAATACATTATGGTATCTATCCATGTCATGCTATATGATGTAGCCACCTATATGGTAATGTTGAGCTGTGTTTATAAGCAAGAAACACATGGGCATTAAGTCATTAAATGGAAAAGTAAGATTATAAAAATATTAAACATAGTATGAGCCCATTTAAAAAAGCATATTAAAGATCATACTTTTTTCATTAAGGTAACATTACTTTTATAAGTTTTGGATGTATGAATTGTTTTGACAGTTTTCTTAAGTCATAATCTATTGTATTTACATATTAATGGGGACAGTTAACATGTAATTTATGCTAAGATATATCTAAGGGACATTTCATAAAATTCAGTAGCCACTCTTAATATAAACTATTTTAAGAATTGAAGAGTAATTACCTAGATATGGTGGCAAATTTTTACCATAGTGAAACAAGCAATGAACATGATATTAACTATTAAAATGCCAAGGTCACTCTCATTGAAACAAGGGGAATAGTGGAATGACCAACATCCCAAGTATACAGCATTGCAGGTAAGCCAATGCAATAATAAAACCAATTAGCTGTATAATTCTTGTAAACAAAAAGACAAACATCTCTAGTTGCATGATTTTATAGTTGAAATAAACACTATAAAATGTATAATAAATACGAGAAAAATCTGATGAGCTAACCGGATAAAAGAAAACTATTTTATATTATTTTTCTTTATTCTAACAACCATTGAAATATGTGTACTTCAAAAATATTTATATTTCAAATATATATATATATAAAGCCTTGTTGACAATAATGGTAACACTGTAACACATCTTGTAATAAATTTTAAAAGGTAAAGTTATTAAATATTTTAAATAGTCATAAATAAATGACCTGAATAAATAGAAAGACTCAATGACATCTGTACTCTATTCCTGAATTATAAGACAATATTATAAAAATATAAATATTCCCTTAAGTTAAAATATATTAATATTAATCAATACATATTAAGATTAAATTAAGAAACCCCAAAATTACATTCAAATCCCCCCTTCCCAACAGCTGACAGACTCTGAAACTACATTTATATAATATTATATATATAATATATAAATATATTATATTATATATTAATATTTATATGGTATGATATGATATGATATTATACATAGGGTGAGGTCTAAGTAACCCAAAATAAAACAGCAATTGAGAGGCTTAATTTAATGTGATTCCATTAAGAATTCAAAACTTTAAAAAGAAAATGGAGAGATTATTTTAAAATACATACAAAAAACATAAATATGTAATAACCTCTAAGAAACATTTTGTTATAGAGATGAGAGTAAATACCCTATCACATATAAAATTTACTCTTCTGGTTATTGAAATCAAATCAGTATGTCATTAGCATAAGCAAGGACCGAAAACAAAGTAAAAGAACAGGAGACAGTTAAAAAATAGACACATAAATCCAAGTATTTGTGGAAAGAAAATCGTAATTTATTTAATCAATGATCTTAGTATAAATAGCTATACATCTTAAAATGAAAGAATTAAATCTCAACTTTGCAGCATAAAATATTAAATTTCAGAAGGATTAAAATATAAATGTAAAAAAACAAAAGAATTGTAGTAAATTTAGGGAGATGTTTATATAACATAAAAGGTAGGGAACTTTTCATCAAACAGTAAACCCAGATGCCATAAAAAGCAACATTAATAGATAACTGCATGAAAATCAAAATTTGAATAGAAAGATCACTGAAGCAAAGTTAAAATAAAAATAATAGACTATAAGAATTTTTTTAAAAAAGCCTTAACATTCCTTTCTTCACAAAGAGTTCCTATAAATCAATATTAATGAGATAATATTTAATGTAAAAAGAATATAAATTTAAAAATCACACACATAAAGGTAGGCAAATGGCCAATAAACTTCAGAAATATGTTCAGCTCAAGGGTAAACTGAAAATATCATCAAATCAACGTTGACATTCTATCATTAACCCACTTCAGTCCATTAAAATTTTTAAATGTTAATGACATTTTCTTCTGGGGGGCTGTGGGAAAGCAGTAATTAAATATATTTCTAGTTGGAGAAAGAAAGCACTGTGCAAAGTAACACAGCAGCAGCTAATAACATTTAAAACATGCACCTTGACTCAAAATTTCTATTTTGGCAAAGCTATGCAACAAATAAAAGCATGTGATTGTTATTACAATCAGATACTATGACATGTGATAACTGTAAGGTATGTCCACAAATATTAGTTTTTACAATAATTATGTTATTTTAATAGAAGTAGTCAAGTTTTAGTAAAGAAAAATACTTAAAGATGGTGCTTAAGCAGACAGAAGTTTGAGTTCAGGGCTGCCAAGAGAGATAAGATAGATTTTTAAGAGAAGAAGCCTGGAGAGTGGAGAAGTTCAGAGAAGAAACCCAAAAATCTACATTAAAATCCCCCTTTCCCAACTGCTGACTGACTCCTAAACTGCATAAGTATATGAAAATAATATATATTATAAATACCCATGAATAATATGTAAATTCTATTATATAGAGAATGAAAGTCCAAATAACCTGGAATTGAGAGGCTTAAGAATGAATCTCAGCAGCCACATGGTACCAAGGAGACAGAAATTAAAGTTAATCCTTGCCAAAATAAAGAGGCATTTGCAAAAATGTTTGAATTTCTCAATCGTTACCTCAGAAGGGTGCCATCCTAGGATTAAGTGCTGTACTCTATGTAAGGGCAAAATTTAAACAGACCTATGTTGACAAAGCCTAAAACCAAGTCTGACCAGGACTCTAGTGATCTGCCAGTTACCCATGGACCTGACAGAAAAATCTTCACCTGCTTTAGATAAATGTCCATCACAAGAGCACCTACAATGTTTCATCCATCAAGTCAAAAGTATGAAGCATGCAACAACAAAAAGCAAAACCCACAAAGAAACAAAAAAACATAATGAAATGATTGAAAGTTTAAAAAAAAATAGGCAATAGAAATAGACCCACAGATGATTCAGATATTACAATTATCTGACAGGGAGTTTCAAATAACTATGATCAACACACCCAGAGAAGTAGAAGAAAATTTGAACAAAGTAGAAGAAAAAGGAAAGAAATTTAAAAGAGAATTGTAATTTCTAAAAAGTAACCAAGTGAACATTCTGAAACTGGAAAATAGGAAGTTAAAGATCATAAGTAAAAAGTTCAGAATTAATGTGTTAAATCTACAAATAATTATCTTTATTGCTACAAGGACATTATTATGGGGATTATCTTTTATTGAAGTGTAGTCGATTTACACTGTTGTGTTAGTTTCTAGCATATAGCACAGTGATTCAATTATACATATGTGTGTGTGTGTATATATAGATATATCTATATATATTCCTTTTCATAGTCTTTTTCATTATAAGCTATTACAAGGTATAGAATATAGTTCCCTGTGCTATACAGTTAGACCTTGTTGTTTATTTCTTTTAGTAGTTAGTACCTGCAAATTCCAAACTCCCAATTTATCCCTCCCCACCCTCTTTCCTCCCTGGTTAAGTTTGTTTTCTATGTCTATGAATCTCTTTCTGTTGAAATCTGCAAGTAATTATTGAGCAACTACTCCAGCCACTGCTATAAGAGAAAGTGTTAAAACAGTGAACAAAACAAAATCTTCTTCCCTCTTGGATATTATGCTTTAATGAGGGAAACAGAAAATAAACAATGTAAGTAAAAAAAATCATCTAGTATATTAGAAGATGATAGCCGAAGGTGATATTAGAAGGGAAGGAGAGGCTGAAAGGGTTACGGTTGAATGAAGGAGGTAAAAGAAAATGACATATAAAATATGAAGAAAGGCCATCCTGGCTAAAAGAATAAAAGATGTAAAGAGAGTGCTGATTTGTCTGCTGAAGGAAAAATAAGGAGTTAAGTGTGGTTATAATAGTAGGCGATGAGATTATTAACTACAAGGGCTGTGGCTTTACTCTGAGTGAAATGAGATGGTATTACAGGGCTTTCAGTGTAACAGTGACACTATCTGACATACATCTTAACATTCTGCATTTGAGATTACACTGTAGGAATTAAGAGCAAATGTGGGTAGAATACTTTGGAATCTATTGGTATAATTCAAACAAGAGATGATGGTGATTAAACCAAGATGGTAGCAGTGAAGAAAATGAGAAATATTTATATTCTGGGTATATTTTTAATCAAGGGCCAACAAGGGATATCAGATAGCAGGGACTTATGGGTGACTCCAAATTTTTTGCCTGATTAACCTGAAGGAAAGGAGTTACCATTGAATAAAATGGAGGAAAAAGAAACAAAACTGAGTACAGAAGGTTTAAGGATAGAGGAAGATCAGGAGTTGGGTTTTGGAAATGGGGAGTAGGAGACAACCATTAGACATCTAAGTAGAGATGTCAATGGCCAAGTAAAGAGTTAGGTACATGAAACAGAAATTTGGGGGAAATGTCCAGACAGGATCCAAATCCCAGGAATCTGGGAGCTATTGACATACAAATTATATTTAAAATAATGAGACTGGATGAGATTTCCAAGGTGTAGTAAGCAGAGACATGTGAAAGATTTAAAATTATTATTCCCTGAAAATGAAGAATAAAACAAGGATAGAATATATGTTTGTGGAAAGTAAAATGGTTTGCTGTTAGAAGTGTCTTTTTATTGTCACATTCTTTTTTGCTGTGAGCTACCACAAGATCTCGTATATACTGAAAAATTGTGCTCTACACTGGAGTTTGACACAACATTGTAAAATGACTATTACTCAATAAAAAATGTTAAAAAAAAAAGAAGTATCTTTTTAGATACCTTCTCTCATTTTATCTGATAATACAGGACCACCTAGATATACTTTTAATACTGATTAAAATGATCTTTTAGCATAGGTTCATCTTTGCAGGATTCTTGTGAATCAACTTATTATTTGACATCTGGTAAGTAAAGAGGGAAATAAAAATCACACATTTATTCTGCCTTTCCGATCAAACTTTACCATGCAGTAACCAAATGGTAAGTAAGAGGAAAGTTTTCCTTAATAAAAGTATTCCAACTAATAATACAGAAGAATTGGAATATCACTATTTGACATCCCCCTAATTATAAGCAGATCTAGGCATTAAGAATCCATGACTACCAAACTTTAAAATGAGAAAGAAAATGACAACATGGGCCTCCTGATCCAGGCCAAAAAAAAAAAAAAAAAAGAATAAGTAAATCTAACCTAAATCTTATCAAACTATGAAGTCCACCCGCCAAGTCCCAGGAAATTCAAAAGTCTGAGAGAGAAGTCGATTGTTCAGAGAGGAGGAAGGAAAATGGGGTTCATCTGAAATGACCTGAGCAATGCTGATAAAGAAGGTAGCATGTGAGTTAGACTCTGAATGGTAATGATGATTTCAAAAAGAGAAGGAATTTAAAGGGGTTTTTCATGTTGAAGGAACAGGCTGAGCTGGGACAGGCAGAGCGTGATGTATCTTTGAGATGTCAGTTGTCTACGTGGCTGAGAAAGCAGTTTAGCAGAATAGTTGAAACCTTGCTAGAAAGTAAGGTTGGAAGCGTGTGTATGTGTAGGGGTTCCTAATCTGTACTTTCTAAATTTCCGAAAGCAACCAAGGAATTGTTATGTAATTATATTTCTATACTTACATACATTCAAGTTTTTAAATGTGATTAAATAGAGTTTTGAGCCAACTAATGGAAGACTTCAAAAGCCATGATCAAGTTGTGTTACTTTTCCCTGCCACCAGTCCTGGTTGTGCAGCTAAAGAGACACTTAGCTGCAATTCTGTTCCACTAAATGTTGATGCTATGGGTGTCACTAGTCATAAATTTTAGAAAAAAAAAGTAGCTTTTTCAGGTACCAAAAATCATTACCGTTAGTGAAATGTGCAATTTGAAGCCTAGTTTAAGAAATACAAAATTCCTGCTTTATCCTCAGAGAAGTCTTCCAAGCATACTTAATGTTGACACCAATACATTTTTTAAATATTTGGTGAATGTAAACAGAGTCAATACAGTTTGATATAAGCTCCGATTAAGACAGATATTAGAGTTATAGCTTGATTTCCAAACTGCTCTTCATCCTGCAGATTGAGAATGACTTAAAATCTGATGACTGATAAAACATGGCTGGCTAGTCAAACGGAAGGAATGGAGACAAACGTGGGAGAAAGGATGAAAATGGAAGGAGTGATCAGCTAAGAAGAGGGACGCTTTAAAAGACTTGAGAATTACAGGGACTTGAGAAAAACACAGGTCTCTTAGTCTGGTTGCTGGCGGAGGGAGGCCAAGGTAGGGTTCAGGGAGCCAAAGCAGGTCTGCTTAGTCTGTTACCCAAACTGGCTAAGAGCAGACACACTTCAAGGGGTATGAACAATTTTTAGCTGAAAAATGGAACTAAGGTCCGTTCAAAGAAATGGTGACTGACTCAAGAGCAGTGTTTAAATCAAGAGATCTGGGTCCAAGGAGATGTAAACTAGATGGAGGGAAAGGATAGGGACATCAAAAGAAGAAAAAAGAGATCATGACCACCTTTGAGGAGAGCATAGATGCCAAAAACTTACTGGGTTTTTTCTACAGGGAAAGTAGTTCTGCTGATACAAAGGGACAATGTCAGAATAAACCCTTGTATTTACCATTAATATGTTCTATCTTAGGAAAATCCGCCCCAATTTTGTGTTTTCTCAAACTTTCTGACCCTTATCAATCAATACAAACTTAATGCCAAGTAATTAATATTCATCTATGTTTCTCCATGCCTATGTTATTTGTATAATGTGAAATTATTTATGGACATTTGCAGCGTCTTTCTTGTTGAGGGCACCATAACATTCATTCATCCAACAAACATTAATTGGGTATGTACTCATGGTAAGCTCTGTTGTTACTGTTGGATGTGTAGAGGTGAATAAAGCAGACTTGACCTCTGCTTTTATGGAACACATTCCAGTTGAGAGATGTGAGCATTAAATAATTAAGATGGTAACAAATTCAGGGTAGAGACTTAGAATCATTGGATGTGATGGTGACTGCATGGCTACTTCAGGTTAGGGTGGTCAGGAAAGATCTTTGAAAAGGTGGCATTCAAGCTGCATCTTGAATTATAAGAAACAGCTAGCTAAATGAGTGTGATTCAGTGTCTAGATGAAAGATAGGGAGTTAAACAAAACATAGGTTTTGTGATCTGATACCTTGGAAAATGTTTGGGAAAAACCACAGGTGTTTGAGTCAAATCTCATGTATACCTTGAGCCTCTCTTTTCAGAAGTGTCTCTAAAAGCAAAATGCCCAGAGGGAGATTTTTAAAAGTTTGGAATCTCCTCTAACAGAGACATATCAAGAACAACTACTAACTTGAAAAGAAAATGTAGATTTCTGCAGAGCAGAAGAGGTGCAGCCATCCTGTTTTTATTGTATAAGCTGAGCTTCCTGGGTGAATTTGATACTTGCTAACATCCCCCGCATGCCTGAATGAAATAATGAGACATGTAGGAGATGAAGGTACAAATCCAATTTCCCTTTTGCAACAAGACAGAGTCAGTAAGTCTTTGCCTCTTTCTTTATTTGAAAACTCATCCGTATTTTACCTTCCTTCATAAACAATGTTTAGATAAACTCAGTGAATAATGGGGTTGAAAGGAAATTTTAAAGGTCATCTTGTGTGTACCCCTTGCTTCAGGCGAGACTGCATTCATGCCCACCCAAGAAGCTGTCTTCTCTTCTGTCAAGTTTTGTTTTGGATAATATTTATTTCTTCCAGGGGGGAGTTGGGGTAGGGAGGAGAGTAATGAAGAGCATGTTTGCCTTAAAAGCACAGGCAGAGTTATTTTTAATGTAGGAGCCCTCCCCTCCCTGTAATGCCAGGGGCAGAGTATTCTCCAAACGCCTTATACACTTAACTTGCAGCTCTAAATGTATTTGTGCAAATCTCATGAATCATCAAGGCTTTTGAAAATATTTATAGGGAGAGAAACTCTACCCTTTTCATTAGAGTGAGTAAAACTCACATTTGTATCTCGCTATTGTTTAAGGAGAACAATGGATGGGTGGATGAAAGAGAATGTCAGCTGGATCAACAAACAGCTGTTCCAACAGAAGTCCTGCTATCCTATACAGCAGAGCAGTATTAATTGCTGCCTTCCCCGGAGTCTTTTAAGGATGCTCAGCCAACACACAGTACCCTATTGAACTAAAGTCAAAAGTTAGGGCTGGAACAAGACTTTCATCATGGTGGCGCCTCATCTCCAGAGAGACAGCCCTGAAAGCCTTATCTGATCTCCTGAGAAGACTCCACCACCTTCCAAGGCAATATAGTCTAGTGTCCTTTTCAGATGACGTAATTGAAACTTCTGCTGTGGCAGCATAACAGAGCGGCCTCATGCCCAGGCTTTGATGGAAGAAGTGACTCCCATTTCGTGTATAAATATATACCCCTTATACTATTTATAGGCGCTTGGAATATTGTTTTTTTCTAGGCCAAAGAAATCAAATTTCTTCTGAAGGCACTGTGGTATTGGATAAAGGTTATAGCAATTGGACTCAGTTTTGGATGAGAATCCTGGCTCCACCATTGTCCAATTGGATGAGTAACTTACTGTGAGACCCAGTTTACTCAGCTTTCTCAAAGGGCTGTTGTCAGGATCAAATGTGACAATGAGTAAATCATCTATAACAACATGCCTAATACATATTAGATGCCAACTTTTATCACTGCCTACCTACCTTTTTCCTTTATCAATGGATGTTTTTCTAGTTTTTAGTTGTTGTTTAAGTCATAGACTTTAGACAGAGGTTCAGTCATCTAAAAGCCATAAATGATAACTGTATACTTCATTACCAATTCACAGATGTTTTACTTAATTAACAATAAAGTATGAATATTATGAATTCCTGTTTTGCTGATGATCCCAAATGACCCACAAATTCTTTTCTGCAATCTTCTTAAAGCTTGCCCTGTGTAATATATATTCAGAGATGATTTTTCTTTTCTTTACATAGTAATTACAAATAGTATTATATCACATGCTCACATTGCTCAAATTCCTGAGATATTTAATACAAAATATAAATATATAAAATATATATATAAGTATATATATATTTTTATATATAAAATATATTTATATACATAAAATATAAATCCTTTTCTTTTGGAGTCAGGTAAAATATTATTGCCCTAACAATATTGCTGGTCACCACTCTGTTATCCAGAATATAAAAAATTAGTAAATAGGGCCATTGTAAATACCAATTTTGGGGGTAGAACACAATATATTTTGTGGACACTATGCCTAAAAATGTGCTTTTAGATCAATTTTCTTCTACTTATGAGTCATGCCACATTTTTTTTTTTTTTGGCTCACCTATAATGTGCCAGGCACTGTGGCAAGAAATTTGAAATGACATATACTTGTAGACTTCAATTTAAAGAGGAAGAAAAAGCTGCAAGCTTGTAAGTTATAACACCACTTGGCAGATGTTAAAGCAGATGTACAAGCAACGTGCCAAGAAACCATTGAGATGGGATACTTGAGGTAGTGTAGACGCAACACAGTACAACAGATTTACCAGCTACGAGATTCTAGGCTATCAATCCACATTTGTAGTTCTCAGTCTCCTCATTTGCAAAGTAAAGATTGTTATTATTATTATTTTTATCAGGGAAGTTCTAGCACTGTTTCGGGGTCTGTTACAGAGTTCTTTTCTTTCCAGAGATCCCAGATCCCTGATAATAGCAGGGAATTCCAGACAGCTATCACAAAATCAAGTGTTTTGATCCAAGATCATCTGAATCGTTAGTTTTTGACCTTGGGATAAAGTGCAAACTTAACAGCTTTCCACCACCCTCCTCTGTGTTTCTCTCCTGCCTCATGATTCACCACCTTCCTCCGATGAGGAAGGAGGCAAAAGCATTTCAATCAGAGAAAGAACATATGCAAGTAAAATCTCAGAGACATGAAAAGTTGAGGCACATTAAGGACTATTTGGAAGCTTAAGGTGGCTGGAGAGATGGGAACCATGGAAAGAGTAGCAAGAGGTGGTCCAGTGAGGTAGGTGGAGGTGAGATCACATATCAAGATAAAGAAGACGAATTAATTTAATAGGCAAAAGAAAACTAAAAGAGAGAATTGGTTTCTCAGTTTTCATTTTGTTTTGTTTTGGATAGAAGCAAGTTCTCATAAGATTTTTTTTTTTTTTTTTAAGATCCCTCTGATAGTGGTGAGGATGGTGAACAGAAAGGGTTAAAGGTGGAGGCTGAGAGGTCAGACAGTCAACGAGGGAAGAGTTCCAGGTAAGGTATGATAAAGGTCTGATGAAAGTGTGTGCTAAATTAACCTCCTTATCACAGGGCCAAATAATAAAGTGTTTTGACAATTATAGGCAACCACCAAATTCATGTTATAATCTGTCCCAAGAACATGTCTTAGAAATACAGGGCTGGGAGGCATCCCCCACTTTTCCATATCATCTTTCAATCCTGTCTACTTTGGGCAGTGAGTTTTCAGAACCCAATTCTTCAGTTCAATAAGACTGCCTAAATTTACTGTCCAAATTTCCAAAGATGATACATAGATTCTGATACAATCTTTTTATAATCCCTTTAACAATTACATCGTCCTGGAGAGCCCTGCTCCATCCATCTCTTGACAATGAGACTGAATCCTATGATACTATAATGTCAGCTCAGTTTTAAATACCCTGCCCTTTGCCAGCAAATTGCCTACACAAAGACTCAGAAACCAACCCCAGTTTTAACCCTATCACAGTGTATTGTGGAGGCTGTTTTCTTCACTGGGTTTACAGTGGATGACTATTATACACCACAGGACTCCAGAACCTGGGACTCTTCTCAGATAAAGAAATATAACCTAAAGTGTCTGCCGGATTCAAGGCTCTGTTAGCTGCTGATAAAGCTAAGAGGATATACAGATCATCACAGCCATTTCACTCCCGCTAAAGTAATAGTCAAACGTCATCTAACAACAGGCCACCGGGATTAGACTGGATGGCTTGCTGCGATGGTCCATTTTAGCCCTGACCCAGTCAGTGTTTCTTTCGGCAGTTTAAGACCAGTGGTGTCAGAACATTGCATGAGTCTATTAAGATATACCAAGATATTTACTCTTTGCTCTCTGTTAAAATGAAAGCCTTCTTTTTTAACCTTTCCCTCGATTTATCTGACATGCTTTCCCATTAAAGCACCTACACACTCCTTGGGAACAAATGGCGATTTACCATTTTCCACTACTAACCTTCACGACAGCTATAGATGTTTGACAGCGTGTAACTTAAACATTTCCGCAGAGCTTAGCATATTTTCTCAAGAGCAATTGGCGGAAGTGAAAGGGAAACAACATACTTTTCAGTAAGCAGTCTGTACGTAACTGCCTGCATCTCTGCCTTTTTCCCTTCCTCTTCTGGGATGTTGCCATGGTGCTAAACTATATATGTTGTGAGTGCTGCTGTTTACAATTTAAAATGAAGTTATGTACCTATTACAGGAAATCTGAGGGAAAATATGGAAAACTGGAAAGAGCAAGAAAAATACTATCTCTAATAAATTAATAATCATTGCTTTGGAACAGCTCCATACAGTATTTTTTGGTATTAGTATTAATAAAATTTTGGAATTTTGGTGGATTTTTGTTTTGTTTTTAGTGTTTTTATTTTGGTAGGATCCCACACTAATTGGTTATACTCCGGAATCTTTAGGTTGCAAGTGATAAAAATCCAAATTGAGTACAAAAAAAATAGAAAAAAAAGAAGAAAAAAGTTCATTCATGTAACTTAGAAGAACAGGGGTAGATCAGATGTTCTTCTCAATTATTACAAATAGGAAAAGTTCACACAATGTGGCAAAAGAGAGAAAGTGATTTGACATCCTCTCACTTAGAATCTCAGAGGAATGAGCTTTCCTGGCTCTCAGAGAAGGACCCCGGTTGATACTGGATCCGTTGCTAAATTGGGGTTGACCCCTCTGTAATTCTCTGCATTAGGAAGCCAATAGTAACGATAAAGGTGTTACACCCCTCAAGTGCATTGTTGTAGAAAAAAGATTAAGGATCAATTGTTCATCCACAAGTAATGAATCAAACTTTATAAGCCAATATGATATCACTTATATGTGGAATCTTAAAAAAAGAGGGGGGGATACAAATGAACTTATTTACAAAACAGAGACAGACATACAGACATAGAAAACAAACTTATGGTTACCAGGGGGGAAAGGGGTGGTGAGGGATAAATTGAGAGTTCGGGATTTGTAGATACTAATTATCATATATAAAATAGATAAACAACAAAGTCCTACTGTATAGCGCAGGGAACTATATTCAATACCTGTTATGGCCTATAATGAAAAAGAATATGAAAAGGAAAAAAAAATATATATATATGAATCACTATGCTGTGCACTGGAAATTAACACAATATTGTAAATTGACTATACTTCAATAAAATAATTTTAATTAATTAATTTTAAAAAGAATTAAGTAGCTTGAGAAAAACTCCAAAACTTATATACCAGTTGACTTATTGTTGGAGATTTGGGCTGTCTCCATTCTTTTACCATTTTAAATAATGCTACTTTGAACATAAAATGTTTTCTAGATTTAGAATTAAATAAGACCAATTTCTAGAAGTAGAATTACTGGTTTAAAGGATATAGTTCATTTTAAGACCCTCAGGACACTGAGTATCACCAAAACAGTTTCCTAATGCTGGCTGGACCAGCTGGTTTATTTTAGCATGAACTGTCCAGTGGTCTGCTTGTATCAGCTCGTGTATTTACAGTTGTTAGCACTAAGCACAGTGCCTCACACATGAAATGCATTCAACAAATGTTTCTCAGTGATGAACAAAGTGATGCTGGTGTTGAGAGTCCAGGGATTTTCCTAATTAATCTGTATTTAGGATGAAGGCATGAAAAGGAAATTCCTTTTATACACAAGCAGGACACTGAAGACAAATGACTCAGAGTAAAGTAACTCACCTCATTCATTAACTATAAAGGGTAATTTAAGTTTTACCTGCCTGTCTGCTGCCTGCAGGAGCTTAACCTACTCCATATGTCCAAAGAGGATTAAGCAAACCAGTGTTTAAGGAAAGAAGCCATTTGGTGCATGTAGTGGAAAGAACTCTGGAGTCATGAGACTTAATCGCCAGTGAGGCTCTTAACCTCCCTGAGTGTGCATTCCCCTGTTTGATCAATAGAGCCAAGAATACCTGTCGTGGCCACTTTTCCTGGCTGCTATAAAAATGAAAAGGTAATTCATGAGGAAATTCTTTGTAAATTGTAATTCTGCACAAATAAATTATTCTTACAATAAATTATTGCAAGTTCAGAAGAGTTGCTCTGAAGTGATTTGAGGTTGTAGATTTCTTTGAAATCTAGTTCAAGTTATCAGCTCTGTCTCCCCAAAAAGGCACATACTTTTAAAAATTATACACAATTCCAGGGCGTTCATGAGCTTCTCAAACTCAAGGGTACATGAAAATACAACATAAATGTTTTCCTTGCTCATAAGCCATTTGCACACTAGTCCAACAGACACACATTTTAAAAAGAGACAGAGAAGCAAACAGGATGTGGTGATTATGGATGATTGTAAAGAAGAGCTCGCACTGGGAAATCAGAAGCCACGCAGAAGACCATGGAGGGGCTTCATGTGGGGTAGTTTTTAACAAAGGGCAAATGATGTATGGCTTAGAGCTATCTGGTATACAACAGAAGTCAAGAAACATATATACCCTGTTATGTCTGGGCACTACGCGGGGTTTTGGACACATAATATACATAAATTAGACATATTTATTCATCTTTAGTTGCTTCTGCTACAGAAAAATATAAATAAAGAACAAATGAAGAGAATGCAGTAAGATAACATCTAGTACTTTTGCTGGGTGGGGGGTGAAAAAAGGTTTTTGAGAAAGTGTCATTTGAGGTTGGTGTTAAAGTGTGGATAGAATTTAAGTAGAAATAATAGCATTTGGAAATAAATAGCACACTGAAACAGTACGCTACTATTACTGGAACATTATGAGGGTACGTGGCAAATGAGGCCATGCACCAGGGAGTGGGCCCAGAGCGCCTTTCTAAGGAGGAAGCACTTTACCCTGAAGACAAATCCAGACTTGCTTGAGGATAAGGATAACCAAATGTTTTACTAAAAAGAAAATAAACAGATTCCCCAACTCCCATCTTCCAAGATTTTCATTCAGAAGGTGGGTAGGCATCTCTAGTGTTTACCAGTGTCCTGGGGGAATTATTATTTTCAGGTAAGTTTAGAAAACAATACTGGAAATAACAAATATTCAATGAGGGATTCTAAGCTGGGACAGGGTAATGTCAGTCCTGGAATTTGTGATTATTCCTTTGATGGCAGTGTGGATGATTATTAGATGAAGTTTGAAACAAGAACATGCCCCATAGTAACTCATCACAAGATGGAATAACTTTTTTATATCTTGCTTAATCCTTGTTCCATTGACTCCTGCTTTATCCTAGTGGAGATAACCAATGACGGGTCATGACTCTCTTTTTCTAACCCGTTCTTTATCATCTCGCATCCAAGTTTCCTTTCTGACTTCCTTTGGCCTTCAGGGACTCAGCCAAGTTTTCTAAAGCTTGATTTTAGGAACAATTTGCTTTAGCTCAAGCTTTGGCCTCCTTAGGTCTTCTCCACATTTACCAACTTCTGAAACTTATTTACAACACTAAGCCAGTTTCTTAGTTACTTCTGCACTCTTTTTATGGCTTGACATTCTGTTTACATTCATGTCTTAAACAGCTAAACAACAACAAAAAAATGATGATGCATAGTCAGCCAACTCTGTCATTTATTCATGCAACAAGTATCACTTGACTTTTGCATGCTAGGCACTATACTAGACTCTTGGAACCCAAGGAAAAGTACCAACAAAAGTTCATGCCTTTCTGAAATCCACAGTGTTGAGGTGGGGGAGCAAGAAACAAATGAAATTGCCAAAAACAATGTACTTACTTTTAGAATCGACAGAGATGAAGTATTTTGGAAGCACAGAGGACAGGATTATGCTAATTTGTGGGGTCAGGGAAAGTTTCACAAAGAAGCTACCATCTGAATCGAAGGACTAACAGCAAGTTTCAAAGTGCATGGGGATGTGGAAGTAGGGAGGGGAGCAAGGCCAGCTGCTTTCATTTTAGATTATCCCTGATTCCTGTTAAATTTTCTCTAGACACTTATGCTCACGTTTCCTTTTTGCTTCATAGTTTTAAGTCATAGTTAGGTAGGACAACAAATATTTCCCTGGGTTTAAACCAGGAGAAATATACAAATTTGCCCAGGTTCAGTCAAACATTCTATAACTATTGTCTGAGCCTTGCTTTGGAAACCAAACCTGAAACCAGAGAATTTTCACATGGTTTAAAGTTTCACCATCAACAATTCACATGATACGAGGCCCAATTCATGTATAATATAAGCAGGTGTAAAATTTCAGCCACAAGTCACTATAGACATATGTTGGATGGGCTTTGAACTTGGCTTCACAAAAATGATTTGTGCCGCCACAGGTGAAATATTTCCGCTTGCCATCATTGCAGGGATTCTCCCTTCCAACACACACACCAATAGCCACTGGTCTAACTGTGGAAATAACACTTGCTGATTTGCAAAGCTCCATCAGCAGGTGCACCATCTCCAAACTGACAGCCTGGTATGTCGAGGCATAACCATGGCCAGCCACAAGCTTCGTGAAAACTAACACAACGTTTTAGAATAATGGGAGATGATGAAATGGATCTGCCGTGAGGATTTAATGTGTGATTTTAAAAACCACTAACATATGAGGAACCTTTCCAACTTACAACCGTGTGGAAAGTAATGCAATAATATGTTTGATTAGAAACTACTTCAGGATGTATTAATGTAAGCACTTAGCAAGTCTCTCAAACACACCATTCTGCAGTGAGCATATAGATTTTTTCAAACATCTCCATTTCCACGGAGGTTCTGATCTAGCTGATTGCTCTAAATGCAAGGGAATTTCTACAAACTCTTTCATGCACACTATATTCAAATCCCTTGATCCCATTTTGTTTTGGTATTTTTAAGTGGAAAAAAACAGAACATACTTAAATCTCTGTATTTCTTCATAAGCTGTGCACATTAGCCTGTTTCTGAAAGTATTTTTCCTTTTCGAATCTTTGTAAAACAGTCATTTAACACTATATTCTTTCCGTCTGATTCTCTGGGGATTCTGATTTACTTTGAATTCAAAAGAGCAAAAAGGGCAAAAGACTCCATCAGATAATAAATCAACAGTTAACCTGGAAAGACTTATGTTTAACTAGTCTCCGTGGCAATGTTTGAGTTCATCCAGTCTGACATAGGAATATATGAGAGCCAAGAAGTAGAGAAAAAAATGTAAGACCCAAGGGAGAAAGAAAAGAAAAGGAAAGGAAAGGAAAGAAAAGAAAAGAAAAAGGAAAAGGAAAAGAGAAAGAAAAAGAAAAGAAGATTTATTTCCCTAAATAAGAATAATTGGAAAGTGCAGAACTTCAGAAGTTTTATCAGGACTATGTACCACTAAGGTGGGTTTGGGAAAACAGAAAGATAGGTAAACAAAAATGAGAAAAACTTGCAATAGTAAAAGTAAACATAGGTTTCTCATCCATGGACAGAGCCTCATCAGGAATGAACCAGGACGCCTGACAAACTCCCACTGCAGTCTGACCATGAGCAGAATGCACACTGAGAAGAGAAGGCAGCCTGCAGGAAGGCAGGACCACCCGCGCTGGGGCCCGCCTGCAGCTTTTTATAAAAATGCACATACCTGGTCACTAATCTGAAAATCGAATTCTCTGTTGTAAACTGTAGACTGTCCCTAATACTCCTACTCCAAGAATCTGTTTCTTTAAACAAACAAACAAACAAACAAACAAACAAAATACAACAACCACCAAAAAAAAAAACAAACCCTATAGTAATTCTCTCACCAGCCATGGTTGAAAACAATGCTTGAATTTCTGCCTTCCTGATGTCCATAATCTTCACGAGTGCCATGAGCAGTCTTCCCACAGAGCCACGCCAGTGCCTGGACACAATGAAACACCTTCCTCGTCATCCCCAGATGCATCAGGGCTGCTGTAACAAAGTACCAGGCACTAAATGGCTTTGAGCAACAGAAATGCATTGCCTCACAGTTCTAGAAGCCTAGAAACCTGCGATCAAAGTGTTGGTGAGGTGGGACCCTTCTGAAAGCTAAGAGGGTGGATCTGTTCCATGACCCTCTCCTAGCTTCTGCTGGTTTGCCAGCAGTCTTTGGCATCCCTTGGCTTGTGGCAGCATAACTCTTCACCTGGCACTCCCCTGGCACTCTCTCTCTGTGTCCAAAGTTTTCCTTTATATAATGACCCAGTCCTATTGGATTAGGGCCCATCCTAATCATCTCATCTTAGTCTGATTATCTACAAAGACCCTACTTCCAAAGAATGTCACATTCATAGGTCCTGGGAGATAGGGTTCCGATATCTTTTTTTTTTTTTTGGTGGGGGGGACACAATTTGAAATAACAGTTTCTTTATTCATTCAGTCAGTGAGTATTTATGAACCAAAGTCTATGAGCTAGGAAATGTCCTAGGCAATGAATGTACCAAAATTATCAAGACAATGTCAATATAACTGAATTTTCTATAAGGTGTTGATCTAAGTATGTATAATAAGAAAAATAAACACACTGTATTCCTGAGAAGGAGAAGCTTATTCATTAATTAATTCACTGATAAAGTCTATCATGTAGAATACTGTGTTAGGATCATATATGAAGAGAGAAAACATGGTTTCTGCCCTCAGGATGCTAATACTCTTAAGGAACACACACACACATACACACACACACACACACACACACACAGGATTGTCTATTACTGTGTGATACATGCTAGAATTCAGGAATATATATTATGAGAAAGCAAAGAAGGTACATGTAAGTGAAGCACGAGGAATCAAAAATTGCTTCCAAGAGGGGAGAATACTGGAAATGTGTCTTGACAGGTATGTTAGGTTAGGGGGACAAAGGATTAAGGGTATTCTAGGAAATAGAGGTATCGAAAAAAGCATGTAGAACAAAGCAAGAAGACAGGAAAAAGCATGAAATATTTGGGAAACTGTGAAGGAGTCAGTTTGTGAAGGTGGACATGGGAATGTGATGGGAGAAGAGGCCTCTGACCTTCATCCGGGAGGTTGTGGAGTCAAAAGAGGGGAGTGATGGGACTGGATGTGTGTTTCAGGAAGCTCGTCTTGAGAACAGGGTTAACGATGGGATGAAGAAAGGCAAGGCTGGAGGCATGAAGGCTTCTGAGATAGTCCACAGAAGAAAGAAGGAGGACTTGAACTAAGGATGTGGCCACAGGGCAGAAAAGAGAGAGAGAGAGAGACAGAGCTTTGGGAGATCAAATTTCCAGTGACTCATTAAACATATGAGGAAATTTTCCACCTGGGACAGGAATGAGGGAGAAGGCTGAACCTAGAAGGCATATGTTATCAGAGAATTCAAATTTTGTTCCCTACTTATGGATGCTTTGTATACTTGCTCTCTGAGATGTTTCTTCCATGAACAAGAAAGAGCTCACCTTTAAAATTCAGTCCAACATCACATCTAGAAAGTTCCCCAGTTCATCTCTCCCTACTCTCTTCTCCTAGTACCTTTTCTGTCCTTCTTGTGAACCTGTGTCTACATTTTTTGAAACAGCACATTCATATTGCCCTGTGATTCAGTCACTTGTAGATACTCAAAACATATTGATGGAAAGAATTTATATGTTTGATATACTTTCCTCCAGGCCATATAAGTTTGGCAAGTTAGACAATATTCCATTAAAATGAATACATTAATACAACCTAAACCCTGTATGACCGGAAGAGCTAAGCTACAGTTATCTGAAAAATCGGATAATTTTAGCTAAATGTAGCATTGCTCTCTCGTACTTGATAGAAATTAATCAGTGTTAGTACTTAGTAAGTGTTGACATGGGAAATGATTATAACAAGACTTTGGCCTCTCAGTTCCTTCTCTTTGCACTTCAAGCTGGAATACAGGAGTAGGAATACTGGATTACAAATGAAAGTGGGTTGGAAATTTCTGCTGTACAGCACAGGGAACTATATTCAATACCTTGTAACAATCTTTAATGAACAAGAATAGGAAAATGAATATATATATATATATATATATATACATGACTGGGACATTGTGCTGTACACCAGAAATTGACATCTTGTAACTGACTGTACTTCAATTAAAAATCATTAATTTTTTAAAAAGTGAGTTGGATAGACTCTTTCAAAATATAACAGTAGCAGCCACAGCACCTTCTCCCTTTTAAATATTTTTTTCCTAGCACACGATCCGCAGGAAAGTGGCTTCATGTGTGCCCCCAACATTTCTACTTTAGTTAGGCTTTTAATGTGTTAATGAGGTTTGTTGTGGAAGATTCTCCCAATGGTTAATGCTGGAAGCACAGCCCACCCAGTTTCTTTAAACCTTGGTTCCAAAGGCATTACAGGAATCTATGAATGAAATGAAAATGTTTTGAAACCCTATTCTCTTTAATAGCCCAAGCAATCATCAGTAAATTGCAGACTTTACAGGTATAATTTTCAGTAAGGGTCAGGGAAATTCATTCATTAGAATTACGGGAGATAAAAGTTTAAACGTCTCTGTAATATTTATAGGAAAAGTGTCATCAGGATAGAGCGGCCTTAAATCACATTCATTCATTATTAAGCACTCCTCTACATTTCTGAGTGAAGTTTCTAATGGGATGAAATCTCCTCAGCTGGGATAACGTCATGACCGTCTATTTATAGCCAAGTTGTCTTTGGCTGTGGAAGTGCCTTTTTAGGTTGGGTATTAAAGCAGGTTTCCCCTCTGAAGGGAGACATCTAACTTTCAATGAAAGTTACCCATTCCTTAGTAAACAGGAGCGTTCAGCACAATTGGAGAGACCTACTAACTATAACCATGTAACACCTGGCATGGAAGCTCAGTACTAAGTCAGGTATGTCTGAAGCGCCGTCTTTGACTGAGTTTTATTACGTTTCAGTTTTAAGGGTTAGGGTTCCACTTTCTATTTTAAAATGAAAAAACAAAAACAAAAACAAAACTCAGAGACCAAAAAGATTTTTACTTGTACAAGAAAATCACGTTGAATGTGTTTCCTCTTTACCATTATAGCAGTCTGGAGGTCAAGCAGACCACGCTCTCTCCATATCATTAAAGGTCAATTATCACCCTATTAATGTTAATTCACTTCCCACACATACCTGCGCTTCTGACAATAACAGCCCTCTCAAAACCCTCACTAATAAATTGAGTACATGCTGTTTAAATACATAAACCTGAAGACCCGTGATCCATCTGTTCATTTCCTATTCATAAACGATATCACCTATGCAATTATTTGCTATTCAATTTGCAAATTGTGCCTTTTGCTGAGGAAGCCTCAGGGTGCAACCAAGTCATTAATTATGATATGTAAAATATTTAAAGCTTGTGACAGCACTACTGAAACATAAGAAGAACAATACAGCAGGAGCAGAACTTAAAAATAGCAATAGGCAGCATTCTTTGCCTGTGCATCCCCGTCCCAATTACACTGATAATTCAGGCATGAGCAAGGATAATTAAGTCGTTCCTCCACTTTGTTCTAAGTTGTAGATCTGGCCGAATACCAGCATCCATCAGGGTGGATGGGGATCTTCTTTTAAATACGCCCAGAGGCTAACAAATGTTAAGTGAAAAGAATAATGAAATGTACCCTCAACAACTGGTAGGAAACATTCAACTTCATACAATAGGTATTTAGTCCAGGTATCACCTTCTTTATCAGACCCCTTTGGCAGTATCCGCTAAAACTTTTATCACATGGAAGAGTTTAAGAGCCAGCAGCCAATCAAAGACATTCCAAAAAGTGTCCTTATAAAGGGTGAGAAAGGCAGATTGACAAGCCAGCCTATAATGAGAAAAAAAAATGGGAACCAGAGGATCTGAACTATAAACTCTGCAGAAATGAGATCAGTAGAGGTTAGACAGAACCTTCATGAGCCTTTTAAAGATTGTTGATCAGTCTGGATTCCATGATTTCATTCCAAATGATCTGGTGACTCAAAACATAAATTCTATGGACTCCCCCACCCCTGCCACCAAAGAGGACATCCCTGCAGCAGCCTGGTCAAGTCACCTTGGAAACAGGCCCGTGATGGGTGACCTTGGAGAAAAGATGGAAAGTCAAGGAAGCTGCAAATACAGTCGCATTTTGCATGTAACCTGTTCTGAAACCAAAATGTGCCCGTGGTAACTTTTCACCCTTCAGAATGGTACCCCAAACTAAGTTAAGAAGAGTTCTTATAAAATGAACAAAAATTATGTTAAAGTGAGAATTTTTCAAAGGGGATGAACCTTCACTATGCATTGAGCGTATCCTGGGCCTCAACATCAAAACCTTGTATCATCCTCACAAAAACCCTGGGAGGCGGGTCTGAGACACCCGCGAGGAGGCAGCCAGAGCCCCGAAAAATTCAAATCAAAATTGGGTTCCAGAGTCCTCTGTGCTTAAAGTAATGGTTTTTATAAATAGAAGTTCTCCTTTTCTATCTAATATCTGATACCAGATTGTTATTGGCAGTTATTCCCGTGGCAAGGGATCACTCAAACCTATTATATCAGAAATTAAAACTCAGAACTCAGTGTGTTGGTGTTCACTGCATTTAACATTGGTTTTCTGCCACAGTCTGCCATCTCCCCTTGCAAGTGTAACCAGGCACACAGACACTCAGGCCTCCACGCCCACCGCCCACCTTGCTCGTCCCTTCTGTGCATGCAGCTGTCAGCATCCCTCACTCATGTCAGTATCCTGGTACACCATCTACTACAGAGATGCTTTTGTTGGTTTATCTTCATTCAGGTCTATAATGTTATCAGCCTTTTAAAAAGCTCTTTCTCTAGAATAAGCTTTCCTTTAATACTTCCTTCCCGTCCTCTATCATCTCTTCTTCTCTTTTCTTAAGAGACTTTTGCTACTCATTGTTCAAGGCTCAGCGGTCAACTTTTCACAATGGTTAGTCTCCCACACACTCGGAAGCCAGTGACTTTGCCGGAGGGTCAGCAGTTAAAGGCTGGGATATGCATGGGATGGGCCCTGAGGTCCCAT